>NC_080636.1:5662974-6319878 GCF_027579445.1 Ammospiza nelsoni
GATAAGAAAATGGGACATCTGCATTGCTGTGGCAGAGATTCAAAAAATGAAAGCAAAGAAGCCTTAAACAAGCACAGAAATGCAAAGCTGTCATCTGAAAATGCTGTTCAGAGCATAATTAATGAATGGGCAAATCCGTGACATAAATTGCTCAGAGTTAAATCATTATTAAATATAGGAGCAATTAAATCCTGATTGTTGCCCTATTGAGCAGGGTATGATGACCCAGGAATATAAAATGTCAGGGAGAGAAGGGGGTGCATCTCTTCACTCAAAACCAGGGACCCAAGAATAGTCTTTTCTTATTTTCTGAGCTCATCTCAAGGTGTTTGTCACTAACCAGCTCCTCCTGCTCTGCTCTTGAAGATCTAGAACTCATCTAAAAAATAAGGGGTAAAAAAAAATCCATATAGGGGTAAAAAAATTGGTTATTGGTAGAGGTGGCTCTAGAAGGAAGGGAAAGGAAAGGAAAATGAAAGAGGAAAAGGAAAAAGGAGAAGGGAAATGAAAGGGGAAAAGGAAAAAGGAGAAGGGAAAGGAAAGGGGAAAAGGAAAAAGGAGAAGGGAAAGGAAAAGGGAACAGGGAGAAGGGAAGGGGAAAGAGAAAGGGGAAAGGGGAAAGGGGAAAGGGAAAGGGAAAGGGAAAGGGAAAGGGAAAGGGAAAGGGAAAGGGAAAGGGAAAGGGAAAGGGAAAGGGAAAGGGAAAGGGAAAGGGAACAGGGAGAAGGAAAGGGGAAGGGGAAAGAGAAAGGGGAAAGGGAAAGGGGAAAGGGAAAGGGGAAAGGGAAAGGGGAAAGGGAAAGGGGAAAGGGAAAGGGGAAAGGGAAAGGGGAAAGGGAAAGGGAATAGGGGAAAGGGGAAAGGGGAAAGGGAAAGGGAAAGGGAAAGGGAAAGGGAAAGGGAAAGGGAAAGGGAAAGGGAAAGGGAAAGGGAAAGGGAAAGGGGAAAGGGGAAAGGGGAAAGGGAAAGGGGAAAAGGAAAAAGGAAGGGAAAAGGGAAAGAGGAAAGGGAAAAGGCAAGGGAAAAAGGCAAGTTAAAAAGGTAAGAGAAAAGGAAAGCAAAAAAAAGGAAAGCAAAAAAAAAAGGAAAGCAAAAAGGAGTTCTAAATCCCAGCAGAGGCCTGGGGAGAATGTTCAAATAATGGTTTATCCAGGAAAAGTGCTGTGTAACCCAGAACAGAATTCCAGCCACACCACAGGCTCTCCATCCTGCCAGTTTTACAAGATCCCAAAAACCTCCATCCAATTTAGCAGCTCGCTTGAGCAGTGAGTCAGGACTAGATCATCCCCAAAAGTGCTCTGCAAACAAAACAATCTCATGAGTAAGCTGTGCCTCAGGAAGGAGGTGACCAAGGGAAGGACTCACTTCATATTTCATGGTGAAGAATCCGTCGCCCCCGATCCCCTCGAGCGCGAAGGCCTGCACGATCGGCCACTTCTCCACGATGAACATGTCAAATATCTGCAGGTGGCCTGCAAAGCAAGCACAGCAAGATTCCCTCACAAATCCTGGCATTTCAGCTCTCCCTGAGCCCTTAGGATTCACAGATTCAGTTGTAGAAAAATCACATTTTTGTACGAGCAAAAATTTTGAAGTGAAAAATATTTTTTGTGCAGACGGCAATTTTAGAAGCTCCTCTACACCTTAAATTTTTCTCTTTTTTTCAGGATATTCCACATCTCTTGGCAAATTTCATTACAAGCTGATTAACAATTAAAATTCAAGATAACAAAGAGGGAGCTTTGCTTACTCCAGTTCATCAAATGCTGGGTCTTAAGGAAATACTGAAACACAACATCACAGAATCCCAGAATGGTTTGGATGGGAAAGGTCCTTAAAATTCATCCCATTTTCCCCCTGCCATGGGCAGGGACACTTTCCACTGTCCCAGGGTGCTCCAAGCCCTATTCAACCTGGCCTGGGACAACTCCAGGGATCCAGTGGCAGCCACAGCTTCTCTGGGCACCCTGTGCCAGGGTCTCCCCACCCTCACCAGGGAGGAATTTCTTCCATCATCCCCATTTAATCAAAATTTTAAGTTGAGTGAGATTAAAAATTCCTCCTGGCACTTGCATTAATGACTTTTCAGGCAGTCAGAGCATATCAGCTTTCCCTAAGGGAAGCAATAAAGAATTAGGAATAAAAAAAGAATGCAAGATTACAGTGCTGAGGCTCAAGGCTGGCTCCAGATCCCAACAGGAAGCTGTGCAGGGCAGTTTTTTTCAATTCTAAAAAAGGAAACTTGCAAAAAGAAATGTTTATTCTCCCCTTCCATAAAGAAGGATTTATGTGGAGCTCCCATGGGAACAGAGAAGTTCTGTAGCAGCTCAAGACACTGCTCTGAATGCAAATCATTCCTCTGCCTCACACTGGGGGAATTCACTCCCCAAATGAACTCTGAGGGCTTCCAGCTCTCAGAAAGAAATTCAACTCTTCAGGGTAAAGATGCTAAAAGGAAACTAAAGACTTACTAATCCTTATTTGTCTCCTAAAGCAAGGAAATCTTCATTCCCTGAAGCTGCAGGGTGCAAAAACACTTCCACACTCTGTGTTGGAACTCTAGATGCTGAGAATTTTAAACTTTCTGTTTTGAAAAGCACAGACCAAAAGAGAATCCTATATTTAACCTAAGGCTGTAGAGAAGGCTTCCAAAATTGATTCACAGCACTAAGATTACAAGTGTGTAATTTGAATAAGAGTGATATCACAAAGTAGAAAGCATAAAGTTTAAAGTTTAAAATATAATAATATATATGAAGTGTGTAATTACAAGTGTGTAATTTGTAATTACAAGTGTGTAATTTGAATAACAGTAATATCACAAAGTAGAAAACTTAAAGTTTTAAAATATAATAATATATATAAAGCTATATAAGAAGTTTTAAAGTTGTTCTTCCTCACCTTCTTCTTCATGAGTTTAAGTAGTATTTTGAAATTATACAAAAAAGTCCACATTGCAGGACACAAAAGATTAGCTATTGGGTTAAAAATATAAATTATTTAAATATCATTTCTTAATTAGATAGTTTAACCTTGAAACATCTTGTAAAGAGAGAGAGTTAGCCTTTTATACCTTATTAGTAAAATATTACAGAACTCACTACTTATGAAACTGTAACTTAAATTTTTTTTTAAAAATCTAAGTTTGAATGTGAAATACCATCTCAAGTACCCTCAATCTCAACCTTAACAAAAAACAAACGCCAAAAAAACAAAAAATAGACCAAAAAAACCCCAAAAACCAACAATTCTGAGCATCACCCACCCTACCTTGGCAGCTGTAGGGGATCCCAATGCGGCTGCAATCCCTGACCATGTCCACAAAGCTGGAAATCTTGAATTCCTCTGCAGCTTCTTCATCTTCATACTGAAAAAAGCCATTTCAAATCAAATTGGATTAGGCATGCTCTGATTTGATTGGTAGGAAAGAGAAGATGCAGCATTCAAAGCATTAAAATATCACCTACAGCCTCCTGAAGCTCAAGCATCTCTTTCTGAATTTTGGAAATCCTATCATGGCAGGGATGGACTCAAGCCAATGGAAAATTGAAAAAAAAAAATCAAACTTCAAAGCAAGGTTTTTAATCATGACATATGAAGGCATAATTATAGAGTTTATTTCCAGCTTTCAGTCAAGTCTTTCAACATCCAGATTTGAAAGATAAAAGTAGTTGTGAGGATACCAACTGATGTGCCACAAAAACATGCCACTGAGGGGAAAAAATGAAAATAAGATATTGTATTATCAGCTAAACAACACTGAGCAAGGAAAATCAATGATAGAATAAGACCCAGGTCACAGATTAGGCAAAGAAAATCAGTTTTGGTCTGAGGCAGAGGTGAACTGCAGGAAAAGGAGGGGGCAAGAAGAGGAAAAACCCTCATGCAACACTGTCTGAAGATTTCAGCAGACTGAAGAGCAATTAGCCTTGCTCAGAAAAGCATAAAAACCAGATTTGGAGAGACAAATCACACTAAAGTCATTTTTCTAACAGAGCACAAAGCTGCAAACACACTGACTTTGAGCTGAAAAGCAGTTTAGCAGCAAGTCTGGAACCAACGGGTTTAGCCCTGCTGGTTTCTTCAAGAGCCACTTGTTTTCTGGAGCAAGATCAGAAGGCAGAGGTGTTTTGCCTATGTTATTTTATTTTATTTTATTTTTATGTGCAGTGCTCTGAGCTTCTTATCAAGGCAAATTACATGATTATGAACTTCTTGTGGGCTTCAGGGTACACCCAACACATTTCTTTTAGGGACAAGTTCTTTTAAGCCAAGCCTGAATTTAAACTGCAGCCCCAGCTCCTCTGTGGTGTGTTCCTCCTTCAATCTCAGGCAGTCAGATCAAAGCTGCAGCTCAAAGCCAAGCCCCAAACAAATGCCAGTTTCTCAAGACTTAAAAATGTCATTGAAACAAGAACTTGGGTTTTGGCAGGGTGCTAAAGGCTTGCTCACAATCTGCTCCTGCAGCCAGTTCGACTGTGACACCCCAAAATTTACTACAGCAAATTTCTGTATTTTATCCTGTTTGGTCACTTTGAACATGGGCTTTTTTTTTTTAGTAATATGGGATTTTTTTTTCCATCAATAAGTAGGATATTCTCTTAAATTCCTGTGGTCTAGTTAAAGCAAGTAGGAAGAAAAAACGGAAGGAGAAGCTTTGTGTTTTGTCAGACCCAGGTACAGCACTGCTTTATTTATTTCTAAAATTCTTGTGCTTTTTTGGTTTCATTTTTAGAAAGTTACTTCTATCACTAAAGTAAGCATTTAAAAGCCATTGCAGGCAATTCTCCTGTAAACAGGATGCACTTAAAGCCTGACACAGCAAGGTTTTGTTTGTCTTTCAGCAGTAATCTAGGAAACTGGCAATTCTTATACATTGGCAATGTGACTGGAAGCGTCAGCTCACTCACGCCAAACAGCAATGAAGTAAAACTGTATTTTCAGCTTCCAAA
Source organism: Ammospiza nelsoni (assembly GCF_027579445.1). Taxonomy (NCBI): domain Eukaryota; kingdom Metazoa; phylum Chordata; class Aves; order Passeriformes; family Passerellidae; genus Ammospiza; species Ammospiza nelsoni. The sequence continues at coordinate 5,667,927 of NC_080636.1, forward strand.
ACCAAACCTTTCCCCTCATTCCCACAAAGAACAAGGCACATGGTTCACCTTGCCAGTTACATCATTTTTTTCAAGGCAACACTGTGTGATTAAGGCTCTTTACCACAATAAATCATATCAAAGCCCATAAGCAGATGAAGCTTAAAATTCAATAGCTGAGATTGCAGCTGCACTGGCAACTGTGTGGTAAGAACTTCTCTGCTCCTGATTCCAAAGTGCAAATGTTCTCTCAGCGTCAGATTTGCCCTTTCAGCAAGGATTTTGGCAACAAAGAAGCCTTGGGAAGCCAGGCTTCAGGTTTTGCTGGGGCATGTTTTAACCTGGAGCTCAGCTGTTCTAGCCTAACAAGAGTTATCCCTCTCTGCTGCACTCCTGGAATTGTATCCACAACAAATTTTGGGATCCATGGACAAGGTATTTATAAAGTGGAGCAAGATCAGTGGAGGGTCACCAAAATCAGCACTTGTCCCAGAAGGAGAGATCCAGCCTTGCTCAATATCTGCAGCTAAAACCCACCAAAATTTTACTGAGATGGTGAAGTCAGGCTCTCCACAGTGGTCATGACAAAAGCCTTGATTTAAAACACTCAAATTTGGGTTTGACAAAAGGAAACACTTTCTCACTAGGAGGATAGTGGGAAAATGCAGCAGAGGTTCTGCAGTCACCCTTGGATGATTTCAACATCCAGCTGCAAAAAAGCCTTGAGAAATCTGATCTGATCTCACCACTGAAGCAGGAGGTTGGACAAGATGATCTCCAGAGGTCCTTTGTAATCGGAATTATTTCCTAATTCTGTGATCTAAGCTATAAAAACACTATCAGTCTACTCTAAGCCCCATCACAGACACATAAAAACACAATCAGGCTATTGTAACTCCCATCACTTCCAAGCTGGAAACTCAAGAGAACAAAAAGTTTCTCTCCCTGATTTTCCCACTCCTTTTTTCCACTGGCTTCACTCATCATCACAGGCTCCAAACCCACTCCCTGCAGAATTCAGAACAATTCTGACTTAGAAAAGAAACTACACAGAACACAATGTAGGAAGAAGCATTTCCAGTCTCCACTGGAATGAAAAGGTCCTTATTCTACACCCAGACAAAGAGTATTTTCATTTTTTACTCCTCTAAAAATACTTCACAACAATAAATTGACTTTTTCTAGAATACTTTGATTTTTAAGTTCAAGATGAAACTCACATCAGTCATGGGATGTAGTGGAAGTGAGGTTAACAGTTCTTAACAGACAGATTTAATAGTTAAAATTAAAATATATAATGAAGTTTCTTGATTTTAAAGGACTTGCTAAGCCCATTTTTCCTAATATTCTACTGGCAGACAATGCAAACATTGCTTTTGCTTTGATGTGGGAAATCTCAGCGTTGACTGTGATACTTGATTCACATTTGGCATTTTTCACAACCCACATTTTTTCCTCATTAAGAGATCACTGACTCAGGTCCAAACAACAGCAATTAGTGGGAGAGAGGAGCAATTTGTCCTCACACTCCAACAAATAAAAGTATTGACAACATATTCTTCTTGCACACTTTAGCAAATGATTAATACCCAGATGTACACACATATCACTCCCCTGCTGAGGAAGAAAGAGAAAAAAAAGATTCTGGAAAGAATATTTTTTAAAGTTTCACTTTAAGGATCAGTTCATTAACAAGTTCATTAGCAAATCTTGCCTGCATTCACTTTTCACTCACCTCATTTTCAGTCAGACAGTGGAAATGCAAGTTCCTCCAGTGTGCCACATAGGGTAAAAGATGATTGTAATTCACAGGGTTGCAGTACAGATGAACACTGTCAGGTTTTATTAATATGATTATATCTGCAACAAGCACAACAAATATTCCAGCATCAAGACTCCACACACAAGAGAAACTGAACAGAAAACCTTTTTTTTTTATTATGCACCTCATTAAAAAAGAAAATTGTTCAGCTATCTGAATGCAATTCCTGATTTCTTTTAAACAAGCAGAAGGAGCAGTTGGCAGCCACAGAGAGTTCCAAGCACTTGTAACTGTTCCAGACAACTGGGGGGTAATTCCCAAGTCTTGCACAGAACTTGCATCAGCCTGTCCTTTGTGCAGCCAAGAGGCTCAGGATGAGCCTTCCCAGAGCACTTCCAGAATTCTCAACTCCAGCTGCTCCTGCCTGATGTTACACCAGAGCTGCTTCAAGTAAAAACTACCAACACCACAGCCAACAACCAGAAGTTTCATGCAAATAAGGGAATAACAAGCTGTGATCACAGGGATTGGCCACATTCCCAGTATGACAAAGGTGAGTTAATGAGGTGAAGTAAAAAAGAGCTCAAGTTTAGAAGTGCAGAGGTGTGATCAAATAATATTAATCACACGTACTTACACACATTGACTGAACTAATGGACTGTAATTGTGTAAATTTACAACATTTGAGATATATTTCATATGTTTTATCTTTTGATGTTTAAAAATGAGTCCTTCAGCATTGTTTCTAAGAAGATATTTTCAGGCATATACAGACAACTTGAGATTAATGACCTTTATTTATGTCCCTTTTTCTGCTCATCTTCTGTCCAGAACAGGTAAAAAATGTTGAGAACATTACTCACCATCCAGAACTTCCTCAGGAAAACCTGTCCTTTCAAAGTCATTGTTGTTCTGGTTGTACAAACCAAAGAGCAGATAATTTGCCAGCTCTCTGCACCCTTCATTGTATCGACTGTCTATCCCTGCAAAACAAAACCACAGGAGAATTGCTGTGTGTCCTCACATTGTACACCTGAAAAGTTTCTTTTCTTCCTCAATTTATTAAACTTTAAAGCAGGACTATGAACTCAACTCCTCAGCTGAACTCACTGAGAGAACAGGGTAGGGAAAAAGGAGATTTTGCAAGATCACTGCCACATGCTGACATCCCCCTTTCAACCCAAATCCACGAGTATTCCTTAAAAAATTTAAATCTCTTGTTTTCTGCATTCAAAATTCTGTTTTTTTCTAGTAATTCAAACATCTGTCTGGATGCAGGATGCATTCTAATTAATATGTTCTTGATTGAAGCTTCCTAACAAACTAATCCCGTGACCCAAATCTCCTGCTTTAGAATACATGATTAAACATTATCTTATCAGTGTTATAGAGCAATCCCTGAGTCACCACAGAGCCACTGCAGGCTTCTGACAAATTGTGAAAAGATGTTCTGACAAAAAATATGGGGCACAAAAAGCTTCCAAGGAAACCTTTCCTGGTCCTTGGGAAAATTAAATGAAAACAACTGAAGATATGGAGAATTAAGAGATAGAAGATGAATTCAAGAAGAAAGGAATGAGGTCACAGATTCAGAAACTATTTTCATCAATCTTCATCCCTCTGGATGACAGCCACAGTCATAATTCTACTGTAAAAAACCCAGTTTTTTCAAATAAATAAAAATGCACATAAAGCAACATCCTTGCTGCTTTTTCACAGAGCTCACCAGTCCTGACTGCCAAAAAATTCCTCTAATGGCAACTTTTCCTACCAAGTTATATTAGAATTCAGTGGAACCCTTGCCAACAAATTTGGATTTATTACATTAGGATACAGTGGGATGGCTGCCAACAAAATAGGATTTGTTAGCACTGCTAAAAGAGAGATCAGGACATTGATAATGTAATAACATGGCCTGAACATCTGAGTCTCAGCACTGGAAACCAAACCAGCCAAGAGTCACCTGGACTTGGCAAAAACTGGAACAAACCTCAGGTTCTGCTGTTTATGCTCCTTTTTCATGTTATGCTTCAGCTTTAGAGTGCTAACAAGATGATGTGTCAGCATCCAGCTACTGAACATCTCAAAAACTCTTAACAAACTCTTTGTTTGCTCAGTAACTTTGGTCACTCACACGTATTCCAAGGTATCTGAGATTTGGTGGAAAGCTGCCTCACATCTGTCCCAGCTTTCTCAGCCCTCAAAGGTTTTTTTCCAGCCATAATCTTTGAATCCTCATTCTCCTGCTGTTTCTGACCTCTCATTCATTTATGTTTATATTTTTATATTTTATTTATATTTTCAGCCTCATGAAAGCAGGCACAGCAATGTAATCTGGAAATCAGATGGAGTCAACAAACAAATATTGCTGCCAAGCCCTTGTGTCTAGGTGGGATTTTAGTTACAAACAATTGGAGACTCCTTTTTTTTCGGGAAGAAACTGTCCCATTGTTTTAGGAACTCCATTTCAATGGAATCAGTCTCCCTGGAATCAGCTGCAGCCTTGGGAAGTGAGCACACACAATCTCCTGAGGATAATCTGCTCCACTGATCACCTGCCTAACTCAGGCACCTTCTGAGGGCTCAGAGGAGCAATAATCTGGCACACACTGACTGAAAGCTGGAAAAGGTTCCAGAAAGGTCTCAAAGTCTCTTTCAGTGCTAAAGGGGCTCCAAGAGAGCTGGAGAGGGACTGGGGACAAGGGATGGAGGGACAGGACACAGGGAATGGTTCCCAATACCAGAGGGCAGGGATGGATGGGATATTGAGGAGGAATTGTTCCCTGTGAGGGTGGTGAGGCTCTGGCACAGGATGCCCAGAGAAGCTGTGGCTGCCCCTGGATCCCTGGCAGTGCCCAAGGCCAGGTTGGACAGGGCTTGGAGCAACCTGGGATAGTGGAAGGTGTCCCTGTACATAGCACCAAGCTGAAACTACATAATCTTTAAGGTCCCTTGAATCTAAACCATTCTATGATTCTCTGATTCTAATTTCTGGAAGATGAAAAATGAGAAACTGCCATCACTTTAAAAAAAAAAAAAAGTTGATGTCACCATCACTTGAAGAGTTTGAGATTTTAACTGGGTACAGCAGCTTAGAGCAGGGAAGATCTTCCAAGCCAAATGTCAAACTTCTGCTTTTTCAGTTAGTGACAGAAGGAGGGGAAGAGAAAACAAAAGATCTTAAAGGGGGACAGCTGACAAATTTAACTCTCATAATGGAAGACATGAGTGAATTATTGCTTGCAGAGCACTGACAGCCACAAAGGGAAAGCATTTGTTTAACATAAAACCACGAATTCTGCAGAATATTTGGAATTTGTGGTTTCCTTGGGTCTTTCAAGTATCCTGTCCAGACAGCAGCTTTCACAGTGAAGCTTTAGTGCAATTCTACAGCAACATATGGAGTTAAACGAACAGATACAGCTAGCAGAAAACAAACAGGAAATGAAACAATGACCAAGATAAGAGCATATCTATCAGGAGTCCTCCCCAGAACAATGGGCAAGGCCATTAATTAGGAAAGCCCGACGCCTGTCTCCAGCTGAGCTGGGAGTTTGGAACTCCCCCTCCTGCTCCCAGCCCGGGGCAGGGCTGTGAGCACACCCTGAGTCAGGCTGAGCCCGGGGCTCCTGCTCTGCTCCCCAGCCTGAGGCTCCTGCTCTGCTCAGCTGCTCCTCAATGAGCCCACTCGGGTTGCTAAATTGGCAGAAAGTGTGAAAAAAAAGTCAATAATTTGGTTTAAAATTGTAAAAGTTTAAGAGTAATACAATAGTTATAAAAACAGTAATTAAAAAAAAAATTAGAGCAATAAGGATTTGAACAATTAGAGTTAGGATAATAAAGAACAATAAAAGGAAAGAATTGTGGATCTCTGGATGTTTCCTGGGCACTAGGCCCCAAAAAGCAGAGCTCTCTAACAAAGGATTAACCCTTAACAACAATAGGCTGTGCACATTCATATATCTCATACATGATGCAAATATTCCTTTCAAATTAAGGATTTTTTTGTTTATTGTCAACTTTCCCCCTTCATCTTGTAAATCAATTCAGTTCCTCAGACTCTGGGCCTTCCCAATAAGTAGATATTAATTCTTTCCTTGGAATCCTCTTGTATCTCCATCCAGAGAGGACAATGAGAAGAATTTCTTGGTTATCTTTTCCATGTCTTGGGTCAGTTACAAAAAAGTCTCTTACATCACACAGTTTCTATTTTAATATTATGCTGTAGCCTAAAAACTATTTACCACACGACTTAAAAGAGATTAATACAACATAACTTTCCAACATAACCATTTTAATATTTGCAAAGAACCAGTCATAAAATATGCATTTTTCACAAAAGCATTCTGGCCAAATGCAGGGGGAAATCTGTCTGCTGGATAAGATCAAATGGGTGTGAGATAGCCAGGGATGTAAAATGCACCTGGGGACAGCAGGAGGGAGAGGATGGAGGGAATGGATAAATCACCTTCAGATATTGGCCCAAAAGCAACACAATTCTGGAACTGCTGCAAAATAATCCCTAAAAAAGTCTCTGTCTGGAAAGGGAATGGGATGAATAATCAGAGGGATGTGCTAAAGGTTGTCAGGGAGAGCTCTGTGTGGGATGGAGATAATGGAGAAAAAATAACCTAAAACAGATTATGTGAACATTATGTTTCTAGGTTCTGTTCACATATTGCTTTTTAGATTATAAACAAATTAAATTATTTATTTAGATTACATATTATATATATTATATAAATATACTAGATAAATATATTATGTATATTATATTCTACTTTATATATTATGTATTTAGATTGTATATAATCTAAATAGATACTATACTTAATATATAATATACCATATATAATATACCATAACTATAATATATAAGATAAAATTATAGAATTATAAAATATATAATTACATATTATAATATTATAATTATATGCATTATATATAATATATTTTGATTAAATATATAAACATATATACTATCTATTTTGATATATAACTTTATCTATTATATATTTTATATATTATGTATTTTGATTATAAAATATATAATAGTATTATATCATTGTATATTTTATATCATATTATAATTATACATAATATATATTTAGATTATATAGCTTATATATATTTATATAATATATATAATCTAAATAAATCCCCTAGATAATTTATAATCCAAAAAGACAATATGTGACCAGAACCAAAGTAAAATAAATACTGGAACAGCTTTGAAATTATCCCCACACTCTTTGAGGAGAATAGAAAATAAATACCAATATTTGTAAAAATTCAGCTCAGCTGTGCTGAATGGTGAAACAGTTTAATCCACAATCAGAGCAGCTACAACTCCAGTGGTTACAGACACACCCTGCTCACAGCACATCTCAGAAATCACTGAACCAGGAGCTGAAATCTCTGCTGAAAGGTAAGATGGCAAGAAACACCACTCTGATAGAAAATAATCTACAGTATAATTTAAGTAGAGCAGTTTGAACAGCAACACACCCAGCTGAGACCTGACAGCTTTTTTAAAGCCATTTGACATTCCAACCTCCAAATTCCTTTTTCCTGTCAGTTGTGAGGCCTTTTCTCCCCAGCAAAGAATGCAGGAATGTCACCATGCAACCCCTTCAAAATCAGATTAGAGAATTCCTTTTAAAAATCAGCTGTAACTCCATTTAAATACTTCTATCAAGAAGTATTTAAATGGGTCAGTTCTCATCTCTCTCTGGGATCTCCAGTGCTGGGTTTAATTTCAGTACAAATATTAATGAACTTGAAGCAACGTTGTGGAAGTTTATTCTGGTTTTATCTCCCAGCCCAGTTTGAAACTCAAGCTGAGGTGAGTGAGCTGCATGAACTGCAGGCCATGAAAAGCAGCCAAGTGAAACAGAACACGCACTGCCTGTAAAAAACCTCAGTTGTGAGGATCCACTTTGCACACAGAAAGAGGACGTAAAACTACATGGGTTTTGTCATCAGAAACTCGTGTTTGATGACAGATTTAATGCATTTACAACACTGACATACCTGTTTCATGGAAGTTATGCCAGAAATTCTGCAGGCTACAGGAGCCAGGCCAGAGCACACAAGAGTCCCATTGTGGGTGCTGAGAGATCAGGGCAAAGCACAAATCTCCCAACAAAACACACCTCCCATAGTTCCACACCACAAGTTCTTATTTATGAAGAGGTATGTTCTTCTGAAGAGAATTAAATCCCCCACACAACACTGAGGATTACACACAGCAATTCCTCTGCTTTCCTTAAAGCTGGGCCATGTTTTCAGTGCCTGTTCCTTACCTGGGACCTTCTGCAGTCTCAGAGTTAATAATAATTAAAAAATACTGCAGAGTCATCAGTTAACATGTTTTATGGAATTAAATTAGCAGCAAAGGCAGAACCCAAGGAGTTTATCCTGTATGATTAAGTTTCACTGCAAGGCTGACACAGTGACCTCACAGAGCTTCTGGCTGTACAGTTACTACTTAGTCAGACTTAACCTCTTACCCCAGAGAATGCAGGGTCATGTACAGTCAACACTGACTAGAAGAGAATGTTATCTACTATAAACTAATATTTTAAAATTTTATAAATTATTATCTATTATAAATCAGCTATTTAATATATATCTATTTATAAATATCTATAATTATATATATGTCATGATATGAAATTAATGACACTGAAATGCTGAGATGTTTAAGGTAAAAAAGGTACATTTATTTCTGGACCTTGATATTTATAGAATTCCAAAAGTGACCATGGATTGGAGGATGAAATTGCTACCTCTCTAACCACACTGGTCAAACTAACAGTCCATCAATTCTCTCCTTCTAGAAAGGAATGCAAAACAATAATTATTTACATGAAAAGTGCTTGAGAAATTCCATTACAAAAATGTAAAGATTAGAAGGCTTAGAGGCACTTCAGACATCTATATATCTATTTATAAATTTTATGCTGTGATCCAGTAAATGAGCTTTAAGTTCTCTAGCTACATCATTAAAAAACAGAATAAAATCCTAAAAACCAGACTGTGGAATCACTTTCTACACAGAGCTTCTCTAGGGCTACATCAGATTTCTGCTATTTAACTGCAATATATTATTTAAACAATTACTCCTCAGTCCTTTTCTCTAAGGACTCAAGTTTTCAATCATAATTGCATTTTTCCTTTAAGATCTTGACACTGAGTATATAATATGAAATAAGAATCAATGCAATGGTATTCAAGCAATACAAAACCCCTGTTATTTTCCCTCAACACACTTGCACATGCACCTTTATTTCCTGCTGCCCTTTTCTCCCAATCCCAGAAGAAATAAAGCACAGAAACCACATGAATTTTTAACATTTAACTCCTGTTTTCCAGCTTTCTTAGGCCACTGTTTAAAATCCTTTGCCCAAAATTACTAAATAAAATGAAGAATTGTTTAGGGAGAAAAGAATGCAACATCAGCTGAGAAAACAGGCTGAGGCTTGCAGCAACAAGATGATTTTTTACTTTCTGAAACTCGTGGTATCTTTATCAGCATAATGAGAACAAAAATTGTAACACTAACCTAAAATGCAGAGGATTCCATCAGGCTGAGATTTGCTGCTCTGTGTCAGAATAGTCTGAATATTTCGGAGGCGGCTGCAGCTGAAAAAAAAACAGAATTTGTCCTCAAGGTCACTGCTGAGAAATGTCAAACTGGGAGGCTGAAGAGCTGACCCAGCTTTGTTTTCTTTGTTACAGAAAGTAAATGGACACACACTTCAATTTGTTTGTTTTTTTTTCCTTGAGAAATGGACCTTAAATCAAACAATTCATGATTATTTTTGCCCACTAAAAGATGAAGCCAACAGCACTGAGAGAAGACAGGAATTTTAACTATTCCTTCAACCCTGTTAATCTCCAACCTGGCAAAAATTGCTGCTCAGGTTTGCTCTCACCTGGCCAGCAGAAATTCCCTTTCCTACCAGAGAAGAAAAAACAAAGTAACATCAGAAGGGACCACAGATGCACCAATATGCCAACAGTTTGGGAAAAGGTTTGGGGAAAAAAAAGTGGGAAAAAGTTTTGGTACCTCCAGCACCATCAGGAGCATAATTAAGGTTGGAGAAGACCTCCAAGATTATTAATTCAAACTTTAAAGAGAAATTAAACAATGCCAAGTATTGCTGAGATTGTTTACCATAAAAATTAATCATTTATTATATAAATTTCAATTCAGCTGTCCAATATTTATCTTTAAACCAGGCAAAAATTCCATCTGCAACAGACGGATAGATTTTTTATAATCAAAGTGAATAGTTCATTACATAAATTTTAATTCAGCTGCCCAATATGCATCTTTCAGCTACAGCAGCCACACAGAGAGCAACACAATTTGTGCTTCCAGGCAACATTCTGGGAGTTTGTTTAAATACAGATAAAAGACAAGAAATTTCACTGTTGATATTACTGAATGGGATTTCTTGTTTATAGACTTGTTTATATGAGCTGTTCAGCTCCAGGAAACAAATGTCTCTCACAGAAACACTAAAACAGAGCTAAATTTATGAGCAGTCCAAACAAACAATAAAGTAAGGTCAAATATTTCTATTTTCAGCATTACTTTAGCCAAACAAAAAAGCAAATAGGTCTTTGCAGCAATACTACAATTATTATGCTCTACTTTTTCTGAAAGAAATGTACATGAAAGGTTTCCATTATGGCAAATCTAAGTGAAATTCAGACATCAGTGATAAAGGACAGACAACATTTCATTAGGAGATGCTTCCATGGGAAGCACAAAGTCACTGCACTCCCCAGCATTTATTTTATCCCTTTTTAGGTCAAATGTTTCAGTTCTGAATCCCTCAATTGTTCTTTTCAGCTGGAATATTTCAATTTTGGAGGGATGGATGGATGGATGGATGATGGATGGATGGATGGATGGATGGATGGATGGATGGATGGATGGATGGATGGATGGATGGATGGATGATGGATGGATGGATGATGGATGGATGGATGATGGATGGATGGATGGATGGATGGATGGATGGATGGATGGATGGATGGATGGATGGATGGATGGATGGAAGGATGGATGGATGGATGGATGGATGGATGGATGGATGGATGGATGGATGGATGGATGATGGATGGATGGATGGATGATGGATGGATGATGGATGGATGGATGATGGATGGATGGATGGATGGATGGATGGATGGATGGATGGATGGATGATGGATGGATGGATGATGGATGGATGGATGGATGATGGATGGATGGATGGATGGATGATGGACAGATGGATGATGGATGGATGGATGGATGGATGGATGGATGGATGGATGGATGGATATTTTGATCCACTCTTAGATAAGGAAACAGAAATTAAAACCACTGATGACAGCAAAGACTTCAGGTACAATCAGATGTTTGCCCACATGGGTGATGCCAGGAAATCCACACTGAACTTCACGCTGCACATTTAAACAACTACTAATTATTCATTCTTTCAAACCTCACTTAAACCTGAATCTCACAGCTACACAAAATTAAGGTTTTGTATTTTATTCTGGCAAATTGTCATCCCATCTTTAAACAGGAGCCCAGAGCAGCTGGCTGACAGATGATTCACTCCAAGCTATCCAGAGCTCATCTTTTTACACTTCCCATATCACGAGATAGAGAGGAGAAAAAAAATCCCCAGACTCTTCACTGTGGGCACAAATTGGACTTATTTCATTTGTTGGTATGGAAACAGCAACACAAATTACACAAGCCCACAGTTATTTGAGGAGCAGCTGCAGGATTGCTGGAGCCTCTGTGAAAAGAACCCAAAACAAGAAAGCAACTTTTTGTATAAAGCTGTCCATAAGTGAAATCCTTGTCAAAATGCTTCCTGACCTGCCTGCAAAGGAGTTGTTCCCACAATTTCTGAGAGGATCTGAAGGACAAATTAAAGGACTGGGAGAAAAAGCATGTCCAAGGACTTCTGCACTGACACAGAAAGCAGCTCCCTGAGTGATTTTTAATAAAACATTTTCCATATCAGAGGATGCAAGTTCCTGTTCCTGCTCCAAGTGAGGAAAGAAACAGTCAACAGGAAAAAATGCTGAGGGCACAAGAAGGAGATTTTCCTTCAGCTCCTCAAAAACAAGATGCAATAATTCTTTTGCTACTCATGGTAAACTGTGAAGGCAAATTTAATTCTCCAGACAAAAACAGGTTTTTAAGGATCTGTAACATTTTTAGAACTTCTTATGCATCATTAACAGAGCAGCAATACACATCTTGATTTTCCCACTCTTTTTTCCCTTCCTGTACTGATCACTTATAGAAAAATTGTTAGAACTCAATTTGATAAAGACCAATTATGGAAACTCATGGGGAAAGACTTCTTCCATTTTATTAAAAACATTACCTATGAAACAAGGTTAGCTATTCCTAAGATATTTAAATTTTAATTTCAAAGGCTTCCACACAAGAATGACCCAAAAAAACCCATTTATCATTTAAAAGAAGCAGTGCTATGAGCCTGTGCAAGAAGACCAGAGCAGAGAAAAACAAAATAAATGAGGTTTTTGTCTTCTTGAGCTCTGGGAAAGTATTTTCTGATCAGTTCAAGTGCTGGGCAGAAAAAGGGAAGAAGAATTGGGGGAGGAGAATCCTCACAGGTTGGGCATTTCCCTCCTTGTTTTAACTTTTTAGGTGAGCAATTTTACTCTCCTCAAATTACTGTCATTATTTTTCAAATAAATTATAACCTTGGTGCAGCCTTTAAAAACACTTAAAGATCTCAGATTAAGCTGCTAAAACATTTCTGCCAGGTAAATCTGGATGTCAGTGCTGTGTGTCCTGACATAAAATGTGTAATTTGCACAGAGCAAATTATACATTCACTATTTCACAGTAAGATGTTATGTCCAATAAAGATATTTCATTTTTAATTTTAAACAGACATGTAGCAGAATATTTTTCCTTGCCTTATTTAAGAAGTGAGAGAATTCTTTGCAAAAGCTCCTTCACAGAAAAATTTTCAATGTCATTTCAATGTGGATAAATCATTATATTCAAAGGCTGACACTAAACACAGAAGACTTGTGTGCCTGAAGAAAGATGCCATTCAGAAATAGGGAAGAGAATAATTAGAATTCTTACAACATGCTTTTAAACAATACAGGCTAAACTGGGTATAAAGTCAGAGAGGGGAAAAATAAAGGCATTTTCTTGGATTTCACATTAAACAGTCATGTGCCAGAAACAAAAAGACTGTCCTGGGAACAAAAATCCATGACTTTTCCCATCTCCAAAACAAGCACTCCTTTTCATTTGGCTCCAGCAGCACAAATTCAAACAGAAACAACCTCCACACAAACCTGTGGGCCTTGGGATGCTTCCCTGGAAGTTGTGGTTCTGGATCCACCACCTACATAACCACAGTTAAACCTAAATAACCTGCTGCTGAAACAAAAAAAAAAATAGGTGTGTTTGGAAATATGGTCCTAAGGAAGCTCCAAAATCCTGGATTCCAACAAGATTTGGGCAAGACAAGAGCTGGAAGTTATTTATGCATCTAAGAGGCAACTTCTGGAGCAGGTAAGAAGTTGAAAAAGGTGGGAATTTTTGAACCACTTGAACCACTTTTTTTTTTTTTTTTTAAGTGGGAATTTTAGCACCATTTTTGAGCAGAAGTTGGGATTTCTCTGTGGGTTTAAGGCAGGATAAAATCTCCCGGTGCTGCAAGGGACAGTGTCAGCCTGCTCACCCCTTTTCTGGCTGCACTAACGATCTGGAAGCCATGTGTCAGGTCAGATCAGCTTATGGACCCAAACAACCTCCAGCCCAGGAATTAAAAAGAAAATAATGCTTTCAAACAGCAGCAAGCTGACCTGACTGCTGATTGAGGCAGGTCAAAAAGCAAAGCCACGTTTTGGGGTGACAGCTGGCAATAAAGTGTGCTTGGGCCAATTAAGGAACTGTACCTTGAGGTACTTGATATTCCACTAATCTTGGACTAGATCCAGGGAAAAAAAGGGGGAGATAATTGACAATCATTAACTTCTAAGAATTAGTGCTCATCTGTTCACGTCTTCACACTAATTATGCAAAGTAGCTCGCTTTACAACAGGCAGCCTGTCACAGCTCGGTAACAGACACGGCGCTGCAAGGCACGTCTGTTGGCAAATAAAGGGAATATTAACAACTGTGCTTTTCTCAATCACAAAGAACAAATCCATTTCCTCAAGAAAGCCACATGGTGCTTGAATTTCCATCTTGTTTCTTCTCCCACAATGCTTTTTCCCCTGGCTGCTGGCTGGATTTAAGCTGAGTGCAAGCTGCCTTTTCTTGACGCGGTAATCCAGAACTGAGGCAGCACCATCAGCACTGATCCCTGCTGGAATCCTGGATGCTGAGAATTTTAAATTTCTGTGCTGAAATTTAAAATTCACAGGCCCACAAGAAAATATTCCATTTGATCTGAGGCCGTGGAGAAGCCTTCAAAAATTGATTGATAGCACTGGGATTATGGGTGTGTAGTTTGATTAGAAGTGTGTAATATGTAATGTAATGTAATGTAATGTAATGTAATATAATATAATATAATATAATAGTGTGTAATATATAATAAACATATAATATATAATATATGGTATGTAATATATAATATATGACATATAATATATAATGTATATGTAACATATAACATATATATCATATATAGTACATAATATATAATATATAATATATAATATATAATATATAATGTATAATGTATAGTATATAATATATAATGTATAATATATAATGTATAATGTATAATGTATAACAACAGGGTGGAAAACTTAAGAGTTTAAGGTTTTAGAATATCGTAATATATATATATATAAAACAAGATGGAGGTTTTAGGGCAGTGGCTGCTTGTTCTTCTTCATGGCTTTGTATAGTATTTTGTAATTGAACAGAAAAATCCACATTGTGGGACATGAGTGATTAGTTATTGGGTTAAAATGAAAATCATTTAGGTGTCATTTTTTAATTGGATAGTTTAGCCTTAAAAATCTTGTAACAAAAGATAGTTAGCCATTTTATGCCGTGTTAGTAGAATGCTGTAGAACTCAGGACTTGCAATATAAATAAGAAATAATAAACATCTAAACCTGAACACAAAATACCATCTCAAGTGCCTTCCTTGACAGAGGAAGAAAAAGAAGCTGAGAATCCCCAGATTGGGATTCCTGTTGGATTCCCAAGTCCCAGAGGATTCCCAGTGGATTCCCAGTTCTCAGTGGATTCCCAATTCCCAGTGATTTCCCAATTCCCAGAGGATTCCCAATTCCCAGAGGATTCCCACAGCCTGGCAGGGGTGGATTCCCAATTCCTGGTGGATTCCCAGAGGATTCCCAATTCCCACAGGATTCCCACAGCCTGGCAGGGCTGGATTCCCAATTCCTGGTGGATTCCCAATTCCCAGTGGATTCCCAATTCCTGGTGGATTCCCAATTCCCAGAGGATTCCCAGAGGATTCCCAATTCCCAGAGGATTCCCAATTCCCAGAGGATTCCCTCAGCCTAGCAGGGGTGGATTCCCAATTCCCAGTGGATTCCCAATTCCCAGAGGATTCCCTCAGCCTAGCAGGGGTGGATTCCCAATTCCCAGAGGTTCCCAATTCCCACTGGATTCCAAATTCCCACTGGATTCCTACAGCCTGGCAGGGCTGGATTCCCAATTCCCAGAGGATTCCCAGAGGATTCCCAATTCCCAGTGGATTCCCAATTCCCAGAGGATTCCCAATTCCCAGAGGATTCCCAATTCCCACTGGATTCCTACAGCCTGGCAGGGCTGGATTCCCAATTCCCAGAGGATTCCCAATTCCCAGAGGGTTCCCACAGCCTGGCAGGGCTGGATTCCCAATTCCCAGAGGATTCCCAATTCCCAGAGGAATCCCAATTCCTGGTGGATTCCCACAGCCTGGCAGGGCTGGATTCCCAATTCCCAGAGGATTCCCAATTCCCAGAGGATTCCCACAGCCTGGCAGGCTGCAGCTCTGTTTCACTGTGCCCAGTTCAGCTGACAAAGGCTGGCATTTCGCTGCTTTCCCTGTGTTTCACCTCCTCTTGGCAGATGTTTTTGCTCCACCCCCACAAAGGCTTGGCAGCCCTAAAAACCCGCACATGGCTGAGGCTGGATGGATGGCAGGAAAAATCAGAGATATCCCCACATGGGGAGAAATTCTCACCTTGAGTAGATCATACCAAAGTCAATGGTTTTACCATTAACAGCCCAATTTACCATAAATAAATAAATAAAATATAATATTAAATCAGAGGGGTTTTTTTCCCCAAATCACAACTCTTGTTAACTCTCTGTTGTGAACATCTGTTTCCATTTTAGCCCCTGAAAAATCCAGTTTAAATTTCTTGGGTTTTTTGTTGATCTCATGATTTCTATCAGAAATGTTTGCTTGTATTGAGAGTCCAGGATTTTCCTGGATTTCCCAGAGTCTGACATTATCCCCACCTCACTGTAGCTGTGAAAACAGACACCAGAAATCAGATTGAGCTAAAGACTCTCAGAATTTCATTGATTTCAAAATAAATCTTTCACTGCTTGGCACTCATAAAAGACAACATTCACTCACCTTAAAAGAGATGTCAATTTTCCACCTATTTTGCAAATTTCTCTACAAAGGGAGAGAAATTTGCATTGGGATATTGACTATAAACAGGAAATCAAGTAATTTTTTAGGAACAGTGAGAAAAAAAATGGACATAGAAAAATAAATTTTAACTTTGTGTGCATTTTCAGGATCAAATCATGATCTTAAGTGATTCAGGACCAAATATTGATCTTTAATGGACAGGAATATTCAATTCTGTAATCCAGAAACCTCAAAGCACATAGGAACAAGCCTGAATCTCTCCTTACTAAACATGTGGAACTGCCTGATGTTGTTCTGCACAATCACAAACTTTTTTTTGAGGATATTTACTAAATTCTGGGTTGCCCATCAGTCAGACCCTCAGCTTTAAGAAGTAAAACATTTTTAACAGGCTGATTTACAAAAAAAAAAAAATTTCTGTATTTTCATTTTCTTATGCTGTAGCACATTATGGAGAGCATCAACTATTCCCTTCCAAAAATATTATCAGCTGAGAAAATGCCAATAATGGAAAAAGTGACAAAGAGCAGCAGCTCCAGGGTGATTATTCTGCCATCATTCACTCTGATTAAAAGGACAGGGCACTGCCTGGCACTTGGGCAGAAATCAAAGCTGATTTTCAGTGCCTCAAGACTAAATTCACCTTCGGGGCTCATTCCTGGGCCAGAACCTCTGCAGCCACGTGGCCACAAAGCTCCAGATCAGATGCTGAGATGATCACAAAGGGAGAATTCCAGCTGGAAGATCCACACCAAAGCTCTGCTCCTCTCCCTGGCAATTTTCCCTTCTTCTTCCTCTCTATTCCCATCAATCAAATGCTTCCACACCCTTCAATTCTCACTGTAACAGACCCTAAGCATTCTTATTTCCCTAAGGTGGCAGAAATTCATCCATATTCAAGCAATGGGGGTTGTTTCTCTTTTTTTCCTCCTGTACTTCAAGTGAAATCAGCTCTGTCTTTGCATTGCAAGCACATTACTTAAAGAAAATTTACTTTGCAAATACAGCACATTACTTAAAGAAAAATAAAATCATTCCAGTGCAACTGTGCTCTTACAAAATCCTGAACCTCAGCATAATTACATAAGGAACACACAGGCACAGGAAAATTTGTTAATCTTGCATCACAGACAAGTCCCCTACAAAAACTGATTGGGAAACCACAACAACTCTTTGGTCCCGTGCTCCCAAATAAAATTCATGGGAAAAAAAAACAAAAAGCCACATATTTAACCACAATGTGATTAACAACAGAGCAGGAGAATGTTAAGCACAGAGGAAGAGACAACAGAAAAATTAACCCAAGGACTCATTTTGCATTTCCCCACATGGTGAGAACTCATCTGTATTATGTTACCTGCATGGATAATGAATAATGAGGATTTGCTTGCTCTGTTTTACATGAAGGTAATTCAGATTGGGTGGGTGCAGAGTGCTCTGAAATAGAACAAATCTGCATTGATTTTCTGATGCAGATATTTAAAACAAGCACTTCACAGGATTTTTGTTCAGAAATGCCTGCATTCACAAGGAAAACACTCATTCCCCACCAAACACAGGCACATGAAAGATGACATCACCTCCCAAAAACACTTCCCCTTTTTTGGGCAGCACTTCTCTCTTACTTAAGGGATTTTTTCTTTCTATTTCCAAACCCATTCTTTACTTGTTACAATGCTGAGGTGCCACATGGCAGACCAAAACTCTCGAGCATGTGGAAGAACTCCAGGAATTATCTCTGGCCCTTTCTCTAGTCTTTATATAGTCTGAAGAATTTTTCCATTCCTGTTTGGGAGCTTGGGGGTGGTGGGGGAGGGTAACAGATTGTTTTGTTTTAAGTTATTTTTATTAACTGCCTGCTATCTGCTGACTGCCTGGGAAATTTATGGCAAACACTGGCCTCCATCTGGCCTGACAATAAAAAAAAAAAAAATTAAAAAAGAACTGCACAAGAATGAGTGTTAAGGAGGAAAAAAAATTAACAGATGACATGGCTCCTACAAATGCACCAAATTACAGTTGCTGGCTGCATCTCCCAGTGGAGCTCAAAAGCTTGCAGATGTTCAGAGAGTCTGAATGTTCTCATGACAACTCTAAAACAGGGTCTCAGATTACAAAAATCACTCAGGAAGAGGAAGGCTTGAGTGGAAACCATTTTCTCTTTCAACATTTTTTTTAACCATCTTGGCATTTCATTACCCATCATGAATTTTTAGATCGTTCACAGCTCTAAAAAAATACCAAGCTCTTTCTAAATAATTAGTATTAATTTATTCAGTGAAAAAAAATATTTGAAAAGGTCACTTTTCCTTCTGCTTTATTTTCAATTCAGAAAGAGAGAGGGGGAACATAACCAGCCGTGTTCACGTGTTTCAAGCAAGCACAACAACCTCCATTTCTCTCTCTTTCACAGCAGAATTCCTCATTTCACTGGCAAATCATCCAAAAAGTGAAAATGCTTTTGTTCTCTTCTTGTACTTCAGATAAAAAGCTGTTTGGTTTGGGTGTTTGTTTGTTTTTTAATTGAAAATCTCCAGCAAGCACAGAGCCAGGCAGCTTGGCCAAGTGTTTGTCTGCGATTCACGTGCAAGGTCTCCCTTCCCTGATTATCTGGCTTCCCACTGCTGAATACTTCCATGTATTGTGCTGCAACTATTGAAAGCATCAAGCACTTCAGTTCCTGGGTTGTGCTTTGTGGTGCCATAAAACAGAATCATGGAATTATTTCGGTTGGAAAAGCTCTGCAAGAGCATCGAGTCCAACTGTTACCCCAGCACTGCCAAAGCCACCATTAAACCTCATCACTAAGCACCACGAAAATGTTTTTAAACTGCTTTTTAAATATCTAGCCACTCTACCACTGCCCTGGGCAGCTTATTTCAGTGCTGGACAATCCTCCCAGCAGAGAAATATTTCTTAATATCCAACCTAAACCTCTCCTGGCACACCTTGAGGCCGTTTCCTCTATTCAAACCGTTCGGATAATGGGCTGCAGCATCATACACATGGGTGCACCTTAAGTCTCCAAAAGGAAACAGAGCTCTGGCAACCCAAGGATACCCGAGCTGACACCTGAGCTCCCACACAGCCAATGCCACCATCTCACATGTCCCCACAGCCCAGCTCCTGTCAAGCCCTACCCAACATATTTTCAGAGCTCAGGAAATTTTATTACCTTTGTATCCACAAACCCCCATACAAACACAACCTCGCCTTTCTCTCCATAACCTCTCAGCCCCTCCCAAACCTCAGCTATCCCTACACTAAAATTCACTTTTCCTGCCTTTCACAAGCCTTTTTTTTTTTCCTT
This sequence comes from Ammospiza nelsoni, assembly GCF_027579445.1. Lineage (NCBI taxonomy): Eukaryota > Metazoa > Chordata > Aves > Passeriformes > Passerellidae > Ammospiza > Ammospiza nelsoni. The sequence continues at coordinate 5,687,627 of NC_080636.1, forward strand.
TTATTGCCAAAATAGCCCATGCTGACCCCTCCTAAACCAGTCCCAGGTTTATCCCCTAGAGAAACACAACCCCAAAGCCACTCTGTGCACATCAGCCCTGCTGGTGATGTCCTGCTGCTCCTCACCCACACATCCTCCTCCTCCAGCAGGATTCTGCCCGTGACAATCCCTCCATCCACAAGGTCACATCAGGCTCCTGTCTGCCGTCCTGTACCTCCCTCCCGGCAGCCACCTGCCAAATCTACCTGTCCCCGTCATGCCCAGTCTTTTCTTTCTCATTCCCAGCCCCTCACATGATGCTGCAGCCCCCCAAATCCCTTTAATGATCCCAAATCCGCCCGCAACACTCGCAGAGCTCAGTACCATAAAACCTTTCCTGAACGCCCCATCCCTTCTGTCCCACCCCCATCCTTCCCACAACACCTTCAATAGGTGTTAAACCCTATTGTACCCCAAATCAGCCCCGTTAACTCTGCGAACACCCCAAATTCTCCCAGATAAAACCCCTCAAGACCCCATCCTAAGGTTTAAAACCCCTCCCTATCCCCTCAATTCCAGCGCCTCCAAAGCGCTGCGCTCCCCATCCCTCGCACCCCAACGCCCCCAAATCGGCGTTTAACGCTATTTCCTCCACGAGCAGAGCCACGGATGTGAAAATCTCAGTTGCTCTCACACCAAATTCCTTCTAAATCCATCAAAACCCTCCAGATCGCCCCTTCAGCGCCCCTCCAGCACACCCCGCACACCCCGCATACCCCCTCCCCACCCCACAGCCCCTTCAGCGCAGCCCTGCCGCTGGCTGTCACCCTTCTCCTCGCCTTCCCCGCTGTCCCCTCCGGTACCTGACGAAGGGCCCCGGGGCTCGGGGCCGGGGCCGGTGTCGCGGGGGCGGCGGGAGGAGCGCGGAGCGGCCGCACAGCGCCATGGCGACCGCGATGCGCCCGGGCGACGGGGCGGCTCCGCCACTGCGGCCCTGCGCCCCGCCCCGCGCAGCCCGCTCCACTCGGCACGGGGGGGGAGAGGATATGGCACACCCGCACTGCTCCTTCTGCTCCCAGCTTTTCTGTCGGTCCAGGATTTGTCCTGAGTTTTTATCTCCTCTCACAGGAAGCGCGTTTGGGAATTCTGGGATAGCGGCTCTAGCTGGGAGTAAACATAGCGGGGTGAGGTTGATCACCCCTCCGGCAGGAATGGGCTCGTCCAAGTCCAGCCCCCCGCTCACACACCCCTCACGCCCCCCCTGCCGTTCGCTCTTGGGCGCGTCCAGCCCCCACCGCTGCTGATGTCCCCCCCCCCGCGATGGGGCGTGGGCTCGTCCGATGGCAGGGACGGGGGACAAGGGACGCCTGAGACCCCCTCAGACCCCCTGAGACCCGGGGAGGGGACAAGAGACCCTTGAGACACCGGGGAGGGGGACAAGGGACCCCTGAGACCCCGGGCTATGGGGACAAGGGACCCCTGAGACCCTCTGAGATCCCGTGGAGGGGGAACAAGGGACCCCGAAAATCCCGGGCAGAGGGTCAAAGGACCCCTGAGACCCTGGGGAGGGGAACAAGGGACCTCTGACACCCCCTCAGATCCCGGGGAGGGCGGTCAAGGGACCCCTGAATCCCTTGGGAAGGGGTGACACAGAGCCCCCTGAGAATGTGTGACACAAAAGCCTCCAGGGAGGAGTGACAGCGAGCCCTGAGGGGACATGGAGACCCCGACGTCCTGCAGAGCCCCGAGGGGTGGTGTACCCTGGTGTCCCCAAAGTATTGTCCCCAAAAACACCCTACAGCACACAGACAGGCCCTGGCTCCCCATGTCCACCCAGCGTTGCACCCACCATGGGACACCTCCCCAGCTGTCATTCCCTATAAAACCACCACAGCCCCATCTGGGCACCCCTCTGGGGTGTCACCAACACCCCACATGGTCTTTTTTGTGTTATCCCCAAAAAATATCCCCTCCTTCCAACCATTACCCCTCTGTGTGCTAATACCAGCACAACCACCCTGACAGACATCCTTTATTCTCTTTACACCAAAAATTAAAGGAGTTTTGCCCGCTCTGCCCAGAGATCCCAGCCTTGCTGGCCTCTGACACTCTTTCCCCAGTCTTCTCCTATTTTACTGATGTGTCACCATTGCCAAACAACTAAGGCAGCACCCCAGGGAGCAGGAGCAGGGATTTTGGGTCCTGCACAGAAAACCTGCAAGGATCTACAAAGAACTGAGGTCGTCACTCTTCAGGGAAGGATCTGGAGCCAGGCTTTGAGGGACACAGGGCTGAAACCCATTAATCCCACATCCCTCAGCTGAGGGGAACACATCCTGCTCCTCCTGCATGCTCCTGCCTCACCACCCACCCCTGGGGGAAGGAGTAGAGGTTGAGTAAGCATCAAGGAACGCTGAATTTGCTGTGGAGGCTCTCATTCCCCCCTAGAATGTTAATCCCCATCCCCCAGTGCTAATCTCTGACGAGTTCCCTGCACCATTAATCTCCCCAGCTCCTCATCCCTGGTGGAGAGTGGGATAACACCCCTTGTCTGCATCTTATTTTAATTACACCAGTGTTTGACAGCAGCAGTGTAAAGCCCCAAATCTGCAGCTTTGGGGTGTGATGGAGACATGGGGCTGCCTGGAGCAAGCTCCTTTTCCCTTCCCAAAGGATCTCAATTCAGTGGGGAACACTCAGGGGCTCTCATTCCCACCTCACTTTTAACCTGGTGCAGATGAGAACGCGTTCCAAAGTGCTCTTTCCTTTTTTCCCCAAAAATGAAATCGGACTTTGCTCAGTGCCACAGAGCAAAGACAAGATAAATAAATATTCTGGGCCATGGCCCAGCTGCCCTGCAGCCACTGAGAAGCATTTTAGCTGTCCTTGATAAAACTCTGATGGTTCCATGTACAGACAAGTCTCCATTGCACAGGTTGTGCTGACAAGGAGCTGGCACCATCCCAATCCCAAATTTCTTCCTGTTTTTGGAGCCCCTGGACACACTTTGAGCTTGCTAAGGCAGCATCACCAACAGGAGCTGAAGGCCTGGAAGGAAAAGTGGATAGGATTGCTAAAAACCCTTTGCTTTCCTCTAGAATGATCCTGAAATGCATCCCTCCTGCTTCTCTTGTCCTTTGCTGGGTGGGACAGTGTCCTGCAGAGCTCCTGCTGCTTGTCCCATCCCAGTCCATGAACCACCAGCTTCCAGAAGCTTTTCCCAAGCCCCCTCTACATCCAACACCTACATAAGGAAGGACACATGTCCTGACAGCACATCCTTCTCCTGCAACATCTGAGTGCTGTCTTGGCTCCTTCCATCTCCTCTCTTCCATCTCCATGAGGCTGCCCAGGCACTCCAAAGCCCAGGAACACATCAAGGCTATGGTGGGAGAGGAGAGGGAAAAGGGAAATTCCCAGGATTGGATTTAGGGATATTTTTCCCCAAAAACTCTTTCAGCCAACAAGAGGAGATATTTCACACCGACCGCTGCTGTGGCCTGTATGTCCCTTGGGGTGACAAATCAGGCCAACAACCTGGAACACACCCAACAGAGAGGTCAGGCTTCCTGGAGAAGGAGGGAGGTGAGGTGGAAGGGGGAAGAAGGTGACATCAGCTATTGTTCCTGCTCTCCAGCTTCCTGAGCTTCCCTATCCCACTATTGTTGCATGTTTTGAGGGCTGCAAAAGCTGAGTGAAGCCCAGAACAATTCCCAAAGAGAGGAAGAGGGGAGGCAGAGTGGTTTGGAAAGAGGGGAAAGTTGCTGCTGATGTTTCTTGGGTCCTCCTGATCTAGATATTGTCCAAAAGCAAACAGCAGATGTGGGTTGAGCAGGTAGAGCGGATCCTCACTGTGTTTTCAGCTTGGGTACTTCAGGGTTGGCATCTCCCCACGGAGACAGCTGCCTGCACACCCTCTTCCCTGGAAACCTGTTTATTTTTAGTAAATCCCTGCTGGAGAAAACAATTCTGTACACACAGAGAGGCCAAAATTAGCTGTTCACCCTGAGATGTGCACCTGGAGAGGTTCTTTATTCCCCCATCCATGAGGAATGCCTAAACTTCCCACCCTGGGCTGATGGTTGCTCACTGAGGCTGGAGGCTGAATTTTATATAAAAATTGATTGGTACATCCCATCCCACTGGGACCTGCACAACCCTTCCCCATGGAAAACGTTGGTTGCTGGGAATGTGGGCTGTGGGATGGCTTTGACGTCCTGGTGCACACTAAGGAACCATCCATGAGCCATCCTGCAGGACTACCCAGGATGGTGGAACCCCAGGAAGATCTGTCTCCATCCCTGATGGGCAAAGGCAACCCCAGAAATAACCCCAGAGTCAGCAGCTCCAAATAAAACCAAACAGAAAAGCTTTATGACTCACAAATCCCACTTCCAGCCAAGGATCCATCCTTTAGGGCTTTCAATTTGCTTTTTCCTTATCCCTCTGTAGCATCAAGGAGCTATTTTCCTACTGCAACAGCACTTTTAAGGAAATAATTCCAATTTCTTGGAGAGAAAACATGAACTGTGCTCTGCTTGCATGGTAAACAAACCATGTCCCTTGCTGTGCTTCCTAAGAACTGTTTTTCTTCCTTTTTCCTCAGATTTGTGGGATCCTGTTGTATTTATGGGATCCTATGAATGTTTCAGAGGAGTCCACCCTCCAGGCAATGGATGTTCACTCAGAGAATGGACTTGCTGCCTGCAGAGCTCTTACTGAAAAATTTATGAACAGCTTGAGAAAGGAATAAAATGAGACTGTTTGAAAAGTTGCCCACTTTTACCTGGGCAGGGAAAATTAAGTAATAAATGATGATGGCTATAAAAAGCCTCCTACTCCATCTATCCAAGTTCTTCAGGCTAGAAAATCTTCATTCTTCTCTAGTGCTATTTTAGGAGGAGAGATATTAAAATTTCCTCTGGCCTGAAATTACTGTTTTATTCTTACCACAAAAATAAAAGCAGCCCCCAGGTCAAAGAAAACAAAAGGGTGAGTTACTCCAACAAGCTGAGATCTGCTTGTTTATACCATCCTGAATCTGGCACCACACACCCATCAAAGACAGGGTGGAGATGCAGGAGGTGATGGAGACACAACGCACCAAGATCCTGCAAGCACAGGAAACGTCTCAAAAAATAGCAGTGCTGACCCTGAGTTACCCAGACTTGTTTTGTTATAGCCACTGCTCTTTGTAAATTAAGAGTTTGGTTGAGAAATAGAGGTAGCCGAGGGTGACCAGGAAATGGGAAGGATTTTTTGGATGTTCTGTTTGCAAACTGGCTCCATGCAAAGAGGGAATTTGGTGCTGGTGGTGGTCACTGCTGAAGTTCTTTTTGGCTTTTCCAACAGTGGATGGAGCAAAGAGATGTTTGCTGGCTGATGGGGGAACAAACCATTATCCCTGAGAATAATTTGGTGTCATGGCTTCTTCATTTCAACATGTTTTGGGACATCTCCAGGTGCTATAGGATCATGGAATAACTTGGGTTGGAAGGGACTTGAAGACCATCTTCTTTGGCCATATCAGATTTACCAGCATGAAATTTGGTCTGCAAAAAATCAGGAAATTGCTGTCTGGAAGGGTGTGCTGGTGTCTCTCCCCTGACACACTGGAGGCTCTGGAAAGGTTCTTCAAAACAAGGAACAGTCTGGATATGGTTTAGGATCAGAGGAAGGAACCTCAGGATGTCTCTATTCCAACCTTCTTCTCAAAGCATGTCACCCTAGTTTTTTAAGATTTTCTAAGCCTTCTGATGTTGACATCCTTGTAGTGAGCTTTCTCACACACTTTCTGTAAATAACTCATTGTTTTGCATTCCTTTATGGAAGAGGAGAAATCGGATAGACTGTTGGTTTAACCAGTGTCATTGGAGAGGTGGCACTGTCACCCTCCAATCCGCTGTCACTTTTGGAAAACTATACATGTTGGAGTCAGAAAATAAACTTCCCTTTTTTCTTCACCTTGAAAACAGTGCTGTGAGCTTGTGTTCTTTTGTGTCCTATAGTGACAAAGCAGGATCACCCATGAGGTCACACCAGGTTGCTCTGGGCTATCTTCAGTTTGGTCCTGAAACCATCCAAGGATGGAGACACTGAAACCTCCCTGGTACCCCAAACCTCAAAGATCTCCCTGGGACCTATTCCTCTCCCACTGCTTGCCCAAAACCTCCACCTAGCCACCCTCAGCATTCCAGGTGTGTGGCCACCACCTCCTGGAGCCCTACACTCATCTTTTTTCCCACTTTTTGAGCCTCAGATGAGCAGAGGAAGCCAGGCCCCAGAGCATTTGCTGGACCTCCCCTGCATCTCGTTATCTCCAGGAACAACTTCCCACCTCTCCCATCCCGCTTCCTCCAGAGCTCAAATCCCTCCCTGCATTGTGCTTCACCCTTCAAAGGGCCTCATCTCAACACTGCCTGAGGATACACTGCTTAAATCCTGATTTCAGCCAGCAGCACCAGATTTTGCAGTTCCTTCTCAAGTCTCTGCCTGTTGGCCTGGGGAGAGGCTGCGACTTCAGGCAGTGCAGCATCTCCAAAGGCTGGATGTACAAGGAAAGAACATCTCCAAGCATCTCCTTGTTGGGCAGAGCTCCTCAGCTGGTGGTCCTGGAGAGCTCTGGGCTCCTCCTAAGGCATCCACAGATGATTAAGAAAGTGAATTGGCCGAGATGCTTCTGTTTGCTATAACTCTGTTGCATAATACTGTGAAATTGATATGGTTTCTATGAAGATATGGATCATAGAATTCCAGAATGGTTTGGGTTGGAAGATGCCTTAAAAATGATCTTATTCCATCTCCCTGCTATGAGCAGAGCCAGGCAACCTGTGCCAGGGCCTCACCACCCTCACAGCAAAGAATTTCTTCCCAATATTCCATCTAAATGTCCCCTCTGCCATTCCCCTTGTCCTTGCACTCCAGGCCCTTGTCATGAAGGAGCCATGAAAATTTCTCCATAAAAATTTTCCTGGTTTTCCTCTTCCAAACAGACCCTCAGAAGCTCTTTCCCTCTAAGAGGATTTTCCTTCATCTTTCACCCACCATTTTTCCCAGAGATCAGCCAGGATTTCTCCTTAGCAGGAATTTTGCATTCCTGGACTCCCCATTTTCAGCTTGCAATGGTTTCTGTCTCAGAAATATGAGCTGAGAATGCCAGGCATGTCAGGAAGGAAAAATCCATCTAAGCTTTTCATCTCCTTTTGTCAGCATTTCATCTAAGCAGGATTTTCATGCTGCTGATTCATCTCCAAGAGCTTCCCACCCACCTCCATGTTCATTCCAGTGCTTCCCACATCCTTTGCAAGGGGAGGGAACCACTGGTGCTGCAGTGGGATCAGAGACCTAAATCCTCTGAATCCCTCCTTTTTCTCCAAAGAACATTTATGTCCTCAGGCTTCATCTCTGAATTCCACCCTGCAGAGTCACCACTGCCTCTCAATCCCTTTCTGAGCCTCTTTCAGGGCAAAATGCAGCTCCTGAGCAGGTTCCCTGCAGTGTTTCCTGGATATCCGATGGAGCAGTACCTTGCTGGCCACTTCACTGTGCACTCTGTTTGTTGGCTCCAGGGGAAGGAAACAACAATGAGATCACTTGGAAAGATGTGTTTTTTTTCCTTCAGATTTTGGCTTGCCCAGTGGAAATCCAGGAGTGTGGTCAACAAACAACGAGCAGAGATTCCCTTCACCCTCTGCGGAAACTGAAATTAAACTCATTTGCACTCATCCATGAAAACAAAGGTGATGGTAATTACAACCAGCAGCACTCCATCCTCTTCTTCCATCCTGCCTCGCTCCAGAGGGAGGAAGGCTGAGCTCACAGCTTGGTGGAGGGGCTGTGGGAGCCAGCAGGGACAAAACTGGGACAAAGCCAGCAGCCAGAGCACGGTGCCGGGCTCAGCTCCCAGGTTTTGTTCAGTGATGGATGGGGACGAACGCATTGTGTCCCCTGGAGCCATTTAATCATGGATTTGATGCTCAGCATGGATCCTGGAGCTCTACCAGAGGCAGACTGGGATGTTCTCAGCAAGGCCTCTCTGTGTGGCAGCATTCCACGCTCGTGAGCCGCCGCGTCCCTCCGCTACCAAGACAAATTAGAGGAACACGGCTCATTTTATGGCTTGCTCTGAGCAGGTCAGCCTGGAGGCCACCACAAAAGGACCCTCTGCAGATGAAATATGCAGTTACAGAGATTTGGGAGGGAATGCAGACGGGAAAGCATTGGATTCTACAGCATTCCGCACTCACGAGCCGCCACATCCCTCTGCTACCAAGACAAATTAGAGGAACATGGATCATTTTATGGCTTGCTCCAAGCAGGTCAGCCTGGAGGCCATCACAAAAGGAACCTCTGCAGATCAGATATGGAGTTACAGAGATTTGGGAGGGAATGCACACGGAAAAATGTTGGATTTGGCAGCATTCTGCGCTCGCGAGCTGCTGCGTCCCTCTGCTACCAAGACAAATTAGAGGAACATGGATCATTTTATGGCTTGCTCCAAGCAGGTCAGCCTGGAGACCACCACAAAAAGACCCTCTGCAAATCAAATATGCAGTTAGAGAGATTTGGGAGGGAATGAAGATGGGAAAACATTGGATTCAGCAGCGCTCCGTGGTCACGAGATGCTGCGTTCCTCCGCTACCAAGACAAATCAGAGGAACATGGATCATTTTATGGCTTGCTCCAAGCAGGTCAGCCTGGAGGCCATCACAAAAGGACCCTCTGCAGATCAGATATGGATTATAGAGATTTGGGAGGGAATGAACGCAGAAAAACATTGGATTTGGTAAATTCTCCACCTCTTGGCACGCGGCGCTTTCGCAGCTACCGGCAAGAAAAACAGAGCAGCTCATTTAATGAAACCTTGGGAAGGAAAGATCCCCAAATGGAGAACTTCCCCCTTCCCAATTATTCTTGTGAAACACACAGCTTGGGAAAGCACACAGGCACAACGAGCTGTAAATCTGGGGTTAGTAATAAAATCACCTCTCCCCGACTAGGACAGCTGGAAAGGGAAATGTTCCAACCTGTTGCTTAACGTGCTGAGGAAATCACTACTGAAAAAGAGAGGATCCAAGAGAACTTCATTCCAGCATTGGTCAGCAGCCTTTGCATTGGCCAGCAGCCTTTGCTGTGTTTCATGAGCTAATAAAATCTTCAGAGAACTTAAGGGAGATGTAGAAGTAAGACTGTGTAGGGAGATGTAGAACTTAACTTAATCCTCAGAGAACTTAGTGGGGATGTAGAAGTAAGACCTTCCTGGGAAGCCACAGCAGGGACATGGACAACTGCAGAGGCTCCTGTGAGCTCTGTTTTGGCTCCATATCTTAGGAAATGAGAGCCCAAAATCTGCTTTTTGTCTGCTCTCTGCTGTGGGAGTGAGTGTTGGAGGGGTCAGGCTTTGCTGGAGCTAATTCTCCATGACTCAAAAAACTTCAAATCTTGCCTCATCCCAGCCCCTTTTGGTGGCTCCCATCAGTTTTTTCCCCAAATTACTGTAGGGAGAGTCACTGGTCTGTGCTGTGGGACAAGCAGGAAGCACTTGGGCAGGGATGAATCAAATCATAGAATCACTGAGGTTGGAAAAGACCTCTAAAATCACCAAGTTCAAGAATTAACTCAGCACCATGTTCACCACTAAACCATGTCCTCAAATGACACATCCCTTTGTTTTTTGAATCCCCCCAAGAACGTGATTCCACCCCTGGTCAGCCTGTGCCAGGGCTGGACAATCCTTTCCATGAAGAAATTTTCTCTAATATCCAATCTAACCCACCCTGGAGCAACCTGAGGCTGTTTCCTCTTATCCTCTCCCTTGTTATACAGAATATTTCAGATTATTTCATCTTTGCTAACCTCACCATGTTGTGGCACACGCTATGGGCCAAATTCAAAGATCTTGGGCTCTTCACAAGAAAAAAAAACTGATTTGATAAAGACAGCATCCCTGATTTCTCACCCCTCGAGCATGGGCAGGAATTGTGGCACTCTAACCCGCAGCACAAAAGCCTTTGTGGGCTCTTTATCCTCGCACTAAACCAACACCAGCCTCTGCAAGAAGGTGATTTACAGCTCTCTATCTCCCCCAGGGCTGTCCCAGGCGGCTCCAGAGCGATTCCAGCAGGAATGGCTCTCCCAGCAGGTGTTTGCAAAGTGCTGAGGCTCAGCAGACCAATGTCTCAGCGGGGAATCCCATTGGCCTTAATTTATCGATTACCATTAGCAGTGATAATACTAATAACAGCAGCTGAGATTAAAATATTCTCTGCACAGGCACAGAGAGATTCCCAGAGCTCTGCCAGCTGGGAAAAGGCTGAGGGGACTTGCTGGGAGGTGGTTGGAAGCCTGGATGCTGAGAATTTCAGACTTTCTATGCTGACAAACTCCTTATCCCCAGGAGAACACTGATTTTGACCTGATGCCTTGGAGAAGGCTTCCAAAATTAAATAATAGAACTGGGATTGTGGGTGTGAAGTTTGAATAGAAATGTGTAATATCACATGGTGAAAAACTCAGTTTAAGATTTTAGAATATAGTGATATATACATAAAACAAGATGGAGGTTTTAGGGTGGAAGCTGCTCCTTCTTCTTCACCTTCTTCTCCATGGGTTTTGGTGGTTTTGTGTCGCTGGATAAAAAGTCCACATTGTGGACCATGTGTGGTTGATTATTGGGTTAAAAGTAAAAATAATTCAGGTGTCCCTTCTTTAATTGAACAGTTTATCCCTAAAAGGCCTTGTAGAGAGAGAGATGGGGCTCCATTTTTAGTTTGTTGAAGTGCTGTAGAACTCTGGGTTTGTGCGACTGTGACATAGATAAGAACTAAAAAACATCTGTGTCCCAACAAGAAATACCATCTCACACATTTAATCCCAACCCTGGCAAAAAGAAGTTAAGACTCGACAGGAAGTAATGACTTTTTGTATTTCACCCCAAAGACATCATCCACCTCCTGAAATCCCACAGAGCCTCAGGCTTGTGGCTGTCACCTGATGCCACTCCCTGTGGCTGTGATGGGCAGTGTGGGATGGAGGCAGCCAATTTTACTGTTCCCTGATGTGAAAAATGCATATTTTATTATTGGCTTTTCACAAATATGAAAATGAATATTACATGTGTTATCTTAGAAAGTTATGCCAAGTTAATTTTCTTAAGTAGTGTGTTGAATATAGTTTTAGGGTATAACAAAATGTTAAAATAGAAACTATGTTGTGTAAGATACTTTTTTAAAGAAAGGACTCACAGTGAGATAGCAGGCATAGGACAGCTGAATCTTTCAGAGAAAGAGAATTTATTACCCCATTATCAGAAGAAATGAACTGCTTCCTGCCTCACTCAGCCCTGAAGAGCCGTCAGGATTCAGAGGAAGAAGCTGACACTGCCCAGAGAGAATCCTGTGTTTGAATGGAATTGATGCATCATGTATGAGGTGTATGAATATGCAACAGGTTATTGTTTTTAAGGGTTAATCCTCTGTTAATGTGGGTCCTTTTTTGGGCTTATTTTGCCCAGAAAGAGCTACCCAGACTGTCCATAACGCTTGGGTTTTATTGTCTCATATTGTCCTAATCCTATTTGTCCAAATTTGTATTACTCTAATTATATTACTATTTTATAACCATTTTATTACCATTAAACTTCATAAAATTTTAAAAACAAGCGGTTGGCGTTTTTCACACCAGAGTAACTCAGCGCTGAGCCAGCTGGGCAATCCCTTCCCGAGGGCTTTTCCCACCGCTGAGGTTCTCACTCTCCAGCTTTCCCCGGGGAGGGGGCAGCGCCAGCCCTGTCCTGCAGCCCCGTGTGACACCCGGTGGCAGCAGCTGGGTTATTTGCAGGAGCACAATGCACAAAGAGCTGCTGGGAGCTGCTCACAGAGGGGTGCAGGGCTCACAAGCCAAACTGCAATCGAGGCTCTCATTCCGGTCAAAGCTCTGCGTGCCTCAGAGTACCAGGAGGAGAGGGGGGACAAAACCCTCTTTAAATAAATCACAGGCTTTTCTTCCCAGCGACTTCTGAACCTCCTTCACTGGAGGCTATTATAATTTTTAATTATATTATAATTTTTATTTCTATGTAATATATATATATTCTTAATATGTCTTATAATATTAATGATAATTTTATTTTAATTATAATTATGGATCTTTTATCTATTATATATATAAAATTCTTCTCACAAAGAATTTCTCCCTACTATCAATCTAACCCTGCCCTCTGGCAGTGGGAAGCCATTCCCTGGCTCCTGTCCCTCCATCCCTTGTCCTCAGTCCCTCTCCAGCTCTCCTGGAGCCCCTTTAGGGACTCTGAGCTTTCCCTGGAATTTTCCCTTCTCCAGGTGAGCACCCCCAGCTCTCCCAGCCTGGATCCAGAGCAGAGGGGCTCCAACTCTGGAGCAGCTCTGTGGCCTCCTTTGGACTGGCTCCAGAAATTATAATTTTAAATTATATGACATTTTTATATATATATATATATATATATATATATATATATATATATATATGTGTGTGTGTGTGTGTGTGTGTATATATATATATATATGTATATATATATGTGTATATATATATATATATGTATATATGTATATGTGTATATATGTGTATATATATGTATATATATGTATATATGTATATATATATACATATATACATATATATGTGTGTATATATGTGTATATATGTATATATATAATTAATATATCTAACAATTTTAATTATAATTTTATTTTCATTATAATATATATTTAAGATATTTTCTATATTATATATAATGTCTATTATATATATTATATAAAATAGATATAATTATGTTATAGATAATATTTATTTTAGCTATATATTGTATATTTATATATTTTATAATTATATTTTTTATTTTATATATTTATATTATGTATTTTATATATTTCTATTACATTATAGTTTTTATTTTTAATATATAATTTTATTATATGTTACTGAGGCTATCATGATTTTTTTTAAATGTCCTTCCTGTAGATATTTAAAATGAAAACACAAAATTAATGTGCCAGTCTCTTTTTGCCCACCATCCAATGCTCCAGCCCTGGAGCAGCTCCATGACATCCTCTGGACTGGTTCCAGCATTTCCAGGTCCTCCTGATGCTGTACCTGGGGCAGCTCTGCAGGTGGGGTCTCACCTGAGCAGGGCAGAGGAGCAGAATCCGCCCCTTCCCCTGCTGCCCACACTGAGGAATCAGCTCAGCACAGGGAGATTCTGGGGCTCAGCATGGCTGGGGCATGTCCAGCCAAAAAGTCTCATATTTGGCATTCCCCAGAACCAAATAACCTACCTAGAATGGATAATTATCCCAAAAGATGGATAAATATCTGTGTAAATCACTGTAGGTGTGAGGAGCTGCTCCCTGCACCCCCAGCTACGACCACCACAAGGCTCAGCCACACTGGGAAGTTTTAAAGGCAGGAATTGGAGAACAGGGAGGTGATTTGGGACAAAACTTCGCCAAATCCTTGAAAAAAAGGAATGAAATTGCACAAACTGGTGGGCAGCTTCTTGTGAAACCCAGGAGAGCCATGAGGAGTGGAAAGGCAACCTCCAGTGTCCTTAACTGGGAAATAAATCCCTGATGGGTGATACACGTGGAAAGGGAACCTCCAGAATCCTTAATTGGGAAATAAATCCTGGGTGGGAGACATGGATGGAAAGGGAAACTCCAGAATCCTTAACTGGGAAATAAATCCCCAGTGCGTGACATGGATGGAAAGGGAACCTCCATTTCTTAAACTGGGAAATAAATCCTGGGTGGGTGATACAGATGGAAAGGGAGCCTCCAGAATCCTTAACTGGGAAACAGATCCTGGGTGGGTGACTTAACTGGGAAATAAATCCCTAATGGGAGACATGGATGCAAAAGGAACTTCCAGTGTCCTTAACTGGGAAATAAATCCCCGGTGGGTGTCTCGCCTCTGCTGCCTGGTTTTATATCTGGAACTAATTTTGTCGTCATTCTGCTGAGTGAGGAGATAATTGCTGCAGCTGGGCTATTCAGCCTGCTCCAAAGAACCCCCTTTTTTCCATTAATTCAGGCAGTGATTGCAGACTCCTGGCCAAATTTATTTCTGCTGCGTGTAACCCCATTAAAGGCAGCGCCTTCCCCCTGGGGATGGGCTCAGCCCAGCGCTGTTTAAATCGTGTGTTCACGTTTCTTTGTTCTGGGGGAGACAAAGGAAAAGCTATTTTCCAAGATTAAAAAAAAAATAATAATAATAAATAGGGAAATCTGCCATCTCCCTGCACAAAAATAGACACAATTCACAATCCTAGATATTTAGAAATGATCCAGTCTTGCACCAGAGCAAAGAAAATGCCAAATTGCTGCCTGCAAAAAATATCTGTGAATATTCTTTGTTGTCTGAAGAGCGCTGGGCTCGCCTGGCACGGCAGCGACACGGACAGAGCTGGGGACAATGATGACAATGATGACAAACTCTCCTTTCCCCACCAGCTGGGAGAGGTTTGGAGCCGAGGAGGGCTTTGTGCTGAGAGGAGGGCACTGAGAAAAAGCGAGACAAGAGCTAAAAAAGGAGGAGGGGTGAAGCTGCCCCGGAGAGCATCTGCAGAACTCCACAAAGCCCCTCGTGTTGATGCTCTCTTCATTTTTTTTCTGCTCCTCTGTGTTGTGCTGGCAACACAATAAAACAAGGGAAGGGCTGGGGATGCAAAATGTGAAAAACGCCATTCCCTTGTTTTTAATATTTAAAAGTTTAATGATAATAGAATGGTTATAAAAATAGTAATGTAATTAGAGTAATAAAAATTTGGATTAGGACAATATGAGACAATAGAAACAAAGAGTTAGGGACGGTCCAGACACCTTTTTCTGGGCAAAATAAGCCCAAGAAAGGACCCACATTAACAGAGGATTAACCCTTAAAAACAATAACCTGTTGCATATTCATACACCTCATACATAATGCATAAATTCCATTCGAACACAGGATTCTCTCTGGTCAGTGTCAGCTTCTTCCTCTGAATCCTGACGGCTCTTCAGGGATGAGCAAGGCAGGAAGAAGTTGATTTCTTCTGATAATGGAGCAATAAATTCTCTTTCTCTGAAAGATTCAGGTGTCCTGTGGCTGCTATCTCGCTGCGAGTCCTTTCTTTAAAAAATATCTTACATAGCACAGTTTCTATTTTAACATTATGTTCTAACCTAAAACTATATTTTAATCCAGCATCACTTTCTAACATAACGCATATACTATTCATTTTCATGTTTGCGAAAAGCCAATCGTAAAATACTAATTTTTCATACAAAATGAGATTTGATTGCTGCTGCTTTTGCTAAATGCAAAATAACAACGTGAGCAAGAAGGGCTGAACATCGGATTGAAATTATCTGCAAGCGGGGGTTGTGTGACCGTGATTCCTATTCTTGCCAGCGCGATAACACTCCCTGTTTACCAGCTAAAAGGAAGCTAAAATTAGGACATAAAAGTGTCTTCCAACAGAAATAAATTGCTCTATTGTCAGGGGAAGGGCGTGGGGGATCTGCCGTCCCTGCCCTTGGCTTTGACCCCGTCTCCCTTTCTCCCTGGTGTCACCCCAGCTTTTCATCCCCTCCTTTACCTCGCTCCATCTTTACACGGCCAACAATGGGAGCGGAGCTGTCGAGTTAAATGGCAATTTACAGCTGAAACAAAGGGGCCCGGGGTTTTCCAGCTCCGGCACGGCCTCGGGCAGCCCATTAAATGAAAACAAACCACTGATCTCATTAGCGAGCGCTCCCCGGGCTCGCCCGTCCTGCCTCTCAAGGAGGAGGATGCGAACCCTTGGAGAGGAAATACGGGAAATGTGAAAAATGCCGATCATTTGGGTTTTTAAAAAAATTTTTAAAGTTTAATGATAATAAAATGGTTATAAAAATAGTAATGTAATCAGAGTAATAATAATTTGGACAATTTGGATTAAGACAATATGAGACAATAGAAACAAAGAGTTACGGACTTCCAGGTACCTCTTTCTGGGCAACATAAGCCTGAAAAAGGACCCACATTAACAGAGGATTAACCCTTAAAAACAATAACCTCTTGCATATTCATACATCTCATACATGATGCATAAATTCCATTCAAACACAGGATTCTGTCTGGGCAGTGTCAACTTCTTCCTCTGAATCCTGACCGGCTGGATAAATTCTCTTTCTCTGAAAGATTCAGGTGTCCTGTGGCTGCTATCTCACTGCAGCTCCTTTCTTTTAAAAGTATCTTACATAGCATAGTTTCTCTTTTAACATTATGTTATAACCTAAAAGTATATTTAACACACTACTTAAGAAAATTAATACAGCGTAACTTTCTAACATAATACATTTGGTATTATTGTACATGTGGCATTTTGTAATTGGACAGAAAAGTCCATATTGAGGGCTTTGAGGAACCAATTATTGGGTTAAAAAGGAAAATAATTTAGGTGCCAGTTGTTAATTGGAGAATTTAGTCTTAAAAGACCTTGTAACAAGAGGTAGTTTATTGTATTTGCAGGGAGCCTGGACAAAGGAAGGAATGATGAATCTGACTCCATGTTCTTAGAAGGCTAATTTATTATTTTATGGTACTATATTATATTAAAGAATACTAAACTATACTCAAAAATACAGAAAGGATACTTACAGAAGGCTAAAAAGATAATAATGAAAACTCCTGACTCTCTCCACAGTCCTGACACAGCTTGGCCCTGATTGGCCAAAGAGTGAAAACAACTCCCAGCAGAATCCAATGGAACAATCACCTGTGGGTAAACAATCTCCAAACACATTCCACATGAGCACAACACAGGAGAAGCAAATGAGATAAGAATTGTTTTCATTTTTCTCTGAGGTTTCTCAGCTTCCCAGGAGAAGAAATCCTGGCAAAGGGATTTTTTAGAAAATATGATGGTGAGAGTTATATTGTATTCATTTTCTTAAGTAATGTGTTTAATATAGTTTTAGGCTATAACAAAATGTTAAAATAGAAACCATGCTATGTAAGATACTTTTTTTAAATAGAGGAATGAGGAACTTGCAGTGAGATAGCAGCCACAGGACACCTGAATCTTTCAGAGAAAGAGAATTTATTACCCCATTATCAGAAGAAATGAACTGCTTCCTGCCTCACTCAGCCCTGAAGAGCCGTCAGGATTCAGAGGAAGAAGCTGACACTGACCAGAGAGAATCCTGTGTTTGAATGGAATTGATGCATCCTGTGTGAGGTGTATGAATATGCAACAGGTTATTGTTTTTAAGGGTTAATCCTCTGTTAATGTGGGTCCTTTTTTGGGCTTATTTTGCCCAGAAAGAGGTACCTGGACAGTCCAGAACTCTTTGTTTCTATTGTCTCATATTGTCCTAATCCAAATTGTCCAGATTTTTATTACTCTAATTATAGTGCTTTTTTTATAACCATTTCATTACTATTAAACTTCTAACATTCTAAAAACAAGTTATTGGCATTTTTCACACCTTCTGTGGCTGTTGCTGAGCTGGGGAAGTAACAAATATCACCACATGGTCCTGCTTTTAATTGCAGCAGGTTCTTCCTCTGGATCTGCTGAGTTTTGCTGCTCCTGCTGTCCCTTTCCTCTACATCCAGCCAAAACCTGGAATTTGCTTTCAGCTGCAGCAGGAGATGCAGGCAGAGGCAGAAAGGAGCCCTGAGGCCAGAGCAAAAGAGGTTTTTGTCCTTTTTGGAGGTTCTCTGTCCTGGAAGGGCCACACAAGGATGTTCCATGCCTGCAACAGGAATTCCCAGATTATCCCAGGCATTATCCCAGGATCTCTGGGTGACCATGACATTTGTGACAAGGGTCATCCCCCGCTGCTTGAAAACTGCAGGAGAAATGGCATTTCTGGCCAAAATGGGGAGCCACAAACCTGGAGGAGAAGCTTTAAGTGCAGTGTGTGGTGACAAGGAGACATTGCCAGCTGCCAGGACCAACAGGAAGGGATAAAAACAAACACTGATGATCAAAAAAAAAATCAACCCGAGGGGTTATTTCAGCTGCTGGAGGCCCTTGCTCAGGTCCCTTCTCTGAAATGAGCACAGAAATTAAAGGGATGCTCCTGGAAGCACTCAAGGCTGGGTTGGATGTGGCTTGGAGTGATTTAGGAAGGGAGGTTTGGACTCACAGAGAAAGAATTGACAGAGCTGCTTCCTCCTCCAGGCTCAATCAGCTTTTCTGCTTGGTTTTTGTCATCTGTCCATGTATTTCCCTCCTCCTCTGCTGCCAGGATCTGCGCAGCAATTACACCCAGACTGCTGCAGGCCGTGCTCACCCCTGCCAACACCAGTGCAGGAAAACACAAGTCATTAAAATTAATAACAACCTGCCAGGCACTCAAGACACAGTGAATCAGCAGTGAAACTCAGACCTAAAGGCTGCCCTCGTGGGGCTTGGAAGCTGAAGAAAGGAGTTTCACATAATTATGTGTTCATGCTTGGATTTTAATTACATCCACGTGGAGACAGCATTTGTTATTTCATGAGCGTTGCTCTTAAAGGCATGAATTTGGGATAACCACAATTTTTTGTGAGAGAGGCAGTGAGTGAATCCATCCATCCATCCATCCATCCATCCATCCATCCATCCATCCATCCATCACGTCTGACTGTGATTTCAAGACCCTGTGCCAATTTATTAGAGGCCAGCTCGCCCCAGGCTGGTAAATTCAGTGTGAAGGCAGCCCTGAGCAGCAGGGTTTGTAGGGAGATCCCAGACAGATGCTCAGTAAATCAGGGGACTCACATGATCCCATAAATCAGGATCCTGATTAGGGTCAGAGGCTGCACGTGCTGCACAAAGCAGTGCCCAGGACCGTGGGAGGAGAGCCAGAATTTCTCTCCATGGCAAATTATAAATTACTGGAATGTGCAAAGCCCTTGTCTCAGAGGATGAATAAAATTCCTCCTGGTCTTTTAGGGATTCTGCTCTCACCTGGAATTCTGTCTCTATGAGAGGCAGAAAAGAAGTCACTGCTTCTCCAAACACATCTATGAATGTTGTCACAGACATATTTTATGAAAAATCCTTTTGCCAGGACCTTTTCTCCTGAGAGGCTGAGAAGCTTCAGCTTCTCCATGTTTTGCTGCTTTGGAATGTGATTTGGAGAATTGTTTACCCAGCATGTGAAATTGTTTTTACTTGATGACCAATGACAGCCACCTGTGTCGAGGCTGTGAGCAGTCACAAGATTTTAGTATCATTCCATTCTTTTCTATTCCTTGCTAGCCTTCTGATAAAATCCTTTCTTCTGTTATTTTAGTATATTTTTAATATATAATTTTCTTTTAATATAATATATAAAATAAAATAATAAATCAGCCTTCTGAAACATGGAGTCAAGATTCTCATGTCTTCCTGTGAACACCACCACAGGATGTCACCCACTGGAAGGCAGAGCTTGGGCACCAGCTCACCCCAGGACAGCCCTGGATGTTGATATCCCAGTGGAAAAGGGAATATGTGATTTATGTGATAAGGGAATATGTGATTTGCACAAACCATTGAGGAAATTCTGATTATATTGATGTACAGGGTGACCCTTAAGCCAGGCTCCATGGGCTACCTCAGAATCAGGAATGTGCTGCCTGTCTATAAATATTTGTATAAAATATATAAATAAAAATAAATGTAATATATGTATAAATAAATTTTAACAGAAAATAAATAAATATCTTTAATATCTTAATATCTTTATTTTCCTGTTTGTTTTCTTGTTCACTTCCTGCTTCCTCCAACAGGAAGAGCTGCAGTTCCCAGTGTTTAATTCTGGGCAGGTTAAATCCCTTTGGTGGAATTTCATTATCTTCCCCAGGTACGTGGAGCATGAAGTTAATGGGATCAGAGCTTAGCCAGGCACAAAAATGAGGGAAAAATCAACTAAAAAGGTGAATTGGCTGTGGCTGAGCACAAAAGTGGCACAAACAGCTTCTTAATTAGGCACAGGGATAATTAAATCACTTGGGCAGGGAAGCATGGACGTAGCAGAGAATCTGGGAATGTTTGGGATGGAAAAGACCTCAAATCCCACCCAGTCCCACCCCATCCATGGGCAGGGACACCTTCACTGGCCCAGGGTGCTTCAGAACATGAAGTTCATGGGATCAGAGCTGTTCTGGCTTAGCCAGGCACAAAAATGAGGGGAAAATAAATTCATTAAGGTGAATTGACTGTGGCTGAGCACAAAAGTGGCACAAACGGCCTCTTAATTAGCTACAGGGATAATGAAATCACTTGGGCAGGGAAGCATGGACATATCAACACAGCAGAGAATCTGGGAATGGTTAGGGATGGAAGAAACCTCAAATCCCACCCAGTTCCACCCCATCCATGGCAGGGACACCTTCACTGGCCCAGGTGGTTCCGAGTTTGGCCTTGGGCACTTCCATGGATCCAGGGCAGCCACAGCTGCTCTGGGCACCCTGTGCCAGGGTCTGCCCACCCTCACTGGGAGGAATTTCTCCTCCTTTAAACCCTGTCACCCTGATTTTTTAAATTTTTCTAACCTTCTGATGTTTACATTCTTGTGAGGAGCTTTCTCACACACTTGATGTAAATAACTCATTGGTTTGCATTCTTTTATGGAGGAGGAGAAATTTGGTTTGTGCAGTGTCATTGGAGAGGTGGCACTGTCACCCTGCAATCCACTGTCACTTTTGGAAATCTGTAAATATTGGAGTCAGAATTAAACTTCCCTCCTTTTTGCCTTAGAAAATCCAGTGTCTACATCCTTCTGTTTCGTGTCCTAAAGTGACAAAACCCAGCTTTAAACTGAAAGTTTCAGACTCAGCCCTCCCCCTCAGGCAGAAGCAGTGCAGCCCCATTTCAAAATTTCATTTCAGTGCATAAAATTTCATTTCACTTCATTTCACTTCAGTCAGTTTCAAAAAATTTCATTCCATTCCATTGCATACAATTTCATTTCACTTCATTTCACTCACTTAATTCCAGAAAATTTCATTTAATTCCAAGAAATTATGTTTCACTTCATTCCATGCAGTTTCATTCCATTTCATGAAATAGAATGGCACTTAAAATTTTATTTTCTTTCACTCCCCAAAATTTCATTTCATTTCATGAAATTGTTTTTCATTTCATTTAATTCCGTGAAACGAAATGAAATTTCCTGTCAGGAAATGAAATTTTGAAATTCCATTTCATTTAATTTCATTCCACAAAATTTCATTGCATTTCATTTCATTCCAAGAAGTGAAATGAAACTTCCTTTCATGAAATGAAATTTCGTTTTATTTCATTGGATTGCACAAAAATTTGTTTCATATCACTCCATGAAATTTCATTTTAATTTGTTTCATTCCATTCCATGAAATTTCCTGTGATCTCCAATACTGTTCCTTGAACAAGACCCACACAAATTTCAAGGAAAAGGAAAGGTGGAGGAATTCTCCAAAAGTTCTCATCACCAAATCCAGGAGTGACCAAGCCCTCCAGCACTTTCCAGCAGAAATTCAAAGATTTCTCTTAAAAATAAAGGTGATTTTTTTGGTTTTTTTTTTTTTTTTCAATATTTAGTTTTAAAACCAAATTGTTCATGAACAATTTGTGCTTCCTTGTCCTGGATTGTCAAACCCTGTCCCCAGCTCTTCATGGGGTCAGGTTTCAAGGATGCCTCATCTAGAGCATGAAATTTCAAATCTTTATTTTAAAATCATCTTCAAAACATCTGCAAGTGCCCAGGAATCATAAATAATTCTGAATAAGACTGGGAAATACCTGGAAAATGAGGAATTTTGGGCAAAACCCATTGCTGACAGCATTTCAAACCTTGAGCGGAGTCAGCTCTATGGAATGGTGAATTTCAGGTGGGTTTTTAGTAATTTTTTTTACACTGCATTTTGGAGAATCAGCTGCTAATGGCAATCATTTCCATTTCCATAATACACAAAGTGGCTAATTGAAAAAGCAAAAATATTGTGAATAATTTCAGCCCATGTGCTCACAGGGATCTTGCGATGCAGAGTGAATTTAATTAATTCTTTATTTTTGTAAAACAAACACTTTCCTCAATGCCAGCCCTGTGTGGGTCTTGTCGGACCTGAAAATCAGATTTGGCTCTGCTCAATTTCAGCTGTTCTGACTGGATGGGTGGGATTAGGAGCAGAAATTTGTTTTTCCAGAGGTAACAGAGCTCAGAGTTCAGCTGGGGATCCAAGACAGGGAACATCTTCCAAACCATTTTTTCATAGAATGCTTTTGGACAATTACAAATTAACAATATTTCAATTTAATTTAGCAAGTTTGCTGTGGGAACTTGTTACAGATGGAGACCAAATTTGCTTTTTCTGAAGTATAAAAAGAATTTTGCCCTCTGTTGAGTGCTTCATGAAGTCACATGTGGGATCTGACGTGACAAGGACACGGCACAGGAGCGGAGCAGGGAACTCAGGATATCACAGAGGCACCTCAGAGCATCAGGGAAAGGAAACAAAGCGGGGAAATTACCCCCAAAATATTTTAGATTATAAAAGGTTATAGGATTATGAAATTGGCTATAAAAACTAATTTTTTAAAAATATTATATATGTATATATATATATATATATATATGTATGTTAGTATATGATATTAATGTATAATATTTTATATATATTATATTATATATTATATATAATATATAAAAGCATATAATATATTACAGATTATATATTATTTACATATATAATATATATTATATATGTAATATATTGCATATATATTGAATGTATATATAAATTCTAATATTTTATTGTACTTATAATTGTAATATATATTATATTATATTGCATATATTGTATATTTTATTGCATATATTGCAATAAATATTGCATATCTATAGTAATATATAATAAAATAGATAGTTTACATTAAATATTAAATATTAAAATATAATAATTATATAATCGATGTAATGTAATAGGTATTATATTATAGTACATTATATAATATAATATCATATTAGAATATCTATATAAAATATATAAATAAATGTATTATATATATAAATAAATAAATTTTTAAAGAAAATAAATGAATTTAAAATGAAAATGAAAAAAAAATTAAAATAAATAAATAAGTAAATAAATATTGTCGTTATTTGTAATACATATTACATATATAATTATATATATAATTATATACAATATTTACGTATATAACGTTTTATACACATACATATGTATATATGTATATATGTGTATATATATATATACACATATATACATATATACATATGTATATATGTATATATGTGTGTATATATATATATATATATATATCAGCAACACCTCCTGGATGCTCTCATGGCTGGGAGGGCTCTGCCTGACCCAGCAGTGACGCCGGCTGGAAAAACTGAAAATTGCAGAAATTTCTTTGCTCGCGGCCAGAGACAGAACTGCAGGAGTCGAGGGCTCCAATTCCCTGTGATTATTTCTGGTTTTTTCTATACATTATAGTAAATATTTGGAATATCCAAGGACTATTTCCATTTTCAAGGCTAAAGCATCACAGGGCTGTTCCATCCTGCCTCATTTCTGCCATCATTGAACCTTTCCTGTTGAATTTCTCCCCCAAAACCCCAAAAGCAGCTCAGGATTTTTTGTCAGGCAGCAGAAACCACGAGCTCAAATATGTTCTGGAACCACACTCCAGGCAGAATTCCCTCTGCAAATTCCAGCCATAAAATAATAAATACTGACCGTGGAATTATGGAAGAGAGGGAGGAGAATGATGGTTCTACCTCAATCAGGAGAGCTGAAAGATATAAAAAATTATTCTGTGTACACCTGAGCAATTTCCTAATTACAGAATGAGGAACTGAAGCCACAATTTATCCTGACTTCCAGATTTTGCAGCCTTTTGTGGAGTGTTTCCAGATGCTAGGTTTATATATATACATTAAAAAATTAATTTCAGCATATTTCTAGATTTCAGTCTCTGTCCAAAGTATCACCCCTGCCTCCCTGACCAATTCACTGATGCCTGTCCCTATACATTACCTCACATTTTAAAAACAAAATGTTTTCGTTTTGAACATTTTTAAACAAACACTTTTTAAAACATTTTAGAATTCTGTCCCCTGTAGTTTACCTCACATCCCCTTTCTAAAAACTCTTCATTCCATCCCTTACAGATTTTATCCCTCAAATTTTCCCTACTTATCCCCTAATGACCTCAATTTTAAGCCCCAAAATATCACCTATCAATCTCCTCAATTTCACATCAAAGTTTTCATTTTCTCCAGCTCAGATGACTCGGATTTTATCCCTAAAAATGTTCATTTTATCCCCAAAATGTTCATTTTATCCCATAAAATCGGCAATAAACGGGACCCCCCGCCCACTTGCAGTACCGAGGTTTCGCCACCGGTCGGCAGCACTGATCAAAGAAAGCCACTGCGCATGCGCCGCTTCCCTCAGTTCCATCCCACATTTAATTACGAGTGGAACGGGGATTCGGCTTTTTGGGGGGATTTTGGTGGATTTACGGGGGTTTTTGTTCGTTTTTTGTTCGGTTCGAAGGGGTTTTGTGGGGTTTTATGGGGTTTTTTTGGTTGTAGTGTCACTGAGTCAAGGGGGGCTGCAGTTCCTCATATTCACCACGTGGTGGCAGCAGCGACTGAAGTAAAGCCCCCGTCCCGGACTTATTTTTCTTACTTTTTATTATTTTAATTTATAAATACTGAAGTTATATTTGCCCTTTCAAACCCTACGGTTTAATAGAGAGAGCTTTCTTATGTGCTAAAATCCTGTATATCAGACAGCAGACACGGTTTTTGTTTTAAAAACACTTTTTACCTATATTAATTTTGTCAACGTGTAAATATATATATGTATGTGTGTCTGTGTTTATGTACATATGTATTTATTAACTTTTATTTATATATATAAAATTATTTTTATATATTTATATGTATTTGTCAATATATAATATATAAAATATAATATATTGTATATAATTTTATCTGTAATATCTACAAATATATTTATTATACTATATAATTATTTCTATTATATGTATAATTACATATATTATATTCTATTATGTATATAATTATACCTATAATATATGCAACATATATCGATATAATTATATTTTATATATCATATATATGAGATATACATCATATATGATATATAATATACATAGTATATATAATTATATTATCTATTTCTCAATACATAAAATATCTTTTTAATATAATATATTTATTTTATAAACATATCTATTTTTGTAAATATATAAAATATATATGAATGCATAAAGATGAGGAACTTTAAAACTTTTAAGTATTTACACACACACACACTTCCTGTGAGTTTTCAGGCATTTTTGAGGCTGTAAACTTCTTTTTTTGAGCGTCCACCTGCCCCCCTTGATTCTCTACCCATCCTTTCCCTCATGCCACAATGGAGCTGGAAGTCAAGACGAAAATGCAAAGAGTAAACAGGAAAAACAACGCAAATATCAATAATTCTATTTACAGTAAAAATTTGTTTACATAAATCCAGCAAAAACATTCCCCCTAGAGAAATCCTGGATTTCCTTTTGCAGTCACTGAGCTGGCACAGCTGCAAACTGATGCCATTAAATTTTTATCTCGAAAATACAGTTACCCTTCAAGGAAGGATTTTAAAGACATTTTAAAATGTCATTTAAATTATTTTTATTTTTAACTTAATAACTAACTACTTGTGGCTCTCAATGTGGACTTTTTTATCTAATTACATAATACTACTAAAATCTATAAAGAATAGGGTGAAGAAGGACCAGCTTCTGCCTTTATTTTGGCTATATTTATTCTGCCTATATTCCTTATTCTGCCTATATATATATATATGTAACACAATTTTTATTTTGTTATATTACTATATTCTAAAACTTTAAACTTTAGGTTTTCTACTATGTGATATTGCACACTTTTATTTGAACTATACACTCATAATCTTAGTTCTATCATGTAATTTGGAAGCCTTCTCTATGGCTTTAAGTTAAATGCAGTGTTCTCTTGGGGGTCAGCGCCTGTCAGCACAGAAAGTCTAAAATTCTCAGTAAATAGGGTTCCAATATTTAATAATTTTTTCTCAAAAGGGAATTTTCCAACTTTCCATCCCTTAATCGCTTCTGCATCTCCTAGTATCTCCAGACCCCTTGAAGAGCCATAAATTTCCAATCCCAAATGTCCAAAATTCCATCTCCCTTTGGCTTTAATTGAGGCTCGCGGGGTTAATTTTGTCAAAATTAACATTTGGCTGATCGGATGGTGAAAGTAAAAACAATTAAACCAGTGCTGGATGCGCTGGGAGAGTCTCAAAATGAGATTTTTGGGAAATAGAGCGATCCCGGTTCTCCCGAGCATTCCAAATTGGGGATTGCGGGAAGCGCTCCCTGCGCATGCGCGGAGGCGCCGCCCGGCCGGAATCCACCCGGGATTCACCCGGGATTCACCCGGGATTTGGGCCAGGAGCGGGAAAACGGCCCCGCCCAGGTGGGTCCGAGCCCGCATGGCGGCAATCCCACGGGAACAGCCCCGGGAGGAGCCGGGATCGGGAAGCGCCGGCGGCGGCGGCAGCGGGCAGGGCCCGGCCCGGCCGCAGACACGGCAGCGGGGAAGGAGCCTCGGCCCCGAATCCCTCAGGGAAAATCAATCCCGAATCCATCAGGAAAATTCCGTCCCAGATTCCTCAGGGAAATTCCGTCCTGAATTCCTTCAGGGAAATTGCATCCCAAATTCCTCAGGGAAATTCTGTCCCAAATCCTTCAGGCAAATTCGGTCCCCAAATCCCTCAGGGAAAATCCTTCCCAAATTCCTCAGGGAAATTCCATCACAAATTCCTCAAGGAAATTCGGTCCTGAATTCCTTCAGGGAAATTCGGTCCCTCAGGGAAATCCCATCCCAAATCCCTCAGGGAAAATCCAGCCCCAATCTCCCAGGAAAGTTTGGTCCCAAATCCCTTAGGGAAATTTGGTCCCCGAATCCCTCAGGGAAATTCTGCCTCAAATTCCCCAGGGAAATTCTGCCCCAAATTCTTTAGGGAAATTCCATCCCAAATCCCTCAGGGAAATTCTGCCCCAAATCCCTCAGGAAAATTTGGTCCCAAATCCCTCAGGGAAATTCGGTCCTGAATCCCTTGGGAAATTCCACCCCAAATCCATCAGGGAAATTCTGTCCCAAATTCCTCAAGGAAAATCCATCCCAAATCCCTCGGGGAAATTCCACCTCAAATCCTTCAGGGAAATTGGGTCCCAAATTACTCAGGGTAATTCTGTCCCAAATCCCTCAGGGAAATTCTGCCCCAAATCCCTCGGGGAAACCCTTGTGAGGGTATTTGGGAGCTGGGAAGTGAAAAACATCACCCTCCTGTGGGAGTTGCTCCGTGGGAAGTTAATAATTAGTGCTCATTTCCTCTGTAAATGCAATTAAGGCATCCAAGGGCAGCAGCCTCAGGCGCTATTAGTGTGGAGCAAATTTGAGTGAAAATGTGGGGGAAAACCCAGTTCAGGGATGAAAGGTGCACCTTACAAAGCAGACACCAGGCAGAGAAGTTTATTCCTGGTTCTGCTTTAATTGCAGCACCAAAATGCCCCATCAAGGCCCCAGGCTGGAGGCAAAAGCTGGACCTGGTGCTTCCCTCCCCGTCCATCCTTCCCACAGTGTCCAGTGCAGGGAAAATGGATGGCAGCAAGGAGAAATGTGTCTGGGAAACACAGGATGGGGTGTGAAGGAACCTAGCAGAGCTGCTGGCTTGCCCTGACACCCCCTGGGGGCTTGGCCACCCTTCAGGCACACACGGCTGTCCCAGTCCCAGTACAGCCCAGTACAGGTGTCCTAATCCCAGTACAGCTGTCCTAATCCCAGTACAGCCCAGCACAGGAATCCTAATCCCAGTACAGCCCAGTACAGCTGTCCTAATCCCAGTACAACTGTCCTAATCCCAGTACAGCCCAGTACAGCTGTCCTAATCCCAGTACAACTGTCCTAATCCCAGTACAGCTGTCCTAATCCCAGTACAGGAATCCCAATCTCTGTCTAGCTTTCCCAATTTCTGTACAGTCTGGTACAGGTGTTCCAATCCCAGTACAACCCAGTACAGTTGTCCTAATCCCAGTATAGCCCAGTATAGGTGTCCTAATCCCAGTACAGGTGTCCCAATCCCAGTACAGCCTGGTACAGGTGTCCCAATCCCAGTATAGCCCAGTACAGGTGTCCCAATCCCTGTCCAGCTGTCCCAGTCCCTGTCAAACTTTCCCAATCCCAGTACAGCCCAGTACAACAGTCCCTGTTCCTGTCCAGTTGTCCCAATCCCAGTTCACCCCAGTACAGGTGTCCCAACCCCAATACAGCCCAGTACTGGTGTCCCTATCCCTGTCCAGTTGTCCCAATCCCAGTACAACCCAGTAGAACTTTCCCAGTCCCTGTCCAGCTTTCCCAATCCCAGTACAGCCCAATACAGCTGTCCCTGTCCACCTGTCCCAGTCCCGCTACAGCCCAGTACAGTTTTCCCAATCCCAGTACAGCCCAGTACATCTCTCCCAGTCCCAGTCCATCCCAGCAGAGCTCTCCCAGTCCCTGCAGTGACCTCAAAAGCCAGAGCCACCTCAGCACACCCTGCTGTTCCAGGTGGGACATGCCACAGGATTTCCTGTGGGACAAATTCTGCCTTCCCTTGCTCCCAGGATCCAGCCAGCACTGAGGGACTGTTGCTGCCTAAAGCTTTAACAAAACAACCCCAAAACAGTACAGGAAATATGAAAATATCACAATAAGATTGAAACTTTACACTCGGAGGTCACATCGGGGTAGAAGAGTTGAGGTTGTAGGAGCCATGGAGGACAATTCCAGCCCTGGGTGTATCCCAGGATTTTCCCTGCAGCCTCAGTGGTGATTCCCTGCCTGCAGCCCAGCCTGCCCATGGGTTATTCAGATTTTTATCCTGCCCATGGGTTATTCAGATTTTTATCCTGCCCATGGATGATGCAGGTTTTTATCCTGCCCATGAATGATGGATGCAGGTTTTTATCCTGCCCAGGAATGATGCAGGTTTTTATCCTGCCCATGAGCGATGCAGGTTTTTATCCAGCCCATGGATGATGCAGGTTTTTATCCTGGCATGAATTATGCAGGTTTTTATCCTGCCCATGGATGATGCAGGTTTTTATGCAGGTTTTTATCCTGCCCATGGATGATGCAGGTTTTTATCCTGGCATGAAGGATGCAGGTTTTTATCCTGCCCATGGATGATGCAGGTTTTTATCCTGCCCATGAATGATGCAGATTTTTATCCTGCCCATGGATACTGCAGGTTTTTATCCTGGCATGAATGATGCAGGTTTTTATCCTGGCCATGAAGGATGCAGGTTTTTATCCTGCCCCTGAATGATGCAGGTTTTTATCCTGGCCATGAAGGATGCAGGTTTTTATCCTGGCCATGAAGGATGCAGGTTTTTATCCTGCCCATGGATGATGCAGGTTTTTATGCAGGTTTTTATCCTGCCCATGGATAATGCAGGTTTTTATCCTGGCATGAATGATGCAGGTTTTTATCCTGGCCATGGATGATGCAGGTTTTTATCCTGCCCATGGATAATGCAGGTTTTTATGCAGGTTTTTATCCTGCCCATGGATGATGCAGGTTTTTATCCTGGCATGAAGGATGCAGGTTTTTATCCTGGCATGAATTATGCAGGTTTTTATCCTGGCATGAAGGATGCAGGTTTTTATCCTGGCCATGAAGGATGCAGGTTTTTATCCTGCCCATGGATGATGCAGGTTTTTATGCAGGTTTTTATCCTGCCCATGGATGATGCAGGTTTTTATCCTGGCATGAAGGATGCAGGTTTTTATCCTGCCCATGGATGATGCAGGGTTTTATCCTGGCATGAAGGATGCAGGTTTTTATCCTGCCCCTGAATGATGCAGGTTTTTATCCTGGCCATGAAGGATGCAGATTTTTATCCTGCCCATGGATGATGCAGGTTTTTATCGTGCCCATGGATGATGCAGGTTTTTATCGTGCCCATGGATGATGCAGGTTTTTATCGTGCCCATGGATGATGCAGGTTTTTCTGGGTTACAGGGTGTGTGTTGACAAGGTGTCAGCCTGGATTCCTAATCAAGATGCCAGGGAAGATGGAGCAGCTGCCCCATGAGGATTTGTTATCCTGTCCATAATCTGATCACTGAGTTCTTACAATTCCTAGAAATTGAATTCTGGCAATTCCAGCCTGTCACTCAAGCACCCTCATAGCCCAGCTCTCCTGGTGAGGTTTGAGTTGGCTCCTTTTCCACAAAAATCCACCTGGGAATTCTGCAGCAGTTTGTCCTTGCTCTGCTGCTCTCTTAAGATTTCATTCTCATTTTTAGTGATTCAGGAGTTAAAAATGACTTTTTTCTAAACTCCTACAGTGTTATAGTTCCTCTTCTTTTGAGAAAAAAAACAAGAACCTCCAGAGGTTGTAATGAGTGATTTTAACACTAATATGAAGTGACAATTCTTGCAAAGGCTTGATGATTTTATGTCAATAAAAGCACAAGCCTAAAGCCATTTATTTTTGATTGATTATAGCACTGATGAATAGAGTAACACATAATATCTTCTGGAATAATTTTGTTTTCAATAGATTGATTTTCTGACAACTCTTTATTCTTCTGTTCATCCTGACCTTTTTAAATAAATACCTTCTTTTCTAGGCTAGGTGGAAAAAACTGTTCACACCAGAGGCCATCCACACTGCACAGCCAGTTTATTCTTTAGTAAACCCTCATTTATGCAGCCTGATTTCTTTTCCACATGAGAATATTCCTGTTTCTCAGGGATTTGAAGCTAACTCTGAAAATGGCACCTTTTAAAACCAATCATCCTCAATCCTCTTTAACCAGTGGCTTTGGTGCTACCTGGATATTATTTAATATTTTTTTTTATAACAAACTAAGCACATAGGATGATGTGCAACTGCAGAATGTCCTCAGCAGTCACAAATCACTCACTGTAAAGAAATTTCCTTTCTGCCTCTTTCTAGTTCTGCACAATTTGTGTCTCCTTGCATTGAGCAAAATGCCCATCACCAGCCCTGACACCTGGAGAGTTCTGCTTTATTGAGCAATAACTTAATGTCAAACCAGCTGCCAGAACTCAGAGTTTACCCAATTCTCATGGAATTGTGGAGGATCCCTTGGGATGGGCTCTGTCAGTCCACCCAATGCCTAAATGAAAATGTCATTTTACCACAGAATTTTTTTTACCACAGAATTCCTCCATTCTCCAGCCTCACTAGGGCTATAAAAGAGGTCAAATATTGTCAAATATTGTAGAGAGATGCATTTAAATATTGCTAAGCAGAGATTAATTAAGACACCACAATTGTGAAGAAATTAAATTTAATGGTAAGGACTTGATGAGGGATTTGTTTTAACAAAACCACTTTAAAATAAGCATAGTCCTTAATAATCCACCATTAAGCATCTTCCTCGGTGCCACATCCACACAGATTTTAAATGCAGGGCTCTAAGTCAGTAAGAACAAATATTGTTCTCATTTAGGGCTCTGCACAGGAATAAATGTAGATGGAGAATGAGCAGCAGCTCTGCAGTAATAGTTTGGAACTACAAATAAGTAGAGAGCCAAGAATGAGAGAATTCATCCAAAATTAGGAAAACTCTCTGCTTCAGCATCAAAGATAATTTTCCTCTCTGAAACCAATGCTAAGGCCCAGCTCTTGTGGATTTCTGACAGGATGGGTTTTGTTTCC
The DNA here is from genome assembly GCF_027579445.1 of Ammospiza nelsoni. NCBI lineage: Eukaryota > Metazoa > Chordata > Aves > Passeriformes > Passerellidae > Ammospiza > Ammospiza nelsoni. The sequence continues at coordinate 5,719,368 of NC_080636.1, forward strand.
TTGTTTGAGGAAGCTCTGGGGGCTTGCAGGGTTCAGTAGCACTGAAACCTCATCAGAAAAAATTCAGACAGACAAGTCCATTCCCAGATTCAGTGCAGTAATTGAGTAAACTCTGCTGGAAATTGAAAAGCTTCAGGAGAGACACTGATTGAAGTGATATCTGGCAGTTTTGCATTTGACAATCAAGTTATACCAGAGGACTAAACAAAGCAAGATACCTCCATGATCTACATCTGTATTTATAACATTTTCATCAGCTCTGAAATGTTAATCCCAGTTTTGAAATTCAGGCTGTGATCACTCTTGTTTTGCCTGCACTGACAGACATCCTAAGGAATCCTAGAAATTCAGATATTTTCTTTTTTTCTGATGATTCTTCAGCCAGATAAAAACTCATTTCTTGCTCTTCCCAAGCCTTACAGAAGTTCTTACTCCAAAGTGCTGGAGGCTGTAGGAAATGCAGTATCTTGTCTCCTTGGAGACCATAAAAGAGCTGTTTGTGAGAGCTGAACACACCCCACAAATGACAGGCCAGACCCCAACTGTGTAAATCCTTCCAAAAACTTTTACTAATTCTGCTGGGAATAAAACTGTAGGGAGAAAAAATTATCCCTGTTCATAACAAGATGCGTGCAGTTATACCAACACTTTTAATTTTTGAAGAATTTCCTGTATTTTTACAAACAGACTGAAGGATTGGCATGGAATTCGTGAAGTGGGGATTTTTAGAAAGGCTTTTGTGCTCACGAAGTAAAAAAGAAAATTTTAACAGGAAAATTCTCTTGTGCTTAAGGTTGAAGGGAGATGGAGTGGGGAACAAAAATCAAATTCAAGATCTGTGGAGGAGCTCATCCCAGGTGTTTGACACTCAGAAGGACAAAAGTTGGTTCTTCACACCCACAAAGTAAAAATAAATTAAAAGGAAAAAAAAAAAAAAAAAGATTAATTTTACCTAAAAAAGTCACAAAGTAAAATTCATGGATGTGCAGGATTTTCCTGCTGGCCTCTTTGGCTTTTCCAGCTCCTTGTCTCGTGCTGCTGAGGGTGAAGGAACAGGGACTGATCTCCCCAGGGTTTGGGTGCAAACTCCTGTCCAGAATTTGGATTTAGGTGTTTGTTAGTTTTCATTTCTATTTCAGTTTTGCAAACTGAGTTTTATAGTACTTTATGTTAACAAATTAAAAATGGAGCTGTATTTGTATTCTATAAGGTTTTTTAAGGAGAAACTGCTTAATTAAGAAATGACACCTAAATTATTTTTACTTTTGACTTAATAGCTACTTGTGGTTTTTTAAAATCTAATTACACAGTATTGTTTAAATTCATGAAGAAGAAGAGGAAGAAGAAGGTGAAGAGGAAGGACCAGTTTTTCTTCTAAAACTTTTATTTTGTTTTATATATATATATATTATATTTTAAGATTTTAAACTTCAGGTTTTTTACTATGTGAAGGGAATTGAGAGGTTCACTGGAGGAACATCTACAAGTTTTGTGATCTGTGCTTTGCACTTGTGATCCTTGAGTCTGTGTGTAAGAAGGGACTTGCACATTAATTATAGTTCAAATAGAATAAACTTGGCCTTCTCCCTTGAAAGATGAATGGAAATTTTATATTTTTTTTTTTTAATTTATACAGTCTATCCTAAAGATTTCCAACAAGAGCAGCAGTAGGTGGGATTCCCATCACCCAGTTTTGGTCTGATACTGAGAAAAGGAAACAAAAATTCAACTTTGTAATAAAATTGCTTGTGATGGGAGGGGTGGAGAAATTGCAATAACTTAAGTATCTGAAGTGATATTTTATGCTTTTATTTGAATTACATGCTAAAAATTTTAATTTTTAACTTAATATCTAACTACTTGTGACTTGCAATGTGAAGTTTTTAATCTAATTACACAATACTACTTAAATGAAGAAGAAGGACTGACTTCTGCCTTAAAATTTTTATTTTGATATATATATATTCTAATGTTATATTCTAATATTGTATTATATTGTATTATATTGTATTATATTATATTCTAATATTGTATTATATTGTATTATATTGTATTATATTGTATTATATTGTATTATATTGTATTATATTGTATTTATATTATATTATATTGTATTATATTATATTATATTATATTATATTATATTATATTATATTATATTATATTATATTATATTATATTATATTATATTATGTTACATTATAATATTACATTCTAATATTATATTCTATGATATTCTATTCTATTCTATTCTATTCTATTCTATTCTATTCTATTCTATATTCTAAACCTTTAAACTTCAGGTTTTCAACTATGTTATATTACACACTTGTATTTAAACTATACACTCATAATCTTAGTTCTATCATTTAATTTTGGAAGTTTTCTCTGTGGCTTCAGGTCAAATGCAGTGTTCTCTTGGGGGTCAGTGTTGTTAGCACAGCAAGTCTGAAATTCTCAGCAATTTTATCAGATTTCTAAGGGAGACCCTCACTCATCGCTGTTCTTTATTGATTTCTCCCATTCAGCTGCATCACCGTGCACACAACAGCCACGTGCAGAAGCCATGAATTCCAGAAAATTCCCCTCAGAAGCACGGAGAGCTTTCCCTGCTGCCAAGTCCCCCAGCCAGCAGCCATCCCACATCCTGGTGGTGGATGCCACCTGCCCTGGCTGGGCCAGCACCTGCTCCGTGCTCGCCGAGGCTCTGGAGAACGTCCTGTGCCTGGCCTGCGGCCTGGCAGGGCCCTGCAGGGTGCCCCTGCTCAGCCTCTACGTGGTGCAGCCCCAGCAGGAGTGTCTGCTGCCCTTCACGGTATGCTGCTGCTCAGGGGAAAAAAAGAATTCATTCTTTATGTCTAAATTCATATCTAAAAATCTGTATAGAAATTCACATCTTAAAAATCAGCGGTTCTCAGAACGATCGTTTCGCCGTGAGGTGGATTTCATGAAATTTTATAAATTTCATAAAGTTGTAAAGGAGGAGTGACATTTTTGATCTGTCAACCTGATCAATTGGGTTTTGTGCTCTTCCTTCCAAAAACATCTGGTTTGGAGCATCTGTTGCACCTTTTGTGTGCTGCTTTGTGCTGTGCTGCTTCTCTGTCAGAATTATCACACACAGCTGGAGCTGGACAAATATTACCAATGTGTGAGAGGTTGTAGACATTGAAGGGGAAATGTGCAGAATTAAAAAAAAAAATTAAAAAATTATATATATATCTGTGGTGAATAAATATATTACCAGTAAGTGAGAGGTTCTAGATATTGAAGGGGAAAGGTACAGAATTTTAAAAAAAATATATATATCTATATATCTATGCTACATATATTACCAGTATATGAGAGGTTCTAGATATTGAAGGGAAAAGGTACAGAATTAAAAAAAAAAATTAAAAAAAAAAAAAAAAATATATATATATATATATGCTGAATATATTACCAGTATGTGAGAGGTTCTAGATATTGAAGGGGAAATGTGCAGAATTTAAAAAAAAATTTAAAAATATATAATATTACCAATATGTGAGGTTCTAGATATTGAAGGGGAAAGGGGCATAATTAATATATATTTTTTAATATATCTGTGCTGAATATCTATCTATCTATCTATCTATCTATCTATCTATCTATCTACCTACCTAAATATATATATATATTATATCTATCTATCTAAATAAATAAATAAATATAAGAAAATATATATATATATAATATATATCTGTGTTGAATTGAGAAACATCCAGATGATTCTGTGATTTCAGGAAAAGTCCTCTAAGACTAAATCCAGTTCTAAACCCAACCCTGCCAAATCCAAAGCATGCTCCTAAGTGCCACATCCACACAGATTTTAAATACAGAGATCTAAGTCAGAACAAATATTGCTCTCATTTAGGGCTCTGCACAGGAATAAATGTAGATGGAGAGTAAGCAGCAGCTCTGCAGTAATAGTTTGGGAATACAAATATGCATCTAAAAGTTCACAAGAATTTTTGAAGTCATCCTGTTAGAAATAATCACACTGAGCACTGCCATTTACACAGCATCAGTGTAAACACACAGGATTAACCCTTCCATTTTATGGTGGAAACATTCTGAAGAGTTTTGTCAAGTCTTCACATCTTGAGAAAAATAAAAAGCCAGAGATCAAGAGTAAATTAGCAAATGTGATCTGCAAGAAGACTCTGGGTAATGGGGGTGTTTGTTTGGTAGGAAAGGTTATAGATAATGTGACAAGGATAATCCTATGACTGCTGCTCCTATCAGCTGTTTTTTTTTATTTAAACAACAATTCCTCATTTCCATAGTCACAGTTTTTAAAGGCAGAGGAGCCCTTAGATCACTGTTATGTATGTTCACATCACAGATTATTGTATTTCCCTAAAGTACCCCTGTTTCATTAAAACTTCCTTCCAGAAAGCCATCTAGTTTTGATCTGAAGAGAAGATGGGTAATCAAGTACTTCTCTTGAGAATTTCATCCAGTGGTTAATAACTGTCATTGTGAAACCCATACCTGGTTCCTAATTTGCATTTATTTGCTTTATCCTCCAGGGATTTCTTAATATTGAAGAACATGCTTGTCTTTTATCCTTTCTTCCTGTAAATAGGAGTAGGTCCCTTCTCTGTTCTGGCTGGTAAATCAAGAACAAATGATAAGTTAAACTGTAAAACATTTCTACAATGTTTTAATGATTTCCAAGCCATTCTTTGTATTCACTCTGCTGGGTTTTTGGGTGCTACATTCCAATAGCAGACATCAGCTGCTGTACTGAAGCTGTTTCTCAGAGCTGTGTTAGACAAATCATGAAGTCAGGAAAGCCCCAGAACTGAAAATAGAGATGGGGAGAGTACATGGGGAAGTGTCACACACACTTACCCTGGGTTTAACCTTTCCTCTGTGCTTGTTTCTGGTCTCTGTTCCCACTGTAGCAGAGTCCATAAATCCTCCCTGGAAAGGGCAGGGAGGGCAAAGAAAGAGAAGCCAGAATGAAAGTGGATAACTGGGGAAGAATAAATGGTGGCAAGATAAGAAATCAGCATTGAAGCATCAAAAAATTGAATGTGGCACTGAGTAAGGACTGAGCAGAGCCTTTGCAGCTTCCCACTCAGTCCCACTGACAGCCCACCCTGCAAACAGGGCTCAGGGCTGCTTCAGTGACCCAGAGCTCCTCACACCTGAAGCAAAATGAGTCAAATGTTCACCTGCTGCCTCTTCAGTGGGGAAGGTGACCTCTGGCAGCAGTGTCTTGTACTGCTTAAAATAAATTTTGTAGAGTTCACTCAGTATCTTTCCTGTGGCCACAATGTACCAGTTTATTTGCTGGGTTCTTGGTGAGGCTCAGGTGAGCTGACTTCTCTGTGACCACCAGCCTTCCTCTACATTATGCAGAGGTATTTCATGTTGTTTTATTATTTATAGAGGTATTTTATGTTGTTTTATTTCATGTTTATTTTTATGTTGTTGCAACATTTTATGTTGTTGACACCAGGTGTCTTGGTTTGAAAAGCCAGGTGTTTGCTAAGGAAGGCAGGGGCCTCCCTTGAAATGGAAAAATGTAAACCCCTTCCCTCTGAATTATTATAATTTTGAAATTAAGGGCCTCTCAGGCAAAGATATGGGAGTAGGAATAATGGCTCTTTACTAGGAAAATTTAAAATGCAAATGCAATAGTACAAACAAACTAAAACAAACCACTGCCAGAGTGAGAATGCAACCTGCCCCCTGTGTGTCAGGGAGGTGTCCCAGCCCCATCCCAGGGGGGCTCAGCCCTCCTGCAGTGCCAGCTGTGGCTCTGCTGCAGCAGGGATCCTGCACAAGGGGGGAGTTTTCCTCTGCAGCTCCAGGGCTGCTGCAGATGGGCCTGGGCTCCCTCTGGCCATGCAGGGCAGCAGAAAGCTGCTCCTCTGGCAATGCAGGGGGCAAAGGCTGCTGGGGTGTCCCAAAGCTCAGATTGGATCCAGGTAGGAATGCTTGGCTCCTCCCCTGGGCGGAGCATCTCCCCATGGGATGGTGGAATTGGATCAGCCATGCAGGGACACTCACTGTCCATGGACAGAAGATAATTAATAATTAATGGCCTATTAACAGAAAATATCTCCTGAAGGGAGGATTGGCTGTGGAACAGATACAGAAAACTGCCCAATGAACAGAAGATAACAGATGGTGACCCCATCCTTTCCTGCCCCCTGAACCCTGTTTTGCAGCAAGTGAAAGAAAACTTTGCCCGAGTTCAAGCCTGCATTTCAGAGCTCCGCTCGCTGCCAGCTGAAGGCTGCTTCCCCCAGGGGGTGAATGGAGTGCTGCAGGCTGTGCAGGATGGATTGCAGCAGTTCAAGCAGTACAGCAGGCACACAGCAGCAGGAGGCTCCACAAATAGTTCTGTTGAGGTAAGAAAATGGTGGAAGGTGAGTGGGAACCATCCCACATCATTGTGATTTATAAATGTGTATTTAATGTGCAGTGAACATGCAGAAAAAATTAGGTATTCAGCACTCTGGGTGTTACAGAGATCCACTGTCCATAAGTCCTGAAATCAAGTCCTCAAATCCCTTGGACAGATTCCTGTGGAAAAGGGGACACATCTAGGGAAAGCTGTCCTGGTCCAGGATCTGATAGGCTTTGGTGGACACACTCTTGGTGGATTTGGGTGGACACACTTTTGGTGGATTTTGGTGGCTGTGTTTTCAGCTCTGAATGTGTGATTTTGCATAAAGGGGAGGGAAGCTGCCAATAACACATGAGAACAGATGTGTGAATGCAGAAAGCAGAGCAAGGTTCACAGGTGGAAGTATTTTTTAAAATAGTAACTGACATGATAGGACAGGGAGTTATGGAGGGGAAAGGACTCACACAGGAATGGTGTTTTCCTCTGGACAGCAGAAAATATCAGCTCCAAACAATCCAGCATTTCAGACTGCCCAGGTTTAGGGTCCACCTGCCAGTCATAAAAAACAAATTGAGATTGCCACAAGTGAAATTTGCCAAGTCTTTCTGCTTTGTTTAAGTCCTTAAACCCTTCCAGAGTCTCACAGAGTCACTCTGTGATCAGGCTGCAATTGAGACTCACTCCCAGTGTCTGTCCAGGAAACTTTTCTGCCTTTCTTGGGCCTTTCAGGTATTTTTCCTGATCATTTGAAAGGTGATTTGTGCTTTAAAGCTGGGGGTTGGAACAAACAGAGCATGCTTTGGGCACAAGACATTTTTTGACACACAACAAAATCCAGGACATTTTCTAGTATATTTGAAGGAACAAGCTACATTAAAATTCAGTTAATCCATGGATACAGGGAGTTTTTACTCCCCTAAGATGTCCTTCTAGATTATGCAATTATTCTTCTAGTTCTTCTAGATTATGCAATTTTATTGTACTCCTCTTTGCAAGGGGATGTAAGAAATGCTGCAGGGTCAGGCTCTGCTCACTTACAGGCAGGAAGGAGTTTTACCCTTACAAAAGGCCAAAAAAGTTTCAAAAAAGGCCTCTTTCTGCTCCAGATACTTAAGTGATTGCAATTTCTCTCCTCTCCCCATCACAAGCATTTTTTTATGCAGAGTAAGTTGAATTTTTGTTTCCTTTTTTCAATATCAGGCAAAAATTTGGGAATCCCACCTACTGCTGCTCTCTTTGGAAATATCTTTAGGATAGACTGGATACATTAAAAAAAAAATTGACATTCCCATTCAGCTTTCAAGAGAGAAGGCCAAGTTTAATCTATTTGAACTATAATGTACAATTCCCTTCTTACACACAGAAACTCAGTGATCACAAGTGCAAAGCACAGAGCACAAAACCAGTGAACCTCTCAATCCATTTCATATTGGCTTAAATGTGAGCCAAAACTCAAAAAAAAAAAAAAAGCTTATAAATCTTCTTTTGATATTTCAGCAAGATTTCTCCTCTCTCATAAATGAGACCAGTGCTACCCAACATCTTCACCTCCCAAGAGAGAATTGGGGTAAAGGCAGCTTCTTCATGCTCTGATTTGTGTTTCAGATCACAATTCTGACCAGCCAGCCCAGCAGAGACATGGTAAAGCAGCTGGAAAAGAAGTTACAAGACATAGACCTGGTGAGCCTGAGAAGAATACAGGTCATTGAGGTGGTGAAGAGAGATTTCCTGCAGCCTGAGGATGTGGAGCAGTGTGTGCCAGCAGAGGAGCCCAGCAGTGGTGAGTGGAGGGCATTTTTAGGGAATTTATGGCTTTGGACAGTCCAATATCTGCCACTTCCCTTTGGGCCATTTAATGTCCCTTGGGTCAGTGGGGACTGCTGTGCCTGGAGGAAATTTGTACCACAGAACTTCTCTGGGGCTTGTAGAACTTACAGATCTCCTGCATTGTTGGAGTCCTGGATGCTGAGAATTTTAGATTTTCTGTGCTGACAGGCTCTGACCCCCAGGAGAACACTGAATTTAACCTGAGGTTGTGGAGAAGGATTCCAAAATTAAATTATAGAACCGGGATTGTGGGTGTGGAGTTTGAACAGAAATGTGTATTATCAAAACTTAAGAGTTTAAGGGTTTAGAATATATCAATATATATAAAGCAAGATGGAGGTTTTAGGGCAGAGGCTGCTCCTCCTTCTTCACCTTCTTCTCCACCTTCTTCTCCATGGGTTTGGGTGGTTTTGTGTCATTGGATAGAAAAGTCCACGCCGTGGACTTTGAATGATTAGTTATTGGGTTAAAAGTGAAAATAATTTAGGTATCATTTCTTAATTGGGTAGTTTCTCCTTAAAAGACCTTGTAGAGAGATATATGGGGTCATTTTGTGCCTTGTTAGTGAAATGCTGAAGAACTCACTGCTGTGAGACTGAAACACAGATAAGAAATAATAAACATCTGAGTCTGAACATGAAATAGTCTCTCAAGTGCTTCAATCCCAACCTTGACAGAAAAAAGAAGCCAAGAACTGGCAGTGTGTTACTTCAGCTCTTGGTGTAATTTAAAATTCATGTGTGACACAGCTTCACTGTGGGGGTTAAAGGGAAAAAGGCATCGAGTTTTGGGGGTAACACATCTGAGCATGGAGGAAAGCAGCAGCAGGAGGCAGGAACTGTATCAAAGACAAAAACACAGTTAATTAAGAGGCTTGGTCAGTGACAGTAACTCTTGCCAGCAATGTGCAGCCTGGGAGAGAGGACTATGTGGGGATTTTTGAAGTTCTGAATGACTTAGAGACAGGACTTCTGAGCTATTTAGATGATGTGGTTTGTTTTTTCTTATCTTCTACATAGGCAGGAAGGATGAGTTCAGCTCACATCCTTACAGCAATGTTCAGAAAGCTATAAGACCTTTAATTACAAGATTTTTTAAGGAGTTATTGACTAATAAAACACTGCACTAATAAAGGATATTTATGGGTTTGACCCAATCCTTAAATATTTTGTCTTATGGACTCATGCTACAGTGTAAGTTTTCTCAGGTAATTTATGACACACTAACTCACAGTACTGCATTCTAATTTCTGTGTTTTCCTTTGTGGCTACTTTAATTTTTCTCTATCTTAAACTCTAAAACTCTAAACTTTCTTTTGCTTAGCTTAACATGTCTTTGCTTTAAACTATAAATCCAAACTCTTGCTTCTAGCACTTAAGTTTGGAAACCTTTTCTAAAGTCTCAGATCAAATCTTGTGTTTAATTCTAAGCTTTGGCTTACAGGCCCTAAATTCTGAAATTCTTTGTATTTCAGATTCCAGCAGGATTAAAAGGGTTATTTCTGTTTTTTACTGAGGGACAGACAGAGTTATTTGTTTTTTGCTGTTTATTTTCTTTCATGGTTGCAGCAAATTTCTGTTCAGTTGTCCCAGTAGGGGCTGGGAATCCTGCAGGGAAGCCTTGGAAGGCTCAGCTCACACAGGAGGAGATGCTCTGTGCCTCTCTGTCTCAGGGCTGCTTCAGGGAATGCAAAACCCCACCCAAATTATTTCTAAATGTGGATTTTTGTGTAGCCCTTTCATCCAGTAAATGGAATAAATTATAAATGTGGACATAAAGGCCATTGAAATGTCAAGGGATGAAATTCTCATTTTCTGAGTGGATGAACTATTTGCTCTCTAAGGAAAACAACGGGGGATGAATAAGTCAGATAATTGGGAAGATGAGCCCAACTGGTTTATGACACCCACTGGAGCTCCCTCCTTCTGTTTCAGACAAATAAAAATCCATTCTCCTATTAAAAAATTGCAGTAAACAGCATTGAATTTGCAAGATCCAGTGTACAGGAAGTGCAAGATTGGTGCTGTGTTGAACTAGAAAATAAATATTGTGATGCAGCACTTCATCAAGAGCTTCATTTCACTGAGGGTATTTCTTCCATTAGTTTATTTAGGGGTTATTTGAACCTACTCACATTTTTAATATCCAGAGCAGATCAGGATATCCCCTCCATAGGCTCATTCCCAGGTCAGTGCAGCTGGAAAAGACTTCAGGAGTTTGAAAACCTCACATGGGCAAATCTTAGAGCAGCTTTGAACATGCTGAGGTCTCAGAGTCAGAGCAAAGTGATTTAACTGAGCCCCATGGAGAGAAGGACATTTGAGGTGGGAAAAGTCTGGGGAAATAATCAAGAGGATGTTTGGCCTTTGCATGGACTGGTCTCTAATTGATAATGATAATAATAACCACTATTATCATTATTATTAATAATTTATTATCTATATTACAATTCTATTGGATTATAATAATATTTTAATTGTATTATATATTACAAATATAGTTATACTATTATTATAATAATTATATAATATTAATTTTATACAATAAATATGTTGTTATTATTATCATCATTATCATAATCACCACTATTATTATTATCATTAATAATTTATTATATATATTACAATTATATTGCATTATAATGTTATTATATAATAAATATAATTGTGCTATTATTATAATGATATAATATTAATTTTATACAATCAATATATTATAGGTATTATAATCATAATAATAATAACCACTATTATAATTATGATTAATAATTTCTTTTATATATATTACAATTATATTATAATTATATTATAGATTATAAATATAATTAGACCATGATTATAATGATATAATATTAATTGTATACAATCAGTATATTATCATAATAATGATTATTATTAATAATTTATTATATATTTTACAATTATATTATATTATAATTATATTGTAATTATATAATATACTATCAAGATAATTATACTATTTTCATAATTATATAATATTAATGTTATACAATTGATATATTATTACTATTATTATTACTATTACTATTATTGTAATTATTATTATTAGTAAATAATTAGATATAATGTATTGTAATAATATTATAATTATACTGTATTATAAAATATCTATATAATTTTATTATTATTACTATTATTATTATTAATATTGGTGTTATTTCTCTTCCCCTGCCCATTCCACTCCCTGAGAGCAGCTGAGCCTTGCCAGACCCTTTGCTAACAAAGGTGAATATTTGCATGTGCTGGAGATAACAGCTTCCAGCTCTTTCTCTTTGATAAAAACAAACAACCAGTCCTGCAGATAAAGCAGTAATACCTTTTTTATGACCCCAGCCCATGTTCTGCAATCCCAGGGCTCCTTTCTCCACCCAGCTCTGCTCTCCAGGAACTTTGGAACCCCTGCACAGGAGATTTTGGCACCCCAACCTGCTTTTCCTAGTGAATTTATTTTAAAATTGTCATGTCTTGTGCAACTGCAGATGTGTAAGTGATTAAATATCTATTACAGAGGAAAAAATTAAGAAAATAAAACCATTAAAATATTTACTGAGGGAGGAAATAAAGCATGTACCAGCCCCAAAACACAAATATTTCCCTTTGTCAGCTGTGTTTTGCTGTTTGTAAAAGTTAATTACATGGATTTCCTGGTGCTTTGTCTTCTGAGCTGTTAATGCCCTCTTCAGTGCTCATCCCTGAGAGAATCTCATGTCTAAAATCTGTAGGGAATGCACCCAAAACAGGATCATCCTACAGCAGTGAATTCTGCAGGGAAATGGGAACAACACTCAGGGCAAGGGGCTGGAGGTGGGACCAGCTCAGTTCATGAAGAGCAGCTTCCAACTAAAAAAAATAAAGAAAGAACAAAAAAAAAGAAGTAAAGAATTTAAAAAAAAAAATTAAATATCCTGGCAGCCAGGGACAGTCAGAGAGGACAAGGAAAGGTTTTTAGTAGCAAGGGCAGTGTGGAAGATCTCCTGTTGTGAGTGGGAGCTGAGTCTGCTTTGCTGCAGACAAACAACCACCATAATCTCTGCCTCAAGGCTGGGAGGTGGGGACAGTCAGAAAGTGTGGGACAGTCAGAAAGTGTGTCCTGCAGAGCATCTGAAGAATTACAGTCATTACAGGAGTCCTGGATTATTTACCAGCTAGAAATTATTTCATTTCTTGAGATTTTTCTTTGGTTTGGGGCTTTAATTAATGCATTTGTTATTTTTGCCAAATGGCATTAGAAATGAAAAGATTTCTCAGTGTAGAAGTATGCAGCGCTGTTTTTTAATCCCCTTGCTGGCCTGGTAAAAACAAGGGTGGAAAAATGCTATTTCTGCTATTTATCCCTTTTCTGAGAAAGCCTTTCCACATCCTGGCTGTATGGTGAAGCTATTAGTACTACCACACTGCACCTTCTGGGTTTACCAGTGGTTATATTGCACATCTTATGCAATTTGCAATTTTTTTTTTTCCTTCCCTTTATTTTATTTATCCCATTTTATTTATATCTGATGGACTTCAAGCAGCTTCTCATCTGCATGCATCTTTGAGATATTATTTGTGGGTGGTTTGGGGGTTTTTTTTGAGTTTATCTTGTTTATATCCTGCCTAACTCTGCTGTCCAGCCTACATTTCTCCACGCTTAAAAGTTGTTGCTACATCAAACCACATTTGTCTGCACCTCCAACAAAGAAGTTTAACAACTGGAATTGAAATATTGGTGCTTTTTCACCTATTTTTTCTTTTTTTCCTGCAGATATGGCAATCCTGGGAATGGACATCGAGGTGCAAACTGTAGAGGACAATGTCATCAGCCTGGAGATGCTGTTCAAAACCTGGCTCCATGACCATGGCACAGAGAGGGAACAGCTCCATCTCCTCCTTCCCTCAGGAAGTTTTGGCCACGCTGCTGCACCCAAAAACACCTTAAGTATTTCATTTTCTCTTCCCTCTGCTCCCCTTTCAAGGAGTTCCTGAATCCCTCAGCCTTAAAAGTTACCCAGGATTGTCCTATGGGCACCTTCCCTCCCATTTAGAGACCCAGATGAGGTCTGTGGATAATTTGGAAAATCATCAGGTTTACAAAGCTGCTTTCTGCTGCTTCAGCTGCTGAGGCTGCAGTTGTTTCCATTCTGCAGCAAAAATGTGCCTGGAGGGGCAAGTGAATTCACAGCCACGTGGCCAAGGTAAAAAGGAGCCTTGGGAGCTGAATAGCCCTAAAAATTGTGTTTAAAACAGAGTCTGTGCCAGAGCTGCACTTAAATAAAGGCTCTTACACAGAGCTCCACTTAAATAAAGGCTGTTTTACAGAGAGGTGCACTTAAATAAAGGCTGTGTTGCCCCTATAAAGGGACTTGGGGACAGGTTGATGCCTTGTGCCAGGCTTTGGTATTTTCCTTCCCCCAATAGTTGCTAGAAAACATTAACTTTTAAATGCTTTGAGCATGTCACGTGCTAAACGTTGCCCATCCCAGCGACCTAACCCATTCTCCTTTCCCAGTGTGCCTGAAGTGTGATTTGCAGGAGAGGCTGCTGGACCCAGCCCTGCTTTTGGGGACATCTGATGGCCTTGGGAGAGCAGCAGATGCCAGCTCTCCCTGGCATGTGACAGCCTGGCCCTCCCCAGCTCTGCACAAACTCCGGGTGCTCAAGTGAGTGGTGCTCCTTGTCTTCCACTGGGGGAGGGTGTGAGAAAAGCTTCACTTTCCTGGGGCCTGCTGACATCACCAGGAGGCTTTGGGGTGCTGGTGAGCCAAATTCTGCTGTGAAAAACCCTCATTTCCATCACTCTTCCCCTCATGGAACAGCACAGCCCACGTGCAGACCACAGTCACACCTGGGGTCACCACAGCACTCAGTGAGGGTGACACCACAGATGCCATTGCTGCTAAAGTTCTTTCACCCCAGTGAAATGTTTAATTGCAATAATTCTGCTCTCTCAGTACTAATGAGGCCTCAGTAATTAACTGGATGTCAGAAACTAAGGAAAGCCTCACAGTGCTGTGATTTCACCCAAGAATTCACTTTCCTGGCAGCAATTCAGGACAGAGCACAGAGATGCTCTCCAGTGTCTTTATAAGAAAAAACAGGATAATTTTTCATGGAACAGCACAGCCCACGTGCAGACCACAATCACACCTGGGGTCACCACAGCACTCAGTGAGGGTGACACCACAGATGCCATTGCTGCTAAAGTTCTTTCACCCCAGTGAAATGTTTAATTGCAATAATTCTGCTCTCTCATTACCTAATGAGGCCACACCAATTAATTTGGTATCAGAGCCTAAGCAAAGCCTCACAGTGCTGTGATTTCACCAAGAATTCACTTTCCTGGCAGCAGTTCAGGGCACAGAGATGCTCTCCAGCGTCTTTATAGGAAAACCAGGATAATTTCTAAGCTGTTCTTACAATGCTGAGCACTAATATGAGCTGTGTCCTGGCAGGGCTCTGAAGTCTGAAGGGGTCTGTGAGTCTGTGCTCTATGGGCTGCCCTTCATCATCAAGCCCACAAGCTGTTGGCAGCTGGACTGGGATGAACTGGAGACAAACCAGCACAGCTTCCATGCTTTGTGTCACAGCCTCCTGGTGAGTGTGTGAAAATGGCTCTGTGATGGGGAGGGATGGCCAGGGAAAGGGAACAGTGAGTGCACACCTTGTAACATCTGTCTGGAAACATTTTAAAAGCTCCAACATCACCTCATGGGCCAGACTTGGGCTTGTATATCTGCTGGGAAGATGCTACAGCTCATCAGAGCTTAGGGAAGACCCTCAAACCTACCAGAAATGAGTGTTTGGAGGTGTGAAGTGCAAATGCCAGGGTTGGAGTTAGATTTGAGACTTTAACAGCAAAAATAATTTACCAAGGCTTTGACTGTGGAGAACTGGCTGTTACTGACAAGCTGCAAACCAAAATTGAGTGTTTTTAAGACTTGCTAAAGAAACCTAAATGCCATATTGTCCTCAGCCCTGCTGCAGAATAGTTTCCCTTCTTATGTGTGAGTGTGCCTGCCCTGAGCCCTCGGTGGCAGTGCTGAAGGAAGTGGCTGTTGCTGTTGCTGTTGTTCACACCTGGATTTTACCCTCTAGAAAAGGAAGTGGATGCTCTTGGCCAGGCAGGAGCCCCAGAACACGGGACCAAACTGGAACGTGGTGGTGCACCCCTATTATGTCATTGTCCCCTCTGACTCTGCCACTCTCCTGGTGAAAGCAGTGGCCATCAGAGAGCTCCTGCTGCCATCAGCCTTCCCAGCCCTCCTGGCTGAGCACCCCGAGCGAGTCAGGGGCCCCATCGAGGTGAGTCACTCATTATCAGCTCTCCTTATCACCTCTGCAGATAACGAGAGAAGGAAATGGCTGTGACAATGTCTAGTGACACTGTGTGATGCTGCACTCCAGAACTCCTTCCCAGTACACAACTTTCTCCATGAACAGCAAATGCCTGTCCTTGGGAGCAATGTTGGTGTCTGCTGGGGGAAAAGAGGCCTTGTGAAGCAGAATTGGGGATGACAGTGCCCAGAAATGGAGTTCCAGCTTGTTGGATTCTGGGCATGGGAAAGGGTAGGACTGCATCCTGCAAGGGGATGTTTAAATCCATTAAGATCTGTCTGGAGATGCCTCTTGTTCTATAACACAAAAATTTTTAGCACAGCCAAAAATCCCTTCACCTTTCACTGCAGGGTGGGTGGTTTGGAGTGTCTACAACCCTGTCCCCGAAAAAGAAACCAAAAAAACCACAAACATGCAAACCCCACAGCTTCCACCTGTCACATCCTGTAGCAAACTCAAGTTCTCTCTTCCAAGCAGAGTGCCCTGAACAACTTGGAAGTGGAAGTTGCTTACAACCCCTTGCACCTGAAGAGCAACCTGTACAAATACCTGAGGAGCTCCTTGTACAAACCTCCCCACCGGCAGCAGCCCCAGCCCCGGGAGCAGCGCCCGGAGCGCCACCAGCCCAGGCAGGTGAGTCCTGTGTGTGAGCAGCCTGGAGGGGCTCTGATGTCCCCTCCTGGCCACATTCCAGCAGATTGTGCCCTCCTGGCCACATTCCTGCAGGAATCCCAGCAAGGTGAGGCACAGCCAGCACCTCCCCACACAAGGATTTGTGTTTTGTCCCTGTCTTGCAGCCTCAGAGCAGAGCCAAAGCTGCAGTGGCTCCCCTGCTGATGGCTCCCTCTCCACTTCAGACATTCAGACCAGCAGCAGCAGCAGCCAGGAGAGGCTCCTGTGAGGGCTCCCTGCTGCCCAAGGAGTATGAGGAGTTCCTGCAGTGAGCACAGGAGCTGCCCCTGGGCAGCCACAGCTCCTGGCTCAGCAGCTGGCCGGATGTGGTCAAGCAAGACACCGAGCTTGGCCTTGGGCAGGCAGGCACTTCCCATTGTTTGTTCCTCCTTGTTGTTGTTTCACGTTGTGTTCGTCACCCAGCCAGTTCTGCAGGAAGTTTGCTGCTCAGGGACCCTCTGTCCAGAGCTCCAGCTGTCCCCTGCAGCAGCAGCAGCACCACGTATTTCCTGCTCTTGCCAGCACACGTCACCAGCCTGCCTCCAATTTGGGTTTGTGAGACTGGGCCAGCACAGGCCACAAATCACAGAGTGCTGTCAGTGGGAGCAGAGGAGCTGCAGGCAGGGCAGGGAGGAAATCAGACAAGGCAGGCAGTCTTGCTGAGCTGCCCTCATCCCACAGCAGCAGGTTCAGTGGGGAGGTTAAACAGGAATGAAACAGAGCTTGAATTTAATCTTAAAGCCTGGAGTTCTGCTCTCCAGATGATTTGGTTGCTTTCAAGACTGGCCTTGCTGTCCAACCCCCCAGCTTATAAAGGGGGTTGGAGCAAATACCAAGCCAGAGCAATTGCAGAGAATTCCTGCCCAGATGCCAGCCTGTTTTTCAGTGCAGGGTAGGTGTGAGCCAGGGGCAGCTTGACCAAGCCAAGCACCAGCAGAGTTTGTGTTCTACTTACCTGGTTCTGAAAAGCTGTTCCAAAATAAAGTTCTCCTCCATGGACCCCACTCTCTGCCTGTGGTTTCTGACATGTCCAGCACTGCTCTCCCACCACTGACCTGTGCTTCCTGGGAAACAGCTGCAGGAGAGCAAGGGCATGGGGCAAGCACCACAATCCCATCTCTTCTCCCTGGGATCCCAGCTCTGACAGGCCCAGGGCTGGCTCTTCCCATGCCCTGGCATCTCATCAGGCAGCTGCTGGAGCAAGACATCGAGGGCAGGTACCATGGGAGACAGGGCAGACACCCCTGCAGGCACAGGGATGGCTAGGAGCAGGAATGAACACATAAAATGGCCCAGCCTGGGGCCTGCAAACCAGTCAACAACATAAAAATTAGAAAATCAGGTTTAGGGAGGAGGCAGCAGGGAGGCAACAAAGTTTTTGGAACCACCTCAGCCTCCCTCAGATTTCCCAAAGCCCATTAGGCTTTTCACCTTCTCCTGCAGCAAAACCCCAGTGGAGAAGAGGACCCAGCAGAGGGAACAGCCACAAATTGGTCCTGGCCACAGCTGAGCTGTGGTTTTACAGGACTGAGGCATCCCCCTGCAACCTGGGCTCCAGATAAATGCCCAGAGTTCATCAGTTCATCACCTCATCACCAGCCTGGGGACCTGAACCTGCAGATTTCCCCAGTTTGGCTGAGCTGGGGCTGCAGAAGCTGAGCTTAGCCCTCACACAGCTGCAGCACAGTGCTGCCTGTCACCTGCCTGTTCTTTAGATACCAACAGGCTGCCAGACCTGCAGAAGTCACCAGCAGCCCCATCCAGACATGGGGACAGCCAATGCCAGCGTGCCTGGTGTGGTCCCACACAGAAAGCACAACCTGTATTGACCCTGGGTTTGCTCCTGGCCAAGGCTGGCCACACAGAAATGCCACAAACCACACAGCAGGCATCACAGATTTGGCCATTAAACCAAATGGGATCCAGGCTGGGCCCTTCCAGGCCTCCCAAAGCAGATGGGAGTGGGGGGGATCAGCAGTGGGATCAGCTGGAGAAGGAGAGATCCTGTGACTCACCAAGAGCCACAGAGCTGCAGCAGAGCTGGCACTGTCCCTGCCCAGCCCTGTGCCTGAGGCCATCACATATCTGAGCCTGACTCTCATTTCCCTTCATCCCCTGCCATCAGGGCATCCAGCCACAGCTCAGCCTCGCAGGCACTTTTCTTTGAGCTCAGTGGCTCTGGCACAGACACAAACGTGCACCTGCACCTCCCCATCCATGCACAGGCAAACGTGTCCTTCTGAGACATAAAGACTTTAATATTAAAATAACTTTGTATAAAAATACTTTTGGAGACTGATGGCAAGCAGCCTTCCACACACCACAAAAGGCACCAGAGCCCTGCAGCCTGGTCAGACAGGAAGCCAGAGCAGAGCCAGAGCAGCAGGTACAGGAAAACACCAACCCTCCTGCAGATCAGAAGGCACAGTGGAGCCAGCTCTAGAGCTGGAGAAACACACTGGGGCTTGCTCCAGCCACAGCTCTCTTGCTGTTTACCTCCAGGAAAACACAGTCCCTCAGCACTGGTGAGAAAAGAGCCCAAACAGTCCCAGGTCATCCTGGGGAGGAGAAGCCCAGCTGGCACTGGGATGCCCAGTCCCTGCTGGGACACACAGAGCAGCAGCACTTATATCTCCCCTAAATCCTCATAGAGAGGTGACAAACTGTACTCATCAACACACTGCTCCTTCTTCTGCAGCTGCTGGGGCTTCACCACCTGGCTGTAGAGCACCTCCACGTTGTTGTTGTTGCTGCTGTTGAGGCTGGGTTTGGTCAGCACCTTCTCGGGGGCAGCACTGCCCCATCGCCTGCCAGGCTCCTCCAGCCTTTCTGCCCCTTTGGGGATAAAGGCTGCCTGGGGCTTGGGGGCTGGCACTGGCTTGGGGTTCTTGGCCTTGGCAGGGAAGTTGGGGACCGAGTAATCGTCAGTGCTGGGGTTGTAGGGGTACTCATAGCCCCCCCTGCCATCGTGGCCCTGCGTGCGCCAGGCCTCGCTCGTGGGCCGCGCCTCGTCGTAGATGTAGGTGAAGGGATGCAGCGAGCGGGGGGCACGGCCCTCGGGCTCATCATAGATGTGCTCCTTGTGCCCAGGGACAGCCTGGCCACGGCCCTCAGCCCTGCCCTGGCCCTCAGCCCTGCCCTGGCCCTGCCCCTCGGCCCGGACCTGCTCGTACGGGCCCGAGTACGGCAGCACCGGCAGCCGCGGCTTCGGCTCCTCCACGGCCCCGCCGGGCGCCTTGGCCACGCTCAGGGCCTTGCTGTCCACAGGGTCCGAGTACAGCGGGTCAGGCCACGGCTGCAGGCCCTTCACCGAGTCCAGGGGCTCTGAGTACACGCTGGAAGGGTCCTCAGAGGGTGGCACAGCACGGAGCACCTTGGGCTGAGGGGAGCGTGGAGGGGTGCTGGACACCGTGGGCTTGGCCGGTGGCACGGGCAGCTCTGGCAGAGTCCGGCTCTTCAGCAGAGCTGTGGAATCTCTCTCCTCTGCTGCTGCACCAGCCCTGGGTGCCAGCCCTGCTTTGGGGTCATCCCCCTCAGCAGGCAGCTCCAGGTTGAGGCTGTCAGCCAGGGCCTGGCGGATCTGCACCATGCCAGGGCTCTCGGCTTCCAGCGAGTCACAGCTCTGCCGGTTCTCCTCCACCTGAGCCTTCTGCTCCTGGATGGAGGCTTCCACCAGCCGGAAGATCTCGTTGCCCTGCTTGGTCTCAAAGGTGAAGTTGCCAGGTCCTGAGTCACAGCGCCTGCCAGCCTCGAAGGAGAACATCACCTGAAGGGGAAGCAGAAGGGGCACGTCCTGCTCAGCACCCAAGGCTGTGCTTGCCACCAAAGGGGGTGTGGCTGCAGCACTGATCCTGTACGCCCTGAAATCCTGCCCTGAAATCCTGCTCCTTCCACTCCCACAGCAAGGGCCATCCTGTGCCCAGCAGCTGGGCAGGGACAGGCCACACTACAAGCTGTAGAGCTGGAGCACACCTGAGGGACATCACTGTGAGTGCCCCAGAGAGCTGCAGCTCCAGCTGGAGCCCTGCTGCCTTACCCGAGCAATTCCAGCAGTTTCTACCACTGGCACCAGATGGTCTAGGAATCAACACTGAGGAAGCAGTAGGGTGAGAAGGTGACAGTTCAGCAGGGGAAACTAGTATGGAATCTTAGGAAAGAAGGGAGTGCTCTGGAAGCAAGAGAAATAAGAGGAAGAACACAGCTTTCCACAGGAGAAAGCTCAGCAGCAGCTCAGTTACCAAGAGTAAGCAAAGCATTGACCTACCAGCATTAATCTGTTCATGGTAAAAGGTCCTTTAAAGAGAAGTCTTGCACCAGGGCTCTGCTTCCTCTGGCCTGAACACTCTCTGGTGAGCAGGTTCCCACCAGCTGACGCCCACACCCTTCCTGAGCCTCAGGATTTTCTGCCTCTCTCACAGGCAGCAGCAGCTCCTGTGGTTGCCACAAAGCTCTCTGGGGACAAACTCCTTTTTATGGGTCAGTGCTGCTGAACAGAAGCACAATCAGACCCTCTCTGCTCAGGTCACTGTGGGTGCAGCTCCACACACCCTGTAACTCTCCTTCTGTCCCCAGCACAGCTCTGCAGATGAGCTGGACACTCCCACAAGAGCAGCTCGGTTTCCACCTGTGCTTTGGGAATGTGCTGCAGAAAGCACCATAAGTATGTGGCCAACATAGCCCCTGCTATGAACAGCCCCAGAACACCACTGAACAACTCCTGGACACCACTGAAGAACCCCTGGACACCACTGAACAGCCCAGGGCCACCACTTCTCCCTGTCCAGCATGGCCCTTGCACCCAGGGCAGCAGCAAGGCAGATTGGGGACTCACTGCAGGAGAGGGTCAGACTTTCAAAGGTCAGGGAGAAGTCCTCAAAAGACAGTGAGCAGTTCCTCCCACAGAGTGAACAAATCCAGAGCAACTGGTGTCTCAAAGCTCCTCGGCTCTGGCCACCATGCTTAGGAGGGAGGGACTGAACCCAGGGCAGAGACAGGACTGCCAGGAGCAGTTCCTGGAGCCTGGGGACAGCGTGTGTGCAGCACTGAGGGATGTCCCTGCTCCTGCCACAAGCTGGGAATTGCTGGGATGGAGAAGGAGAGCAGTGGGACAGTCACAGAGGGGACGAGTGTCCCACCATCCCACGCTCCAGCACAGTGACACAGGCAGGACCTGGGGACAGCCAGGGCCACCAGGGGCTGCAGCAATGCTGGCTGCAGGACATCAGCTCAGCCTTGCACAACGGAGCAGCTGCAGCACAGCACAATGTGGTCCCATTGCCCACCTTGTCCCGGCCGTATCTGCGCAGCAGCCGGTAGGGCCACACGAAGAGGATCCTGTCTGTCCGTGGGTCCTTCAGCACCAGGCTGTCCCTCTCAGCCTTCAGCACGTAGGTGCCACGCAGCTCACAGCGCTCTGCAGCCTCTGTCCTCTGCACTGTCACCCAGAAGGCGTTCACTGTGGGGACAGGGCTGCTCAGGGGACAGCCAACCCCACTGTGGGGCTGTGGGGACAGGGCTGCTCAGGGCAGGGCAGGGGACAGCCAGCCCCACTGTGGGGACAGGGCTGCTCAGGGACACACATGGCTCCATTGTGGGGACAGAGCTGCTCAGGGACACACACTGCAGGGACAGGGCTGCTCAGGGGACAGCCAGCCCCACTGTGGGGACAGGGCTGCTCAGGGACACCCAACGCCACTATTGGGGACAGGGCTGCTCAGGGCACACACATGGCTCCATTGTGGGGACAGGGCTGCTCAGGGCAGGGCAGGGGGACATAGGCAATGCCCAGCATGGCCCCAGTGATGGGGACAAGGCTCCATGGGAGGTGTCCCCAGGTCAGGGCAGAGCAGGTCCCACCTTCATCTCTGGTGTAGTAGATGGAGTTCACGGCCATCTCCAGGGCTGGTGACTCCCCGCTGCCCTCTCGGCCATGCTGTGACACCAGGCCATCGCTGGGGCCATTGCCCTGGCAAGGGACAAAGGAGAGCAGATCAGACCCAGAGCTCTCTTCCCACAGCAGCCCCCAGCCCCCTTTCCATGGCCCTGCTGCCCTCCATGGCCCCACACAGCCTGGCTGTCCTGCACCCTGCCCACCCCAGAGCTGGCACAGGATCCCCTGAGCCCACATGAACACGGATCAACAGGGCCAGGCAGCACTGGGGGGACCTCCCTGAGCTCCTGGCAGCATCTTGTCCCCAGCTCTGGGCTCTGCACCCACAGAGCTGTCCCCAAAGCATGGCACAACCCAAACACACCCTCCTGGCTATACCACCCCAAGGAGAGGGGGCTGGTGGCCTGGTGACACAGGGTGTCCTGTGTCCTGCCCTGCTCAGGAGGAGGGGCAGCCTGCAGAGGGGAAGTGAGCATTTCTATTTTAGCACATGCAGAACTGAAAATGCAACACACAGGCTGTCACCACTGTGTCCCAGCAGCAGGGCCCCCAGAAGGCCTGGGGGGGGACACAAACCCGTGGTGCTTTCACAGATCCTCCTGCAGAAAACCCCTCACAGTTACAGACTCTCTACAGATGACACAAGGGAGGTTCAGTGTGTGGAGCTGTTCCTGGGGTTGCAGCAGAGGGTGCATCTTGCAGTTTCAGTTTTAAACTCACACAGATGAGCTTCTTAACAAGAAGCCCAAAAAGGGTCACCCAGCCCTTGTGTTTGGGTCCTTAAATCTCATATCCTGAGAGCTGACAGCAGCAACTCCTCCTCAGCTGAAGCATCCAGCACAGCAGAGCTCCAACCTGGAAAGCCAAGGGCCACCAAATCTGCCAGAGCCTCTAAGGCTCCATTTGACTGCACTTCTCCTCATCTTCAAAAGGAAATTAAAAAAAAAAAAAAAATCTGTTCTGAACTCAAAATGATCTATGGCCCCAGCTCCAAGCTGCTGGACCCTGCATCCCCTCTGGGCAGGAACATGACACAAAATCATATTCTCCACGCAGATGATCAGCAATCCCAGCTGAGGATCTCCGGCCTTGTGCAGCTCTTGTGCCTCCTGCTCCAGGTCAGGCCTTTTAAAAACACATGCCAGCCTTGCAACCTTTTGCTCACATCCTCCTAAACCTTCAGCTTGCTTCTGGACCTCAGGCACACAAATGATGGCTCCCATGTGGGGATGGAAGCTCCAAGCAGGTGCTCCCTGGCCTGGCCACCACCCTGTCCCACTCCCAGGGTGTGTTGTGTGCCCAGCTCAGCCCCACAAGCCACTCTGAGGGCAAAGGCTGCAACCCTGGCTGCACCAGCAGCCACAGAGACATTCCCACCAGTGCCTCCCAGCACAGACACACCTGGCCTGCCAGGAGACTGCAGGGAGGACAAAGGTAAATCACACTCAGGGGACATCCTGGCACCACCAGCTGTGCACCCAGCCCTGCCCAGCACTCCAAGGCTGGAATCAGCTGGAGCCCAACCCAGAGCTCTGCAAACCCTCCCAGGAGGGAGAGGCAGCGCTGAGGAGCTGAGCAGGCATGGGCTGTGTCCCAGAGGGCACAGAAACCTCACTGCCAGGGCACCCACTGCCCAGAGAGCCTTGGCTGGGCACACTGGCTGACCAGCAGCTCCAGGGGCTGCAGAGGATGGGGCTGGGCAGTGTTGGGTGCCCACAACACAGCCAGGAGCGAGCCCCAGGGTTGGGAAAGCTCCTGAAACCAGACAGGTCCTACAAGGCTCCCCAGGAGCAGCAGCTCCAGGGGCTGCAGAGGATGGGGCTGGACAGTGCTCCAAAGCTGGGAGCCCACAGCAGCAGCAGCCAGGAGTGAGCCCCAAGCCTGGGAAAGGAGGTTCCAGCTTCTCGAACCAGACAGGTCCCACAAGGCTCTGAGGCTGTGCTTCCTCTGTCGCTGCTGTGGCAGGAAAGGCAGCAATGGTTGGGCCAAGAGGAAACGCTCCTGGCCATCATCTTGGCCTCCTGCCAGCCCTCTGCAGGGGCTCCACACCGGGCAAGAAGAGCCCGACTCGAAATTTGAAGCCACAACCTCGAATTATTGCCAGCACGTTGAGGAGTCCCGCAAACCACACAGCAGGAGCCATCGAGAGGGCACCGGAGCGCCAGGGCCGGGTGGTTCAAACCTCGGGGTGTCCTCCCCGAGCTGCCAGGTGCGAACGGGCCACCCCCACACGCTGATGTCCGTGTCCCGCCCCCAGCCCGGGGCTCACCGGGAAGGCGATCTGGCACAACTTCGCCACCCACTCCTCGCTCTGCTGCTTCTCGGCGGCGAAGAGGAAGCTGCGCTCGCGGGTCTCCAGGCGGAAGGCGGCGGTGCCGGCGCGGGGGCCGCCCTCGCCCACCGGGGCCACGCTGGTGCAGTCGCTGAGGCGCACCACGGTGCGGGCGAGCCGCCGGGTGCCCGCCCGCCCGGCCGCCGACGGCTCCTTGCAGTCGAACACCTCGAGCCGGGCCACGCCGTGCTGGCTGGCGGGGTAGAGCGCGGACCAGCCGCGCTTCCAGCGCTGCGGGCAGCGGGGTCACACCGAGCACCGGCACCGGGAGCGGCACCGGGAGCCGGCCCGAGGCAGGGAGGGAGGGAAGGAGGGGAGGGAGAGGGAAAGGGAGGAAGGGATGCCCGGACTCACCTTGGTGCCGAATTTGGGGTTCTGCTGCACCAGCAGCGGCCCCTCCATGGCCGGCGGCTCCATCCCCGCGCCCTTCCGCCCGCGCCGCTGGGGCGGGAACGGGACGGGACCGGGCGGGGATGGCGACGGGGATGGGCGGGGATAGGGCGGGGACCAGGACGGGACCGGGCGGGAACGGGAGGGGACCACGACGGGGAATGAGGCGGGAACGGGGCGGGGACGGGGACGGAGACCGGGCGGGGATGGGGCGGAGAGAGGGACGGGGTTGGGGCGGGGACCGGGACGGGGATGGGGCGGGAACGGGGCGGGGACCTCGAGGGGACCAGGACGGGGAATGAGGCGGGGACCGGGAACCGGGGTCCGGGACGGGACAGGGCGGGGACCGAGAAGGGGATGGGGCGGGAACGGGGCGGGGACAGGGCGGAGACCGAGACAGGGACAGGGCGGGGACCGGGCGGGGACCGAGACGGGAATGGGGCAGGAACGGGGACGAGGATGGGGCGGGGACCGGGACCGGGACGCGCGTGTCAGGCGCGGGGCGTGCTCGCGTGTGCGCGCGTGCACGTGAACAGATGTGTGCGCACCTGGGCTCGTGCCCGCGCGTGTGACACAGGCCTGTGCTCTCCGTGGGGACGGGAAAACGCGCTCGGGCGGGCTGAGGGTGGGCGAGGTGTGAAAAACGCCAATCGTTTGGTTTTAAAATTTTATAAGTTTAATAGTAGTAAAATTGTTATGAAAATAGGAATATAATTAGAGTAATAATAATTTGGAGAGTTAGGATTAGGACAATACGAGACAATAAAAAACAAAGAGTTACAGACAGTCCAGGTACCTCTTTCTGGGCAAAATAAGCGCCAAAAAGGACCCACGTTAACAGAGTATTAACCCTTAAAAGCAATAGGCTGTTGCATATTCATACACCTTATTAGTGATGCATAAATTCCATTCGAACACAGGATTCTCTCTGGTCAGTGTCAACTTCTTCCTCTGAATCCTGACGGCTCTTCAAGGCTGAGTGAGGCAGGAAGAAGTTCTTTTCTTCTGATAATAGAGCAATAAATTCTCTTTCTCTGAAAGCTTTAGGTGTCCTGTGGCTGCTATCTCGGTGCAAGTTCCTCATTCCTCTCTAAAAAAGTATCTTACAGAGCATAGTCTCTCTTTTAACACTATGTTATAACCTAAAACTATATTTAACACACTACTTAAGCAAACTAACACAGCATAACTTTCGAACATAACACATACAATATTCATTTTAATATTTGCATAAAGCCAATCATAAAATACGCATTTTTTCACAGAGGGCAAAAGGGGGAGTGGACAAGGTGAGGTTTCACAGGATGGGAAAAAGGAGTGATGTCTTTGACAGGAGAGAAAATGAAGTGGAGGACCAGAGGCTGCTTACCTCAAACTCATAGTCCAAGAAAATCATGGAATAGCCAGGTGCTCACAGAGAGAGCAGAGAAGGCAAAGAATCACAGCAAACACCTGTGTATGCACAGCCCTGCAGGATGTCATTCTCTGACAGTCTTTGTGGACAGATCAATGCCATCCATATCTCATGCCATGTCCCTCCAGGGCCACTGGGCTGCTCCCAGTACTGTCCCTGTCCCTGCTGCCCACTCCAGGCTGCCCCAGGAGCCTCCTGCAGGGCCAGGCCTGAGTCCAGCATTGCCGGCTGCAGCTGGGCCAGGTGAGGCTGTGAGGCAAAGGACAGGGACAAACCTTGTGCCCAGCACATCCCAGCGTGGATGAGCCAGCCTGGTGGCACTCTGATGGCACTGGGACCCTGCCAGCTCACTGCTGGTCAGGCACTCTTGGGCTTCTTGCTGCTTTGATGGCTCAGCCATCAAATCAACCGTGATTTGATTTCCTAACACAACATAAACCTGCAAAGGCAAGAGGGAAAAGCCACAGATCCCGGTTTCCCAGGCTCTGATGCCCATTTCTGCACCTGTGGTTTTGATGAGACGGCTGCAGGTGAGGAGATTTGCAGTGCCTGGATGGATGCAGTGCTCTGCTCTGTCCTGGCTTCACCCCTCACGTTTGCACGTTGACAGAATTGTGCTGGTGCCCTGGTTTAGGAATGACATTCCCCAATTAAGTGCTCACATTGAAACATCCCAGAGCAATTGCTCACAGCCCCACCCTCCCCGAGGCAGGATGAAGAGGAGAATGGGAGGCACGAAAAGTAAAGGCCACCCAGGCTGAGATGAGAGCAATGTGTCAGAAACAGCCGTGGGGTGTAACCACAGCAATACCAATAACAGAGTGTGCAAGGCAGATGAAAGACCAGACCACAAACCCGGGCAGAATAATGACATCAGGGCTCTGAAACTGATGTCAGTGGTCAGGAGCAGAGCAGACCCAGTGCTCTGAGAAGGAACAGAATGACGTGGTGGTGTCAGACAGCCCGGCCCGTGTGCAGGCAGGGCTCTACAGGGAGCACATCTGCCCGTGGGACAGACACAACCGCGGGCCAGACGAGCTCAGGGGCCACAAGGCAAACAGCCTGGCACAGCTGAGCCACCTGCCTGGCACCTGGACCTGGCACCGCAGCCCCGGCCTGGCATCGGGGTGTGCCAGGGCAGGTGCCAGCTCGGTGGTGAGCACAGGGAGATGATGACATCCACCCCTCGGGATCAGCTCTGCGGCTGTGGGCTCCCGGGAAGCTTCAGAGGCGGGAGAAGGAATTGTTGCACCGGGAGGACCCCGCGGTTGGGGACATTGGGGACCGGGGCTGCCGTGGGCACCGGGCGGGGCCCCGGTAACCGGCAGCGGCGGCGGCTCAAACATCGCCTCCCAGGGGCTCCGCAGGGATTTTGGGGATCCCCCCGCGCTCCGCCCCCCGGCCCCACCCGCGGAGCCGCCCCCTGCGCTGCGGCGAGCGCGGCCCGGGGGGAGCGGGCGGGCGGTGGAGCCGCCCCTGCGCGGAGCTCTGCGCGCATCCTTCCGTCCCTTCCCGTCAGCGCTGCATCCCCCGGCAAACATTCCAACCCTTCCGCATCCCCCAGCGAACATTCCATCCCCCAGCGAACATTCCACCCCTCCGCGCATCCTTCCATCCCCCTGCGCACCTGCCATCCCCCCGCGCATCGCTCCGCGCACCCCTTCAGCCCCCGCTCCCCCTCCATCCATCCCCCAAGCACTCCTCCGTTCCTCCGCGCATCTCTCCGAGCATCCCCCGGCGCACTCCCCTCCACTCTCCGCGGATTCCTCCGTGCACTCCTCCGTCCCCCCGCTCACTCCTCCATCCTCTCGCGCACTCCTGCATCCCTCCTCCGTCTCTCTGCTCACTCCTGCATCCCTCCTCCGTCCCTCCTCCATCCCTCTGCTCACTCCTCCATCCCTCCTCCATCCCTCCCCGCACTCCTCCATCCCTCCTCCATCCCTCCCCGCACCCTGCGCCCATCCCCGGCCGCCGGTGCCGCTCCTGCGGGGGATGGCGGAGCGGCCGCGTTTCCTCTGCGGCGTGGTGGAAGGTAGGTCTGTCCCTGCGGGGCCGCTGCCCGGCCCGCCCGGGCGTTCCCCCGAAGGGAAGCGGGGTCGGGAAGGGCCCCAGGCTGGGGGGAGGTGGGAGTGGGGTCCTTGCACAGAGCCCCATCTCTGCCAGGGGGCTGGACCAGCACCGCCCCAGCCCACCCTGCAGCCGCCCCAGCACAGCCAGAGGGGCTCAGGGAGCCTCTGCTCAGCCCCAGAGCTCCACACGGGGCTCTTGGCTGCCCTGGAGCCAGGGGCGCTTCCCTGTGTGCCCACCCTGCCCATGGGGCAGCCGTGCAGGACTCATGCCCAAAGTTGGCCAGGGAGAGCTCTGTGTTCTCCCTGCCCACATGCCCAGCTCCCCGTGGAGCTGGCAGATCCCTCTGCCCTCCTGCTGGCAGCACAGCACCCCTGGGACGGGCACTGCCCTCTGCCCCACCTGAGGGAGCAGCAGCACCGAGCAAATGGATGGAAAACAAACAGGAAATGCAGGGGTGGGGAGGCTGGCATGATTCAGACGTGAATCACTGGTGTAGTAGAGCTGACCTGGGAAGGAGGACAGGGATGATGCTGGCAAATCCATTCCAGGAGAACTCTGCTGAGTGGCCTCCTTGGCAGCCCATGTGCTGTGGAAGTGTCACTTGCAGGGGCCATACAGGGACTCTGGGGACCTCGCTGGGATCTCAAAATAGCAAATTATTTCCCACAGAAATAACTTTTTTTGGGTGAAATGTTTGCAGGGATTCTTGAGTTGCCACAAATTTGACCCTGTGCATGGTGGGGGGTGGACAGCAAAGTGATTTTATATTATTTCAAAACATATGGAATAACCATGTAGGTGTTGAGGCAGGTAGAAAATGTGTCTGCAGAGAGGAGACAGATGGAGAGTGGGTGTTGCTGTGTGCAAACCCCCTCAGCATTGCCCAGGGCTGCTGCAGGGTGGGCTCCTGCCCAAGGCAGCCAAGGGAATGAGGGCAGGTGAGCTCTGGGACACTGATTTGGAAAATGCAGGTTACACTGGCCTCATGGAGAGCTGGTCCTTCCTCCCAGCTTGATGGGGTCAGTGCAGCCTGCCCCTGTGCACCACCCACTTTTGGGAATGCTGTCACTTCCCCGTATCTGCTGCCCTTGGCCCTGACTGCTGGAAGCTGCAGTGATTGATTCAGAAGTTGCCCACAATGCAGAGAGAAAGCAGGGAGATACCTTGATGGTCAATTCTCATCACTGTCCAAGACATAATGGATTTTCTGTGGGACTTCACCTTGCATCTGCCAGATCTTGAAGAGAATTTAGGTGGCTGAAGGCTCTTCTCTTGCTAAATCTCAGCTCTGTGCTGGGACTGACAGGTTCCCTTTAACCTCCACTTTGAGGAGCTGTCAAATCTACATTTCTCCAAACCCATTTATCAGCCTGTCCCAGGGGAAGGGGTTTGTGTTCCTCTGGATATCCTCTCTCCCTGGCTTTGCAGACAGCTCTGCACCTCCCTACATGCAGGAATAGGAAGGGCCCTTCCCTGGAAGTGATCCCAAAGGCAGAATGGGTGCTGCAAGTCTGGAATTCAGGGATAGACCAGAGAAACTCCTGAGGCACTTTCCAAAAACTGCATTGTTGGGAAGGATGAAAGTTTGACAAGAAAGTCTCACAGATGCTTAGCAGAAAGATTTTTTTAAATGTAGAGTCTGATGAAGGAATAGAGGTAGAAGCAAGTTTTGATATAGAAGAAAAGAATTGCTGAGCCAGTCTCACTGGATAACCAAGGAGGCAAAGGGTGTGTTAGTGAGAAGGGTTTTTTATGGCTTAGAGCAAAGGATAAACCCACCCCAAACAAGAAGATGTTTGTACCAAGCAGAAAGAGAGCACAGGCAAACAAGTCAGCAAATGTAGCAAGTAGAAAAAAGATTTCAGAATTTTCCACTGCAAGAAAACTGAAAAACAACTTCTAACTTAAACTGTAATGCACTGACTTTTAGTGATTGGAGAACAGTAACATGGATATGGTAATTACAGTAGTTATGATAGCCTAGAGATAAAAGTTAAGGTATAGATTGGTTCTAATGTATGAAGATGCTCAGCAAAGCAAAGTATAGAATGCATTGTAACAAAAAAAAAAAATATAATGTGACCCAAAAAAAGTATAGAATGCATTGTGACCAAAAGAAAAGTCTATAATGCATTGTAACCTAAACTCAGGGTCTCCAGGCCTGCCTGCAGCTGGAGCTGACAGCTGTGGGCACAGCTCTGTCACCCATGACCCTGGATGGAATAAACTGAATTTTAGAGAGCTGCCTGAAGTCCCACATCCCTCATTCAGGCTCTTACTGCATTTTGCCTTTTTTCCCCTCCCTTTTCCAGGTTTCTATGGCAGACCCTGGTCAATGGATCAGAGGAAACTTCTCTTTCAATGGCAAGTACCCTGAATGTTCCTCTCTGAAGGTGGGGGTGGCAGCCAAGGGGCCTCATTATTCAGTGTCCCCCTGTCCTGGCGCTCTCGGACGGACAGACGGACAAGGGGCCGGCAGGTGGTGCTGGGGCTCCGCACATCCCTGCATGGGACATGATGCAGATGAGAAGACCAGAAACACAGACAAAACACAGGCTAGAGTCGCATTTCTCCAGAGTTAAAAGGCAGTTTCTTCGTGGAAATTATTCATTATTCTGCCATCCAATGATTAGGATTAGCAGTTAGGATTCAGAGCTGGTCTGTACTAATGAAAGGAATGAGAGAGAGGTGGCTTTACAAACAAACTGTGGGGCTGCAGGTAGATAAACCCAGATACTGATATTTGGAAAAAAAAAAAAAAAAGCAGTAAAAAGCAATAGAAGTAACCAAAATTCCATAGGGATTCCACTAATTGACACAGACTCACCCAAGGTCGTGGTAAATTCCTGGACTTGGAGAAAAAGAACAGAGACACAAAGAAAAAGAAGGAAGGGGAGGAATGCCTGGTAGATAAACCCAGATTTTGATATTTTAAAAAAGCAATAGGAGTAACCATCAATTCCATAGAAATTTCATTAATTGACACAGACTCACCCAAGGCTGTGCTAAATTCTGGACTTGGAGAAAAAGAACAGAGAGACAAAGAAAAAGAAGGGAGGGAGGAATGCCTGCAGGTAGATAAACCTAGATACTGATATTTGGGGAAAAGCATCAGTAAAAAGCAATAGGAGTAACCAAAATTCCATAGGAATTCCACTGATTGACACAAACTGTTGCTCACCCAAGGCTGTGCTAAATTCCTGGATTTGGTGAAAAAGAGCAGAGACACAGAAAAAGAGGAGAGGGGGAATGCACATTGCAAGCAGGGTCTGTATTAGGTGGTTCAGGAACTCTGTACCTCTCAAGCACCTCAACCAATTGGGAAAGGGAGAGGGAAATATGACTGGGAAATTAATAAAAAGGAGGTGACAGTGTGGGCAGTGACAATGTAATTAAGGAGCAGAGGACAGAATTCTGCAGGGACAAAATTCACAGAATTGACAGAGTGACCAGGCTGGAAGAGACCTCCAAGATCATCAAATACAACCCAGCCCCAACACCCCAACCAAACCCTGGCACCCAGTGCCACATCCAGGCTTTGTTAAACACACCCAGGGATGGGGACTGCACCACCTCCCCGGGCAGAACATTCCAGAACTTTATCACCCTTTCTGTGAAAAACTTTTCCCTGCTATCCAGCCTGTATTTCCCTTGGTGCAGCTCGAGGCTTTGTGCTCTGGCTGTGTCAGTGCTGCTGCAGACAGAGCCCAGCCCCACCTGAGCACAGGCACCTTCCAGGAGCTGTGCAGAGTGATGGGGGCACCCCTGAGCCTCCTTTTCTGCAGGCTGAGCACCCCCAGCTCCCTGAGATACAGAAAATGGAAGGAAAACAAGCTGGGATGTTCTAAATACTTCAGGAATTAAAAGTTTTTGCCTGGTGCTGCACTGGCATGTGGCACATGAGGGTAACATGCCCATTGGTATCTTATCTAGAAAGAAACAAAATAAGGAACTTTTATCATGAGATACCTGCAGTGCTTTCTACTCTGTTCACTGTGGGAAAATGTAAAATATTTTCTGCTGAGGAGGATGAATAAAACCAATGAATATATCAGATGGCTTCCATGCAGAAGTGCCAAAAGAGGGAGGGGTCTGCCATCCCAGGGGCACATCCTGCTGGTGTCTGACACCAACCTTACAGTCTCGGGACTTTTGCTGCTCAGAGTGACCCCAAGATGAGTTAGAAAGTCTCTTTTCCCAGCCTGGTGGTCGAAGAAGGAGTCAGAACTCTCCATTTCTTGGTCTCAAGGTTGTTTATTGTAACTTATCCATAAAAATCTTTCTCTTGACCTGCCAAGGTCCACTCAGCAGGTCAGAGGCACTCTGCCTGCCTCAGAGGCAATGTTGTCTTTTTATACTAAAAACTACATGTACAATATTTACAATTACTTCCCAATACCTATCACCTATTAGACAGTGAGCTTCTACTCTAGACCAATCCAAAAGTGCCACCATCACAGCAGAAGATGGAGGCCAAGAAGAAGAAGGAGAAAGGCTGGACACGCCCAGATCTCTCCATCTTGCCTCTTGAACCCCATTCTAAAAACCCCAAAAATCTATTTTTCACCCCATGATAAATTCACTATCATTCTACTTAAACTTTCATGGCTTGTAATTCTTCATATAATATTAGTAATTGTTTTTTCCAGGGGCTAAATCAAAGGCACAGGGGTCCTGGGCTCTGTGCCAAGGTCTCTGAGCCCCCTGGGCAGGGGCTGGAGCCCTCCAGGGCAGCCAGAGGAATTTCCTGGGTTCCCACATCAGAGCTCAGCACTGGAGCACTGGCTGAGCTCTCTGCCTCCCTGTGGCTGTGCAAAGAGCCCGTGGGGAGCCTGGCTGACTCCTTTCTCTCCCTGCCCAGGCTGCAGCAGCGGGGGCTGAACTGCTACATGTACGCACCCAAGGATGAGCTGAAGCACCGGCTGCTCTGGAGAGAGCCCTACACAGAGCATGAGGCAGGTACCGGCTCTGCTGGGCCCCTCAGGGGAAAGCATGGGCTGTATCACAGCTGTTTCCATCCTGCCAGGACCTTCCCCATTGCAGGGAGGGCCCCAGACCTTGCCAAGGGCAAGAAGACTCCCAGAGTGTGCCCATCATGGGGAATTGCCTAAGGGAGCAGCCAGCCTCCCATGTGGGTCTCAGGCAATGTGCTTGAGTACAGCCAGGGCCACAGACCCTTGCCAAAAGTCCTCTGTGTCATAAGAGAGTGGGAATGGTCCTCCTGGAGCCTCTCCCCTCCCAGTGACCTCAGGTCCTTCCTTTCACAATCCTGGGGTTCACTCTCCCTGCCCCTTCCATCCCTTGTCCTGCTCAGTCCTTTTTCTCTTTCCATCCCTTATTCCCTTCCATCCCTTTTCCCCCTCCATTCCTTATTCCCCTGCATTTCTTGTCCTATTCCATCCCTTATTCCCCTTCATCCTTTGTCCCTCTCCACCCCTTCTTCTCCTCCATTCCTTGTTCAATTTCATCCCTTGGTCCTGCTCCATCCTTTGGCTCGCTCCATCCCCTGTCCCCCTTCATCCCTTTCCTGCTTGATCCTTTTTCTCCCTCCATCCCTTGTCCCCCTCCATCCCTTATTCCCCTCCATCCCTTGGTCCTGCTTCATCCTTTTTCCCTTCCATCCCTTTTCCCCCTCCATCCCTTATTCCCCTTCATTCCTTGTCCTATTCCATCCCTTATTCTCCTTCATCCTTTGTCCTCATCCATCCTTTATTCCCTTTATTCCCCTTCATCCCTTATGCCCCTCTATCCCCTGTTCCATTCCATCCCTTGGTCCTGCTCCATCCTTTTTACCCCTCCATACCTTTTCCCCCTCCATCCCTTGTACCACCTATTCCTTGTCCTATTCCATCCCTTGTCCTGCTCCATCCTTTGTCTCCTTCAATCCCTTGTCCCCCTCCACCCCTTATTCCCCTCCATTCCTTGTTACATTCCATCCCTTGGTCCTGCTCCATCCTTTTTCCCCTTCCATCCCTTATTCCCTTCCATCCCTTTTCCCTCTCCAACCCTTGTCCTATTCCACCCCTTATTCCCCTTCATTCCTTGTCCCATTCCATCCTTCATTCCCCTCCATCCCTTGGTCCTTCTCCATCCTTTGTCCTCCTCCACCCCTTATTCCCCTCCATCTCTTGTTCCATTACATTCCTCGGTCCTGCTCCGTCATTCTTTCCCCTCCACCCCTTATCCCCCTCCATCCTTTGTCCATCCCTTTTCTCTCTCCATTCCTTGTCCCCCTCCACCCCTTGTCCTGCTCTATCCTTCATCCCTTTCCATCCCTTATTCCCCTCCATCTCTTACTCTCCTCCATCCCTCATCCCCCCACCCCGTCCCTGTCCCCTGTCCCTCCCAGCTCTCACAGTTCCCCTGTGCTCTGTCCCCAGCCCGCATGCGGTCTCTCATCGGGGCTGCCCACGAACGGG
The DNA here is from genome assembly GCF_027579445.1 of Ammospiza nelsoni. Taxonomy (NCBI): domain Eukaryota; kingdom Metazoa; phylum Chordata; class Aves; order Passeriformes; family Passerellidae; genus Ammospiza; species Ammospiza nelsoni. Next base: position 5,754,104 of record NC_080636.1, read on the forward strand.
GGGTGGAGTTTATTTTCGCCATTTCTGCCGGCCAGGACATGGTGTTTTCCAGCGCTGGGGATCGCCTCCTGCTGCAGCAAAAACTCAGGCAGGTACCGTGGGCCATTCCTTCATCCCACTGCTCCCAGGCCAGGGGCACACGTGCTATGTGTGCCCATGTGTGCCCATGTGTGCCCCCTGTGTGACGGTGTTCACAGGGGTCTTAGGATGAGGGAAGAGACGAGGATCTGACTCCACGTTTCAGAAGGCTGATTTATTATTTTATGATATATATTACATTAAAACTATACTAAAAGAATAGAAGAAAGGATTTCATCAGAAGGCTAGCTAAGAATAGAACAGGAAAGAATGATAAAGGCTTCTGTCTCAGACTCTTTGTCCAAGACAGCTGACTGTGATTGACCATTAATTACAAACAACCACATGAGACCAATCACAGATGCACCTGTTGCATTCCACAGCAGCAGATAATCAATGTTTACATTTTGTTCCTGAGGCCTTTCAGCTTCTCAGGAGGAAAAATCCAAAGGAAAGGATTTTTCCTAAAAGATGTCAGTGACACCCCCTGTGCCCACTCAGACGTGTTTATGGGTCCCCATGTGTGCCCCCTGTGCCCACCCCGTGGGCTGCTATTGGGGTGTGAACCCTTCCTGCTGCTCTGGGCTGCCCAGTGACCAATGTGCTGTCCCTGTCACTGTGACAGAGAGCTGAGGGCTCCATGGGTGCAGGAGAAGGAGCAGCCAAGGCCCAGAAGCTGCTGGGCAGCGCTGAGGGTGGCACAGAGCCCTGGCTCCCCAGGGAGGGCACAGAGCTGTTGGCTTGGTGGGGTGGCTCCATGGGCAGCTGCCACTCCCTTGGCAGGAGCTGCCCCGTGCTGTGCCATGCTCAGATGCCCCTGTGGAGCTCCCTGGGGGTCTCTGCTGCCCGGGGGTCCCAGCAGCCCCTGTCTGTGCCCACAGGTGGCCGCCCTGGGGTGCCGCTCCTTCGCGCTGCTCTTCGACGACATCGACCCCTGCATGTGCCAGGCTGACAGAGACGTCTTCCCCTCCCTGGCACAGGCTCAGGCCTCTGTGGCCAACCAGGTGTACCGGGAGCTGGGCCAGCCCTCAGTCTTCCTCTTCTGCCCTACAGGTACTGCCTGCAGCCCCAGTGCCCAAAGCGGGGAGCCCCCTCAGACTGGGGTGCCCGTGGGCTGCACCCCTGACCCTGCTGAGAGCTTAGTGCCCAGGAAGCCCCCACAGCTCTCCCTGGGCTCCTCACCCTCCCAGGGGAGCTCTGGACACCTCAGGGCTAGACTGGGACTACCAATGATCCCAGCAGCCCATCCCAGCCTCCTCATCCTCCTAGTGGAGCTCTGCCCATCTCAGAACTAGGCTAGGACTAGCCCATGATCCTGGCAGCTCCCACAGCTCTCCCTGGGCTCCTCACCCTTCCAGGGCAGCTTTGGCCATCCCAGGGCTAGACTAGGACGAGTCCATGATCCCAGCAGCCCTTCCCAGCCTCCTCACCCTCCTAGTGGAGCTCTGACCACCTCAGGGCTAGACTAGGACTAGCCCATGATCCTGGTAGCCCATCCCAGCTTCCTCATCCTCCCAGGAGAGCTCTGGCCACCTCAGGACTAGACTAGGACTAGCCCATGATCCTGGCAGCTCCCACAGCTCTCCCTGGGCTCCTCACTCTCCCAGGGGAGCTCTGACCACCTCAGGGCTAGCCCATGATCCTGGCAGCCCCTCCCAGCCTCCTCACCCTCCCAGGGGAGCTCTAAGGTGTCAGGACTAGTCCAGGATGCTGGCAGTCCCTCCCCTCCTGTTCCCCAGCCCTCAGGGGATGCTCTGTGCTCTCTCCCCAGAGTATTGCAGCTCACTGTGCTCTCCCAGCCCCAGCCAGTCCTGCTACCTGCAGACCATTGGGCAGGAGCTGCTCCCAGGGATCGCTGTCATCTGGACAGGTGAGCACGGACCAGCTCTGGGAGTGTGGCCAGCAAAACAGGCTGAGCCCATGGCAGGGAGAAATGATGATAGGGAGGAGGAGTCCACCTTATCAGAAGGCTAATTAATTACTTTATTATACTATATATATATATACATATATATATTCTATAATACTATATATTATTGGTAATATATATTATTAGTAGTAATATATAATAAGTAATATTTAATATAATAATTATAATAATAATTAATAATTATAAAAAGAAATAATACTTATAGAACTATAATATATATAAGAATATAAATTTCCTATATTGTATATATTTATATAAATAATTTTATATATACATATATTAATATTAAATATATATTAAATATTAATATATTTATGTATTTAAATATATTTTCTATACTTATAAACATAAAATTATAAATTATATATTATATATTACATTATATTATTATAAATATAACATCATATATAAATGAATAATGACTAATATAATGATAATTATAATATCATAATTATATTATTAGTAGTAATATATAATACTATATATTACTTTATTATATTATTAGACTATGTTACATTACATCTAAACTGAATCTGCCTAACACTCAACTGCACTCCACTGCACAGAATCTCAGCCTTCCATCCTGACACACACACACCTGGCCCTGGCAGGCCAAGGAAACAAAACACCACTTTGGGTAAACAATCTCCATATTGCATTCTACTTTGGCACAAACACAGGCACAGCAAATAAGAATTGTTTTTCCTTTCTCTGAGGTTCAGAGAACGTGAATCCCAGAAATATTCTTGGGAAGAACTGTGCCTTGCTTTTCTCTGTGAGGAGAAATGTGGCTCCACGTGGCCAGTGTCTCAAAGCCCGTGGCCACAGGCTGTGCTGGGAGAGCCATCAGCAGTGGCCCTACTGTGGTGCCTCTCACTGGGGTGTGCAGGGCTTTGGGCTGGGGCTCTGCTCTCCTCACTGTGGTGACCACAACCTCATCTCCATGCCCTTGTCCCTGCTGTGTGTCTGTGCTGGAGCCCAGGCCCCAAGGTGGTGTCCCAGGAGCTGTCAGCAGAGCTGCTGGAGGAGGTGGAGGCCGTCCTGAGGCGCCCTCCTGTCATCTGGGACAACCTCTACGCCAACGACTATGACTGCAGACGAGTCTTCCTGGGCCCCTACATGGGCCGAGCTCCTGGCCTCATGGCCAGGCTCCAAGGGCTGCTCCTCAACCCCAACTGTGAGCTCCAGGCCAACTTCATCCCCATCCACACGCTGGGCACCTGGTTTGGGAGCGAGCTGGGGAGCTGTGCCCACCCTGAGCACACAGGTACCTGGCACCGTGCCTAAGGCAGCTCTGTGCATGCCCAGCCCTGCAGGGCTGCCCAGGCTGATGAGCTGCAGTTCCTCAGGAATGGAGGGAGCCCTGGGGGACAGCCAGGGAGCTCAGGATGGGAGCTACAGCGCACAGGAAGCCTTGGAGCTGGCTCTGCGTGACTGGGTGGCTGAGATAAACCAGCAAGCCTTGGAGTCAGGTAAATGGATTTGCATGAGCAGCAGCATCCCTCCATCCCTGGAGTGTTGGAGTGGGGGTTAGGAACTCCACCCTGCCCATCTGGAGGGTCTGGGGCTGGTGTGGCAGCAGGGCCATGCAGGCCATGGTGGGCAGCTGTGCTGTGCTGCCCCGTGGGTGCTCCTGCCATGGCCACAGCCTGCAGAGGGTTTCCTTGGCTGGCACAAGCAGAGCCTGGGCCAGCTCTGGAGGAGAAGGTCAGCCAGGGGTGAGCTTGGTGTTTTGCAGTGTTTGCCTCTGCAAAGCCACAGCCTCAGCCCAGCCCAGGGTCCTGGCAGCTCAGGGGTGGAGGTCCCTGGCACTGTCCTGCCCCATTTCCATGCAGGTGCCAAAGGAGCTTCCCTCCTCTTGTTCCTTTCTGGCAGGAGGAAGGACCCCAGCACAGCCCAGTGTCAGCCTCAAGGGAGGACCAAAGCTGCAACCTGGCACAGCAGAAGGACAGAAGGGCACCCCTGACCCTCAGCCCCACAGCTCTGCTCCTGGTGGGGCAGACCAGCACAGCCCTGAGCCCTGCAGAGAGGCACCAGAGGAAGGGTGCAGGGAGGTGACCTCAGCCAGGACACCCCCTGGCCACCAGCAGAGCCCTACTGGGGACCAGCTCACTGCCACAGGGAGCTGTGAACCCCCCTCTGCTCTGCCCAGCGTGGATGGGAGTGCCCAGTCTGCAGGAACCACAGAGACCACCCAGAACCTCCCCAGCCCTACCATGAGCTCCAGCAGTGGGGCCAACACCAGTCAGAACATCTCCCTGCCCACCAGTGATGCCAGGACAGGGGATGGCAGCCCTGTCCACTCTCCCAGCAGCACCCAGCCTGAGGCCATCAGGACTGATGTGCCCCAGACACCCCCAGGACCTGGGGATGGTGCCAGCCCTGGTGCCTCAGCCCCACTGGCTGATGAGGTTGGTTCTGGGCCTGGTCCCATGGCACCAGTGACCCCAAAGGAGGCTGAGTCTGGCCCCATGGCCCTCAAGGAGGCTGGGTCTGGCCCCATGACTCCCAAGGAGGTCAGGACCAGTCCCACATCCCAGGTGGCCCCAGAGGAGGCTGAATCTGGCCCCATAACCCTTAAGGAGGCCAGGACAAGCTCCACACCGCAGGTAACCCCAAAGAAGGCTGAGTCTGGCCCCATGGTCCTCAAGGAGGCCAGGACCAGCCCCACATCCCAGGTCACCCCAGAGAAGGCCAGGACAAGCCCCACATCCCAGGTGACCCCAGAGGAAGCCAGGACCAGCCCCACCTCACAGGTGACCCCAGAAGAGGCTGGATCTGGCCCCAGGACCCTCAAGGAGGCCAGAATCCCCACATCCCAGGTGACCCCAGAGGAGCCCAGGACCACCCTCACAGCACCAATGACCCCAAAGGAGGCCAGACCCCACCCCACAGCACCCCTGACCCCAGAGGAGGCCATGCCCAGCCCCACATCACCCCTGACCCTGGAGGAGGTGCGGATGCTGGTGGAGCTCTTCTACCTGCCCTACCAGCATGGCTCTCTGGCACAGCAGCTCCTGGAGCACTTTCGGTGGCTGCGAGCCAACAGCCTCAGCGTGGGGGTCCCAGACACAGCTCCTGATGCCTGTGGGGTAAGGCTGCTCTGGAAGGTAGCTGCCATGGCTGGGGTGTTGTGTTGGTTTGGAAAGACAGGAGTCTGCTAAGGAAGGCAGGAGCTTCTCCTGAAATGGAGAATGTAAACCCTCCCCACCCCTCTGAATTGCTATAAATTTTAAATTAAGGGACTCTCAGGCAAAAATATGGGAGCAGGAAATAACAATTCTTTAATAAGGAAGAAGAAAACAAATAAAAGGGTCAGGGTGTTGGTGGCAGTGCCATTGGAAATGTGGCTTCAGCCCTCCTGCAGTGTCAGGGGTGGTTCTGTTGGAGCAAGGGGATCCTGTAGAGAAGGATGTATTCTTCCTCTGAAGATCCAGTGAAAGAGACAGCTGCTGTTTCTCTGGGGAATCCCATGGAGAAAGCCATGCTGGTGTCTCAAAACCTCTGGATTATATCCAGTTAGGAATGCTTGGCTCCTCCCAATGGGCGGAGCATCTCCCAATGGGATGCTATAGTTCTTATCAGCCATGCAGTGACATTCAATGGCTGTTATCAGCAGATGTCCCCTCCTGAGGGAGGAGGGATTGTAGTCACTCAAAGAGAGAGATAAGGCAAGCTGCCCACTTGACCAAAGATAATCTGCCATACAGATGGTAATAGAAAACATCTCACATTGCAATGTGGCTCAGGTGTCCCCCAGGTGTCTGACAGGCTCTGTGTGTCCCCAGGTCACACAGTGGCGGGGCCGGGCTCGCTCCTTCCAGCAGCTCTGCGCCCGGACGTGCCGCCTGCACAGCCGCCTGGTCAGCACGGCCGGCAGGGCGCTGCTCTACGACCTGCACCCCTACCTGTGGGACATCCGGAACCTGCTGCTGGCTGCCAGCGCCTTCGTCCTCTGGCTGGGTACGTGCCTGATGCCAGCCCTTCCATTCCTGCCATCCTTGCCATTCCTGCCATGTATGTCATTCCCATCACACCTATCCAAACCCAGCTGTGTCAGAGTATATTTGTAGGCAACCCCCAACAAATGATGAGGAGGACTCCACCTTATCAGAAGGCTAATTAATTACTTTATTATACTATATTATTTTATAGTATATTACATTACATCTAAACTGAATCTGCCCAGCATCTCATGACTGTCACCCAAAAAAGTTTCATACCTTCTTGGTGTTTCTCATGGCTACCTCCTCAGAGCACTGACTGTTCCTTCTTCACAAAATCACCAACTGACTCCAGTGCCCCTGTCAACCAGCCACTCCACTCTTTTATAGCACTTTTCTTGTCATTGGTTACAGCTGTGGCCTTTTAAAGTCCTAATCTTTGATAATTGGCCCAGCTGCAACTCCTTAAGGGTAAGATTACTTTCTACACTATCTTTATTTTCTTGTATTTTATCCCCCTACACGTGGCTGATGCCATTCCTGCCAGCCCCATCACACCTATCCAAACCCAGCTGTGTTGGAGTAGAGTATTTGTAAGCAATCCCCAACAAATGATGAGGAGGACTCCACCTTATCAGAAGGCTAATTAATTACTTTATTATACTATACTATTTTATAGTATATTACATCTAAACTGAATCTGCCCAGCACTCAACGCTGTACAGAATCTCATGAGTGTCACCCAACAAAAGTTTCACACCTTCTTAGTGTTTCTCATGGGTAGCTCCTCAGAGCACTGACTCTTCTTCACAAAATCACCAACTGACTCCAATTCCCTTCTCAACCAGCCACTCCACTCTTTTATAGCACTCTTCTTCTCACTGGTTACAGCTGTGGCCTGTTAAAGTCAGGCCTGTTCCAAATCTTTGATAACTGGCCCAGCTGCAACTCCTTAGGGGTAAGATTACTTTCTACACTATCTTTGTTTTCTTATATTCTATCCCCCTATACGTGGCTGATGCCAGCCCTGCCATTCCTGCCAGCCCCATCACACCTATCCAAACCTGGCCATGTCAGAGTAGAGTATTTGCAGGCAACCCCCAGTGAGGGGAGAGGAATGATGCATCTGACTCCATCTTATCAGAAGGCTAAATAATTACTTTATTATACTATATTATTCTATATTATATTATATTGCATCTAAACTGAATCTGCCCAGCCCTCAACCTTGCACAGAATCTCATGACTGTCACCCAACAGTCCCAACACACACACACACCTGGCCCTGACAGGTCAAAGAAACAAAACACCATCACTCTGGCTAAACAATCTTCATATTGCATTCTACTTTGGCACAAACACAGGCACAGCAAATGAGATAAGAATATTCTTGGGAAGAACTGTGCCTTGCTTTTCTCTGTGAGGAGAAATGTGGGGCTCCATCAGGGTGCCAGGACCCTGAAGCACTGGGGCACACCTGGTGCTTGCTCTCTTCCCCAAGAAGGAGGTGAAGGTGTCTGGGACCCAGCACAGAGATTTGGGGTTCTGGTAGTGCCAGGGTCCCCACTGGAGCTCACCTCCCCTTGTATTGATATTTGATATTTTCTGCTGCTGACCCTTGTCCTGTGCTCACCTCCTTTGCAGATGGTCACCTCCTGTGCGACCCTGACCCCAAGGGCACCTGGGGGAGCTGCTTTGGCTGTAAGTATGGGCACTGCCCTGGCTCACCCACCTGCCAGGGGTCTGGCTGCTGCCCCCCATCACCCCCAGCCGCACTCGCCATCTGTGGCATTCACATTCTCTGAACAGAGAGAGAGATGAAGAGAAAACAATTCTTAGCTCTACTTGCTGCTCCTGCTGGTTTTGCACATGTGGAATGTGTTAGGGAGATTATTAACCTGAAGGGACTTGGTAATTGGATTCTGCTAATAATTATTTTCTCTTCTTTCTGTGCTTCTCCAGGAAAAAACCTGTAAAAGAGAATTATCTCTCTCTATGTTCAGAGAATGTGAATGCCACAGCCATCAGGCTGCCCTTCCCCACACTCTGCCTGCAGGAATGGCCCTGGGAATGCTGTCAGGGAGGGAGCAGATCTTCACCATATCCCACAGCTATTTCTAGGATATGGTTCCTCAGCCCTTTTATCCCAAAGACCCTTTAGCTTGTGTGGAAAAAGAGTTCTGGAAGCAGCAATGCCCTGGGTGAGAGGTGGGGCTGTTTTTTGAATGCCTGTGCATCACTTTGCAGTTTTCCTCTGGTTTGGGGCTCCCTGGTTGCTCTGGGGGCCTTGTGACCTCTTACAAAGCAAGAACTGTCACCAGGTGATGACCTGAGCAGGTCCCCAAGTTCATTGTGAGAGGGATCCATGTGCCTTGAGCCCCTTCCTTAGGGAAGCAGCACGCAGGGCACATTCTCACCACCCTGGGCTGCACAGCTGGGGAGCAGCTCCTTGGAGATCAGCAGAGGCTGATCTCCCCCTGCCCAGCAGCTTTTTGCTCACCTCAGGTGTGTCTGTGTCCTGCTGCTTCCAGGGTGCCAGAGCATCAGCGCCCCAATGCTGCTGGGGAGGGACGCCGAGCCCTGGGCGCGCCGTGGGGGCCTCTTTGGAGAGCTGCAGGTGAGAGTGGGACCCTCTTTGGAGAGCTGCAGGTGAGAGTGGGGCCCTCCCTCCCACTCTCTGGGGCTGAGGAGCCTTTGGGAAGTCACCATCCCAACCCTGCTGCTGAGCTGCTGCAAACTCAGAAAGGCAGAGCTGCCTCTGCACCTCAGTTGTTGTTCCTGGGGGTTTCAGGAGTCTCAGAGCCATTCTCCTGCTGCCTCCAGGATGAGGTTTGGAGCCAGGATGAACTGATGGGCTGTATCTTTTCCAGGCATTGCTGCCCGTGGGGAACAGCTGTGACCTTTTCTACCATCCACCCCCGCTGTTCCCGTCCAGCCAGCTGTACCTGCTGCGCCCGCTGCTGCCCCTGGACAAGGTGGGAGCCGTGGCATGGAGGGGGATCCTGCCAGAGCCTTTGTGTGGCTTGTTCTGCCCATAAAATGATGAGTTACAGGCTCATCTGCTGCTGAGCTCCCAGTGTGGGGTGGATCCCTCTGTCCAGCTCTGCTCAGAGCCAGCTGGTCCAGGGCAGATTTTGGGGCTGTTGTCAGCAGCATGTCAGACACTGGCTTGGAGAACGTGCTGTGGCCTCAGCAAATCCACCTCTCTGACAGGGATCTGGGCAGAGCAGGAGAGGAAACCCCCTCAGCCATGGATAAACCAGCCCAGGGCAGGGTTGCCAGGTTGTGGATGATCTCCAGAGCAGCCCCAGTGCTGATCTCCAGCACTGGCTGTGAGCAGATGCCAGGAAAAATCCAGAACAGGACAAGTGTGGATGGCAACTTCCTGCAGCCTTCCCCTGTCTGCAGCTCTGGGCACTGCCAGAGCGTGTGGGGATCCATCTCCAAATCCCTTTTTCAAACACCCATCCAGGTTATGGGGTGATTCCCTGCTGGAGAGCAGCAGTTTCTGTCAGCTGTGACCTGCTTGGTGCCAGCTCTTGATGGGACAGGGAGGCAAAGGGAGAATCTGGATATGGAGGGATGTTCAAAGTTTTCCCATGTACCTGCAGTGAGCACCCCTGTCCCTCACCCTGCTCCTCTCCAGCTCAAGGAAAGGCTAACACCACAAATCCAGCCAGCACAGACACGAGTGCAGCTCGTTTCCTCAGGCTGAACCTTGACAACAACAATGTTGAGAGGAAGAGCCAGCTGAGCCCATCATCCCGTGGCAGGAACAGGCACAGCAGGACATGGCCCTGCCTCTGTTTTTGGGTGATCAGGGCAGCCTCCCCTTTCAGGAGCAAGGCTTTTATCAGAATGTTTGCAGCAGCAAACTCAACTGTGACCAGGACAGGACATTTGGGGATGTCCTGCTGTGCTCAGGCTCTCTGGAGCCCTGAGTTTCAGGTTGTTTTTGGTGCTCCAGCAGCTGCTCTCAGGATTGCCTGACCGGAATGGCAATTTCTGGTTTGAAGGCTGTTTGTGCTGTGGCCATGAGCCCAAGGCCAGCAGAAGGTGGTGGTGGCACTGTGGCATGGCAGGTACAGCCAGGGCTGACATGGATCTGGCTCTTCCAGGGAGAGCTTTACCGCATGTGCCGCGAGAGCCTGGACTGTGATCCCAAAGTGGCAGAGATCCTCGTGGCCCACCCGGATCTCCTCGGTGACAGGTGAGATGTGGCCCCTCTGAGGTTCCCTCCTGGACATGCTGCAGGGCTGGGGAGTGAGGAGATGGCCTCTCTTGGTGTCCCTGTGGGGACCAGCACTGCCCCATGGCTGGCAGTGGCCTCACTGGAAGGGACAGGGAGGGACATCCCTGTCATGGCAGCCACCACTGTGGATGTCCTGGATGCTGGAGGCTGCAATGGTTCCCCTTGGTGAGGGGTCTCAGTCAGTGAGTGCTGGGTGTGCTGTCCAGCTGGGGAATGAAGAGAGAGGCTGCTCTGAGGTGTTGGAGGCTGCAATGGTTCCCCTTGGCTGAGGGGTCTCAGAGGGGTGGTCAGTGGGTGCTGGGTGTGGTGTCCAGCTGGGAAATGAAGAGGAAGGCTGCTCTGAAGCTTCCCAGGAACTTCAGGCTCAGCTCAGCCATGCTCCCCCTCTCCCTGGCAGGCTCCTGGGCAGTTTCCTCAGCCTGAGCCCCGAGTACACCTTTGTGCTGGAGGATGAGGATGGCCCCTGTGGCTATGCAGCCGGAGCGCTCCACGCCGAAGGCTTCCTGCAGCAGCGAGACAGCAGCTGGCTGCCAGCCATAAGGCACAAGTACCCCCCAGAGCTGGGCACAGGGGGGGCAGCTCTGGGACAGGTGAGGGGACACCTGGAGCAGGGATAGGAGAGGTGGAGGGGGTTCCCTCATTGTGCTTGTCTCCCACAGGATGCCCTGGAGGAAGCAGTGCTCTTCTTCCACACAGAGCCCCTGGCAGTGCCCCAGCCCGTGCTGAGGCGTTTCCCCTCCCTGGTACAGCTGGGCACAGCCCCCCGTGTGCTGGATGTGGGGGCCAGTCGCAGCCTGGCCCTCTGCCTGCTGAGTGCACTCAGGGCCAATGGTGAGCATGACCTCTGAGTGCTGCCCTTCATCCGAGTACTGGGAGCTGTCCCCTGCCAGTGCTCCCGGGCACTGTCCCCTCCCCTTGCACTGGGGACATGCGGGGCTGTGTCTCAGGGCATCACTCTGTGACAAAGGGGCAGGGGAGAGACTGATTCCCTGTCACTGTGTCCCCAGCCCCAGTGCCCTGACCTGTCACCTCCCTTCCAGGCTCACGGGGAGTGTTCTGCCAGGTCAGTGACTCCGACAGGCAGCAGCTGAGCTTCTACAGCAAGCTGGGCTTTGTGGCCCTGCCCGTGGCCTGGGGCAGCTCTCCCGGCTCTCAGCTCCTGGGACGACTCCTCTGATGACAGGGCACAGGGAGGCAGTGCCCCAGGCCAGGCTGAGCCCCCCATCCCACACAGCATCGGCCTGGGCAAGCGGGAGCAGAGGGGCACCTGGAGCAGACCAGGTACACATGGGAGGGGACATGGGGGTGAGCAGGATGTCACTGGGGTGTGTGCAGGGCTGTGAGGTACCTGGGTAGCAGAGAGCTATTTCTGCTGCTCAAGGGATTTGGTCACCTCTGTGCCACCCCAACTGTTACTGTTTGCTGGGTACCCTGCACCTTTGCTGGGCACCCTCAGGCCTGCAGGAGCTCGTGAGCCGTGTTTGGGTTTGTGGTCCTGGGGCACAGCACGGTGCCTTAGTGCCACAGGAGTGTCCCTGTCATGCAGGCTGGGCTGCCCAGCTCTCTCCATGCCCTGTGTGGCCTGAGACTGGGCAGCCAGTGCTGGGGCTGGCTCTCAGCACTGATGAGGACCTGCTGGTCTGTATGGACTGATCTGGTATGGGATGTGGTGGGGCAGCCTCTATTTTTGTGCCTGGGGCCTGAGGGAAGCGCTGTCCTTGGCAATAAAGCGTTTGCTGGGCTCTCACCGTGGCTCGTTTCTTGGGGGAAGGTGTTGGGATGCCAGCACATCCCTGTCACACCCTCAAACACTCTCACACATCTCACACTGGCTGTTGCTGTGTCCCCTCAAACAAAGCAGCTCCCCACACATCCCAGCAGCTCCCAGCCTCCAGCTGCTGGCAGTGTGAGCTCAGAGCCCCAGCCCTACAGGGCTTTCCTGCAGGATGGGATCCCTGGGCTTGGGGGGATCTGGGGGCCACAGCCTGCCCAGGACAGGCAGGACGACCAAGGAAAGGGATCTGTTCCATCCACCCCACTGCAGCCTCTGGAAAAGGACACTCAGGGCTGAACCATTCCTGGCTGCTTCCCTCTCTAACGCAGTGTGAGGAGAGGGCCGGGTGGGGTCGGGACGGCCAAAACCCCGGGAGCGGGAGCTCGGCTGGCGGCTCCCCGCGGGCCGGGCAGCTCCGTGCCGGGGGGCCGGGGCCGGGCCTGGAGCCGAGCCCGGCCGGGGCGGGGGCTGGAGCCGGCCCCATGACGGGGCGGCGGGCCGGGCCCGTCCGGGCCGTGCCGGCGGCGGGGCCGGGGCCGCTCGGAGCGGGCCGGGGCGGCCCCGGACACGGCCACGGGCACAGCGCGGGGCGGGCCGGGGCGGAGCGCGGCGGCACCGACCGAAATTGCTCGGCACGGCAGGACACGATACAGCACTGCACGGCTCAGTTCGGTACGGCACTGCAGGACTTGGTACGACTCGGTTCGGCACGGTTCGGCTCGGCTCGGCACCCCGGAGGTACCGCGCGGGGCCCGGCTGTCCCGGGAGCGGCGGGGGCTGCGCCTTGAGGGGCCGGGGCGCCTTGAGGGTGTCCCGGGTGCGGGGCTGAGGGCGGCGATGCCGGTCCGTGCCGGGCGGGTTTTGGGGCTGTACCGCACCCCAAAGCGTGCGGGCTGCGGGCAGAACAGCGGGTTACACATGGAAATCCTGAGCGTCAGGGTTTCCATGAGGAGCGGACATGGAAGGAGAGGATGGATGGGAGGGATGTGGGGCGGGAGGCTGGAAGGGATGATTGGTCTCGGCTGGCTTTTCGCCCTCCCTGCCGCTCTCAGGAGCCCGCAGCTGAGCCGGTCCCGTCCCCAGCAGGTCCAGGGTGGCTGGTTCCCTGCTCCAGGGTATCTGGGACACCAACCCCACAGCCCCCGGGCCCCTGGCCGCCCCTCTGCCCCTGGGGATGGGCGATGTTTGCGCATTCCTCCGAGGGCTTTCCCTCCTGCCGGCAGCCGGTTCCTCCCCGGGCTGCCTCTCCCGAGCCGGGCAGCTCAGAGCAGGGCGGGCAGAGCTCTGCTGAGGACCCTGCTGTGTCCTGGGGGGCTGGGAGGGGGTACGAGCTGTGCTGGGACCGGTCCTGAAATAGGGGGTGACAGCAGGACATGGGGACATCAGGTAGCCCAAAGTGGCTGGACCTGGGATTGTCAGAGAAATGCAGCCCCAACCCCGCGCGCTGTTTTGTCTCTTTCTGCAGCAGGGTCCCTGTCCTTGCCTGGGATGGGGATACACAGTGGGTGGCAGGGGTGGGCAGAGAGGGGCAGTGAGCTCCCAGGCACAGGAGGTTGTAGTTTTGGGAGTGACACCAATCCTGCCAGGAAATCCAGATTCCTGGCAGATTATGGTGACCCTGGGCTGCTTCTGTGACCAGTTTGTGGCACCATGTGCCCTGTCAGACCCCGGAGCTCTGACCCATGCCAGGTCCCCTCCTGAGCAGGGTGGGGGTGTCAGGGCTCCCCTGCTTTGTGCACGTTTGCTCCGGGCTCTCCAGGGCTGTCGGGAAGCGGGAAAAGGGGAAAAGCGGGATTGCGAAAGGGCCGTGTGTGTGTGAGGGGCCCTGGGGACAACGGGAGGGATGGAGCCCTGAAGGCATGGGACTCACCAGACCTTCTCCTGACCCCATGCTCCCAGGGATGTCCCGGCATGGGACATCAACAGAGAGTGGCTGTGTGACCTCTTAACCTTCTCAAGGATGGATAAACAGAGCGAGCTTCCTCTCCCTTGTGCTGGCGGCTTTCCCAGTGCTGCTCTTCTCTGAGTCCTCCCAGTTGTCAGTGCCTGGGATGCTCCATGGCCCCCGTGGGTGTGTCCAAGGCTGCTGCTGCCGAGCACATCCCTCCATGGCCTGGCCTTTCCCTGCTGCTGTGGCTTGGGATGTCATCCCTGGGTGCAGGGATGCCCTGTGCTGATCAAACCCATGGACCTGCCTCACCAGGAGCTGCCCCTTCCTCAGTTCTGTTGGCTGTTCACTGGGGTTTTGGTGGGGCAGACTGATTGTCCTGCTGTGTGCCCAGTGAGTGCTGAAGGACACTCGTGATTTGGACAGTCCTGGAAGGGGCAGCCTCTGTGCAAGATGCAGGGCACTGATGGGGACAGTGCCTGGCTGTAAGTCGCTGTCAGGGTCACTCTGTCCTCTGATCCATCACCCACTGGCACAAGCAGCACCAGTGGGCTGGCATGGGAGCAGTTTGAGCAGTGTCACAGCTCCTGCTGCCATGTGGGGCTGTCCCCTGCCCTGAGAGGACCCTGGCTGGGTCCTCTCACCCATGCCAGCGTCAGCAGAGCAGGGCTGAGGCTGAGGACTGGAGGGAACCCCAGGATTTTTGACTCTGCAGCACTCTCAGACACCCCACCAGCTGTGCTGCAGGCTGGGATGTGGCTCAGGGCCTCGTGCACACCCGGCTGGGACATTCCTGAGGTTTCCTGGGCAGTGGCAAGGACCTGGGCTGCTTCCCAGCTCCCACGCCCAGCCAGCCCATCCTCCAGGGCCCTTTACCCTCACTGTGGAGTTCTGCTGAGCATCTGTGCCTGGGGCAGCACGTCCAGAGTGTCACAACCACATCCAGAGTGCCACAACCACATCCAGAGTGCCACAATCCCTGGTCCAAGAGGACACTGTCCCAGGCTGGAGCTGACAGCAGGATGGTTGGGATGCTGGGGTTGCCTGCCCATTCAGAGCAAAGCTAACGAGCAAAACGAGCAGCAGGGCAGCAGGAGAGGAGCAAATTCACAGCTTGTGCCTCAGAGGTGGAAAAAGTGCTGTGGACAATGAGAGCCCTGTTAGCCTGGCTGCCCAGGACATGGACACGGGCACGGAGCGTGTTCAGAGAGGGAGGGAGGTGCTGCAGGAACGCGCAGGGAGCCGTGCTGGGCTGCAGGGAGCTCACAGGGCAGGGCTGGGCTGGCCATGGAAAAGGATTTGGAGCCACAGAGCACAGCTGGAATGTCACTGGGAAACTCTGAGGTGAGTGGCTGAGCTGAGGAGCCAGGGTTGAGGAAGCACAGTGGGATGAGAGATGCTGGAGCAGGGATTACAGACCCTGAGGTCACACTGCTGAGGCTCAGAGGGGAATCAATGATTTGCTGCACAAAGCCCAAGCACTTTTCAGGTGCCACATTCTGGTCCTTTGTGTTTTGTTTCTCAATGCACAGATTTAAATTTTCCTTGTAGCCAAGGATATAGGCTGCACCATGCTGATTTACCAGGCTGTCCCTATTCCAGCTCTGATTCCCCCATTTCCGTGTCTGCAGTCTGCACCAGGAAGGTGCTTTTTTCCTCCTCCTGGCACAGTTTTGCTTTGAAAAGCATGTGATCCTCACCAGAAAGCCCCAGAGTGGTGACTTCCCCATGTAACCACATTTTAGTTCCAGCAGGTGACCAGTTTTAATCCACTTAGCAGAAGGTGCACTGGTTTTGTTGAGTACTAACTATTCATTAAAAGGTGGTGCAAGATGAATCGAATGCCTTCCAGTCTCAGGCTGTTATATCAACACAGTTACTCCAATTAACAGGACCTGTGATCTCATAAAAGGCCATTCCCACTTCCTGACACGGGCTGTTTCTGCCAGACCGTGGAGATTGGCATTAATTGTGTCCTTCAGGGTTGTACTGACCCCGTTGTGAAAGTGCCCAGTTCCACAGCAGAGCATCCTGCTCACTCAGGAGCGCTGGGGAAGCTCCAGTTCCTAAGGAAACACACCCCAAGGTGTGCTGTGGTTAGCACTGAAGGGCTCACATTGTGTGTCAGGACAGCTCTGAGGGTTTCCAGCCCTTCCTCTGGGCAGGGCAGTGTCCCCTCACTGACCCAGGGCTGGAATAAGAAGTTTTGTTCCTGCTGTGAGATGGCAAACTCATCCCTTCTCTGCTTCCCAGGCAGTGTGGAGATGAGGATGGACAATTCCCATTCCAAGCCCAGAAATTCCCTTTCCTGAGCCACTGGCAGGGCTGGGGTGGCCCTTTGCACCCTCCCTCCTTTCCTGCTGGCTGGGTAAAAGGTTCAGCAGAGCATTTCCCTGCTGTCTGCCCACAAACACACGTCCTGCTGAGCTCTGGCAGTGCCAGAGCAGGCAGTGAGGCACCAGGAGCCCAGAGCTGGCTCCCAGCTGCATGGACCATGTCCCCACCAGCTCTGTGGTGTCCCCTGTCCCCCAGATGTGACAGAGGAGAGAGCCAGACCCAACGCTGATGTGGTTACTCTAAGGGAGGTGATGTGTTTTATCACATTTATCACAGAATTACAGGGTTGGGAAAGACCTCCAGGGTCACCAAGTCCAACGTGTGACCAATGCCCCCCTTGTCAGCCAGAGCAGAGTGCCACATCCAGTCATTCCCACCACTGTGTCTGGAACTGGACCAGCAGTGCTGGTCCTTGTTACTCCTCACTCTTCCTGAGCATCTCTGCAGGCTCATCCCAAGGTTCTCACTGCTCCTGGTGGCACCTCCAATGTCACACGTGCCCAAAGGGGCAGCAGGCAGCAGGGCTGGGCCCTCTGGAGGCTTGTGTTGGTGTTTTGGGTGTGGCAGAGGGGCTGGCACTGGGCACCATCCTGGTCCGTCCCTGCCTTGGCCCAGGAGCCTGGAGTGTGGAGCAGGTCCTCATCTTCTGGAAAAGTGAACCAAGCAGGAATGGGGCTGATTCCTCTGTGAAAACCCTGCCCTGGAGGCTGGTGGGGAGGGGGAGCAGCTGTTCCAGCCCCCAGCTCTGTGTGGGTTTGAATTTGTTTCCCTTTCTCTGTGACACTGCAGCTAAATATGGGAATTTTAAATCACCCCAGGAAAGCCCAAACTTGTTTTTTTTAATGTTTTCGAATGGCAAGCACGGTCTGTGTGAGTGCAGCAGGCAGGATCTGTGCTCAGGGAGACTTGGAGACAGAAATATCCTTCTGGGGGGCTTCCCTGGGTGTGTTTTAGGGGAATGCTTTCCCATCATGGCAGGGACTGGCAGGGACGGTGGCACGGTCAGAGCTTGTCAACACCCCCTGTGCAGAAATGCTGCTTCTGAGCTACAGGATCAATGGGAATAGCACACTGGGAAGGGAGGGCAGCTCACAGAGAAGGGTTTTCACTATTGTTTGCCGTGGGACTGGTGCAGGAATACCACATCTCCCTCAGGTATTCGGGGAGCCACAAATATTGTCAGAGGAATGTGAATGCTCCGGCTGCCTCGCTCGTCATGGAAGGGAGGGCAGGAGCGTGGGCTGGAATCCCCTCAGCCAGCAGCCATTCCCTGCTCCTGCTGGATTGAGCTCCTGGCCTGTCCAGCCAGGCTTTCCCTGTGCCCTGAGCCTGTTCCAGCTCCCTCAGCTCTGGCAGCTCATCCCCTCCTTCCATTCACCTCTCCTGGGCACACCCCTGTGCCCATCTGCCCTCACTGCCCCTCGGATGTGACCAGACAGCACAGTGGGGGCTGTTGGCAGAGGGGGACAGGGCACAGGGCAGGTCCCTGACAACCCCAGGGGTGCAGGGGCTGTGTGTCAGGGGCACTCTGGCCAGGCACGTGTGTTGGGGAAGATGAAACAGGAAAGCCTTATAAACATGATTGCCTGGCAAAAGGTTTTGAGAACATAGAAACTATAAGGAGATTGAAATGAAAGCAAGCTTTGAGATCCCTCAGTTACTGAACAACTGGAAAACAATGGTGTGGCAGACTGAAGATAATCCCCTATTGATGGAACAACACCCTCTGCTTGCAGACAGGCCCAAGGGGCAGAGCAGACCCTACAGCTTGGCAGAAGGGGTCCAAAGAGGAGTTTCTAGGGTTTAAAATGTAACACAGTATGATAATGTAATGATTCTTATAAGCTGTATGTAAATGCTATAGGATTTGTATATTGTACTAAATTACTTAGAATATTCAACACAGAAGGAGATTTATTGTATTGTAATGGGAACCTCACTCTCTTACGCTTTCACTCTCTTACCCTTTTATGCTCTTACCCTTTTACTCTCTTACCTTTTTTACTCCCTTACTCTCTTACCCTCTCATCCTCTCTGCCCCTCTCTTCTCTCAGGCCTGCTCCAGCTGTGGCTGGCAGCTCCCAGCAGGGCCCTGCACCCAGGCCCTTTGC
This sequence comes from Ammospiza nelsoni, assembly GCF_027579445.1. NCBI lineage: Eukaryota > Metazoa > Chordata > Aves > Passeriformes > Passerellidae > Ammospiza > Ammospiza nelsoni. The sequence continues at coordinate 5,772,418 of NC_080636.1, forward strand.
AATAAACCCCAAGTTCCTGACCTGGCTGCAGAGATCTCTCATCTCCATCTGTCCCAACCGTGCTACCCCCAACACTCCTACACACGTGGCTGTGCTGGTGGTGGGGCCAGCACAGAACTGGGCAGGGGGCTGGATGAGGAGGATGGATGGGGGGAATGGATGGAGGGGCTGGTGTTCCAGCTGTGAAAAACGCCAATCACTTGTTTATAAAATTTTAAAAGTTTAATAGTAATAAAATTGTTATAAAAATAGTAATACAATTAGAGTAATAATCATTTGGACAATTTGAATAAGGACAATATTAGACAACAAATACAAGAGTTACGGACGTCCAGGTACCTTTTTCTGGGCAGCACAAGCCCGAAAAAGGACCCATGTTAACAGAGGATTAACCCTTAAAATCAACAGCCTGTTGCATATTCATACACCTCATACATGATGCATAAATTCCACTCAAATACAGTATTCTGTCTGGTCAGTGTCAGCTTCTTCCTCTGAATCTTAACAGCGCCTTCGAGGTGGGAAGTTCATTTCTTCTGATAAGAGGGCAATAAATTCTTTTTCTCTGAAAGATTTAGGTGTCCTGTGGCTGCTATCTCGCTGCGAGTCCTCTCTTTAAAAAAAGTATCCTACATAGCATCGTTTCTATTTTAACAATTTTTATAACCTAAAACTATATTTAACACAGTACTTAAGAGAATTAACACAGCATAACTTTCTAACACAGCACATATAATATTCATTTCAATATTTGCAAAAAGCCAATCATAAAATACACGCATTTTTCACACAGCACATCCCTGACCCTGTCTGTCCCTGCAGGGCCACACAGCCATGGGAGGCTGCGGCACATGGGCATGGCCGGAGCTGCTGGTGCTGCTGGTGCTGCTGGGCAGTGCCTGGCTGTGGGTGGGCAGTGCCCAGCCCACCCCCCCGAGCCCCACACACCCCCCCGGGCCCCAGCTGAGGTTCCGCCTGGCCGGGTACCCCCGCAAGCACAACGAGGGCCGTGTGGAGGTCTTCTACAACGACGAGTGGGGCACCATCTGCGACGACGACTTCACGCTGGGCAACGCGCACGTGCTGTGCCGCCACCTCGGCTTCGTGGCTGCCACCGGCTGGGCACACAGCGCCAAGTACGGCAAAGGAGTCGGTAAGAGAGGGGTGGTGGGCGCAGAAACCCCTGGCACAGCTCTGGCATCTCTGCAAGGGGTAGGGTCTGCGTTTGCAGAGTGCCTGGCAGTGATTTTGTGCTCAGGTGTGCACGTGTGCTCAGGTGTGCACAGTAAGAGAGGGGTGGTGGGCACAGCATCGCCCTGGCATCTCTGCAAGGGGTAGGGTCTGTGTTTGCAGGGTGCCCAGCAGTGATTGTGTGCTCAGGTGTGCGCATGTGCTCAGGTGTGCACGTGTGGGAGCTTTCTGTGTGGCAGTGAAGCCCCTTGGGGAGGTGGAGGCTCCACATCTGCAGACCCCCACCCAGAAATATTGTAAGTTCAGGCAGCCCTGATGAGGGGAGAGATGATGCATCTGACTCCATGTTATCAGAAGGCTAATTTATTACTTTATTATACTGTATTAAATTAAAGAATACTATACTTAACTAAGGAACACAGAAAGGATATTTACTGAATGCTAAAAAGATAATAATGAAAACTCGTGACTCTTTCCAGAGTCCTGACACAGCTTGGCCCCAATTGGCCAATGAGTCAAAAGAATTCACAGCAGAATCCAATGAAACAATCACCTGTGGGTAAACAATCTCCAAACACATTCCACATGAGCACAACACAGGAGAAGCAAATAAGATAAGAATTGTTTTCCTTATCTCTGAGGCCTCTCTTGCTGTCTTTCAGCTTCCCAGGAGAAAAACCCTGGGTGAAGGAATCACATTCAGGGAATGTGAATGTCACACAGAATTTCACTCCTGGCATTTCACTGGCCTCAGCTTTGTGCTACAGCTGTTGCTGTAACCCGTGTGATCCCTGGCCATGCTCTAGGGCTCATTCCCTGCTCCCAGGGGATGCTTGGCCCCTCCTCACCCCCAGGCTGTGTCTGGCAGGGCGGATCTGGCTGGACAATGTGAACTGTGTAGGAAACGAGAAGAGCATCGGGGACTGCAAACACCGGGGCTGGGGGAACAGCGACTGCAGCCACGAGGAGGATGCAGGTGTGGTCTGCAAGGATGAACGCATCCCAGGCTTCAAGGACTCCAATGTCATCGAGGTGAGGGGGCTGCTGAGCTGGCCAGAGCAGCTGGTGACATCCAGGATGCCACAGAGCACCCTGGGCATGTGTGGGGCAGTGTGGGAACTCTCCCTGGGATGCCACAGAGCACCCTGGGTGTCTGTGGGGCCGTCTGGGATCTCTCCCTGGGATGGCACAGGGCACCCTGGGTGTGTGTGGGGCAGTGTGGGAACTCTCCCTGGGATGCCACAGAGTACCCTGGGTGTCTGTGGGGCAGTGTGGGATCTCTCCCTGGGATGCCACAGAGCACCCAGGGTGTGGGGCAGTCTGGGATCTGTCCCTGGGATGGCACAGGGCACCCTGGGTGTGTGTGGGGCAGTCTGGGAGCTGCAGGAAAGCAGCACTGGCTTTCCTGGCTGTGCTCCCCGGAGATGCACCTGGGGACCCAAAGGGACAATGAGCTCTCTGTATGAAGTTCCATCCTTGGCTGCCCAGGGCCATCAGATGTGGCCAGCAGGAGTGCAGGACTGGCTGTCCCTGTGCCCCATCTATGCTTGGGGACCCCTTTCCCTCATCCTTGGAGATTCCCTGGGAGTGGGCTGGCCGGAGGAGGGGCGATGGGATGGGAGGTGACCCGGGGCTGACCGCATCCCTGCAGACCGAGCAGAGCCACCTGGAGGAGGTGCGGCTGCGGCCGGTGGTGTCCGGGGGGCGGCGGCAGCTGCCGGTGACGGAGGGCATCGTGGAGGTGCGCTACAAGGACAGCTGGGCACAGATCTGCGACCAGGGCTGGGACAGCCACAACAGCCGCGTGGTCTGTGGCATGATGGGCTTCCCGGCAGAGAAAAAAGTCAACAGGAACTTCTACAGGTGAGTGAGTGAGGCCGGCAGGGAGCACACAGGGCTGGGGTGTCCAAGCAGGGATGGTGCCAGGGGCATGGGGTAATGCTGGGGGCACAGCACAGGCTGTGCTCTTGGGTGTTGTGGCTCCTAAAATCCCTCCCACCCTGCTGCTCACCAGTCCAAGCCCCAGCTGGACATCTGGGTACTTGCTAACCAAGCTGGGGGGCCGTGGGGTGGCCACCACACACCCTACAGCAAAGGGGAGTGCTTTTGCTCCCTGGCAGTGCTGTCCCCAGCCCAAGGGGAGGTTTGCAGCCATCAGGGGATGCTCCAGCCATACCGTGGGTTGACAAGGGGCAGGGACATGCCGTGCCTGGCACTGTGTGTGCCCTGAGCTGGTGATGCTCCACAGGAGGCTGAGGAGAGCAGCCAGGACCAAGGGCCCGAGGCTGGGCAGCAGGTAAGGGGCTAGGGCCCCATCTGCTGAGCCATGGCGGAGCTGGGCTGTCCAGCCCCACCAGTCTCTGCTGTCAGAATGGATCTGGGCACAAACAGATCCGGACGGAGCAGACTGAAGGCTTGGGTTGTTTGTGGGACAATCCCCACCCCAGAGCACCTGCCTGGGCGTGCTGGGGTCCCCCATTCCCCACAAGAGACAATCTTTCTCCAGGCTGGTCGTGCTCCAGGCACAGCAGCCCTGTCCTGCACACCAGGCTGGAGTCCTGGCACCCTGGGAGGGCAGCAGGAGGCCTCGGAGCAGAGCTGTCTCTCCTGGTGGATGGGGAGGAAGGGCTGTGGAAATGGGCTGCTTTCTGCAGAAAGCAGCACTGGGGATGCTGGAAAGGCTGTGCACCCTCCATTCCCTGCAGGATGGGCTGGTGTGGGCACCAGAGCCCGTGCTCAGCAGTGCTCATGGGCACAGTGTGGCAGCTCCTGCCCTGAGTGCCACATCTGCTTGGGGTCTGCCCACTCATCCTCTGCCTCCTCATCCTTGCTGCCTTTCTGCCAGGCCCAGGGGATGGTCTGGCTGCCTTTTCCCTCCATCCCTGAATCCTGCTGCTGGATCTGTTGGTGGATACAGTGAGCCAGAGCCCATCCTCTCTGGGCTGGGGCATGGCACCTCTTTCCTGAGCCCCAGTCCCACCACCTTCCCTGGTGCTGAATGTGCCCCACACTCACTGTGAGCTCTTTGCTGTGACACTCCCAGTTCTGTGTCCCCAGCAGTCATCCTTGCCAGCTCCTGCAGCTGGTGATGGGAATTCAGGGTCATCCCATGGGTTTCCTCAACTCCCACCTGAAGGTTTTGGTTGCTCCAATGTGCTGTTTCCTGGCTGGTTTGGTGCTGACTGCCCCTTCCCGGGCAGCTCTGGGGAAATGTTTTGTGTCTCCATGAGGCTGCAGTCCTGTCCCTCTGCCCTGGGCAGGAACTGGCCCCTGAGAGCCACACTCTTGTAGGGGCTGATCAGTTTGGGGCTGCACGGCCACAGTCATATGAAAGCACAAGGATAATCCAGGCTGGAAGGGACCTCTGGGAGTCCTGGTCCAACTCCCTGTGTAGAGCAGAGCCAGCTGTGGGTTAAGCCCAGGATTTCATCCAGCTGGCTTTTGAAACCTTCCAAGAATGGAAATTCTGCAGCCCTGCGGTCTCTGCTCCAGTATGGAACAGCCCTCATGGGCAAAAGGTTTTCCTTACCCTGAGCCTGAACCTTTTGTTGTCAGTCATGCCTCTTTCCTCTTCCTGCTGGAGGAGCCAGGATCCTCACAGCTCCCAGCTCAGGGACTGGAACAGTCCCACACCCCCATCTCCTCCCAGGGCTCTGTCTGGCTGCTTTCCCTGGGGCTCACACCACACACATGGCATCTTCTTGTCCTGGGAGCCCAGGTCCAGGTGCAGGATCCAGATGTGGTTTCCTGAGTGTGAGTGGGCACTGATGCCCTCTGGCTGTCTGAATCCCAGCCCTGTGCTGTGTCCTGTGCAGCTGACACCAGCCTGTGCTGGCCTGCAGGGACAGTGGCCAGGCTTGGCTCTGCCTGGTCCCTGGGGCTGGCAGTCCCCTGCCCTCCTTTGGGTCACTCTGCTCTTCACTCCTTGTGGGCTCTGGGGTTTTGGCTCTGCTCAGCACCTTCCTCCCTGAGGGAAACAAGCATTTGAGGATGTTGGGATTGCACCTTGTGTGTGCTGAGCAGCTTCCCCTCATGGCTCAGCCTGTGCCAGGGCTGCTTCCCTCACTGGCAGCAGTCCTTGCCAGCCTGCAGCAAGTCCCACCATGCCCCATGGCCCCAGGGCAAGCACCCTGGGGCTGCCTGTGCTGCTTGCTGGGTGTCCTGCACCTTGGGGACATGGCACAGTGGCGGCATGGTGTCTGGATGAGGACACAGACACAACCACTGATCAAATGTGGCTGCTGGTGTTTGATCTTTTGGTCTGTGACAAGGCAGAGCAGGATGTGGCTGCATCCAGCAGTTTCCTGGTGGTGTGCATGCAGGAAACTGCATCATTGCTGTGGAGTGTGGCTGTGTCACACTGCTGGCAGCAGATGATGCTGTTGCACCCCTGTGTGACACAAAGGGGATGCACACGAGTTTTCCTGGGTACCAAGGTGCCCAGTTCAGCCTCCAGTGAAGCCAGGACAGGCTGTGCTCCCTGTGTCACTGCTGAGGGCAGAGGTGACAGCCTGAGATCCCAGGCTTTGTGATGGTTGTTTTCTATTTTCCAGGCTGGCCTCCAAATCTCAGCCTAAACAAAAGCGCAGGGAGGACGTAGGGCCCAAGAAGAGGTAAATGGTTCCATGGAGAGCCAGAGGCAGGAGTGTCCCCACGTGTGTCCCTGTGCTGCTGGGGGTGTGGCACAGGCACCTGGCCAGGGATGGCTGCCTGGCAGGCACCGTGTGTCACCCTGGGGACACGGCAAGGGGCACAGCCAGCGCCTTCAGCTGCAGGCAGGGTGGCTGGTGACACCTCCACTGCCACTGGTCACTCTGGCCGTGCCTCAGGGCTCCTCTCCCCTCTCAGGCTCTTCACAGAGCGGCAGCAGCTCAACTACCGCCTGCACTCGGTGTCCTGCACGGGGACAGAGGTGCACCTGTCCATGTGCTCCTTCGAGTTCTACCGGGGCAACTCCTCAGCAGCCTGCGGATCCGGCATGCCCGCCGTGGTCAGCTGTGTGCCAGGGCCCCTCTTCAACACTGGCAGTGCCCACAAGAAGAAACAGCGCCAGCAGCAGCAGCAGCAGGGCCAGGTGAGCCCTGCAGGGATGGGGATGAGTTCTGTGGTGGCCCACAGCAGGACAGTGCCCCACTCTGGGCCAGGCTGTGTCCCCTGGGCTCTGCAGGTGTGCAGATTGCTGGGTGACTGTCAGGATCTCTAGCTTGTCAGAGTGACCCCGAGAAAAGTTAGAAAGTCTCTTTTCCCAGCCTGGCTCTTGAAGAAGGAGTCAGGGCTCTTCATTTCTCGGTCTCAAGGTTGTTTATTGTTTCTTATCTCTAAAATTCTTTCTCCTGTCCTGCCGAAGTCCACTCAGCAAGACAGTCCAAGGCATTCTGCCCCTGGGGCAGTATTATGTCTTTATACTAAAAACTACATATAATGTTTACAATTACTTCCCAATACCTATCACCTATGTTAGACAGTGAGCTTCTACTCTAAACCAATCTGTAAGTGCCAACATCACAGCAGAAGATGGAGGCCAAGAAGGAGAAAAGCTGGACATGCCCAGATCCCTCCATCTAAACCCCCAAAATCTACTTTTTCACCTTGTGATAAATTCACTATCATTCTACTTAATTTGTCATGGTTTGCAGATCTTCATCTAAGGTTGGTAACTTGCTCCATGGGTCATAATCAAACCCACAGGGGCATTTTGGGCTCTGTGCCAGGGTCTCTGAGCCCCCTGGCAGGGGTCTTGGCTGCTCAGGACAGACAGAGGGATGTGCTGGGTGCTGACAGGTGACCAGCTCCAGAGCAGGAGGTGGAGACGGTGTCCTGTCCCTGCACATCCCAGCGCTGTGTGTGCCACCCCACACTGTCCCAGCCCTGTCCCTGCTCCCACAGCCCCGGATCCGGCTGAAGGGCGGTGCCAGGGTGGGCGAGGGCCGCGTGGAGGTGCTCAGGAGCAGCGAGTGGGGCACCATCTGCGACGACCGCTGGAACCTGCAGTCGGCCAGCGTGGTGTGCCGCGAGCTGGGCTTCGGAAGCGCCAGGGAGGCCCTCACCGGGGCACGCATGGGACAAGGTGAGCCTGATGGGCAGAGTACAGGGGTTGATTTATTACAGCAGGGGGTTCTTGGGGGCTCTCCAGCCCCAGCTGCTGTAGGTGTCTGGATAGCAAAGTCTTGCTTGTCGGGATCTCTAGCTGGACAGAGTGACCACGAGAAAAGTTAGAAAGTCTCTTTGCCCAGCCCGGCACTTGAAGAAGGAGTCAGGGCTCTTCATTTCTCAGTCTCAAAGTTGTTTATTGTTTCTTATTTATAAAAAATTTTCTCCTGCCCTGCCGAGGTCAGCTCAGCAAGGCAGTTCCAGGCACTCTGCCTGCCTCCAGGGCAGTGTTATGTGTTTATACTAAAAACTACATATACAATGTTTAGAATTACTTCCCAATACCTATCACCTATGTTAGACAGTGAGCTTCTACTCTAAACCAATCTGTAAGTGCCAACATCTCAGCAGAAGATGGAGACCAAGAAGAAGAAGGAGAAAGGCTGGACACACCCAGTTCCCTCCATCTTGCCTCCTGAACCTCCATACCAAAAACCCTAAAATCTACTTTTCCACCCCATGATAACTTCACTAATATTCTACCTAAACTGTTGTGGCTTGCTTGGATCTTCATACAAGGTTGGTAATTTGCTCCACGGGTCATAATCAAAACCACAGGTGTTTTGGGCTCTGTGCCAGGGTCCCTGAGACCCCTGGCAGGGGTCTTGGCTGCTCAGGACAGCCAGAGGGATGTCCTGGGTCCTGACACTTGCTAAGCTCCACTATTGGAATAATTACCAATATAGCCGAAACAGGACGTGCCTGAGCTTGTCTGGCCCTTGCTGCTTGACCAAAAGGCAGCAAGTGTGGTGATTTCACCTCAGAGACACCTTTGGCTATCTGGATGTTGTAGTGGGTGCTTGGAGGCAAGTCCAGACATGCAGGAGCTCAGGTTTCCCTCTGTAGAGAAGCTTTAGGTGATGGTGAAGGAAAGGAGTCGGTTCTGATGGAGGGTTTGGATCCAGAGCGTTATTCCTGGCCCACAGGCCTCTGAATCCAGCAACAGCTCCAGCAGAGCTCCCTGAACCACGTAGTTGCTGTTCCTTTTAACCCCGGGGAGAAGGGGAGGGAAGGGGTAGGGAGCCACCAACCAGGTAAGGGGGGTATTCTTAAGGGACAAAGGACACCTGGATGGCCCAATGTCCTCCAGGGATGGAGGGCATCTTTTGAATTCTGCCAATTACTCAATGCCCTTCTGGAATGCCAGGATTGACAGACAGTGCTTGTGTTATTTCGTGACATGCATACACTTGTTTTTAAGGTAAAAAAGGGAAGTTTATTTTCTGACTCTAATATTTACAGATTTCTAAAAGTGACAGTGGATTGGAGAGTGAAAGTGCCACCTCTCCAATGACAGTGGACAAACTAACAGTTTATTAAATTTCTTTTCTTCTATAAAAGAATGCAAAACAATAAGTTATTTACAGAAAGTGTGTGAGAAGGTTTGTTACCATCAGAAGGCTTAGAAAATTTTAAAAAATCAAGGTAACACGGAGGAACAATGAATCTGACTCCGTGTTCTCAGAAGGCTAATTTATTATTTTAAAATACCACATTAAAGAATACTAAACTAAACTATACTAAAGAATACAGAAAGGATACTTACATAAAGCTAAAAAGATAATAATGAAAACTTGTGACTCTCTCCAGAGTCCCCACAGAGCTTGGCCCTGATTGGCCAATAAGTCAAAACACACACCAGAAATCCAATGAAACAATCACCTGTGGTAAACACATTCCACATGTGAACACAACACAGGAGAAGCAAATCAGATAATTATTGTTTTCCTTTTTTCTCTGAGGCTTCTCAGCTTCCCAGGAGAAAAATCCTGGGTGAATGGATTTTTCAGAAAATGTGAATGTGACACAGTTCCACAGAGGTGTCTTTATTATGCATAGGGTGACAGTGACAGCTCTTCTGCTGAACAGTGCAGAAATGGGGGTTTCTATAGGGTGTAGGGTTTTGGGAAACAGTCCAATAGTAAGAGTTGAGGTGAAAGTGACCTGTTGTCTTACAGAGAGATAACAAGGATCTGAAGGTCAAAGAGGGGCTTCTTTTGGTCCAGTCATCATGACTAGGCATTTCTTATCTTAGGCAACTGACTGCCAGGGAGGCCTTGCAGGCCCTGTGGCTGCTACAGCACCAGGCATCTCCTCCTGGAGCTGAGGATGAGGCATTTATCCAGGCTTTGCTTGGCTGGGGTGTCCTGTGAGCACTGGGATGCAGATGGAGCATCCCAATGGGACCACAGCCACTCAACCACACTGCCTCAAGCTGGAGTGTCCAACCCCCTCAGACATGCCAAAAAGAGAGGGCAGTGTTGGCTACATGGGTGGCCCTGTATTGGAAATCAAAGGGGAGAGAGAATGAGGCATCTGACTCCATGGATATCAGAAGGCTAATGAATTACTTTATTATACTATATTATATACATTTCATCTAAACTGAATCTGCCAAGCACTTACTCTGCACACACCTGCTCACACTGCACAGAATCTCGTGACTGTCACCCAACAGTCCCAACACACACACACACACGCACACACACACACAGCTGGCCCTGATAGGCCAAGGAAACAAAACATCATCACTTTGGGTAAACAATCTCCATATTGCCTTCTACTTTGTCACAACACAAGCACAGCAAGTGCTAAGAATTGTGTTTTCCCTTTCTCTGAGGTTCAGAGAATGTGAATCTCAGAAATCCTTGGGAAGAATTGTGCCTTGCTTTTCTCTGGGAAGAGAAATGTGCCAACAGCCCTGAGCATCTCTGTGTGACGGGGTCCTGATTTCTGCTGTCGTCCTGCAGGGACAGGCCCCATCCACCTGAACGAGGTGCAGTGCCGGGGCACCGAGAAGTCCCTGTGGAACTGTCCCTTCAGGAACATCACCCAGGAGGACTGCAAGCACACAGAGGACGCTGCTGTTCGCTGCAACATCCCCTACATGGGCTACGAGAACCTGGTGCGCACCACGGGGGGCTGCTGGCTCCGGGGGGCTCCCAGCAGTGGGGTCTCAGAGTGGGGGGCTGGGAAAGGCCCACAGACCCATGGGAACCCCATCTCTCCTCCTCTGCACCCCACACTTTTCACCCTGTCCTGGGAGATCAGGGGTTTTGTGGGTGGGAATCTCTGTGGGGAAGAGGGTGGAGGGGAGGCTCTGGGTGCTCTGTGGGTGCTGCTCCCTGCTGCTTTTCCTGCTGCCAGCCTGTGCCCACTCCCCAGCAGAAACACCAGAAAAAAAATCACTATGGGATAACCGAGAGAGATTTTTTTTTTTTACCTGTGATGAAACAAGCAAATGAAGCCACTTGTTCCTGTTTGCCCTGGCCCATTGTTTCATCCACTTTGAGCTTTTTTTAATGATCTTTAATTCTCTCACACATGTCATTTCTGAAATGGTGCCATTTCAAAATGAACTGTTTTCCCTGAGCTGGTGAGACAATTCCCAAACTCACAAGCTATTTGTTGTCCCCAAATCCACCAAGCTGGCAACTAAAGCTGTGCTTGGCTCTGCTCAGTCCCCTGAGTGCAGGCACTGCAGCACAGCCTGGGACAGGGGCTGGGGACAGCCCTGCATGCAGGGGGAGCATCGCCTGTGACGGTGATGATGCTGCCACCGCCTTTCTCCGCAGATTCGGCTGAGCGGGGGCCGGAGCCGCTTCGAGGGGCGGGTCGAGGTGGCGGTGGGGGCTGGCGACGGGGACCAGCCCCGCTGGGGTCTGGTGTGCGGAGAAGGCTGGGGCACTCTCGAGGCGATGGTGGCCTGTCGCCAGCTGGGGCTGGGATTCGCTAACCACGGCTTACAAGTAGGTGCCAGCACCAGCTTGGCCAGGGCAGCAGCAGCCACCACCACTGCTCACGGGGCTGGGGACAGGGATGGACAGGGATGGAGGGGACACAGGAGGTGGCACAGCGTGGGATGCCCGCTCATGGCCCCAGGGTTTCCCCGCAGATCCGCCTGGCCGGCGGGAGGACAGAGTTTGAGGGCCGCGTGGAGGTGAAGCGAGGCAGTAAGTGGGGCACGGTCTGCAGCGATGGCTGGACCACCAAGGAGGCCATGGTGGCCTGTCGTCAGCTCGGCCTGGGCTACTCCCTGCATGCTGTGACGGTAGGTGCCAGAGAGGAGGGCCCTGGTGACGCCCTGGTGAGGCCAGCACTTCCCAAATGACCATGGGGCTGCATGGGGACAGATGGGGACAGAGGGACACGGACCCCTGTGGGCAGCTGTGGTGGGGGGCTTGGCTGCAGCCTGGGTATAAGTGATCCTGGGCAATCCAGCCACCAGCCCTGGCACCCACCCTTCCTCACCCCCTCGCCAGGAGACGTGGTACTGGGACGCCAGCAACGTGACAGAGATGGTCATGAGCGGGGTGAAGTGCGCCGGCCACGAGATGTCCCTGAGCCACTGCCAGCACCACGGCGCCAGCCTGAGCTGCAGGAACACGGGCACGCGCTTCGCTGCGGGCGTCATCTGCTCCGAGAGTGAGCTGAGGGAATGGGGGCTGCAGGGGGCCTGTCTGTGTGTGGACATTCTGCAGAGAGGGGCTGTGGGCAGTGGGGTCTGCAGGTATGGATTCTGACCTGTGGGGTCTGCAGGCAGTGGGGTCTGTGGGTGGTGGGGTTTGTGAGCAGTGGGATCTACAGGTATGGATTCTGAACACTGGGGTCTGTGGGCAGTGGGGTCTGTGGGTAATGGGCTTTGTGGACAGTGGGGTCTGCAGATATGGATTCTGAACACTGGGGTCTGCAGGCAGTGGGATCTGCAGGTATGGACTCTGAACACTGGGGTCTGCAGTCAGTGGGGTCTGACCACTGGGGTCTGTGGGTGGTGGGGTCTGCGGGCATGGACTCTGAGCAGTGGGGTCTGCGGGCAGTGGGGTCTGCAGGCAGTAGGGTCTGCAGGCATGGACTCCGAGCACTGGACTCTGTGGGCAGTGGGCTCTGTAGACACCAGTGTTGCGGGGCCAGGAGCTGTGCTCAGTGGGGTTTGCAGCTGGAGGTCAGGGGTCAGCCAATGCCCAGCCAATGCAGAGGGCACATTTGCCCCCTGGCTGGCTCAGCCCTGGGCACTGCCCCATCCCTGCCGGGAGCAGGGCCCGTCCCTGAGCAGCCGCCTGTCCCCAGCCGCCTCGGACCTGCTGCTGCACGCGCCGCTGGTGCAGGAGACGGCGTACATCGAGGACAGGCCGCTGCACATGCTGTACTGTGCTGCTGAGGAGAACTGCCTGGCCAGCTCGGCCCGCCTGGCCAACTGGCCCTATGGCCACCGCCGCCTGCTCCGCTTCTCCTCGCAGATCCACAACCGCGGCCGCGCCGACTTCCGCCCCAAGGCCGGCCGCCACTCCTGGGTCTGGCACGAGTGCCACCGGTGTGTGTGAGGCATGGCAGGGAGGGGACAGACAGGGCTAGGGGTCAGGGAGGGGAGAGGGTGCTGCTGCTGCAATGGGCTGCGTGAGGAGGGTGCTGGGCAGGGGTGACGCTGAAGGAAAGGGACACTGTGCAAGTATGACACTGAGAGGGGGTGATGATGGATGAGGTTGACACCGGGTTGTTGTAATTTTATTTCAAACGTCCCATACCTTCTTGGTGATTTCTCATGGGCAGCTCCTCACAGCACTGACTCCTTCTTCCTCACAGCACAACCAACAAACTCCATCTCTCTCCTCACCCAGTTAACCCACTCTTTTGTAGCACTCATCTTCTTATTGGACACAGCTGTGGCCTATTAAGGGCAGGCCTATTCCTAATCTTTGGTGATTAGTACAGCTGCAACTCCCCAGGTGTGAGATTACCTTCTGCACTATTCTCTTACATTCTATCCCTCCACACTGGGTGAAGGTGACACTGCATAGCCCAAATGTGGTGCTCAGCATCCAGTTTTGTCTGGTTTGGCTTAGGGGCTGTTCATGGATGAGCAGTGTTGGGGCTGGGGTCTCCAGAGGGCAGGGACAGGAATGCAGGCTGTGCCCTGCAGCTGAGCCCTCTGCTTGTGTGGGCCAGCTGGCTGGGGACAGCTGTGTCCCCTTCCAGGGCAGGACAGAGCTTTGCCCATCCTCACAGTGCTGCCACCTCAGAGCAGGGGCTGTGGGGACATTGCTGGCAGCAGGGGGCTGATGCAGGGCAGGGCAGTCTGCAGCAGGTGCTGGCTCACTCCCACAGGCACTACCACAGCATGGACATCTTCACCCACTACGACATCCTGACCCCCAACGGCACCAAGGTGGCCGAGGGACACAAGGCCAGCTTCTGCCTGGAGGACACCGAGTGCGAGGAAGGTGGGTGACATGGGGCCCTGCAGCACCGTCCCTGCCTGTGTCCCCATGGTGGGGCCAGGCTTGGGGGTCTCAGCAGGGACCAGCTGTGTCTCCTCCTGCCTGCAGATGTGGCCAAGAGGTACGAGTGTGCCAACTTTGGGGAGCAGGGCATCACTGTGGGCTGCTGGGACCTGTACCGGCACGACATCGACTGCCAGTGGATCGACATCACTGACGTCAAGCCAGGCAACTACATCCTGCAGGTGCTGCACCTGACCCTCCCCAGCCCCTCCTGCCCCCCTCCCTGCATCTCAGCCTTTCACATGCTCCAGCCACCCATCCCTTTCTCCCACTGGAGCTCAGTGTGTGTGCTGGCACTGCCTGTCCTTGTGCCCTCAGACTCAGACATGCTGCCACATGGGTTTTCTGACTCTGAGCATCACTGCTTATGGGCACATGGTGCACAGGGACAGGGCCACCCCACCACATCAGCAGCCACTGGCTCTTTTGAGCTCTCCAGCACACCCACCACAGCTGGGGAGACACATCCTGTGGGGCTGGGGCAGGGCTCTCACTGTCGGTGCCCCACAGGTCGTGATCAACCCCAACTTCGAGGTGGCAGAAAGTGACTTCACCAACAATGCCATGAAATGCAACTGCAAGTACGATGGGCACCGCATCTGGGTGCACAGCTGCCACATTGGTAATGGCCTGGGGCATGGCACGGGGGTGAGGGTGGAGGGCAGTGACAGGGCTGCAGGAAGCCATGAGGATGAGGATGGTGCTGCTGGGAGCACCTACAGTGGAAGGTGCTGGCTGGGGGATGCACTGCACCACAGCTGACAGCCCTTGCCCTCTGCCCGCAGGAGATGCGCTCAGTGAGGAGGCCAACAAGCGGTTTGAGCAGTACCCAGGTCAGCTCAACAACCAGATTTCATAGAGCCCCGGCCCTGGGGAGACAGGCATCTCCCTCCCTCACCCCATACTGCTGGGAGGAAGCTGCTGGAAGACCGGCAGGGAGGCCTGATGCCCAGTGCTGCTGCCACTGTGTCCTGCCGGGGACTGCCCAGGACTCGCCACCGGCTGCCCTTGCCCACCTTGGTGGGGCTGGTGCTGGAGGCATCAACACCTGCACCTCCCAGCCTGGGGCTGCCACCCCAACCACTGGCCAGAAGAGCATGCCCACATCCCCTGGGCTACGGCACATGGGTACAATCCGGGAGGTCCTGCATCCCTCCCAAACCAGCTGTACCCCACCTCCCTTCAGCCCTGGTTCCTCCAGCTCACCCCCTCAGCTGGCCTCAGAGCCCACCACCCACACAGAGCCCCAGGAGCCCCTGGTCCCCCCGGGGATGGTGTAGGTGTCTCTGCCCACAGTGCTGCCCAGGGGTGGCTCCTACCCCATCTCTCAGTTGTAATTTTATTTCCTCTATAAAGTTGTAAGTTCTATTTCCCAATGGTTGCTGGCACGTCTCTGGGCTGGGATGAGGAGCAGGTGGCACAGTTCATTCTGCAGGGCTGGTCACCCTGGCGCAGTGTGGGAGCGTCCCCTGGTCCCTGTATCCACACAGGGTATGCCTCATCCACACAGCCCTGGCCCCACAGCAGCCCCCAGCCCCCTCCTCAGCCAGGGCTGGTCCTCTGGGGGAAGCCCAGGTGGGTGAAAGGAGCAGCAGCCCCACAGCACCGTGTGGGAAGGAACTGAGGAGCAGGGATGTGGGGAAGAGCTGGTTCCACCTCACCAGACCCATGGTGAATGTTACCGAGCAGAAATCCCATCCTGGGGCTGTGACCCTTGGGGATTGGGGTCCACAGGGAATCCCTGGGGCTGTGACCCCTGAGGACTGGGGTCCACAGGAAATCCCTGGGGCTGTGACCCCTGAGGATTGGGGTCCACAGGGAATCCCTGGGGCTGTTACCCTTGGGGATTGAGGTCCACAGGACCGTGAGCCACAAGAACGAGGTCCCACAGCAGAGCGGGGCTGCCTCAGCTCGTGTGGGAGCACAGCCCGCCGGGCCTTTGGAGACACTGGGATGTGACACGTGGGCCCAGGGAGGTCCAGCCCAGCTCTCCCTCCTCAGCTGGCTGCTCTGACCCCACCGGCCCTGCCCCACTGCCCTCAGCGGGGAGGAGGAGGGGGCAGGCCTTGGCCCGGCCCCGGAACGCTGCGGTCAGCCCAGCCGAGCAGCTATGCCAGACACGCCGCCATTTCCCCCGGGCCGGCGGCGCTGGCCGGGGCAGCGAATTCCTCCGGCGGGGCCGGGGCTGCTGAAAGGAGCGCTGTTCTCAGGGCAGGGCCGCCCCTTGCCGCAGCACCCTGAGGAACTGTGCTTCTTTCATGGCCCCAAAGCACCGACCCGGGGCTCGGGAGCGCCGTCACGGGCAGGGCCTGGCCCCACAGCCGCATTCCTCCGCTGCTCCGGGCTGCCCTCGCCGCTGCTCTTCCAGGAAGGCGAGGAACAGCCGGGGCTGCTCCTTCCCCGATGGCCGCCAGCTGTCCCCAGGGGCCGGGTGTGTGTGGGAGCAGAGCTCCAGCACTGACAGCGAGCTGGGGGCGGGACAGACAGAGTCCCGGCCCCGGCTGTGGCTCCCAAACTCAGCCCCTCTGGACATGAGGGCCGTCCTTAGACCTCCTGCACATCAGGGCCGTCCTGAGCACTCCTGGATGGACATCAGGGCCGTCCTCAGCCCTCCTAGGTATCAGGGCCAGGAGATGCCACCTCAGCCATCACGCATTGACACAAATTTACCGTGGCCTGGAAGGCTGCTGCACAGATGTGAGGGGATGTGGATACAGGGCTTGGAGCAGATGCAGAGCTCCTAGCAGAAGGCCATGACCAGATGGCCGTGGCATACCAGCACTGCTGCACTCCAGGGAGGTAATGCTGTCCCAGACCTGCTCCAGGGCTGCTCTCACCCACACAGGGGCCACACAATCCAGCTGCCTGCCAGATACACAGAGGAGTCAGATCTCAGCCCAGGTGGGTTCCAAGGAGGTGGCAGAACACCGTGAACACTGATAAGGACCCTAGAGGCACAGCAAGCTCCTCCCCAGCTGCCTCGACGGGACTGACAGGAGGATGAAGGTCCCACATAGCCCAGCTTCCACCAGGGAAGGAGATGACACGGCCCTGGGGGCCGCTAGAAAAGTGCTTTATTTGGATACAGAGAGGAATGACTGCACCACAAGTCACCCAAGCACAGGCCCCTCTCCTGGCCCCTTCCAGCCTTGCACAAGCTCTGTCTCTGCCTGGCCAGCACAGCCACATCTCAGTCCTGCCCTCAGCTCCAGCTGGGTGGTCTCTGCTACTCGGTGACCTCAGGGACGACGCTCAGCAACAGGGTGTCATAGCCACGCCGCACCAGCAGGGCCAGGCTCTGCTGCGTCCTCACCGCCTCGTACACGTCCTCAGCACGCCGTGACACTGTCCCATTGATCTCCAGCACCACGTCCCCAGCCTTCAGCCCTGCCCTGAGGGGACAAGCACACACAGGGTGAAGCAGACACATCATCCTCCAAGTGCAGCAGGAGCTGTGGCACCAGAGGTTCTACATCAAGACAGCCAGCCTGGGGAGAGGTCCCCCTCTCAGCTGTAGAGCCCAAGCCCTGCTGCTCTGGAACAAAACCCATCCCACAGCTGCTCCCTCAGGCAGCCCTCAGGCACAGGGCAGCACTTACTGGTGTGCTGGGGAGCCAATGATCACCTTGTGGATCAGCACGCCGTAGGAGATGTCAGGGAAGGTGGGGTCACGCAGCTTCAGCTCTGCCAGGATGCTGCAGAGAGAACAGCAGCATCAGGGATGGAGCTGGAGGCAGAGCTGGAGGGAGAGGAGGGCTCCCACCCCACTCCCTGCAACTGCACAGGGTTAGGGACAGGCACAGAACCTCCCCTCCTGTGTCCCTGCAGCTGCACAGGGTTAGGGACAGGCACAGAACCTCCCCTCCTGTGTCCCTGCATCCTGCTGAGCCACAGCTGCCAGCCCCAAACATCACCATCCTCCTGTCAAAACGAGAGGATGAGGATCCAAATGGCACCAGGGGGAGCTGGAAACCCCTGGAGCAGCTGCCAGCTGGACCAGAGCTGTGGTGATGCACATCCTCATGTCACATCACCCTCTCTGAGGTCAGACCTGCCCCTCCTCTGCTGCAGTTTCACTTCTCTGCCCTAGCTGGGCAGGATACACAGCACAAGCTGTGCCCCTCTTCCTGCCAGACATGTCAACAGAGCCCTCCTCCTGAGCCTAGAGACTAAACAATCACAGTTTCTCACACTTTCCCACAGATTTTTGGATTTCTAAACCAAATTTAAACACTTAATCTCTCACAGCTCCTCTTTGGACTCTCCCCAACTGCTCCTCACCCATCTTGAATGAAATCCAGAAGTGGATGCAACACTCCAGCTGGATGTCTCCAGTGACAGCACTCTTCCCTCAAACACTGCATCAGCTCCAATCCCTGCAGACCCACACACTCAGTCTCTGCCCAGCTCTGCTCCTCTCAGGTCTCTGCTCAGCCACTCAGGGCTCCCCACGTGCCTGTGGTCTGTGCTGAACTCAGCTGTGCTGTCCCACAGCCCAGGGCAAGCTGCCACCCCTTCCCAATTCACACAGCAAAGGTGGGAAGAGGCCTCTCAAGCTCATCTCACCCGACCCCAGCAGGCTCAGTCAGGGCAGGCTGCTCTGCACTGTGTCCAGCTGGGATTTGAGGATCTCCAAGGACCCTCCAGGCAATGTGTGCCAGGCTCTGAGCACCCTCCTCACAGTAAAAAACCAGATTTCTTGGGGACTCTCACACATCTCTGTGCCCACTGCCTCTGACCTGGCCTGGGCACCACAAACAGAACAGGGTCTGAGCCTAACACAGAGCTTCTCCTTCCTGAGCCAGGGAAAGGTTTCCAGATGGAAAGGCTCAGGGCAGTCACATGATTCCAAGGCCAGCAGTGCCTTGTTGGGAGCCCTTCCTGCTGGGCACAAACAAGGCTGGCAGTCAGCTGCTCTCCCTGGATCGGCTCTGGGGCTCTGTGGAAGCTGGAGCTGCGTGCCCGGAGCCGTGTCCGAGGAATTTCACGCTGCTTCCTCACAGAGCTGGCCCTGCAAGCGTGGCCAGGGAAGCAGGAGGAGGCTGGGCTGGCCTCCCACAGCCCTCGGGTTCTGCCGGCTACCAGCACCATCTGCTGGGCAATGGGGAACTCACCGGAGCTTTAGGAGGGCAGAGCACGGCCCCAAAAGGTTTTGTTTGCCCAGCATGGCACAGCTCCAGCCCCACGAGGCAGCTGAAGGTCTCTTAAATGTGGCTGTAAGAGCCAAAGAACCAGAGCAGGTGTTGACCTTTCCCCAGAGGTGAGAGCACAGGTCCTGCTCGCCAGCATGGGCACTTCACAGAATTGTTTGGGTTGGAAAAGACTTTTAAGATCAAGTCCAACCACTCTCCCAGCTCTGCCATGGCCACCACTGGCCATGTCCCCAAGTGGCACATCCACACAGCTGTTAAATCTCCCCGGGGATGGAGATACACTATTGTCCCAGGCAGATATGCCAAGGCTGGACAGCCCTCTTTCAAGGAGGGATTTTCCCAAAATCCAACCTCCACCTCCCCTGGCACAACCGGAGGCAGCTTCCTCTAGTCCTGTCCCTTGTTCCCTTGGAGTACAGCCTGACCCCCACCTGGTTCCAGCCTCCTGTGGAGAGGGAGGGCATTTTTCATCTGCTCACAGAGTCTGCTACCAGTGTACAAACTTGCAAGTTTCCAATTTACCCATGAGCCAGCCAACATTCTAACCACAACACAAGCACAAAGAGATTTGAGAGTGAAAGCTTAAGCTGGGGAGACAATCCTGCTAAAACCAGGCATCCTCAATGAGTTGGGAAGATCCCATCCCATCCCTGCCCCAACAGGACTGACCCCTGAGCTCAGGACAGGTACCTGGGAGTGAGGGTCAGCATCATCACCCCGATGTACCGGCGCTTGGACTCTGCATTGCCAAACCAAGAGCCTGTGGAGGGAAAGGACATGGAATGGCATGGCTGGAAACAGAGATGTGCTCACAACAGTGCTGGGCTGAGCCCGGAGGGCAGGCAGCATCCAGAGCCATTCCAAATCCTTGCAACAGCTCAGTCCAGTTCCCAGCACCAGTGGGAGCATTCCAGGTGTTGCATTTTGCACTGTGGTTTGTCAGATTTTTGACAGAGAATGTCCCTCCCCAGTGCCACAGGAGAACCAGGCAAGGCAACAGCAGCACAGCTTTCCTGTGGCACCAGATGAGGCCCCAAAAACTTCTACTCTTCTCAGGAAGAAGAGTGCAGAGCCCAAAGTTTCCCTCTCTCACCCTCCTCCCCCAGAGCCCGGGCAGGGAGGGCCCCACTCACTCTTGCGCTGCTCCTCCTTCTGCAGGAACTTCCGCAGCCGGTCCGAGGGGATGGCAAAGGAGATTCCCGACGTCACCTTCATGGTGTTCACACCAATCACCTCGCCATCCTGCGGGGAAAGGGCTTTGGGATCCCAGGGATGCCAGCAGTGACCCAGCCTGGATCACTGTGGGGAGCAGGGGAACTACTGCACCAGCCTGGGGTCCTGCCTCTGTGCCCACCCCTGCCCAGGCTGAGCACAACCCAGAGGCTGAGGCTACAGGATCTACAGGATCTCCACCACAGCCCCACCAGCTCCAGCTGCCTCAGACACTGCACAGGGCTCTCATGCTCTCCCTCCTCCCTCCAGGAAGCCTCCCAGCACCCACAGAGGAGCACAGAGCAAGGGGCACTCAGCACATCCCTGCCCCAGCCAGCAAGGTGACAAGCAGCAACACTCACCAGGTTGACGAGGGGGCCCCCAGAGTTCCCAAACTGCAGCAGAGGAGACAGACAGAGTGTGAGCAGATCGTGAAAGCCCCATCCTGAGGCCGATCCCAGGGTGACCAGCCAGACCCCCCATGTCCCCACGATGTCCCCATGTCCCTTACGTCGATGGCAGCGTCGGTCTGGATGTACTCCATGTCGGAGGCGGCCAGGCCCAGCTCGCGGCTGCCGCGCTGCGCCGAGCTGACGATGCCCGAGGTGATGGTGTTCTGCAGGGCAAAGGGGCTGCCCATGGCCACCACGAACTCGCCCTGCCTCACCTCGGCCGAGCGGCCCAGGGGCAGCGTGGGCAGCGGGTGCTGTGGGCAGGGAGATGGTCAGTGGCACAGAGTGGTGTTGTGTGATTTCATGGTTTACCCCAGAACCCCGGTGTCTCCTTCAAAGATTCCCTGCCAGCTGTGTCAATCATCCCTCCTTTCCCCACCCTGAACCCTGTCGAGCACTGTCTGTCAATCCTGGCATGCCAGAAGGGCATGGAGTGATTGGGCAGATTCAAAGGATGCCCTGTACCCCTGGGGGGGCATTGGGCCATGCAAGTGTCCTTTGTCCCTTGAGAGCTCCTTCTGTGTACCTGGTTGGTGGCTCCCTATCCCTTCTCTCCTCCCCTCCCTCGGGTAAAAGGGCAACCACGCACTCCAGGAGTTCTGTTGGAGGAGTTGTTGGATTCAGAGGCCTGTGGGCCACAATAAAGCTCTGGTGTTTGGGGTCCAAACCCTCCATCAGAACAGACTCCTTTCCTTCACGATCACCTAAAAGCTTCTCTGGCAGAGGGAAACCTGAGGAGCAGATCCTCTATGAGAGGAAGCTCCATCCCACCACCACCAGAGCCCTGGCATGTCTGGACTTGTATCCATGTGCTCAGCTGCAACATCCAGCCAGCCAAAAGTGACTCTGGGGTGAAACACCACACATCCAGCTGGCCACAAGTCGCTCTGGAGTAAAACACCACACATGCAGCTGGCCAAAAGTATCTCTGGGGTGAAACACCACACATCCAGCCGGCCACAAGTGGCTCTGGGGTGAAACACCACAGTGCCGCTATTTGGTTCAGCATCAGTGGCCAGACAAGCCAAGGCACATCCCTGTTGGAACCCAGAAAATTCCTCTGAATCCCTGGAGGGCTCCAGGCTCTGCCCAGGGGGCTCAGAGACCTTGGCACAGAGCCCAAGACCCCTGTGCCTTTGATTTTTACCCAAGGAGTAAATTACCAACCTTAATATGAAGAATTACAAATCAAGAAAGTCTAAGTAGAATAACAGTTTGTCACAGGGTGAAAAACAGATTTTTGGAGTTTTTAGCATAGGGTTCAGGAGGCAAGATGGAGGAATCTGGGCATGTCCAGCCTTTCTCCTTCTTCTACTTGGCCTCAATCTTCTGCTGTGATGTTGGCACTTTTGGATTGGCTTAGAGTAGAAGCTCACTGTCTAACATAGGTGATAGGTATTGGGAAGTTATGGTAAATACTGTACAGGTAGTTTTTAGTATAAAAAGATAACACCAGTGTGCCTCAACCCAACCTGCCAGACAGACCTCAGCAGGTCAGAGAAAGAATGTTATAGATCAGAAATAATAAACAACCTTGAGAATGAAAACAGAAGAATTCTGACTCTGTCTTCAACTACGAGGCTGGGAAAAGAAGCTTGTACATACCTCAGAGTCACTCTGACCAACACAAATTCTGAGACACAATATTGGCACTACCAATAAAGCAGGACAGACAGAACAGACAGACAGAACATCCCCTCTTGCTGGCGTCCCCACGGCCACCAGGACACCACACACACCTTGGGCTTGATCTTGATGGTGGCAATGTCGGCCACCTGGTCCACGTCCTGCACCACGGCGTCGTACATGTCACCGCTGGCCAGCTTCACCCGCACGCGCCGCCGGTTGGCCACCACGTGGGCATTGGTGACAATCAGCCCGTCCGGGGACACCACGAAGCCTGAACCGTTGGAGATGGGCACCTCCCGGCCCAGGAAGGGGTGTCTGTAAGGAGGGCACGGTCAGGAGTGGCAGGGACAGGGCTGGGAGGCAGCAGGGAGCAGCAAAATGGGGAATTCTTCCCTGTCCCAACAATCTGCAGAAATAGGGGAATGTGCATGAATGCAGCAGGAATGCAGTGCTCATGCACAGCCACAAAGGTTCAATCCCACCAGGAACAGAAGAACGTGGGAGCAGGAGGGGCTGTGACCTGTGCAGGGACACACAGAGCCCAACTTGGAGCAGGTAACAAACACCTGAGAGGCAACACAAACCTTCCCTGATAGCAGGAATGGACTCACAACTCAGGGCCCTGGTTAATCACCCCAACCTCTGCTGGCAGTCAGGTGAAGTTGAAATAGAGATTTTTGCAGTTCACTTGAGTTAGCAATATGAATTAAGCATTTAAAGTTTAGCCTGTAGAATTATGTGTGGAATTTTAAAGCTTTTTACTTAAGAAACCTCTGCCACGGTACAAAGGGCATAGGAAAATGCAAATTTCTGAAATGAACGGAAAATGGGATGGAGCAGCAAGGCCAAAGCCCAGCGGGTCAGGAACCCAGAGAAGGAGCAGCACCAGCTGATGCCTCCTCACACTGAGAGACAGAGAGGGTGACACTGCACACAGGTGACACCAAGCTGGAAGCAGCAGCCACCCAGCTGGAGGGCAGAGCTGCTGCAGAGCTGCTCCGAGAGACCGCAGGCATTGGATGGTGAGAAAATTAGAGACCACAAAGGCAAATAAACACCAAGTGCTGCTCGCAGGCAGAACAACGAGGCAGCCTGGAACGCAGCTCCGCCACACGGCCCCGCAGGACATGGAAGCGGCAGCGGCGTGTGGCAGCCGCGTGTCGCACTGGCGGGATCCCTCGGGACGGTTCAGGAGCGGCCGGGGCTGCATTGCACCGGGAGGAGGGAAATCCCTCCCGGGAATCCCCCGGTGCCGGTACCTGCCCACGATCTCCACGTAGACCAGCGCGGGCGCCGTTTTCTCCACCACGTCAGCGATGAAGTTGAAGGCGGCGCGGGGTGAGGTAGGCGGCGGGGCGGGCGGCGGGGCGGGCACGGCGGCGCTCAGCGGAGACCGGCGGCGCTCCCGGGCCCACAGCAGCACCAGCGCCGCCGCCCCGGCGCCCACCGCCGCCGCCAGAGACCGGCCCCAGGCGGATGGCGGCGGGGGGTGGGAAGGAGGAGGGGGTGGAGGGGGTGCTGGTGGCTCAGCGGTCCCGGTCAGCGCTCGGCACCAGCGCTGTACACCCGGTGGCACCGGGATACACCGGATCCGCACCCTCCGCACCGCTGCCGCCATGCTGCCGAACGGAAACCGCGCCCCGCCGGGGCGGGCCCGAGCCGCGGGGCACTGCGGGAGTTGTAGTCCTGAGGCGGGGTCCACACGAAGCTTTCCTCCGCCGCGGAGCACGCCGGGAGCTGTAGTTCCGAGACGGGGCCTGCCGGAAGCGCGTTCTGCCGCGGGGCACGCCGGGAGTTGTAGTCCCGCTGGGAGCTACGGCTTTGCCATCAGCGAGATGCACCGACAACCGGCGCAACAGCGGAGCAGGGCAGCCCCATTGGCAGAGCCGCTCACCGAGTCCACCGGAGCCGCCGAGGGCCGCGATCGGGGCGAGAGTGCTGCCGCGGCGAGGTGCGGACCAGGAAGGCGGTGCGTTCCCAGCGTGCCCTGCGCGGGCCAGGTGCGCGGCCGCGGGCAAGATGGCGGCGGGTGCGGGGCGGCTGTGAGGCGCCGGCACGGCGGGGATGGAACCGCCCGCGGCGCCGGGCCCCGAGCGGCTCTTTGACTCGCACCGGTGAGCGCCCGCCCGCGGCCCGCGCCGTGGGGACTCCCGCGGGAGCCGCGCGGGAACCGCGGGAACCCTGGGCGGGGGTGGCGGGGCCAGCGGAGGGCGGGGGTGTCTCAGCAAAGCCCCGTGAGGAAGGTCGGGCTGACCCGTGGGGGGACCGGGGAGGCTCCGGGGTGGTTTGGGAGATTTGCCGGGGGGACCACGCGGAGCGGCGGCCGCAGGGCGGGTCCTGGGGATCGTCCCGGCCGCGCTGAGGCCGCCCCGGCCGCTCTGTGCCCCTGCAGACTCCCGACCGATGGGTTCCTGCTCCTGGCCCTGCTGCTCTACGCCCCCGTGGGGCTCTGCCTGCTCGTCCTGCGCGTCTTCATCGGCGTCCACGTGTTCCTGGTCAGCTGCGCCCTGCCCGACAGCGTCGTGCGCCGGTGGGTGACCTCGGGGGGCTCCGGGTGCTGCTGCTGCCCGGGTGGGTGTGGGGTGGTGGCAGGGCTGCCCCGGGGACTTGGCTCAGGGTAGGATCTGTGTCTTCGGGAGCCTTGGAGGTGCTGCCTCTGCCAAGCCTGGAGCTGGCAGCCACCTCTGGAGGGCTCAGGGACTGCTGTGGATCAGCTTGCTGTGCTGCTCAGGAGCTCTGTGGGCACTTGCTGCCTTCATCCCAGTCCCAGCCCCACACCAGTTCCTGCACCAGACGTGTCATTTCCTTCTGGTGCCAGTGTCGTTTGTCCAGCCACCAGAATTCCCGGGTCTTTGCCTGTTGGACATGTCACCTAGCAGTGTTTTGGAGGGCAGGACTCGAGGAGGATCCGTGTTCCCCCGGCAGGTTCATTGTCCGTGTGATGTGCTCCGTGCTGGGGCTGCTGGTGCGTCAGAGCGACCCCCGGCTGCGCGGGGCCGGCGCCAGGGTCTTCATTGCCAACCATGTCACCCCCTTCGACCACAACGTCGTCAGCCTGCTCACCTCCTGCAACACGGTGAGGGCACGGCCGGGCTCCTCCCCGAGGGCGGGGCACGGGCAGCTCTGCCTCTTTTGGTGCTGCAGTGGGATCGGTGGAAAACAGCTTAAAGCCCACTCAGTGCCACCCTGTGGGTCACCTTTTACCTGCCCAAGTGGCTCCAAGCTCTGTCCTGCCTGGCCTTGGACACTTCCGGGGGTTTCAGGGGCAGCCACAGCTTCTCTGGGCAACCTCACCACTCTGACACCCATAAATTTCCTCCTAATATCCAGCCTGAATTGCTCCTCTTTCAGTTGTACTCATTAATCCTTGTCCTGTCACTCCAGTTTCTGGCACAGATTCCCTCTAGGCTCTCTGAGATCCTGCAGAGTTTCATCTCCAGATCTGATTTATTAACTCAGAGTGTAGATCTGATTTATTAACTCAGGGTGTTAATCCTGAGGTGTTTCTGTGGCTCAGTGTCACTCTTGGGTTCTGCATGAAAATGTGGATCAGGGTGAGGAGCAGCAGGATCTGTTCCAGTGGGGATTTTGGGCAGACCCCAGCAGCTGCTTCCTTCTCTGGCCTTTGGGATAAGGGGCAGGGCTGCTTGTGGGGTTTCCCCCAGCACTGGGTGGGCAGTTTTGGGGGTGCATGGAGGGTGCTGTGTGTCAGTGGTGCTTGGGTAGTTCTGGGCTGTCCCTGCTCCCCTGTAAAACCCTTTGTGTGTGGAGCTCCTGAGTCAGCAGGCTCTGGGTGGCTCCTGTGTCCTGCACAGCCATTGATTTACCCCTGGCCTGGACAGGGGGGACTCTGGGAGCAGAGTGTGTCCTGCCAAGTGTGTCAGGGACTGCTGCAGAGAGCCCTGGGGACACAGCAGCTGGGAGTGCAGGGCACAGTCTGAACTGATGATTTGGAATCCATTTCCCGTGGAGGCGGGGCCGAGGCCTGGCTGTAACATCTTCTCAGCCACTGTCAACACAGGTCACTCGGTCCCAGAGGGGATTTTGCTAAGGAGCAGCAACTTTGTCACCTCTGTCCCCCGGGAGGGGTGGGCAGGGCGGGGTTTCCTCCTCTTTCCTCATTGCTGTTCTCCCTGCAGCCTGCCCTGAGTGGTGCCCCAGGGTTCATCTGCTGGTCCCGGGGCTTCATGGAGCTGGGAGTGACGGGCAGCAGGGCCGAGCTGGTGGATTCCCTGAAGGAATACTCGGCCCAGCAAGGGAATCCTCCCCTGCTGCTGTTCCCAGAGGAGGCTGCCACCAACGGCAGGGCCGGGCTGCTGCGCTTCAGGTGACTTCCCCCAGCAGGGAATGGCAATTCCTGCAGCAGGGTGGGAAATGTGGCTACAAATATATGGCTACATATGTGTAGCTACATTGCTCTTCACAGAGAAAAGCAAGGCACAATTCTTCCCAAGAATATTCTTATCATTTGCTGTGCCTGTGTTTCCCAAAAGTAGAATGCAATGTGGAGATTGTTCACTCAAAGTGATGGTGGTTTATTTCATTGGCTTATCTGGGCCAAGTGTGTGTGTTGTGACTGTCATCTGACAGTCACAAAATTCAGTGTAGCTGTTGAGTGCTTAGCAAATTCAGTTTAGATATAGTGTAAGATAGTATAGAATAATATAGTATCATAAAGTAATTAATTACCCCTCTGATATGATGGAGTCAGATCATTCTCTCTGCCCCTGCAAATTCAATAGGATAACGGGGAATGGCTCTGCTGTATGGTGACAAAATGGCTTCAGGTGGCTCCTGGGTCACTCACTGC
Source organism: Ammospiza nelsoni (assembly GCF_027579445.1). Lineage (NCBI taxonomy): Eukaryota > Metazoa > Chordata > Aves > Passeriformes > Passerellidae > Ammospiza > Ammospiza nelsoni. The sequence goes on from NC_080636.1 coordinate 5,799,293, forward strand.
AGAATTCCTCCCTTCCAGCTCCTGGCCCTTCTCCATCCTGGATGAGGTCCAGCCCGTTGCCCTGCAGGTCCGGAGGCCGTTGGTGGCTGTGGTGAGTGCTGGGCACAGGGACAGGCTGCGGGGTGGGAACAGCTTTTCTTTCTGCTTTGGAGAACTTGGTGTGACCTGGCCTTGTGTCCTGGCAGCCTGGAACCAGCTGCTCTGTTCCAGTGCCTTTCCCAGGAGCCCTGGTTGCACTGGCCAGTGTGACAGATGTTTGGTGGCCCAGCTGGCTGTCACTGTGCCTCTGGCTTCCATGGCCGCTCTGCTCTTGCTGAGTTCCCAGCTGTGAAAGACCCAGCTGCAGGCAGCCCTCATGCCAAAGGTCATCAGGGCTCTGGAGGCTCCTGAGCTGGAGCCCCTGGCACAGACACAGGACATGGAGCAGGAGCAGCCCCACACGAGGGATAAAGTCCACGGGGGCAATGGCAGCACTGCCAAAGGCATTGCAGGGAAACTGCTCTCATTGAATTTCTTATTTTTGATATTTATTATTTATGGTCTGGTGACTACAGAGAGCTACCTGTCATGGGTGTGGTGTTTCTGTGTCAAAGGAACCCCTGGCAAGGGTGAGGAATCACCTGGATGTGTGCAGGGATGGGAACTGCAGGAATATTTGGCAGAGCTGAGACAGAGTTGAGGCAGGTCACAAGGTGGGTGAAGATGCAGTTTTCTGGCAATAAGTTACATTTTGAATGAGTCCTCCAAAGAAGTGGGAGAATTTTTTTGTTCTGGACAGTTTATAAGGAATATCTTATGCTTTTATGGGGTTGGTTCCTTTGAGAAATTCTGAGATGTGACAAGATGTGTGTCTGTCTGTGCATCCCTTCTCTCCTGCATGTCAGGGAGAACAGCAGGTGCTGGTTACAGTCACTTCTTGGCTCAAACTTTACCTTCAGAGTCTGAGCAGGACTTGGTGCTTCATTGGCTGAGTAAATCCTGGTGATTTTAAACCATCAGAAACTGGAAGGGTTGGAAATGTGATATTTTGAATGGATTGATTGGTGTTTTATAGAAAGTTTTCTTATAGAATTGTGTAATGTATATTAGGCACTGGGTTGGGCCAAACACCAAATTTGGAATTAAGAGAGAATTTTCTGCAGCTCCAATTGCATGGAATGTTGTAGGAGGGTGTTGTTCTGTGGTACAGGCAGTGTCACTGAAATCTGGCTGTGGGCATCACTCCAGGCATTTGGGTTTGGAGTTCTGAGGTTCTGTTTATCCAGGTGAGGCTTCTCTGTTCCTTGTGTGCCTGGGCTTTCAGGGCTTTTCTCATTTCCAGCTCCTCTTCCCAGGAACAAGCCTGTCTGAGAATCACAGAATTGTTTGGAAAATCCTTCTGGAAAATCAAATCCCACCATTCCACAGCAATGCCAAGGCCAGCACTGGCCATGTCCCCAAGTGCCATGTCCACAGGGCTGTTAAATCCCCCCAGAGATGGGGGCTTCCCCCTGCCCTGGGCAGCTGTGCCAGGGTTGGACAACCTTTTCAAGGGGGAATTTTCCCAATATCCAAGCTCTTGTGCTGTTTGCTCTTGTGCTGTTCCCTGGAGAGCTTACAGCAGTTGGGACATCACAGAGAGGCTGTTGCCACCAGAATGAGGGAAGATTGCTCATAGTTCTGAGGATTGTTCATAGTTTTTCTGACATTTTTTGTAACTTTCTGAAGGGACATTACCACTAGGAAATGGGGTGCTACTGAGGGAAAGCCTTGCTGCTGTCTTAGTGGGAGGAAAGTGAAAATTGGTGATGACAATGAGGGTGAAGCTGCCCTGGGGCTTGCACTGGCTTTGCTGTTGCCCCTTTCCCAGTCCTCCAGCCAGGTGTGCTGTGCCCACCTCCCTGCCCACTGCTGCTGTCCCACGGGTGGGATCTCACTGTGCTCTCTTCTTCCCCAGAGCGTGGCTGACTCCTCCTGGATCACGGAGCTGCTCTGGACCTTCTTCGTTCCCTTCACAGTTTATCAAGTAAGGTACTACGTCTCTCTCTTCTGTTTGGGGCAGGGTTGGGGGTGGGCAGGGCTGTGGTGTCACCCTGGCACTGAGAGCTCCATCCCCTGGCATCATCTGGGCATGGCCATGTCCAGTTTCTGATGTTGAGAGGGCTCCTGGTTCTTCTTGGGGAAGGAGAACAGTCTCAGTCTCTCCAGGTGTTCAGTTCAAGTTTCCAGGTGTATTTTGAAGCTGCTCAGCCCCCAGTGTCTGTCTGTCCCTACAATCCCTTGGGAGTGAGGTGGTCCAGAGCCCTGCCCAGGCCTTGAGTAGCTTTGCTGTAATGAGGGCAGTGGAAAGGACTGGGAATCAAATGTAGGGCTTGGTGTATTTCAGCAAAGGAAAGCCTTTCCCTGCTTCTAACTGCCTGAATTCTGGGTGACCTGTTTCCTCCTTCCATGTAAATGACCCCAGATCCTCATTAAGGCCTTTCTCTCATTAAGGCTTTTCTCTCATTAAGGCCTTTCTCTCATTAAGGCCAGTGAGCCACTTCTGTCTCCTGCCACATCCTGCATTAGGGAGTGGCTGCTGGCCTTTGCTGCTCCCCTGGGGAAGGCTGTGGGCTGAGAGGGAGCCTGGGGGTGGGGATGGCATGGCAGGGTGTCCCCAGGGGCTCTCCCAGCAGGGTGGCTCCACGTTCTGTCTGTCTGTCCCCTCTCAGGTGGATGCCGTCTGTCCCCAGACGAGCGGACGAGCGGAGTGAGGACTTTGCGCTCCGAGTTCAGGAGGTAGGAACGTGGGATGGGACAGGGATCTGTGGCATTGCTGCACTTTGGGGTGGGCACAGGCTGCAGGCAGAGGTGCAGGGGGCATTTCTGGATGTGTGTGCGGGATGGGAGCTCTGGTACCTTGCTGATTTTTGAGGTTTTTTTGGTTAAGGTTGGGATTGAAGGTGTTACCTCTAGGCTCTCTGAGATCCTGCAAAGTTTCATCTCCAGATCTGATTTATTAACTCAGAGTGTAGATCTGATTTATTAACTCAGGCTGTTAATCCTGAGGTGTTTCTGTGGCTCAGTGTCACTCTTGGGCTCTGCATGAAAATGTGGATCAGGGTGAGGAGCAGCAGGATCTGTTCCAGTGGGGATTTTGGGCAGACCCCAGCAGCTGCTTCCTTCTCTGGCCTTTGGGATAAGGGGCAGGGCTGCTTGTGGGGTTTCCCCCAGCACTGGGTGGGCAGTTTTGGGGGTGCATGGAGGGTGCTGAGGGAGCTGTAGATGGTATTTTGTGTTTAAACTTAGATGTTTAATTTTGTTATTTATTTATACCTTTATAAGTATGAGATTTGTAGTATTTTATTAATAAGTCATAATATGGTTATGTGTTTATTTTTATAAGTTTTTTAACTGAAAACTATTTCATTAAGAAACTATACTTAAATTATTATTTTTAACTTAATAATTAACTACTTGTGTTTTGTAATGTGGATTTTTTGTTTAGTTATAAAATACTACTTAAACTTATGAAGAAGGACTAGTTTTTGTTTTAAAACTTTTATTTTCTTATATATAGTATTATATTATATTATATTATATTATATTATATTATATTATATTATATTATATTATATTATATTATATTATATTATATTATATTATTTCATATTATTTCATATTATTTCATATTATTTCATATTATTTCATATTATATTATTTCATATTATTTCATATTATTTCATATTATTTCATATCATATCACATGATATTCTAAACTCTACGTTTTTTACTACATGATATTACACACTTCTAACCAAACTACACACTCATAATCTTAGTTCTATTATTTAATTTTAGATGATTTCTCTATGGCCTCAGGTCAAATGCAGTGTTCTCTTGGGGGCTAGAGTCTGTCAGCACAGAAAATCTAAAATTCTCAGCATCCAGGACTCCCAACAGAACATGATTATTGCCCCTTGCAAGAGCTCAGTTATTTCATGGCCTGTTTGCCCCCCAGCACTGAGCCTTTCTGCAGTTGTCAGGGCTTTTCCCATCAAGTTCAAACCTTTCACCCCCTTTTTATAACACCACAAATCACACAAATCAGTTGTTTCTTCACCCTGCCCATATATGCTGGGTATTTGACAGTTCCAGACATCTCATACCTCCTTGTCAGCCTGTTTTGGCAGGATGATATTGCAATTCTTGATCCTTTTTGTGCCCTCTGCCACACTGCAATGCATCCCTGAGGCCCTGGAGAAATCATTTCCCAACCCTCTTGCCCTCAGCATGGCTCCATGTGGCCCTGGCATGCTCCCCAGCCTGGAGGGGCTGTTTGTGCTGTGTGTGCTGTGTGATTTTTGTGTGCTGTGTGATTTTTGTGTGCTGTGTGATTTTTGGTGTGGCTGCTCTGTGTTCCCAGCTCTTGGCCATGGAGCTGGGTGTGGTATCCACACGGATCACCGCTGCCGACAGGACGGAGCACATGAAGAGGCTGAGGCACACGGCACAAAGGCTTTCCTTTGCCCCAGGTGGGCATCCTGGCTGTGGAACCTCAGCCTGGGCTCTGATTTTGGGGGTTCTCTCTGTGTTCAGTGACAAACTCACCCTGTGCCCGCTGTGCTTTGTCCTGCAGCCTCGAGCCAGCGCCCGGCAGCCCGGCCCAGGGTGCCCCCCAGCCTGCCCAGGGGTGCTCCTGAGGACCTGAGGGTGGTGGCCATGGCACAGCAGGTCAAGGAGGTGCTGCCTCACGTGCCCTTGGAGGTCATCAGGACAGACCTGGGTGAGCAGGGCTGCCAAGCAGGGATGTGGGTCCAAAAGAAGAAACCTCATCCCCGCTGCAGTGGTACACACTGGCAGCCATGATGGAGTGTCCTGATCTCTAATGGTTCCCTTTGTCCCCACAGTCCAAACCAACTGTGTGGACACCACCATTGCCAATTTGCTGGAGGGGAGAGTTCCCTTCTTGCCTGAGAGTAAAGAGTCTGAAGACCTGCCTGCCCCATCTACCTCCCAGGCTGCAGCTGCTTCTGGCATCCAGGGCTCTGTGCCTGCGCCTTCTTCCAAGGTACTTCGGGGTTGTGTCTCCCTGCTCTGCTGGCCAAGGGCATGGAGCACCAGCCAGGTCCTTGCAGAGCCACCAAGGAGGCTTCACCTGTGTCCTGATGGCTCCTGTGCTTTCCCTTCCAGCCGGCTACAAAGCAGTTTGCAAAGTCCCCCGTGGAGCGTCACCTGTCCCTGCAGGAGAGGAAACGAGCCTTGTACGACTATGCCAGGAGGTGAGAGCCCCCCACAGCTCCCCATGACACAAAATGTCCCCCTGCCAAGTCCCCAGCAGTACCCGAGATGCCACCCTGGCACCCTCAGTGTGGGCAGGATGTTCTTGTTTGGCACCAGGGACAGCTCCATTAATGCTCCTTGGTGTGAGGGCTCTGGGAGTGATCGAATCTTTCTCTGTGCAGGGTTTTTATGAGGCAAATCCTGGCACAAGAGGCCAGTTCTGGTGTGTGGGTCATGGTTTAGGAAGACACAGAAAATTGAGGATGTGTTTGAGGGGAATTTGAGTGTGCCTGGGCTTGTTGGGCACTGGATGGCTGGGGTGGTGCTGAGGAAAGGGTCCTGTTGGGAATCCCTGACTGGGACACCTGGCTGGGATCCTGTGGGTGGCCTTGGGGTACCGAGAGCTCTGTGGGCAGCCCTGGCAGCCCGTCCCTGCCCTCACAATCCACCGGGATTGAACGGTCCAAGCAGAGCCAGCCCGGCCCTGCGCTGCTGCAGTGCCCCCGGTCCCCCGGGGCTGCTTCCTGGCCAGGATCCCCGGGTGGGTTCGGGGGAGGCCCCTCCGGTGTCTGAGGGAGGGCGCTCTCTCCCGCAGGCGATTCGCTGAGAAGCACGGCGCGGCAAGGGCCGGCGGCAGCCCCTGAGCGGGCCGGACCGGGCCGGTGGCAACCCCTGACCGGAGCTCCGGGCGCGGCCGGTGGCAACCCCTGACCGGAGCTCCGGGCCGGGCCGGGCCAACCCCTGACCGGAGCTCCGGGCCGGGCCGGTGGCAGCCCCTGACCGGAGCTCCGGGCCGGGTCGGGCCGGTGGCACCGGGAGCGGGCGGGCCCCGCGCGGGCGGGACGGGCGGAGCGAGGGCGCCCCCTGGCGGCGGAAATAAACGGCGGCAGCGTCCGGCGCGGCTCGGGCTGTGCGAGCACCGGGGCGGGGGGCGGGGCCTGCGGGAAAGAGGGCGTGGTCAACGGGACGGGGGGCGGGCCCGGGCCGGCTCCGTGCGGGTCTGCACGCGCCGCAGCCGACGCCTGCTCGCGCGCCGCACGTAGGCGCCGCTTAAAGAGGCAACGCGGCGGGTCCGCCGCTGCCGGGCGAGCTGCGGCTCGCGGGCCCCAGCGGGAGGAGCCAGAGCCCCTTTAAGAGACCGGCTGCCGGTGCCGGTGGTTTTATTTACATGGGGGCTCGCGGGCGTCACGTGACTGTCAGCGGCGGGGGCTGCGCGCGGAGCAGCCGCGGGGCCATGGCGGGAGCCGGCGACGACGGTCCGGGGGGAGCCGGGGCGGGATCGGGGCCACGGGGGAGCCGGGAGGGACGGGGAACCGGCGGTGAAGGGGCACCGAGGGGTTCGGGACAATGGGACACCCGGGGAACCGGCGGTGAAGGGGCACCGAGGGGTTCGGGACAATGAGACACCCGAGGAAACGGCGGTGAAGGGGCACCGAGGGGTTCGGGGCAATGGGACACCCAGGGAACCGGGGATTCGGGACAGTGGGGAGCCCCGGGGATTGAGGGGTTGATGTGCACACGTGGGGGTCTGGGTCACCGGGAGCCCCGGGTGGTTGATGTGCACTGTGGATGGGGGCGGCTCTGTGGGAAGCCCAGGCGGGTTTCTGGGGGGCTGAGGTGCGCCGGGGGTCCCGGGGGGGCTGGGTCGGTCGGGGCACCACGGGGCTGATGAGCACTGCAGGTGCCGGTCCCGGAGAGCATCCCTGGGGTGCACGGGGCATCCCGGGGCAGGGGTGTGCTGGGGAGGGCTGGGGTGCAGGGGTGGTCCCGGCGCAGCGCAGGGGCTGACAGCCCCCCCAGGCTCCTGGGTGGAGCTGCGCTGTGGCCCAGGCTGCCCCGAGCCCGAGGCGGCGCCCTCGCCCTTCTGCCACGCCGACGTGGAGCGGATGCTGCTGGAAGCCCAGCTGGAGACAGAGAGCAGTGAGGGGTGAGTCCTGAGGGGAAGCTGGGCTCCAGGGCCTTGCTGGGCTGTGCCACAGGCTGGGCTCAGTGACTGAGGGTTTCTCTTTGCAGGGCCCTGCTCGTGCTGGGCTCCCCAGCCTGGGATGAGGACAGAGCAAGCCATGGCAGTGATCAGCCAGCAGAGAGTGAGGCACTGCCTGCCCACAGCCAGCCCCAGCCCGGCTGCCCCCATCCCTGTCAGGTGAGGGAGGTGCTCCCTGTCCCTGGCACACCCTGCTGTGCCCCAGGCCCTGCTCTGACCTGCCCTGTGTCTCCTTCCAGCGGGATGTGCCACAGGAAGCCAAGTGGAGGCAGCAACACCTGAGAGCGTCCCTGGGCTGGGCCTGTGCCCGCTGCCCTCGGTACCTGTCTGCAGAGTGAGTCCTGTGTCCCCCCCGGCACATCCTGCTGCTGCCCCCCATCCTGCTGGCCCTGTTAACCATGAGCTTTCCCCAGGGAATTTGCCTTTGTGTGCTCCCCCCAGCCGGTGCTGTGGAGCCTGCAGGGAGGTGCAGTGGGGAGAAAGAAGAGACTTTTCAGTTCAGAGCTGCTGCTGCTCTTCATCCCCTCGCTCCTGCTCAGCCACCTGCTGACCCTGGGGCTGGGGTGAGTGTCTGGGGCTCTCACCACGGGGCTGGGGGAGGAGGGAACACTCCTGGATTTGGGCTGCTCATCCTTGGCTGCTGCAGTGCTCTGCTGCCATCTCCCCTTGCTCCTGGCCTGCTGGAGCACCCCATTCCAGTGCCTCACAGTCACTCTCTCCAATCCAGGATCTACATTGGGAAGCGCCTGGCAGCCTCCTCAGCCAACCCTCTGTGAGGAGCTGGGCAGGCAGCACCTTCTGCTCCGCTGGGAATGCAGGGAGAGCCTGGCACCAGCACAGCCTGGCCGCTCCCAGGCCCCTCTGTCTCTCTGTCTGTCTGTCCCTCAGCCCTGCCTGGGAGCTGATCCCACTGTCCCCGTAGAATGGAACCCAGCTGCAGGCAGCCCCTGCCCTCCCCAGCCCCTGAAACAGACTGTAAATACTGAGCCCACCTCAATAAAGAGCCCTGTGCCAGCTCAGGGGTTGAGCAGCGAGTCCCCTCCCTGTGTGTGGCTTGGGAAGTGACCACGGGGCCCTTCCCTGCTGCAGGAGGGTCACTCCCTGTGCTTTGGGGTGCTGCCAGCTGGGGGTGAGCCCCTGGGCGGGTGTTCAGCCCCACACAGGTGCCTGGCTGGTGTCTTTGCCCTTTATTATCCGTGGCTGCAGTGCAGAGGTGGGAGCTGAGCGTGGCATGGCAGGCAGGGCAGTGACCCTGCCTGGTGCAGGTGACAGGGGTGGGCAGGAGAGGTGGCACTGCAGAGTGAGGCTGTGTGCACACCTGTGCAGTGTGGGCCAGGAATGTGTCCTGCAGGATGAGGTGGGAGCTGTCCCACGGGTGGGGAGCAGGAATCACACAGAAATGGCACTGGGGAAGTCACTGCTGCTGCCACTGGCACAGTCTGTGGGGTGGAGGGAGGGACATCCTCATGGCTGGGAGGGGCTGCAGTGTGGGAGCTCAGCGTGGCTCCAGAGGCACAGCAAGCACCCAGGGCCAGCTGTCCCAGCCCCAGGGGACACCTGGGGGTGTCCAGAGCTGGTGGGACATAGGGTGGCAGTGCCTGGTGCCACAAGGACTCTGCTCTGGGTGTCAGAGCTGCGCCAGCAGGTGAGAATCAAGCAGGGCTGTGGCTCCAGCAGCTGGCTGGGCACAGGGGCACTCTGGGCAGGGATGGGGACAGACAGGTGGTGGCATCAGGTCAGAGCTGTGACAGACGCTTGGACTTGGGTGGTGGCAGCGGCGGAGACTTGAGGCTTCTGGTCCCATCCACTGTTGGGGACACCTGAGAGCAGAGAGGGACGTGAGGGGTGGTGGGACAAGGGCCAGCCCTGAGTGCCTCCCCTGCAGTTCCTGTCCCCGGTACCTTCCCTGGTGCTGCAGCATCGCTCTGCTCCAGGAATGTCTCGTACACCGCGGGGCTGAACTTGCGGGGCAGCGGTGGCAGCTTGCTGGCACTCTTCACACGTCCACCAAAGCCAGTGGGTGACAGAGACGAGCCTGTGCAGGCAGGAGAGGAGACATGGAGGCTCAGCCAGCCTGTGGGGACACAGGGCCCATCAGTGTCCCCAGGGCTGTCAGGGCCAGCACTTCTGCCCCAACACTATGGGAGTGTGGCACTGCTGGGCAGAGGGGACAGAGGTGCCATGGGATGTGAGCCCAGCCAGGAGCAGAGAGCTGGCTCCCACCAGGAGCAGCTCTTGGCACCGAGACCCAGTGGCACAAGGTCCAGGATCAATGGCTGCAGCCCCACAGGGAGTGTTCAGCAGGGGACGTGCCTGTGCTCCAACGCTGTGCCACCACAAGGGGGTGAGGGGACCTGTGCCGAGCGGGGTGTGGGAGGGCACAGCCCTGCTCGTGGGGCTGCAGGGACACTCAGGAAGGTGCTGTGGGGCTGTAGGGACTTTCAGGAAGGTGTTGGGGTGCTGTGGGGACGCTCAGGAAGGCGGCCTGGCAGGCTGTACCTGCAGTGCTGGGCTGAGCCCCAGCAGCAGCTTGGCTTGGCGGGGGCTGTTTCCTATCAGCGCTCAGGCTGCTCTCGCTCAGGCTGCAGGAGAGTCTCCTTTTCTCGTCCTGGGGCACAGAAGGAAGGCTCAGCACCTCGGAGGGCCAGGCTGGATGGCAGCCCCCGACTCTCTTTTCCTGCCCTCCCTGCAGCAGGGGCTGCCACCAGCCCCTCCAGGGCTGCCATCCAGGCTGGGGGCTGGGCCAGGAGCTCTGGGTGCAGCAGGACACCCAGGGGGGTGCAAGCAGAGCCCCAGGGTGGCCCCAGGGCTGTGCTGAGCATCACCTTGTGCTCTGGCAGCTCCGAGATGGACTGGCGAGCATCCTGCCGCCGGGACCCGAAGATGGCGCTGGCGCGGCTCTCCCGGCGCTCATTCCTGTGCTCCTCGCTCTCAGAGGGGCGGTGGGCAGCCTTTGGGGTCGGGGGTGCCTCCGGGCTGTGGGGTGACCGGGACAGGTGAGGGGCAGCAGGGGAAGGAGGAGCAGGGCTGGAGCATCGCTGGGAGCAGCTGCACTCGGGCATCAGCACCAGCCACAGCAGAGCTCAGCAGGGCAGGTTTGGGGGACAGGAATGGTTGGCTCAGGTGACAATTGTCCAGGTGAGCACACGGGGTGTCTCTCCTCCATGCCGCCCATAGGGATGGGCCACCGTGGTGCCCTGGCAGGACAGACCCCTGAGATGCACTTGGCATAAAGGGAAGGTGGAAGAAAAGCACCAGGGCCAGAGTGAGGAAGGCTCAGCTGAGGGGGATGAGGGGGGATGACCAGCACACTCCTCAGAGCAGCACTTGCCTGGCTCCAGCGTGGCTCAGGCGGTCCCAGTCAGGCACCCAGGCTATGGAGCGGGGTCGGCCGCTCCGCCGCTCCTCAAAGAACATCTGAGGGACACAGCCAGGAGGGGTGAGAGGGCAGAGCCTCCCCAGCCTTCCCTGGGCTCAGCCAGGGCCATCAGTGCCCTCTCTGGCCAGCCCTGCTTCTGGGCAGGCAGGGACCCTGAGATCCCCCATGCCCGGTGGGAGATGTTGTGGTGTGTTTTTATACTTTGTAATAGTTTTGGGTTTGTATCACTGTATTTTTCCCAAATGGTTTACCCCAGATTGTACCCCCTCCCTTTACCTGTGTAATCCCTTTCCTTTGCTGAGATCATCCCCAAATCCCCACCCTGGCTTTCCTCCCTGAATTCCACCCCCTCTCCTCTCTGGGATCCATCTCCTCTCCCCCTTGAATGCCAACTCCTTTCCCCTCTGGGATCCATCTCCTCTCTCTGGGATCCCAGTCCCTCTCCTCCCATGTAATCCCAATTAATACCAAGCCAGGTGTTTCTCTGATGGGATCACACCAGTGCTGAGCACTGTGGCACCTCCAAACCCTTCCTGCTGTGTCCTCCCCTCCCATCCCCATCCCAATCCTCAGCATCCCATCCCCTCCTTCTAGAAGTTTCAGTCCAGGACATTGAGTAATTAGCCAGAGGCCAGGAGTCAGTCCCCCAAGTGTATCTCCACACCCTGTCCTAAATGTCAATCCCCCAATATCCACCCCTTAGGGTCACTTATTGATTAATGAAGTATTATTTACTTTAGTTTTCCACCTCCCTTTTAATGTAATCTTGGCTCTCAATAGGAAGCACCTTGAGGTGTAGGGCCCAGTGCTCCTCAGCCTGTTCCTGCCCCATCTGTGCCCTCAGCCAGCTGTTCCCTGCTGCCCCACATCTGCACTGGCTTGCCCAGGGCAGTGCCCATGCCCACGGTGGCACTCACCATCTCTCGCACCCCGTACTGAGCCTCCACCTTGGCGCGCAGCTGCTCGAAGCACTGCTCCATGCGCTCGTGGAACGGCCGCAGGTCCTCCGGCACCTTCTGCCCGTGCATCCGGATGCCCTCAGCCAGCAGGGGGATCTGTGGGACAGCAGGGACTCGTGGAGCTCCCTGGCACCGCTGCCAGCTGGCCCTGCCAGGGGAATGCTGCACCTGGTACCTGCCAGGCGATCAGGTCCTTCAGCTTCTCGATTTTGCTTGCGTCCTCAGGGTGCTCCTGCATGTACAGCTCCTGGAAAAAAGCCTGAAAAACCCTCCCAAGTCTCACTGCCAGGCTGGCCCAGCTCACACAGGCTGGGGATGGCACCCCCTTTGCTCTGAGATCCATCTCCTCTCCTCCCTGGATCCCAGCCCTTCTCCTGTCTGGGGTCCCAGCCCCTTTCCTCTCTGGGATTCATCTCCTTTCCTCCCTGGATGCCACCCCCTCTCCTCTCTGGGATGCATCTCCTCTTCCTCTCTGAGATCCATCTCCTCTCCTTCCTGAATGCCACCTCCTTTGCTCTCTGGGATCCATCTCCTCTCCTCTCTAGATCCCATCCCCTCTCCTCCCTGGATCCCAATTAATACCAAACCAATTGTTTCTCTGATGGGATCACTCCAGTGCTGGGCACTGTGGCACCCCCAAACCATTCCTGCTGTGTCCTCCCCTCCCATCCCCATCCCAATCCTCACGCAAGGCTCCCCACAGTGCCAGTCCAGCCTCTGCACCCCTCACCTTTTCATAGTTGGTGAAGCCCCCCATGACTGCAGGGTCCACGATGCCATTGAGCAGCATGGACAGAGGGTTGATGGGCAGGCTGGGGTCGTTCTGGTGCCTGTTGATCTCACTCATGATTTTCTCGTTGGTTTTCATCATGGTCTCAATGGCGTTTTCCAGGGGGGAGATGATGATCTGTGCACAGGGAGGGGTCAAGGCTGGCAGAGTGGGCTCTCCCCAGCCCAGAGGGACCTCTGGGGCTGCACATCTCCCCCCATGAATCCCCTCACACCCCTGGGGCTGCACATCTCACCCCATGAAGCCCCTCAGCCCCCTGGGACTGCACATCTCACCCCATGAATCCCCTCAGACCCCAGGGACTGTACATCCCACCCCATGAAGCCCCTCACACCCCTGGGGCTGCACATCTCCCCTCATGAAGCCCCTCAGCCCCCTGGGACTGCACATCTCACCCCATGAATCCCCTCAGACCCCAGGGACTGTACATCCCACCCCATGAAGCCCCTCACACCCCTGGGGCTGCACATCTCCCCTCATGAAGCCCCTCAGCCCCCTGGGACTGCACATCTCACCCCAGAAATCCCCTCAGACCTCTGGGGCTGCACATCTCCCCCCATGAAGCCTCTCAGACCCCTGGGGCTGCACATCTCCCTCCATGAATCCACTCAGACCCTTGGGACTGCACACCTCACCCCATGAAGCCCCTCACACCCCTGGGGCTGCACATCTCACCCCAGGAATCCCCTCAGACCCCAGGGGCTGCACATCCCACCCCATGAAGCCTCTCAGACCCCTGGGGCTGCACATCTCCCCCCACAAAGTTCCTCACACCCCTGGCACAGCCTGGGGCACAGTGAGAGCTCCTGGGGCTGTGCTGGCCATGCTGGTCCCAGCACAGAATCACCCCCATGGGCACGGGGCAGCAGTGAGGCTGCAGGAGACCTGGGTAACCTCTGGTGTCACTTTGGGGATGCAGCTGGGGATGCACCAGGACACTCTGTGACAGCCACCATGACACCCTGTGACAGCCACCAGGACACCCTGTGACAGCCCAGCCAGGGCACATCACATCTCCACTGCTCCTGAGACCCCCTGGATGCTGGCCAAACACCCACCCCTGACAGAGAAGCAAAGCCCACACACTGTCCCTGCTGCCCACAGAGCACGGCACAGGCAGGACACGCTCCCCATCCCCAGCCTGAGCTCCTGGCAGGGCTGGAGCATCCCCCAGGCTCCTGGGAGAGCCCCCCAGCCCCCTCCTCACCGTTTCAGTGGAGGTGACAACGAACCAGCGCAGGATGCCCGGCAGGGGATAGGCTGTCCTGAAGGTGGTCCTCTCAATCCACATGTTCTGTGGCAAGAGCAGCAGTCACTGCCCACCCTCCTCCCATCACCCCTGGCTGCCCCATGGCCTGGGGGGCTCCCATCTCCATGGGCACAGCACCAGGGCCCCCCCCAGCTGAGGGTCCTGGCTGCTCCCCCTGCACTCACAGCAAATTCATTGTCGGGATCGCTCGGGCCCCTCTTGAAAGGCCGGGAGTAGCTGAACCTCTGGATGTGGTTGGCTTTGTAGAAGCTGTGGGGAGGGAAGGGATGGAAATGAGAGAGGACCCCCAGTGTGTCCCACCACCCACAGGGCTCTGTGTGGGCACTCACTTGGTGATCTGCTCCGGGATGCTGCGGCCCCTGAGCCGCACCTTGGCCTCCTCTGCCGGCTGCACGGTGAAGCACTGGATGTCTGAGGGAGTGAAGGAGCGCAGGGACACCCTGCAGGGCAGGGCTGCTGGGCACAGGGCGCCAGAGCCTCAGGGGTGAGCCCCAGGGGGACACAGAGGCATTTATGGGATTCCCACATGGACAGGGATGCACAGAGACCAAGCCACGCTCCCAGCTGTCACTGATGTATTTTCTGAAAAATACCTTTGCTGGGATTTTTCTCCTGAGCAGCTGAGAAGCCTCAGGAAAGAAATGTAAACAATAACTATCCGATGGCTGTGGGATGTGGTCTGGAGATGCTTTACCAACAGGTGCATCTTTGGTCTCATGTGAATTGTTTTTATTTAATGACCAATCATGGTCCAGCTGTGTCAAGACTCTGGTCAACCACAAGATTTTATTATTCATTCCTTTCTAGCTTTCTGATTTCTCCTTTCTCTTTTTTTAGTATAGATAATATAATATAATATAATATAATATAATATAATATAATATAATATAATATAATATAATATAATATAATATAATATAATATAATGCTATATTATAAATATAACACAATATAAATGTTATATATTATATTATATTATATTATATTATATTATATTATATTATATTATATTATATTATATTATATTATATTATATTATATTATATTATATTATATTATATTATATTATATTATATTATATTATATTATATTATATTAGCCTTCTGAAACATGGAGTCAAATTCTCATCTCTTCCCTTGCCCTGGGGACCCTCAAACACCCCCACACCCATCCCTGTCCCCGTGCACACAGAGGATACACTGCCCTGGGGAGTCAGTGATGTCCTGGCCAGGGGGTGATGTGCTCTTCAGCTTCTCAGCGTTGGGGAAGGGGCTCAACAGCTGCATCTCAAAGTCCTCACGCCGCTCGTACTCCTTGCCCCGGTAGATGAAGACCTTGTTCTGCAGGGCAGGAAGGTGACAGCTCATCCCTGTGCCACAGAGCAGGGCCAGCAAGCCCTAGAGCACTGGGATGCTGTGCTGGTAAGGCTCTCCTGCCAAGCAGGAGACACCCCCCTATCTAGGAAAAAATATCTCCCCAAATCCAGGAACTAGAAGAAAAACGAAAGAAGGCACATGGAGAATCAGGATTGTGCCAGCCAAGCAATGTCACTGAGGACAAATCCTCTGTGACAAATTTGGTGGCTTCTATGAGGGTGTGGCAGCATGGCTGGATGGGGGGAGAGTGACTGGAATTGTGCAAACCATCTGAGCCTGGGATGTCCCCTGGATGGGACAGATGCTGGGTGAGGAACAGGCTGGATGGTGACACTCAGAGAGTTGTGGTGCACAGGTGGACACCAGTGAGGAGTGGGGGCCCCTGGCTATGGAGGTGGCATCTCTGGAGGGTCCCTGGTGGGGGTCCTTGGCTATGGAGGTGGCAGCTCTGGAGGGTCCCTGGCTGTGGAGGTGGCAGCTGGGGAGCTGCTCCTGCCTCTGCTTACCCTGAGGAAGGTGGGGAAGCCCTGCCCGTAGTACCCCACAGCAAAGTAATCCGGGCTGGGCCGCAGCACCTTCAGGATCTTCTCATAGAACTTTGCCTCTCGCTGCTGCAGAGGAGAGGGGCAGGATGAGGGCAGGAGGGGGCCCTGCAGACCCCCCATGCCCCCTGCCCAGCCAGGCACCCACCAGGATGTCACTCAGCATCTCGTAGTCGAACACGTGGCTCTCGTACTGCTCCGCCAGCTCCTTGCAGATGTGGATGGCTTCCTCCCACATCTGGAGAGAGAGAGAGGGGCCAGGACAGGGCCCCCCAGGGCAGGGTGAACTGGGGAAGGGGCACCAGGGGCTTCTAGCAGGGACCACCTGCACCCCTGGCCCCTGTGAGGAGGGGGAGAGGGCTCTCCTGTGGGGACTGGTGGGCAGCAGAAGATCTTGGCTTCCCACCAAGCCCCCAGCTGACCCCATCAAGCCTTTGTCCAGAGATATCCAAGCTTCTGACCTGGACTGAGATGGGACAGCATGGGACAGGGATGGGATGAGGGACAGTGGCTGTGGGGTGACCCATCCAGCCCAGATTCACTGGGGCAGCTCCAGCCCCTCTGCAGCACTGGGGAGTGAGGGGCTGTGCTGAGAATGGGATGTGGGAGCATGATACAAGGGGGAATTGGTGGCAAGGGGGCCAGGCTTGTCCTGAGCCAGCCCAGCTCCCTCCAGTTCTGGGGTTTCAGAGGCTGCAGGGTCTGTGGGGTCCACGCTCACCTTGCCCTGGTCGAAGTACTCGATGATCTGGTTGTACAGAGCCTCCTTCAGCTGGCGCTGAGTGTGCAGCTGGAGCCCGTGTGGGCCTGGCACAGGGGCTGCATTCGACTCCTCTGACCACTGCACAAGGGATTGGGGACTGTCACACCCTGGGCCACAGAGCTGTCCCCTCCTCACAGCCCCCCAGCCCCCCGTGCCCACCGTGAGCAGCCGGGCGTGCAGCAGCAGCGTGTAGGCTCCCTCCGTGTAGTTCTCGTAGCTGATGTGCAGGTCCTTCAGCTTGTACAGGTACCTGAGGGTGACACAGCCACGTGTGGGGGGTGACAGCACCATCACCTGCCCCTCAGGCCGCCCTGCCAAGCCCATCCCTCTGGGAATGGCCAGGAGCCCCCAGCCCAGGCGCTGCTGGGGATCCCAGGGCTGGGCTCACCTGATGTACATGGCCTGGCGGTCAATCTCCTTGTAAAAGTTCTGTGGGAAGGCAGATAAGGTTGTTTGAGTGGCCCTAGGGGTGGCACGTGCCACAGCCCCTCACAGTGCCACCCTCTGGGTCACAGTGTTGCCAGGACTGTCCTCACACAGGGATGGCCGTGGCCCACACAGCTGCACATCCCAAGAGATGCCAGTTCTGGCACCCCCTCTCTGCTGTGCCAAGGGCAGCCTGGGGACTTGGGGACAAGCCCTGCCAGCCCTGGGGACCTGGGGGAGCACAGGAACAAGCTCAGGTTGCCCCAGGGAGCTGGGACACGGGATGAGCCCTGGCAGCCTGGGGAGCTGGAGCAGGACACAGGTGCTCACCAGCAGGTTGACGGTGCAGCTCATGCTGTAGGTCTTGTTCTCGTCATTCATGACAGCCCTGTAGTCCAGGAGCCGCTCCAGGAGCTCGCTCACCAGCCTCACAAAGTCCTCTCCAGGCTTGGCCAGCTCAGGGTGGCTCTGGCAGCAGCTCAGCAGGCTGGGGGAGAGAGGGAGGCACACGGGTCCCACTGCACAGCCGGCTCTGCAGTGCTCCCACCACTGCCCTGCCCAGCAGCAAAGGGCAGGGACAAAGCCTGGGCAGAGCAGGGGCATCACCTGGGGCAGGGGGGACTCCTGGGGCAGAGATAACACCTGGGGCAAGGGCATTACCTCAGGCAGGGGTAATTCCTGGGGCAGAGATAACATCTGGGGCAGGAGTAACTCCTGGTCTGAGATAACACCTGGGGCTTAGATAACACCTGGGGCAGAGGCATCACATCAGGCAGGGCTAATTCCTGGGGCAAAGATAACACCTGGGGCAGAGATAACACCTGGAGCTGGGGTAATTTCTGGTCTGAGATAACATCTGGGGCAGAGATAACACCTCAGGCAGGGGTAATTCCTGGGGCAGGGGGGACTCCTGGGGCAGAGATAACACCTGGGGCAGGAGTAACTCCTGGTCTGAGATAACACCTGGGGCTTGGATAACACCTGGGGCAGCGGCATCACATCAGGCAGGGGCAATTCCTGGGGTAAAGATAACACCTGGGGCAGAGATAACACCTGGGGAAGTGGCATTACCTCAGGCAGAGGTGACTCTCAGGGCAGAGATAAGACCTGAAGCAGGAGTAACTCCTGGGGCAGAGATACCCTGGAGATGGGGTAATTCCTGGTCTGAGATAACAGCTGGAGCAGAGGCATCACCTCAAGCAGGGGTGACTCCTGGTCTGAGATAACATCTGGGGCAGAGATAAAACCTCAGGCAGGGGTAATTCCTGGGGCAGGGGGCATCACTTAAGGCATAGGGTAATTCCTGGGGCAGGAACAGGAGCATCACCTGCAGCAGGGGTAACACCTGGGGCAAAGATAACACCTGGGGCAGGGTGGCTGGGCCAGCAGAGATGTGCAGGGGGCACACGGTGGTGCTCAGGCACCCTCTGCCTCCCTCCTCACGGGTGCCTTTCCCCCTGGCACACTCCGGGCCAGGGCACAGCGTGAGGAGCAGTGGGATGGCAGCAGGAACGGTGACAGCAAAGCAGAGAAGGTGGCAGGGATGTCACTGCACACTCACATGCTCTTGAAAAGCTGCATGTACTGCTCGTCCCCGCGGCCGCCCTCCACCTCGCTGTCCAGCCTGCGCAGGATCTCATCCTCAAACTGGAAAGCGGACAAAGATGGGCTGAGCTTGGAGCAGCCCCTCCCCAGAGACCATCCCAGAGAGAAGGTTCCAGACCACGCCACTCCCTTGCCGTGGGTGGTTCCCAGCCCATCCCAGCCCTCACCCGGGTGAAGCTGCCGCTGAGGCGGTGCTCACACAGCATCATGTCGAAGAAGATGGGGATGGTGGATTTGCGCAGCTCCAGCTCCGGCACCAGCGTCATCTCCAGGATGGGACCCACCATGCCCGGGATGAACTCGATCTTGCGCTGCCCTGGGAGGACAGGGAGGGCTGGGATCCATGCCCAAAGCAGCAAAACCCCCTCGCCACACCCACTGTGGGCACGGAGAGCCAAAATCCATCCCTGCACAGTGCGGCTCACCGAGGCTGTACCACATGTCCCGGATGGACGCTCCAATGGTGGCTCTCATGTCCCCGTACCTGCGGGGACAGAGGGACAGCATCGCTCTGCAGCTCTGGGTGTGCCCAGCCCAGCTGGCTCATCCCAAATTCCCTGTCCCCGGGGCAGGGACTCACTTGGCCAGGATACTGTTGCGTTTGCCCGGGGAGAAATTCTCCAGCTGCAGCGAGTCCTGCGTGAGGAAAGCCACGGCCAGGTGGAAATAATTGTTCCAAAGCTGCGGTGGAAGGAAGCAGAGGGATGAGTGCCAGGCTGGGGGGCACAGCGGGGTCTGCTCCTGACCCCAAGCAGGGCTGAGGCAGTGCCACCCACCCACCTGCAGCTCGAAGTTGCTGTCGCTCAGGAACATCTCGGTCAAGGTGGTGGCAAAGTGGTTGATGGCACGCAGGAACTCCCTGGGGACGGTGGGCACGGAGTGAGGGCAGCACCAGCGTGCCCAGCCTGGTGTGCCCACCTCCATCACACAGAGGGTGAGGTCCTTTCTGCCCCCCAAACACTGTCCAGAGTCCACCTACCCTGCTATCACCGTGATATTGTCTGAAAAATCCTTTTTTCTCCAGGATTTTCTCCTGGGAGGCTGAGAAGCCTCAGAGAGTGTTGTGGTGTGCTGTAATGTCACATTTTGGACTTCCAGGTCACTTCCCCAGGTGTGCCTATAACCTCTCTCCCTTCCCCCTCGCCCCCTTGCTGAGTGAGTCCTGTCAATCAGGCTTAACATTCCAGCAAGGCGTCGTGTGGTTGGTCAAGTTCAAAGGATGCCCCTCAGGCCTGGGGGTCATTGGCCTGTCTGGGTGTCATCTTCCCCTGAGACCCCACCCCTCTCACCTGGTTGGTGGCTCACCTGTACCTCCCCTCCCCCTGTCCCTGAGCTTAAAAGGTGAATCAGACCATGTGGCCGGATTCTGTTGGAGCAGTTGCTCATGTTCAGACCTCTGTAACCATGGAATAAACCTCTGGATATTAAACCCTCCAGCAGAATCCATCCTTTTTCTCTTCACCATCGCCTGAAGCTATTCCTCCTGAGGTAAACGGGGTTCCTAACAAGCCTGGACTTGTTCAGCTGCCCAGCTGCAATCTCCAGCAAGCCAAGGTATCTCTGGGGTGATACACCGCAGTTGCTGCCTTTGGCCCAGCAGCGAGGGTCAGACTGGCCCAGGCACAATCTAACTGGTAATATTGGGAGCCATATTCCAATAAGAGAGGAATGAAAACAATAATTATCTGATTGCTGCTCCCGTGTTTGCCACTTTGGAATGTGGCTTGGACAATGTTTACACCAACAGGTGAATGTTTGATTGGTTCCGTGTGAATTGTTTTTACTTAATGGCCAATCACAGCCAGCCGTGTCAGGTTGACAGAGAATAAGTCACAGGTTTTTATTCTTCATTCTTGTTAAGCCTTCTGATGTATCCTTTCTCTTTCTTTAGCATAGTTTTAGTATAGATATAATATAATATAATATAATATAATATAATATAATATAATATAATATAATATAATATAATATAATATAATATAATATAATATAATATAATATAATATAATATAATATAATATAATATAATATAATATAATATAATATATAACTGTTATAAATAGTTATATAGTATTATATTATATTATATTATATTATATTATATTATATTATATTATATTATATTATATTACATTTTTAGAACATGGACCCAAATTCTCATCTCTCACCTCATTCTGGGGCCCTTACAAACACCACACCCCACAGCACCCCAGGTGCTCACAGCCACCCCAGCCTCCCCCTGTGCTCCCCACCAGCCTCTCACCGGTTCTGCACCATGTTCATCACCACCCAGTCACCAGGATACACCGTCTTCCCGATCAGGTCCTTGAAGAGGATAAAAGTCTCCATGAGGAAGTCCTGCAAGGGAGGGAGAGATGTCAGAGTCGTGCTGGGCTGCAGTGCCCTCCGGAGGAGGCTGTGAGGGAGGCGCTGGTGCCGGAGGGCTCCGTGTTGCACTCACCATCAGCTCGGGCCGGGAGGGGAACGCCTGGATGTAGGTGCTGTAGTGGTCCTTGTCCATCTGGCTCAGGATGGTGGCCATGCAGGCCACGTAGTGGCTCTGGGGCACAGGAGCTGCTCAGGCCCTGCTGGGTCCTGCAGCTCCAGTCGGTTCATAACCCAGAGCCCCAATTCACCCCCTCCCTCCCTGGTCCCCTCTCCCCCAGCTCCCTTCTCCTGGCCCCTTCATGTGCATCCCACTGCAAGGATGGGATGGCTCCTGCACCCACCACGATGCCAGGGGGATGCAGGAGTCATTACAGAGTGGTGCTGAAGCACCTCTGTCATTTCTGAGATCATTTAAGGCCATCTGTGGGTGTCAGGGCATTTCGAAAATGGCAAGCAGGTTCCTTCTGGAGTGCCTCCAGTGCAGGGTCCCCAAACCGAGTCCCTGGCTCCACTCCAGGGGGCTCCCAGGTTTGTAGCAGGACAAGTGGAATGTGCATCAGCGGGATGCTGCCCAAAAGCTGTCCCAGAGACACTTCCAAGGCTGGAAACTGCGGGAAAGGGCAGCAGTTCCTGGGCTAAGAGCATGGTCTGGCATGCTCAAGGGGAGTGATGCCCTGCCCTGCCCCGGTGCCACTGATGGAGCTTTGTGGGTGGCTTCGGGTGCCAGCCCATGCCCAGAGACTGCCGTGCCTGAGCCCTGCGAGGCAACACCGGGCTCTGGGCACCGCTGCTGCCCTTCCATCCCTCCTTCCATCCCTGCAGGTTGGGCACTGCCGGAGCTCCCGCCCGGATCCCAGCGGAGCATTCCCGCCCTGCCATTCCCCCATTGCGGCCCCAGGCCAAGCACACGCGGACCCAAGCGGGCTGTTCGGGATGGGATGTGACCGCTGCGGGTGACCGAGGGCTCCAGCCCGACACCGCCAGCCCGGGGGCAGCCCCGGGAGCATCCCGGGATGGGGCACAGCCCACCGAGAGCTGCAGCGGGTGAGCAGCGAGCGCCCACGGCCAGCCCTGGCTGCGAGGGGTTTTCTGTCTCTAGGAGGGAATTCCAGGGAATTCACTCGTGCAAAGCAAACGGATCAAACCCCAAAATCTCCCGCTGCTCCGGGAATCCCTGTGGTGCCCCAGCACCGGCATACCGGGGGCCCGCGGGACCGGGACGCACCGGCACCGCCCCGCCCGGGCAGCGCCCTCCCGGTACCGGGACCGCGGCTCCTCCCGGGCTCCGGGGCTCGGCTCCCGGGCGCGCACCCCGTGCCGGGGCTCCGCCCCCCGCCCCGCTCCGCCCCCGCCGGCTCCGCCCCGGTACCGGCGAGCGCGCGCCGCCCCGCCCCGCCCCGCCGAGCCCCGCGCCCGCCGCTGCCGGACCCGCGCTGCCGCCGCCGCCGCCTCGGAGCACCAGGTACGGGGCGGGATGGGGAGGACGCTCGGCTCGGGAGCGGGGCGGCGGCCGCACCGGGGGCTGCGGGCATCGGCCCTGCGGCGCCCGCCGGTACCGGGACCCCGGGCGGCCCCGCGGCCGGGGCATGCGAACCCCGGGGCCAGCAGCGGCGACGCGGTGCGGGGAGCCCCGGAACCGGGACTGCGCGGCGGCGCGGTGATCCCGGGAGCGCGGGTGCGGCGCGGGGACCCTCGGCCCGCGGGATGCGCGGGGGCCGAGCTGGGCTGGCCAGGGGGATCCTCGGTGTCCCCGGGGGTCGCGGCACCTCCCTGTCCTCCCCTCTTTGCTCCCGGCGAGCAGGAGCTGCCCGGGGAACTGCGGGAGGCACCGCGCACCGAGCATCCTCCGGCGGGCGCCGTGCACCGAGCACCCCGCACCGAGCCCCCTACGCTGGGCACCCCGCACCGAGGTGACCACCGGCGGCCGTGGCGGGGGTCTCTGGGGGGCACAGCCGTGCCGGAACGGTGGCACGGTGCGCAGCCTATGGAGGAGCATCAGTGGTGGGAGCGGCTGTGCTAGAGGGGCCGAAGACCCCCACGTTGCTCCGCGGTGCCGCAGCCTCGCCCTGTCCGCCCCGGGCCGTGGTGCCCCCGCTGCTGCTGGAGCCGCTCTGGGCTCATCCCCGCTCCCCCTCGTTAGGAAGGCGTCCGTCAGCCGGGGCTGTGCCGGGTGACACACACGCACACGCACATCCAGGGATGTCACTTTCGGTACCGCGCGCCGCCGTGACGCCGGCCGGGGCTGGAGGGATTCAGCCCACGTTGCTCCCGAGGCCTGGTGTCCGCCGGAGCGAGTCCCGGGAAATGGGGGTGCTCCGGTCCCTCCCGGGATGTTCCGGTCCCGATCCCGCCCGCCGGAGCTGCGGCTGCCGAGGGCGGTGCGGGAGCGGGGCCGAGGTCCCCGCGGAGCCGCTTCGGTGCCGGGAACACGAGGTGGACACGAATGAGTAACCAGCGGGCCCGGCTGTGCCAGCACGGGGACATACGGGGACATCGGTGGCAGCTGCTCGCTCCGAGGGGCACGGCGTGCCCAGGGCCAGCAGCGATCTCCGGGCTCGGGAATGAACCCTTTGGCACAGCCGCGGCGACAGGGGGACCCTCGGGTGGGGATGGCACCTCCGGCCATTCCCCGTGTCCCCTGCCCGCTGGGAGCGTCCGTCCTTCCGGAGCGGGGTGGGTTTGGTCGCAGAAGCTCCTTTGGGCTGAGGTTGTCTTCTTTACAAATGATAATTACTGTAATTGCTTAATAGCATGGTGGCATCCAGAGGCCACAGATAATGAGCGGGTCTATTCCTGTCCCTGCTAACGACACTGCTCCGGTCCTACCCAGCCTCGCCTCTTTGCTGAGGTGCTCCGTGTGCTCCGGGCTGTTTGATGGTGGGGAAACTGAGGCACGAGGAAGAGGAAAACACTCGCTAATTCCCAAATTCCCGCGGTAGCCAGCGTTGTCTAAAGCGGACGGAGATAAAGGGGGGCAGGCTGCTCTCGATGGCATTGAGAATGCACTTAAAGGCAGGAATTTGTATTCTGGAAGGACATTCCCGGTGCCGGGAGCTGCAGCTGCAGAGGCCGTGCTGCTGGCTGCTGCCACCGTGGGTAGGGGCTGTCCCAGGGGGTCCCTGCTGCACCCAGGACCGAGCCCCCCGAGCCTGGACCGGGCTGTGCAGGGGCAGCTGGGGCAGTGCAGGAACTGATGGGCGGTGAAGCCTTTCCAGCTATTTCCAGAAGTGAGTTTTGGGGACAGTTGGTGGCTTTCTGATGCCATTTCTGGCCTGTGAGGGAGCCCACGGAGCCTTTGTCACCCAGGGTCCCCTAGCCAGGGATTGCTTTGCACGAGATGGGTGCCCAACCCCTTCCCCAGAGCTGAGACATCCTCCCTGCAGAGCACAGGGTCTGCAGATGAGCTGGGTCTCCTGTGGCCAAGGCTCTCTGGGCCGTGTCCCACTTCCCTCGTGCTGTCCCTGCTGCAGGATCAGCCCGTGCTGGAGATGCCAGCGGAGCCCTGGGGTTTGGTGCTGGCCACCAGCCGAGCTCTCTGGGCTGGATCTCCATCACAAGGACCTGTGTAGCCACACAGGGCATTCCCAGGGTGAGGAGGAGGATGGTGCTGCCCAAACCCCATTCAGTGGGAAGGAAGCAGCCGAGCAGGGTGTTCTTCCTGCCGGGGTGGTCTCTCCTGCAGCCCCGGGGGTGGCACTGAACCACAGCAGCTCCAGGGATGCTCCTCCTTGCCTGGATGAGCCCAGGGAAGCCTCGGGACACAGAACAAACTCCTCCTGAGCTGCTCCCCCAGGCAGGTCACTCTCCCTCTTCATGTCTCATCAAAGCAGCGCTACCAAAGCTGCTCCGCCTGGCAGAGAGGTGGGGACGCCAGCAGGTAGCACAGCGAACAGAGCCGCCACCGCCGTGACAGCCCTATTAGCATCCACGGGAGACACAGGGATAATTTGGCTTCTGCAGCTTCTGAAGGCTCGTGCAGAGCCTTTGTACTCCCGAATCCCTGACCGTGCGCGGCTCCATCTGCAGCAGCAGCACGTCCACATCAGAGGGCAGCGGTGGCAGCGGGGCTGGTGACCTCAGCGTGCCGGGAGGGTGTCACTGCTCCTTCCCCAGCCCACGGGATCCCTTCCATGCCACCAGGGGCATGAGCCATGGCACGTGTGGCCAGGCCAGCCGGGAGCCCCAAGAGGAGCCTGTAGGGTGGCTGTGGGTGCTGGTGCCATGGGGAGGTGGGTGCTGGGGGCTCCCTGGTCAGGCTGGGTGTCACCAGAGCCTCCTCCTGGACCCCGTGGCTGGGAGAGTGACTGATGTTCCCTCGGAGCACTCCAGCCAGTGACCTACATAGGGATGAGTGCGGATCCCTCGTTCCTCTGAGCTGTGTGCCCATACTGCTCCCAGCACCCCTGGGTGATGCTCAGTGTGGGGATGAGGGGCACAGCCACCCCTGGCACGGCCCTGGTGGCAGGGACAGCTCCTGTGCCCTCGGCCAGGCCAGCCCAGGGCTCCTGAGGGAGGCACAGCAGCGCTCAAGCAGAGCCTGGAGCACTGCTGAGAGCAACGTGGTCAGCACTGCAAGGTCCTTCAGGGACATGGGGAGCTGGCCTTGGGGACAGGAGCCGAGCTGGACTCAGGGAGTGCTGGGAATGTGGCTGGAGAGGGGGTTTCTCCTTGCTGGGGGCTGCGAGGGCTGAGCACAGGAGGGAGAGGAGCGGCTTGGGCGGAAGCGCTCGGTTGGCACGAGCACAGTGGGATGGAAGCGGGTGTGATTGAGAGCCTGCAGGAAATGAGGAGGGCTGCGAGGCTCCCAGCAGCCGGGTTCTGGAAGAGCCTCCAAGAAGAGAAGCGTGAGGGCAGGGCATGAGCTGGCTTCGTGGTGGAGCTTCCTCAGCGAGGAAGCAGAGTTGGGGTGTGCAAGCTGCCCCAGGAGCTGCTCCAAGTCCTCCATTCTCGAGTCCCACACATGCTCTGATCCGAGAACAAACGCCTCGAGTCCTCCCAGAGCCAAGGCAGGATTAGGCTCGGCTGTGATGTGTCATGGTTCCTGCCCCTCCAGAGCTCATCCTCCAGTGCTGCCCCAGCCCACAGCCAGCAGCGCTTCTCTCTCCTCTGCAGATCAGGAAAATCAGATGTGTTGCCCCACAAAGGCACTACCCTGCGAGCAGAGCTGGGTCATTCACTGCTCTCCTCTGTGGTTCCAGGAGAACCTGACTTCCTCCCTCATAAATCTCATCTCCTGGCGTCCCGTGTCCTGAGGAGAAGATTTATGTGTCTGCCTCGTTTTTCCCTCTTCCACGGCTTTACCAGCAAGGGTGAAGGACAGGATAGGTGCAGAAAGGGCTGAAGCTGGCAGGTAACAGGCAGGGCAGTGAGAAGCAGGGCTCTGACCTCTGAGGGCAGCCCTGCACCATCACAGATGTGTCCCATGATGTGTCCTCTGCAAACCCAGCAGGTTTAGTGCCTCTGATTCACAAAATCCACCACCCGTAGTGGCCAGAGAAACCCAGTGCTGGGGCTCTCTGAGGGGTGTCCATGAGATTCCTGGTGTGTCCTCAGCTCCTGGTGTCACTCAGCAGAGGAGAGATCATTCCCAGCTGTGTGAGCATCCAGCAGAAGTCATGGCATGTCACAGTGCCATCACCTGCTTTCACCTGTACATCCCCCATGCGACCTGCTGTCTCACTTTATCCATGTGCCTGGAATTCCCATAAGAACCAGAGAAGAAAACCACTCAGACCTTAAAAAATTACTGAGATGGAGGGTCCACCGTTGTGCAGAACCTTTCCAAGCTGTTCCTGTGCCAGCTGGCCTCACTTTTTAAGGAAGTTGCTTCTCTGACATGCCAACACGCATTTCCAGCTGCCATGAACGGAGCTTGGAGCTGCCACTCAGAGCCCCATCCTGCACATTCTGTGCTCCACGCCCCCCGCCTGCCTCTGAACTGGTCTTTTTCCTTCCTTGCTCTTCATTTTCTCCCTTTCCTCAGTTTCCCTCCGTGCTCAGGGCTGTGGGATGGTTACAAGCAGAGACGTTGCTGCTTTGGCTGCTTTTAACCCACTTCAAGCGTGCCACTTTGCTTTTGGGATCATCCTGCTTTCTTCATCGAAATGTCAAATGCCTCACAGAAATCCGAGTGTGCTCTGCCGAGGCTTTTACCTCCCCTGACCAAACTTGGAACCTCATCAAGCCCGGCAGCAGCGAATGGGTTTGATGAGCCGTGCTCTGCCCAGCCCCGTGCTGACTGGCGTGGTGCCTCATGCTGCCCTCCTTCAGAAGGGATTAATCAGGCACCAAATCCATCCCCTGGGTGGTTCCAGCCCACCTGCACCCCCAGATCACCGTGCAGGGCTCTGGGGCTCCCTGTTCCACCCACGGGGCTCTCCTGGCAGTGATCACTCCAAGGAGAACCCTGGCAGAGTGGAGCACCAGGGCTCCAGCTTTGGCTTCAGGTTTCTCCTGGAGGGAGGAGTGACCACAGCCCTGGGCTCCTGTTGGAGTAGACCCTGAAGGGGCTGTGGTGGGCTCAGCACCTTGGAGCAGCCCCAGGATTGAGGTGCTGAGCACCATTGCCCAGTAAATGAGCTTGAAGAGTGGCTGGGAAGTGCTGGGTGCCAGGTGCATCTGAGATGTCCTTTGGAGTGAGTTCCTCGGGTTCAGGGTCAGCCCAGGAGAGCCCATCAGACCCTAGATTGGACCGTCCCGATACCCCCACTCATTATCCACGCTCGGAGATGCCGGTGTGCTGCAAGCAGCGCCCGAGCACTAAACCCAAGCACAGCACGGAGCAGAGAGAAAACGCAGGGATGCGTGGGAGGGTCCTGGCGCGGCTCTTTGACATCCTCGCAAGTGTTCCCAAACGGAGTTGCTCCATGTATAATTTATAGGCTTCCCTTTGTCCTTGTGGCTCGTCTCTGATCTCGGGAAGGCCGAGGGTGCTCCGGCGAGGCCCCGCTGAGTGACAGCGCCGCGTTTGCTGCGTCGGCAGGGGAGCGGCTCCGTCCCACGCTGCGGCAGCCGCGCCTCGCCCCGGGCCCGGCGCAGCATCACGGGGCCGGTTCTGCTTTCAAACCGTGCCAGCCGCGCTGCTGCCCCGTGCCCGGCGCTCGGAGCCGTTCCAGCACCCATCGAGGATGCTCCGGAGCGGGCTGGCACACTCGGGCTCCTCTGGCTCCAGATGTGCCCAGCAAGGCCCTGTGCCCTCCCTCGTTGCCCTCTTGCTGCCGAGCACTCCAAGCACGTGGGTGACCCCACGTCCGTGACGAGGCTTTAAGAGTGGCTCATATATCGCGGATATCGCGACAGGCGGTGGCCAGGCCAGCGTGGGTCAGCAGGGATGAAGCGAGGACGGGCGGCTCTGGCTCCAGCCCCAGCCAGCTCAGCTCGCTGCTCCGCCTGTTGCTGCCCATACTAACGAGCAGCCCCGTCCCGTCTGTCTCGTCCTGCCTCGCAGACATCTCCGGGTGTCTGGGCACGGCTCCAAGCTCGGGAGCGGCGCGTGGAGCAGCATCCCGACGAACCGGGAGCGGGGCGTGCGGGGCCGGGCTGGGCGGGGGAGGGCTCTGAGAGCCCCCCGGCTCCGCTGGGGCAGCGCTGCGAGTTTGGCTGTGCCGGCGCTGGGGACTCCGGGCTGCTCTGCTGAGTCAGCGCTTCGTGCCAGCCGCAGCGAGGCAAGGCAGGGAGGGGAGCGGGGGTGTCTGAGCCGTGTGTCCGTCCGCACTGACGGTCCCGCCTCGGCGTGCGGGGACGCTGCGGAGGCACCGGGCTGTGCTCTGGGGATGGGGGACACGGGACACGGTGGGGTGCGACAAAGCTGAACCGCTGCTCGCTGCGGATGGAATCTCTGGGTTTGGCCGTGGCCCAGAAGGAGCTGACGGCCTCCCCTGCACCCGGTGTGCCCCGTGCTGCCGGTGCCCGGGCACGGTGATGGGCTGGCAGGGGTGGGTGCTGCGGGTACGCCTGGGACAGGGCAGCGGAGGGGTTCCCCTTGCAGCTGCGGGGAGTGGGAGTCCTGCAGGGCCGTGCGGGGACAACGGCAGGGACGGGGACAATGGCAGGGATGCAATCCCTGGGTACAATCCCCCCTGTGACCCCGAGTCCTGCCCCTGTGCCGCCTGTGAAGTTCTGCCGGCGTCAGTGACACCCCCGGCCTCACTGAAGGTTCTCCCTCCTGCTGGTTCCCATGTGTCTCAAGTGTCCCCAAGCCACTGTGTCACCACTGCTCACAGAGCTGGCCCCCCATGCCCGCAGCACCTCTGGTGCCCAATCCGGCCACAGCCACACGTGGCATGTCCCCTGTGTCACCCTGGCCGTGCCCCTGGCAGGATGGACCTCATGCCCAGTCCGGCCACAACCACACGCGACACATCCGCTGTGTCACCCTGGCCGTGCCTCATGCCCGTCCCGCCATGTGCCATGCTGGATGGGTTCCCCACGCCTTGCCCATCCCCGCAGAGCTGGAGCCCGTGCCCGGCGGATGCCCCGTGTCCGTCCGTCTGTCCGTCTGTCCGTCCCTCACGGACAGCCGCCCCTTGCCCTGGCCCCGGCCCTGCCCTCCCGCTGCCCGCGCCCCGCACACACGAGGCACCAGCCCCGGCGAGGCAGAGCTATTTTTAACAGCCGCTTCTGCTTGATTTGAGCTGTGAACTCGGAACGTGTTTATGCTAAAGGGCTTTCTTTTCCCTTCTCCCTTTGTGCTGAGGAGGCAGCGCCGCAGATCAAAGCCTGTCTCTTCGCGTTTGCTGATGCTGGGCTGGGAGCGAGCCGAGCCGGGAGAGGCCGGCACTTCCACGGGGACACTCGTGTCCTGGGGGGCCGCGGTGGCGTGGCCGGCTCTGACGCACCTCTCTTTGTCCCCGCAGGTCCGGGAGCCATGGGCGGGCACGGCGGGCACCGGGCGGCCCCGAGCGGGCGGCGCTGAGCCCGGGCGGCCCCGAGCCCGAGCGGCGGGACCATGAGCGGCTGCGGGCGCCGGCGGGGAGCGGCGGAACCGGGCTCGGCCGTCGGGGCGGCGCTCCGGGGGCTGTAGGGCCGGGCGGCGGGCAGCAATGCCCTGCGGCCCCGAGCCCACCTCCCGCCCGGCATCCGCGGGATGAGGCTGCCCGCCGGCCCAGCAGCTCCGGGGAACGGCGGCAGCCCAGGGCTCCGGCCCCGCGGCGCTGAGCCATGGTCAGCCGTGAGCCCGTGCCCGGCCCGGCCCCCGCCGGCGAGGGCAGCCAGGAGAAAGCCATGACGGTGCGCTCGGTGCTGCTCAACCGCGACTCGCCCGACATCGAGAGCCGCCTCAAGCGCCGGCGCAACCGCACGCAGCAGGTCCGCTTCAAGGACCTGGTGGAGGCCGGCGCGGGGCGGGCGGACAGCCCCGGGCCCCCGGCCGGCCCCGGCCACAACACCCCACGTGCCTCGCCGCCCCCCAGGGACCCCCCTGAGCCGGCGGCTCTCCGTGCCTCGCGGCGCAGCTGGCCCCAGGCGCAGCCCGGCTCGCTGACGCTGCCCATGCCCAGGAAGGCGTGCATGAGCACCGCCATCCAGACCTCCCCCAGCCTCCAGAAGCCCTTCCCGGCCCCCCAGCCCCGCAGTAAAAGCGTCTGCGATGTGGCGGAGGACGCGCTGCCGCCCGCCGCGGCGAGCGCCCGGTGCCCGGGAGCGGCCGTGCCCACCGTGCCCGGCTGGGCCGCGCCCCCGCGGGCCCCCGGCGGCCTCCCCGGCCACGATCGCAGCGCTGCCCTCGCCCAGCACGCCAAGGCGCGCCGCACCCCGCCGCCGCCGCCACCCAGGGACCCCCCACCCCCTTACCAGGGCGCT
The DNA here is from genome assembly GCF_027579445.1 of Ammospiza nelsoni. Classification (NCBI taxonomy): domain Eukaryota; kingdom Metazoa; phylum Chordata; class Aves; order Passeriformes; family Passerellidae; genus Ammospiza; species Ammospiza nelsoni. The sequence goes on from NC_080636.1 coordinate 5,829,814, forward strand.
GCCCGCTGCGCCCCGCCGGTGCCAAGCTGCGCCCCCGAGCCCTGCCCGCCGCCCCCAGCCTGTGCCCAGCTCCGCGGGAGCCCCCGGGGCAACCAAGGAGTCACCCCCCGGCCGGCCTCCGTGCCCTGCGGCCAGCCCCGGCCGCCCGCCGAGCACCGGGGGCTCGGCCGCAGCGACTCGGAGCGGAGCCTGCCCTGCGGGCGCGCCCCGTGCCCGCCCTCGCCGCAGCGGCGGCAGCCCGTCCCCGCCACGGACACCCACGGCCCCCTCCGGCAGCCACCTCAGGGCACCCCCCCGCGGGACCCCCCGGCCCCCCAGCACCAGCTCTGCGCCGCCATCTGGGGGGGACCCTGCTGCGCCTCGCCAGCCCCCGTCCCACCGGTACCGGCACCGGTACCACCGGGCTGGCACGGCTCGGACACGACACCAGCCACCCCCGGCAGCTGCAGCCGGCTCCGCGCCGCCCAAGCCGGGCACGGCTGGGCAGGACCCGAGGGGACCGGGGAGCCGCCCACGGCCACGCAGGGCCCCGGCGTGGGGACACGAGCGGAGCCCCCCCGGCACGGGCAGCCCCGCCCTGCCGCCGAGCAGCCCGACACGCTGCACCACGTCCAGGACCTTCTGCAGCTGGTGGTGGTGGCCAAGGGGCCGGTGGGACCACCAGCGAGGGCTGAGGACGCCCGGACATCTCAGGGAGAGGGCCCCCGGGGGCCCGGGGAGCAGGGGGACCTGCATTCCCAGCTGCAGTCCCTGGAAGGGGTGCTGGAGACCAGCCAGCAAACCATCCGGGTGCTGCTGGACGTCATCCAGGACCTGGAGAAGAAGGAGGCGCAGAGGGATGGGTGAGTAGGAGGGGACAGAGTGTGGGGGGCTGTGGAGACAATGCCCTGGGGGCTGGGGATGGAGGATGGGGGACCCTGACAGAGATTTGGATGCTGCTGCCTCCCGAAGGACTGAGAAACTCAGAGCTGCTGTCCATGTGGCTCCAGGTTTTGGTGAGAGGTCTCACGTGCCCAGGGATGGGGGATGAGGGGGTGCTGGGTTCCTGCCTGGCTCTGCTGCAGCTGATTTGTCCCTTGGTCACTGGGAGCAGGGATCTAGAATGTCACATCCCAGGCCCTCCATCCCTGCCCCATCCTTGGAGTTTCCTTTGGCACAAATCCATGGCTGCTGCCCCTGTGATGGGTTTGGCTGCATCCAGGACCCCCATCCTGCCCAGGGCCGGCTCCCAGGGGCAGGGAGTTCTCCAGGCCAGCATTCCTTGGGCTCCCAGACTGATTTGCCAGATGGAGGAAGGTGTTCTAGGTCAGCCCACCATGGCCTTGAGCTGAAATGCTCCAAACTCATCTCACATGAGCGTAACCAACAAACCCCCAAGAGATGCCAGTCCTGGCATCCTCCTGTAAAATCTTTGGGGCTTCTTCCTGATGCCCAGAATTGCCATGATTAACCATTAAGTCAGATGGTTTTGGCTGTGAGTGGAGCACAGGGAACATTGTCCCCATTGCCCCTGTGCCACCTCTGGAGCGCTGGCAGTGGGGAGAGACCCCCTCAAGGTTGTCCCAAACCCCTTAATTAAGACCTCAGCTCCATTTACTGTTAGAGTCAAACAAGCAAACAAGACACCCAGGGATAGGAAATCACACCAAACATTATCCTGGCGTCCTTGCGCTGCAGAACAGCAGAGCCTCGTTTGCCACAGGTCAGATCCCAGGTGCCCACTGCCCACCAGAGCAGGGCCACCATCCCTGAGACACCCTGGCACCGACCACCAGCAGCATCCCACAAAAAATTATCCATATAAAACATGGAAGAGTATCCCAGGATGAGCTCTCCCAGCAGAGGGGGGCTGTTGTACAAGGCCAGAGCTGCAGGCGCACACACATTTACGTACCACACACATATATATATGTGTGTATAAAGGGCCTCATGATCTAATTCAGGTGCTGGCAGAATAAATCCCCATTGCAATGTGTAATTTGGTGCATTAGCAGACCCAGTTTCTGAGGGCTGAGAACAACTGTGGTCAAGGTCGAGTAACAGGAGGAAGGTTTCAATGAGGAAATGTGACGTGGATGTGGGACACGTTCTGTCAGCCGTGCCCCCAAATCCACAGCCCTGAAGGGGCCCCAAAGGGACCAACAGCATTCACAGGGCTCCTTCTGGGCAGAGCAGAATGAGCAGGGACCAGCAGTGCTGGGGTACAGGAGAGCCCCAGTACAGCCCTTGGGATTGGGGTGTCTCAGGTTTGGGGTCTGGCACCAGCAGCAGAGAGATGTGGGGTGATGATTCCTTCTGTGGACAGCATGAACTGAGCCTGGGCAGGAATCAGCTTAATCCAAGCCCTGTGAACCTTCCTGGAGGAGGAGAGGATGCTCTGGGTACAAAAACATCAAAAAGATAAATTCCGAGCCTGGCGTGGGCTGGAGATGAGTCTGGAGCATCTCCCTGTGCCCATCTGCCAGGGCACGGCTGTGCCAGGGCAGCACCACGTGCCTTGCACTCCCTCCATGGCACCACGTGTGGGGAGAGGTGTGGGGAGCCCTGGGATGAGGATTGGGGTGGGGATGGGAGGGGAGGACGCAGCAGGAAGGGTTTGGGGGTGCCACAGTGCTCAGCACTGGTGTGCTCCCATCAGAGAAACACCTGGCTTGGTATTAATTGGGATCACATGGGAGGAGAGGAGATGGATCCCAGAGAGGAAATGGGGTGGGATCCAGGGACAAGAGGGGCTGGGATCCCAGAGAGGAGAGGAGATGGATCCTAGAGAGGAAAGGGGGTGGCATCCAGGGAGAAAAGGAGATGGATACCAGAGAGGAAGAGGAGCTGGGATTCAGGAGGAAATACAGGGAAAAGAGGGTCTGAATGCCAGGGAGAAAAGGAGCTGGGATCCAGGGAGGAGAGGAGATGGATCCCAGAGAGGAAGAGGAGCTGGGATTCAGGAGAGGGGATCCCAGAGACAAAAAGGAGCTGGGTTTCAGGAGGAAAGGAGACGGATCCTAGAGAGGAAAGGGGGCGGCATCCAGGGAGATGGATCCCAGAGAGGAAGAGGAGCTGGGATTCAGAAGGAAATACAGGGAGAAGAGGATCTGAATGCCAGGGAGAAAAGGAGCTGGGATCCAGGGAGGAGAGGAGATGGATCCTGGAGAGGAAGAGGAGCTGGGATCCAGGGAGGAGAGGAGATGGATCCCAGAGAGGAAGAGGAGCTGGGATCCAGGGAGGAGAGGAGATGGATCCTAGAGAGGAAGAGGAGCTGGGATTCAGGAGATACAGGGAGAAGAGGGTCTGAATGCCAGGGAGAAAAGGAGCTGGGCTGCAGGGAGCAGAGTCCTGGCTGCTGGGGTGGGACAGGGGCAGCAGAGGACACGGGCAGACCCAGAGCAGGTCCCCAGGCTCACGGCACATCTCTGTCACAGGCGCCACTCGTACCGGACTGGGCAGGACATCGCCAACTGCGGGACCTGCCGGGACTGTGCCTGCATCATCTACAGGTGAGGGCCAGCCCTGGCTCCAGCACCCCTGGGCTCTGCTCCCCTGCAGTCCCAGAGCTCTCCCCTGGCTGGGAGGCAGCAGGGAGGGTGACAGGGAGGCAGCAGGGAGGGTGACAGCCAAGTGCACACCTCCTGTCCCCATGTTGGGGACACCACACACAGAACACTTTTGGGTGTCTGGGCTGTCCCTGCAGATCAGATCAGCCAGGGTGCTCTCCATGGAGGAGCAGCACCTGGAAGGGGCTGCTCTGGCACCGTGGCAGAGCATTTCCCTCCTGGAGCAGCAATCTATGGGGGAAGCCTCGCTGGCGGCTGCTGCGTGGGCTCGCTCCAAATGCAGCCTGCATCCTGTTGTCCCCGTGCCAGCTCTGCACAGATGCTGCAGATGGGCTCCTGCCCCTCACTGTGGTTTGGGAACACAGGGCCTGGGCTCTGCTCCCCAGTGCTGGCTCTGGGCCAGGGTTTGGAATCCCCTCCCTCTGCCGCACGCTCTCCTCAGATCCCATTTGGGCTGTGGGAAAAGGCATCTCATGCCCTCCCAGCATTGTCTTTGGGGGAATTGGGAGGGTTGCAGTTTTGCTAAAGCTTTCTGCCCTTCCAGGCACCCCTGAGTGTCCTTCTGTCCCTCTGGCCAGTGCAGGTGGCTGGCCAGGTGTGTTCCCATTTGCTGTTAATTAGGGGATGCTGATGCTGTTAGCACTGGGATGTGTAGGACACGGTGAGCTGGTCCCAAGCCATGCTCTGTGGTGCACCTGTGCCACTGCCCTGCCATGCTCTGTGAGCACTGTGCCCCCTCCTTGGGGCACCTCAGGCTGGGGGTGCCTGGCTGGGGTCCCCTCGTGTCCCTGTGCTCGGTGGCAGTGCTGCCTCAGCGCTCCTGCTCCCCATACTTGCTCCAAGGGGAGTTTGGAGCTGTAGCTTTGGGGAACTTCAGGCTAATGAGGCCTGATGAGCCTGTCCCCAGGCAGCATGGCAGCGGCACAGATGTCACATCTGTGGGAGGTGGCTCCCCGGAATGGCCACTGGGGACTCGCTGTGGCTTTCACTGCCCCCGTGGCATGAGGAGAGGTTCTGGGGGAACACGGGGTGAGGGAGCAGGGGCAGCACCCCAGGGATGGCCCATGGAGGGGATCAGACCTGCCTGTGTCCCACCCTGGGGTCCCACGGCAGTGCCATCCCCTCCCTGTGTCACTGCAGGGAGCTGAGGCTGCTCCCTGCTCTGCACCCCTCACCCCGATCTCTGGAAATGCCGAGGACACTCCTTGTCCTCGCCAGGGGAAGTGACAGGAGGTGACACGAGGTGACAGGAGGTGCCAGCCCGCCGGGGGGGGGGGGGGGAGCTCGTGGGGCGCTGCCCGTGTGCAGGGTGGCAGCGCCACGTGCCCGTTCCCGGGCACACTCGGTGTCACCTCGCTGATGCGATGGGACGGGGCCGGGCCGAGGAGATTGAAGCGCGTTCCGCCAGAGGGGACAGCGCAGCACGAGGCTGCCAGCAGCCAGCCCGCACCGCAGGGTGCGTGGGGACACCGGGGACTGCGGGGGCTGCGGGGACACCGGGGGCTGTGGGGACACCGGGGAGTGCGGGGACACAGGGGGCTGTGGGACACCAGAGGCTGCAGGGACACAGGGGGCTGCGGGACACCAGAGGCTGCAGGGACACAGGGGGCTGCGGGGACACCGGGGACACCGGGAAGTGCAGGGACACCGGGGGCTGTGGGGGCTGCGGAGACACCGGGGCTGAGGGGACACCGGGATTTGAGGGGACACCGGGGCCTGCAGGGACACCGGGGGCTGTGGGGACACCAGAGGCTGCAGGGACACAGGGGGGCACCGGGAGTTGAGGGGACACAGGGGCCGCGGGGACACCGGGGACACTGGGGGCTGTGGGACACCGGGGGCTGTGGGGACACTGTGAGCTACAGGGACACCGGAGGCTGCAAGGACACAGGGGGCTGCAGAGACACTGTGGGCTATGGGGACACCGGGGGCTGCGGGGACACCAGAGGCTGGGGGACACTGAGCTCTCTGATGGCTGTGTTGGGGACACTGAGCTGCCCAAAAGCTGTGCTGGGGACAATGAGCTGCCCAAGGGCTGTGCTGGGGACACTGAGCTGTCTGGGGGCTGTGCTGGGGACACTGAGCTGCCCGGGGGTGGTGTTTGGGGGCGCGGGGGCTGTGACAAACAGGGGGCTGTGACAAACAGGGGGCTGTGACAAACGGGGGGCTGTGGCAGATGGGGGGCTGTGACAAACGGGGGCTGTGGCAAACAGGGGGCTGTGGCAGGTGAGGGGGCTGCGACAAGGGGATGCCACGCTGCCCCCTGACACGGTCCCCGCGTGTCGCAGCGTGGAGCACGATTTCCGCCAGCAGGAAGGTCGCTTCCAGCGGGTGCTGAGCCACATCGAGGGCGACGCGGGGCCGAGCTCCCCCCCGACGGCGCTGGGGGCGGCGGGGGTGGCGCTGGGGGCGGCGGGGACCCCCTCCCCGCCCAGGCAGGAGCCGTCGCCCGTGTCGAGGCTGCCGGCAAAGCTGGACGTGAAGAAATCGCGGCGCAAATGCTTCTGGTTCCTGTGAGCCCGGAGCGCGGGGCGCCGGCCCAGCACTGAGCCCCTGCCCACCTCTCCTCCCTCCCTCCCTCGGTAGGGTTTGGGTAGCACCAGCTTTTCTATTTTTAACCATTCCGTTGAACGCGGGGAGCTCGGGGGTGTGGGAACGGCGAGGGGAGCAGCGGCTGTACTTAAGGAGAATTCAATAAATTCCAAGGAGACGCTATTTTTGTTACATCCTCTCCCGCCTGTGCGCTTCTGTTCTGGAGGAGGATGAGGATGAGGAGGGGGCAGCGGCTGTTTTCCCTGGATTTCCCTCTGTTTGGGGTTCCCTGAGGTGCTCCAGACTCAAAGCAGTGCCCAGCAGGGGCTGCTCAGCCATCCCTCCCATTGCTTCCTGCAGGTTAACTGGGAGCACCGAGGGTTTGCACTGGGCAGGGACAGTGGGGAATGGTCTCTGTGAGGTTCTGGCCTGGAGAGAGGAGATCTGTCCCCAAAAACCCCGGGTGGAAGGGTGGGGTGGGCAGGGACCTCATGGGTGGGGAAGATTCACTGGCTGGTGACAGAAATGAGGAACTCAAATATCCCTGCAGCCACTGGATGGATGATGGATGGATGGATGGATGGATGGATGGATGGATGGATGGATGGATGGATGGATGGGGATGGATGGATGGATGGATGGATGGATGGATGGATGGATGGATGGATGGATGGATGGATGGATGGATGGATGGATGGATGGAATCCATGGATGATGGAAGGATGGATGGATGGATGGATGGATGGATGGATGGATGGATGGATGGATGGATGGGCACTGCCCTGCTGCAGGCACAGGGATTTTTGGTCCCCTCAGCCCTTCCCAGCAGCTGGAGCTGGAGGGTCTGGGAATCCCCACAGAGGCAGGGGCTATGGCAGCATCAGGGGTTGTGCAGGGAGAGCTGCCAGAGGGCGCCTGTGGAGCCACGAGCGAGCAGCAGGAGCGCGGCACAGCCGAGGATCGCTCTGTGCTGCCCTGGGCTGTGCTGCACCCTCATCCCTCATCCCCCCTTGTTTCCATCACTGCATTTCACCCTCATCCCCCCTCGCCTCCATCGCTGCCCGGCGCTTTCAGCTTTGACTCACAGAGCCTGGGAACGAGGGGTAGAAGCAGGGATGGAGCCCAGCGCGACCCCGCATGCATCTCCTGCCTGAGTCACGGCTGAATCACAGCCCGGCGCTGGCATCGCCGCACGGCCCCGGCGGCGGAGCCTCCGCTCCGGCTGCCCGCAGCTCCCTGGGCACGGCACAGCAAGGCACGGCACAGTACGGCACGGTACGGCACGGCACGGCACGGCAATTCCCCGCTCCGAGCTTCCAGATCGCACACCAGCACAGCGCATCGCCCACCCAAAGACGCAGTGCAATTCCTGGGTTTGTCCCCAGAAAGATGCCGAGCCCCGCTGGTCCGGCTCTGTCCCCTCCCATCGCTGCTCCTCTGACCCGCCTCCCTTCCCGCGTGTCCAGCGTGCTCCTCACGCGTTTTTGGCAGTAAAACTGCGACGGTTCTCCGGGTTCAGCTGATATTTCCAGATAATGCAGCCCAAACCCATCGCTGCTCCCAAAACAGCTTTTCCTGCCCCGCGGGCAGGTAAAGGTGGGATCAACTCTCATGGGGTTGAAGCAAGAGCAGAATCTTCCCCCAGAGCATCCCACCATGCTCTCCATAAAGGCTATTTCAGGTTTCAAAGTTAATGAGATATTTCGCCACAGTTTCTGAGCTTTCCACCCCATTCCTGGGCTTCCTGATGTTGTGGGGATTAAGGAACCACATCGCCCTCCCAGGACACAGCAGCTGTCCAGATGCTCCAGCTCCTGCTTCCCCCTGCATCCCACTGGGCACATCCCTGGCATCCATCCCCATCCTGCTGGGTGCTGGCAGCAAGGCCAGCAAGGAGCAGAGCCAGTCACACCCAGCCAGGCCCCCCAAAGCAGTGTCACCTCTCCCGTGGGGCACAGTGGGACTCACCCTCAGCGGGTTCTCCCGGTCCAGGACGATCACCCTGCGATTGACCGTGTGGAGCAGCCGCTCCAGGATCACCTGGATGTGCTTCTTCACCTGTGCCTGCAAGGTGAGAGGTGGCAGGGCCATGGCAGGGCACGTCCCAGCTGTGGGAGGTGTCCCAGCACGGCTCCTTCAAGGGCAGGTGACATCGGGGTGGTGACACGGGAATGGAGCCTGATCCGGAGCTGGAGTCAGAGCGAGGCAATGTGCTCCAGCAAAAATATGGGATTTGGGATCTCTGTACAGCTCAGCCCTGCACACAGAGGTGCACAGCTCTGTCCACCTCCCTGGCACTGTGGCCACCTGGCTGGGGACAATGGCGACAGCCAAGGATGGCTGAGGATGATGAGGATGGTGCTGGGCAGGTAAAGGTGGGATCAACTCTCATGGGGTTGAAGCAAAACAAGAGTCTTCCCTTGGAGTGTCCCACCACACTCTCCATAAAGGCTATTTCAGGTTTAAAAGTTAAGCCCAAAATGAGATTTTTCACCACAATTTTTGAGCTTTCCATCCCATTCCTGGGCTTTCTGGTGCTGTGGGGATTAATGAACCACCTCACCCTCCCAGCACACAGTGTCCAGCTCAGCTCCCACTGTCACTACACTGCAGGCGGGACACCTGAACCCCCCAAGGGCCCCCAAAAGGGACCCCAGAACAGCAGGAAGGGCAGGAACAGAGCCCTGTGCATTCCCAAGCCATTCCCTGTGTTGCAGGGACACTCACCAGCTCCGCATCCCCACGGTCCTTGTGCCGTGCTCGCAGGTTGTCTGCGCTCTGCAATCACCAAAACAGAGCTGAGACCCCCAGGAATGGCCCCAGCCCACCCCAGACAGGGCACATTTGGGTGGCTGGGTGCCCACCATGTCCCTGCCTCATGTTTGGGGCCATCACTCCTCATTTTGGAGTGTGATATTGCCCAGGGGCTGACCAGCAGAATTTCATAGGAGGTTTAAGGCCATTGAAATTTTAGTTACATTTGGCCTGTCCCAAAATAGAATTGGGAAAAGACAAAAAGTAAAAGTGCCTTGAATCAGAAAGGAAACCAAAGAAAAATAGGAAACAAAATCAGAAATCATACTCATGTCTTATTACTTTGTTGTTTGCCTTAAGTAATGTGATCCTGCCTGTGAGTCAACCAAAACCCAATGTTTGGGTGACCTTGGCCAATGCATCAGGTTTGGATACAATTTGTTTGATTTATTCAAATCCAGAAAAGCCATTCTCCACCTGCTTGGTCTGGTTGGCCAATACCACAAAATGTCTCTCCAGATCTTTCATGATTTATTATCAATGTGATCTCACCTTCCTCCCTTCCCTCATTTTCTTCCTCCCAGCTCTGCAGAGCTGCTGATGTCCCCACCACCCTCAGGTTAATGTCATCCCTGAGCTTGGAAGCCCCTTCCCCACTCATGTGGATGTTGGGCAACCCAGCAGAAACTCACTGAGGTGGAAAACACAAAGTTTGTGTCCCACCCTGGGCATGTCCTGCTGGAATGGTGACACCCACAGTGAGTGAACTCCAACAATACCCTGGCCAGGAATTGGTGATTAACCTCACTCCGAGGGGTTTGGCCAGGTCACTGCCCAGCTGATTCCTGCTTTACCTTCTGGGCCTGGTAGAGAACTTCCAGGATGCTGCTGAGCAGCTCGATGCAGGCGTCCTCCTCCTCCCCTGCCTGGATCAGCTCCTGCAGGATGGGCAGGGCTGCCTGCAGCACCAGCTCCCTGCACTCTGGGGGGACAAGGGGACACGGGCATGAGGGAATTGTCCCCAGTTATGGAGCCACCTCAGCCATGAGGGAATTGTCCCCAGTTATGGAGCCACCTGGGATGAGGCAGCGGAGGAATCCCTGCTCAGAGACTCCCCCCCAGCCTGTGCATGGCCTCTGGGTGGGCTCAGCAAGGGCAGTGCCCCCAGGACCCCTCTCACCGTGGCACTGGAAGGCTTTGCTGCTGGCAATGTCAGTCAGGCACTGCAGCTTCTGCTTCAGCAGGCGCTGGGGCTGCAGGTTCCCCACAAAGTCCCTCAGCACGGCCCTGCCAGCAGGAGAGGGGTTAAAGCAGGAGCTCCAGGTTCTGCTCAGAATGGGGCTGATGGGTGGGGGGACCCCCTAAACTGGGGCAGGATGGTCCCACAGGGCAGCTGTGCCCACCACAGGCACCCAGCAGGCAAACCCTGCCTGAATTCCCAAAATGAACCCAGCTGGGGCTGAGTTCCCAGGCTAAAATTGAGCAAAGCTCCCCAATTTTGCACTGGGAAGGGGGTCAGGAGGTGATCCCAGACCCCCCTGCTCTGGGCTGGATGCAGGGACAGAGGTGGCTTTGGCAGGTGCTGAGCAGGACAGGGGGTTGGTGGGGACACAGGGACCCTACCCCAGCGTGGAGGAGTCAAAGATCCCAAACACGTCCTCGAGGATGGAGGGCAGGTACTTCAGAGCTGCTCCCTGCAGAGACACCACAGAGCTGCCTTCAGACAGGATCCCAGAGACACAGTGTCACCCCAAAAACAGACACAGCAACACAGTGTCACCCCAACAACTAACACAGACACACTGACACAGTGTCACCCCAAAAACACAGACACAGCAACACAGTGTCACCCCGACAACAAACACTGAGTGACACAGTGTCACCCCAAAAACAGAGACACAGTGACTCAGTGTCACCCCAAAAACAAACACAGACACAGTGACACCCCAAAACAAACACTGAGTGACACAGTGTCACCCCAAAAACAAACACAGACAGAGACACAGTGTCACCCCAAAAACACAGACACACAGACACAGTGTCACCCCAAAAACAAACACTGAGTGACACAGTGACACCCTAAAAACAAACACAGACACAGCAACACAGTGTCACCCCAAAAACAAACACAGACACAGTGACACCGCAAAAACAAACACAGACACAGTGACACCCCAAAAACAAACACTGAGTGACACAGTGTTACCCCAAAAACAAACAGATACACTGACACAGTGTCACCCCAAAAACAAACACAGACACAGTGATACCTCAAAAACAAACACAGACACAGTAACAGTGACACCCCAAAAATGAACACAGACACAGTGACACAGTGACGCCCTAAAAACAGACACAGTGACACAGTGTCACCCCAGCAAGAGGACAGCTATTGCCTGGCCTGGGCACACTCCCTGGCACCCCAGAGCCCAGCTGAGCCCTCCAGGGCCCCCCGTGCCCCCATACCTGGGAGAGCAGGGTGGGACCCTCCAGCGGGGACTGCATCAGCTGGTTGAGGGCAAGGAAGAAGCGCTGCAGGGAGCGCTGGAACTCGGCCACCTCCTTCCCCTCGTAGAGCCTGCAAGGGCCAGAGTCACCATGCTGTCACCACACTGCCACCATGCCCCACTGCTCTACTTGCTGGGAATGCCCCACGAAGGCAGGAATGATCAATCTGACTCCATGTTCTCAGAAGGCTCATTTATTATTTATATATAATTTATATATTTATATAATTTTAATTTTTTCTATATAATTTGTATATAAATTACTTATATTATATTATATTATATTACATTACATTACATTATATTATATTATATTATATTATACAATACTCTACTAAAGAATACAGAAAGGATACTTACAAAATGCTAGAAAGATGATAATGAAAACTTGTGACTCTCTCCAGAGTCCAAACACATCTTGGCCCCGACTGGCCAAAGAGTGAAAACAACTCCCAGCAGAATCCAATGGAACAATCACCTGTGGGTAAACAATCTCCAAACACATTCCACATGAGCACAACACAGGAGAAGCAAATGAGATAAGAATTGTTTTCCTTTTCTCTGAGGTTTCTCAGCTTCCCAGGAGAGAAATCCAGGGTGAAGGGATTTTCTCAGAGGATGTGAATGCTACACCACACACCTTCCCTGGCATCTATCCTAGATTGCAAGGCAACGTGTGTGTTCTATCATTATCTGTCAGGTGGGGCAGTTATCTTCTGTTCACTGGGCAGTTTTCTTTATCTCTTCCACAGTCTCCCTCCGGGGGATCTCTGCTGTTAATGGGCCATTAATCATTAATTATCTTCTGTTAATGGGCTAGTGAGTGTCCCTGCATAGCTGATAAAATTCCATCATCCCACGGGGAGATGCTCCGCCCAGGGGAGGAGCCAAGCATTCCTACCTGGATCCAATCTGAGCTTTGGGACACCCCAGCAGCCTTTGCCCCCTGCATTGCCAGAGGAGCAGCTTTCTGCTGCCCTGCATGGCCAGAGGGAGCCCAGGCCCATCTGCAGCAGCCCTGGAGCTGCAGAGGAAAACTCCCCCCTTGTGCAGGATCCCTGCTGCAGCAGAGCCACAGCTGGCACTGCAGGAGGGCTGAGCCCCCCTGGGATGGGGCTGGGACACCTCCCTGACACACAGGGGGCAGGGACTGCTCTCACTCTGGCAGTGTTGTTCTTGTGTACTGCATTGTTTATTTTATCCTTTCCTTTTTTTCCTTTCCCTATTAAAGAACTGTTATTCCTGCTCCCATATTTTTGCCTGAGAGCCCCTTAATTTAAAATTTATAGCAATTCAGAGGGGTGGGGAGGGTTTGCATTCTCCATTTCAGGGGAGGCTCCTGCCTTCCTTAGCAGACTCCTGTCTTTCCAAACCAAGACACATGGGTTGCTCCAAAATTTTACCTCAAAATCTGGGGACAATGAGCACTGGCAGGGAAAGTTTTGCCACTCTCAGTGGTGGCTGAAAAGGAGAAGCAGGCAGAGGAAGCAGCAAGGAGGAAGCAGAGAGGGACAGACGTCACCACGGTGCTATTGGGGCACTGAGGGGACACAGGGAGGTGTCCTAAGGTGGGGGACAGGGCTCAATCACCCTTGCAGCTACCTGGGCTCCTCAGAGGAGCTGCAGGCTCTGCTTGTCCAGCTCCAGCAGCAGCACAGGCAATCCCAGAGGCAGCAATCTGCAGCAACTGGCTCTAATTACAACCCAATTCCTGTCGATTACAACACGTTCAGAGCACTTAGAGGATCTGAGGAGCCTGTGTTATTGCATGTTGAGATAAAGGGAAGCTCTATAAAATCACTAAATGTCCTCAGGGATGCCTCTGCTCCAGGCAAACTCATTCAGGGGCCTGTTTGCAAACAAGCTGGGTAATTAATTTCTGCTGCCAGGAGCACTCTGAGCCGGGAATGTGCTCACACAGGAGGGAGACGCAGGTGCTGGGTGTGAGGTTCTGGAGCACCTGGGAGGAGATGGAAGTGGTGAGGACAAACAGGGCTCAAACCCTGTGGTTAATTAACTGTGGTTAATCCAGAGTGGGGCAAATTGAGTGTGGCAGTCCCTGGGGACACTGGGACACCAGCACAGCTCCCCAGTGCCACTGGGAGGGGACACAGGTGTGGCATTCACATTCTCTGAAAATCCCTTCACCCAGGATTGTTCTCCTGGGAAGCTGGGAAGCCTCAGAGAAAAAGGAAAACAATTTTTATCTCAATTGCTTCTCCTGTGTTGTGCTCATGTGGAATGTGTTTGGAGATTGTTTACCCACAGGTGATTGTTCCATTGGATTCTGCTGGGAGTTGTTTTCACTCTTTGGCCAGTCGGGGCTAAGCTGTGTCAGGACTCTGGAAAGAGTCAGGAGTTTTCATTATTGTCTTTTTTAGCATTCTGTAAGTATCCTTTCTGTATTCTTTAGTAGAGTATTGTATAATATAATATGATATAGTACTATAATAGGATATACTATAATATATAATATACTATACTATAATATACTATAATATACTATACTATAATATGATATAATATAATATAATATGTAATATAACTAATTTATATATAGATGCTATATAAAATATAAATATATATAAATTAGAAAAATATATAAATATATAAATTATATATAAATAATAAATGAGCCTTCTGAGAACATGGAGTCAGATTCATCATTCCTGCCTTCATCAGGGCATTCCCAACAAATACAACACACAGGGATCCCAGCACATCCTGGGCTTGGGGTGCAGGAGGCAAAGCCCTCATTTCCCCCCAAAACAGCTTCCTGCTGAACCCAGAGTGCCTGGGAATGGGGTGACCCCCCAGCTTTCAGTGCCAGCAGTGCCCACCCCATGTCCTGTGTGTGTGGGGGGGGGGGATCCTTCATTGCCCCCTCAGGACACTTCAGCTTTTGGTGCTGCCTACGTAGAATGAAAGAGGAACATCTGGAGATGCCAGATTTCCTGATTTCCCCCTCTCCCACGCTGGGAGGGTGTTTGTGCATCACCCAGGCTGGATGTGAGCCCCGTGGAGAACAAGTGACACCAGCCCTGGGGGGACTCTGGAGGGGCCTGGGGACACCTCGACCTTTGAGCTGTGGAGGCACCCACCCTGTTCCTCTGCTCATCACAGCAGGGTTGGGCTTGGAGGGCACATCAGAGACCCCCCAGCTCCACCCCCACTCCCACCAGGCTCCAGGAAACCTTCCCAGCACATGCAGGGGCACAGATGCCCGGGGCACTTTGCCATTTCCATCGTGGGAGGGTTTGAAGAGCTCATTGGAAACTCCCTGTCAGGGGTGGCAGAGGTCACTGTGGGGCAGGGTCACTGTAGGGCACTGGGAGCACTGGGAGCCACTGGGAGCACTGGGAGGGACTCGGAGGAACTGGGAGCACTGAGAGACATTGGGAGGACTGGAAGCACTGGGAGGCACTGGGGGCACAGCCAGCACTGGGAAACACTGGGAGCACTGGGAGGCATGGCCAGCACTGGGAGCACTGGGAGGTACTGGGAGCTACTGGGAGCACTGGCAGGCACTGGGAGGCTCTGGGAGCATTGGGAGACACTGGGAGGCACTGGGAGCACCGGGAGGCCCGGCCCAGCAGCACTCACTGCGCGAAGAGGCGGCGGGAGCGCACGATGAATTTGAAGATGTACTCCAGGGCTTTGAAGGTGCGCGGGAGGGACTCGCAGGGCTCGCCCCGGCCCGCCTGCTCCACGTACTGAGTGAGCACCGCCAGCAGCTTCCTGCGGGAGGGGTGTCCTGGCTGTCCCTGCCCTGTCCGTCCCCTGTGCCCTCTGTCATGGCTCCATCCTGGCTGTCCCAGCCCCATGCCAGCTGTCCAAGCCCCATTGCAGCTGTCCCAGTCCTGTCCCCCACCCTTCCAGCTGTCCCAGCTCCACTCCAGCTGTCCCAGCCCCCATCCTGGATGTCCCATCCCATTCCAGCTGTCCCAGCCCTGTCCCTCCCTGTCCCAGCCCCATTCCAGCTATCCCAGCCCTTTCCCACCATTTCATCGGTCCCAGCCCTGTCCCCCCTGTCCCCACCATCTCAGCTCCATCCCAGGTGTCCCATCCCTATCCTGGCTGTCCCAGCTCTGTCCCAGCCCCATTCCAGCTGTCCCAGCCCTGTCCCTCCCTGTACCTACTGTCACAACCCTGCCCCCCACCCTTCCAGCTGTCCCAGCCCCATCCTGGCTGTCCCAGCCCTTTCCCTCCCTGTCACCACTGTCCCAGCCCCACTCCAGCTATCCCAGTCCCATCCTGGATGTCCCAGCCCATTCCAGCTGTCCCAGCCCTGTCCCAGCCTTGTCCCCCCTGTCCCCATTCTCCCAGCCCCATCCTGGCTGTCCCAGCCCTCTCCCACCCCATTCCAGCTGCCCCATCCTGTCCCCCACCCTTTCAGCTCTCCCAGCCCTGTCCCAGCCCTGTCCCCCAGCCCATTCCATCTGTCCCAGCCCCATCCTGGATGTTCCAGCCCCACTCCAGCTGTCCTCCCCCATTCCAGCTGTCCTATCCCAGTCCCAGCCCATTCCAGCTGTCCCAGCCCCATCCTGGATGTCCCAGCCCTGTCCCTCTGTGTCCCCACTGTCCCAGCCCCACTCCAGCTGTCCCCCACCCCATTCCAGCTCTCCCAGCCCCATCCTGGATGTCTCAGCCCCATTCCAGCTGTCCCAACCCTATCCCTCCCTGTCCCCTCTGTCCCAGCCCCACTCCAGATGTCCCAGCCCTGTCCCAGCCCCCATCCTGGCTGTCCCAGACCTGTCCCATCCCTGTCCCCCACCCCACTCCAGCTGTCCCATCCCTGTCCCCCCCATGCCCCAGCCCCTCACTTGTAGGCCAGCGTGGCGCTGAAGTGCTGCCTGATGTAGGCCTCCAAGACGGTGTTGAAATGCTGGAACTTTCTGTCAGCCACCAGCCTGACAATGAAAACCTGAGGGCAGCAGGCAGGGGCACGGCTTGGCGTGGGCAGGGGGACCCCTCTGCCACCCTGAGCCCACCCTGAGCCATCACTGGGGTCACTCTTGTGGTAAAACACCTTTAAATGCTGCTGGGATTGTCCCCCAAAGGGACAATGTCCCCCAGAACAGCCCTGCCCTGTGCTGGGTCACTCAAACCCCATTGTCCCAGTCCCACCAGTGCCCACCCTGCACTGGGGAGGGCTCAGACCCACACAGGTTGTGCTCACCAGGGCGTCAAACACGAGGGTGTCATAGACATCGGTGTCTGAGTGCTCCATCATGATGGAGAACAGGGCATCCAGCGTGTCCTGCAGGAACTGAGGGGACAGCAGAGCTCGAGGGATGATCCCAGCACTGCCCAAAACCCAGTTCTGGGCATGGGGAGTGGGGGGCAGGAGCCAGGGAGGGAGGAAATGCTGGCGGTACCTTGATGACCTCTCCTCCATCCACGTTCATCAGCTTCTGGAGGTTCCCACAGAGCAGGCTGGGCTTGGAGCGCCACTTGAGCAGCCCCAGCAGGTTCACTGGGCAGGGGGAATGGGGCACTGAGGACTCTCTGTCACACCCCAGTGTCACCAACCCCCTGCTCCCCCACCAGGAGCAGCCAGGACCCCTCCCACAACCACTGAGACCCCCTGAAGCCAAGCCCATAAAGCACAAACCTTAAATAGGTTGTGGTGGACAAAATTGTGCTACAGGAAGGGAATGAATGGAGCAGCCTCATCCCTGAGCCCTCCACACTGAACCACAGCGCCCTGCACCTTGCTGTCACTGTGTGTCACATCCCCAGGCCACCAGGTCACGTCCCCTGAGTCCCCTGCACTCAGCCAGAGCAGGATGAGCCATTCCCACCCTCCAGCCTTGCAGCAGATGGGAGAGCCCAGCCCATCACATGGGCCCTTCCCCTGGCTGAGGGGGCACCAGAGCAGCCCAGGGATGCTGGAAACTCCCCTGAGCTGACCCAGGCATGAGGGAAAAACCACAGAGCTCCAATTCCCACCTCCATTTGGAGAGAAGGTCATGGAACCTCCAGCAGCCACATCCAAGTGGGAATCCCACTCGTTGTTGCTCCTCTCCAGTGGATGGCAGCCCCCCAAAATCCCCAGATGGAGCTGATCTCCCCAAAAACATCCTGAGCATGGCCAAACTGAGCCCTCCCACATCCTGAGCATAGAAAAACTGAGCCCTCACTGTCCCCAGCTCTCTGTCCCATCATGATGGACACTGGAGAGCCAAATATCAGAATTATGGTCCAGCAGGAGCTAATCCAGGGATGGGGGTGAAACCACAGAGCTTCAATTCCCACCTCAGTTTGGAGAGAAGGTCATGGAGCCTCCAACAGCCACATTCAAGTGGGAATCCCACTCATTGTTGCTCCTCTCCAGTGGATGGCAGCCCCAAAAATCCCCAGATGGAGCTGATCTCCCCAAAAACATCCTGAGCATGGCCAAACTGAGCCCTCCCACATCCTGAGCATGGCCAAACTGAGCACTCACTGTCCCCAAATCTCAGCCCAGTGTGATGGACCCTGGAGACCCAAATATCAGGACTATGGTCCAGCAGGCGGGAGCACCACCGGCGAGGGGACACAGCCCCAGCTGCCCCCGCTCTGTGGGGACCCAGCACTCACCGTTCTGGGTCAGCTTGGTGGAGCAGACCAGCGTGGAGATTTGGAAGCTGTCCCGGCCGGACGGGGCCAGGGCGGCCGCGGCCCCGCTCACTCGGAAGGAGGAGCCCGAGAGGAGCCGCGGCTCGGGCGCGTTCCGCTCCCAGGGCAGCGACAGGTACGCGCTGGCATCCTCCAGCTTCTTGCTGTCACCCTGCAGGGCACAGCACAGCGACAGCTGAGCCATCCCCGGCGTGTGGGGGCACCAGCTGTGGGGTTTTATGGGTCTGGATTGAAGGCACTTGTGTAAGAGCCGAAATGAGGGATGTGGGACTCCAGGCAGCTCTCTGAAATGCAGTTTATTCCATCCAAGGTCATGGGTGACAGAGCTGTGCCCACAGCTGTCAGCTCCAGCTGCAGGCAGGCCTGGAGACCCTGAGTTTAGGTTATAAATGCATTATATACTTTTCTTTTGGTCACAATGCATTCTATACTTTCCTTTTGGTCACAACATATTATATTCTTTTGGTTACAATGCATTGTATACTTTTCCTTTGATTACAATGCATTCTATACTTTTCTTTTGGTTACAAATTCATTATATACTTTTCTTTTGGTCACAATGCATTATATACTTTTCTTTTGGTTATAATGCATTATATACTTTTCTTTGCTGAGCATCTTCATACAGTAGAACCAATCTATACCTTAACTTTTATCTCTAGCCTATCATAACTACTGTAATAACCATATTCATGTTACTGTTCTCCAATCACTAAAAGTCAGTGCATTACAGTTTAAGCTAGAAGTTGTTTTTCAGTTTTCTTGCAGTGGAAAAATCTGAGCCTTTTTTCTACTTGCAGCATTTGCTGACTTGTTTGCCTGTGCTCTCTTTCTGCTTGGTAAAAACATCTTCTTGTTTGGGGTGGGTTTATCCTTTGCTCTAAGCCATAAAACCCCTTCTAACTAACACAGCCTTTGCCTCCTTGGTTATCCAGTGAGACTGGCTCAGCAATTCTTTTCTTCTGTATCAAAACTTGCTTCCATCTCTATTCCTTCATCAGATTTTACACTCAAAAATCTTTCTGCTAAGCATCTGTGAGACTTTCTTGTCAAACTTTAACCTTCCCAACACACTTGAGAGAGTAATTTGTGTTGGGACTCAGGTGTTTGTTATTTCTTATCAGTAAAACAGTCTCACTGCTGTGAGTTCTGCAGCTTTTCATTAGAAGGCACCAAATGGCCAACAATCTCTTGTTCCAAGGTCTTTTAAAGCTAAACTATCCAATCAAGAGCTGACACCTGGATTATTTTCCCTTTTAACCCAATAACTGATCCCACAGAGCTGAAATGGGGACTTTTCTGCCCAATTACAAAATGCCACCCAAACCAATGGAGAAGGAGGAAGAAGCAGCATGAAGAAGAAACCCAGGATGACACCCTGTGCCCTCCATCTTGCTTCCATCCACAGCACACTAAAAATCCCAAAACCTCAATTTCTCACCCAGTGATACACCTACACTACTCTCTATAATCTATTTCACACTTTTGTGGATTCCAGTCTATCTTGAAGTGTGGGAAACTTTCTCCATGAATGAGGGTCAAATTCAATGTTCCACCCAGGAGGACTCACTGGGGTCACTCTGAGTGACCTTCCCTGCTCTTGGCCAGCCTGGGACGTGGGGGATGACCACAGCCAGCCATGCTGCAGCTCACAGACACACATCCCTCCCTGCCTGCTGCCTGGCAGGGTGAAACCCCTACAGATGAAGGTGGCAGGGAGGTGACAGAGCTGTTTGCTGGTGGCTTTTCCCCTCCAGGACACATCTGGAGCTTGTGCAGGGAAAACTGTCTGGAGCCCATGCAGGGAAAACTATCTGCAGCTCAGAGCAGCTGGAGATCAAGAGCTCTGAGCAGCTAAAAGCCCTTCACTCACATTCCTCTGGTAAGCAGAGACAAAAAGATGAAATATTTTCTGACTTCCCAGCCTGCCAGGAAGAGCCAGAGCCAGGCAGGGAGAGGATGGAGCAGCGCAGGATGTGGGGCTCAGCAGGGCAGGGACAGCTCTCTGAGGGGAACAGGGGCTGTGCAGGGCTTGTTCTCCTGGCAGGGAGGTGTGGGAGGTTTGATCTCCCTGCCACATCCCAAAGGTGCCCAATGCTGCTGCTGTGGAGGGGACAGTCCCCAAAGAGCCAGGGAGCAGAGCCAGCGCCGAGGGCCACGGCAGCAGTTCAAGAATTTGGGTCTTTCACCCAAAAATAAAGCAGGGAGGGAGGGAGGGAGGGAGGGACATAATGATTTCAAATGTGCAGGAGCCTCAGGGAGGAACAGCGTGGTCTGTCCCTGTCCTGGGCTGCCACAGCAGGCAGGAGCCATCCCAAAAAAAGGCAGAACTCAGGGAGGGACGTGGATCTGCCTGGAGAAGCTGTGGTCACGTTGCCAAAATCAGAGACAACCCCCATGCAGCAGCTCAGGGACACTGGAACTCCATGAGCCCAGACGAGGCCCAAGAGGGGACCCCAAAAGGGACCCCAGAAGGGACCCAGAAGGTGTCAACACACTGGGAAGAGCCCTGAGCTCACTCTGGCAGTGGGGACCAGCTTGCACCACCCACTCCTCTTGTCACAGCAGTCCCAGTGAGGTGAGGGGACACCAGGTAAGGGAGCAGCACCTTCACATTAAAGCTGACAGCGTTTTTTCCCAAATGAGCAGCGATTTTTGCCTCCCCCCCACTGTCTCAGAGCAAACCCCAGCAGTGCAGGGCTGGTGAAATCAGGTGAAGCGCAGCCACAGCACGGGGACGTTCCCTGCCCGTCACAAAGGCTTAAATCACCTTCTCCCAGAGCAAACTTGGCGTTCCAGAGGAGCAGCACAGGGATTGGAGATGTGTGTGCAGAGAGACCCTGTCACCAAGGACAGCAGGGACAGCAGGGAGGCACCACAAACCCTCGGGGACACCACAAACCCTCGGGGACTTTGGGTACGTGCCACCAGCGCCGTGGCTCAGGCAGGGACTGGGATCCTGGCCCCAGAAGTGCTGCTGCCCCACAGCTCTCCCCACTTTAGGGGGTTCTGGGGTCCCCCCATACCTTATAGAGCACCAGGTCGTGCTCCCCATCCCGCAGCGTGGTGCCATCGGGGCGCATCAGCCTCACAAAGGCCATGGAGAAAATCCGCTCGCTCCGGTCCTTGGCTGGGGGGACACAGCGTGAGGGGGAGCTGCAGGGGACCAGGGACACGGCCCCAGGCAGGGACAGGCAGTGCTGGCACCAGGGGACACTCACAGTCACTGGAGGAGCGGTGGCGGAAGGTGAACCTCAGGTGGGTCCTGTGCACGTCCTCGATGGGGACAGCGATCTGGGGGAGAGAGGGGCCAAGGTGAGGGCAGGGGCTGTGCCACCGGCTGGGCAATGTCCCTGTGTGCCACAACCTGACCAATGTCCCTGTGTGCCCTCACCTGGGCAATGTCCCTGTGGCCAATGTCCCTGTGTGCCCCACCTGGCCAATGTCCCTCAGTCCCCCACCTGGCCAATGATGTCCCTCTGTGCCCCCACCTGGCCAATGTCCCTCTGTGCCCACACCTGGCCAATGTCCCTGTGTGCCCACACCTGGCCAATGTCCCTCTGGCCAATGTCCCTCTGTGCCCCCAACGATGTCCCTGTGTGCCCAGGCAGGGGCTGTGCCAGACCATCCACTGCTGCAAACCAACCCCACGTCCTCCCCAGTGAACCAGTGAGGCCGAACTGGGAGCACTGGGATGGGGACAGGGCTGCAGGGCCCATCCCTGTCACAGACATGTTTTATGAAGAATCTTTTCTTTAGGATTTTTCCTCCTGAGAAGCTGAAAGGCCTCAGGAACAAAATGTAAACATTGATTATCTGCTGCTGTGGGATGCAACAGGTCCATCTGTGATTGGTCTCATGTGGTTGTTTCTAATTAATGGCCAATCACAGTCAGCTGGCTCAGACTCTCTGTCCCAGACACAAACCTTTGTTATTCATTCCTTCTATTCTATTCTTAGCCAGCCTTCTGATGAAATCCTTTCTTCTATTCTTTTAGTATAGTTTTAATATAATATATATCATAAAATAATAAATCAGCCTTCTGAAACATGGAGTCAGATCCTCGTCTCTTCCCTCATCCTCAGACCCCTGTGAACACCGTCACACACCCCCAGGACTGGGTGACCATCCAGGGGTCACACTGTGACCCTGGCAGCACGTCCATTGTCCCCGAGATGGGACCAAGGACTGCCCCCCCAAAATGCTTGCTCTGAAAGGGACCCCCTAGAGCAGCAGGAGGAGCGAGTGGCACATCCAGGAGGGGCTGCAGGGCTGTCCCACCCCAGCCCCGGTGTCCCCACACCTTGAGGGTCTCCATCCAGCGCTGGTGCCGCTGCTGGTAGTAGACAACAGAGCGGTAGTGGCTGCTGGGGCTGTCCCCTGCTCCCGCGTGGATCACGTTCTGCAGGAGGAGACACCTCGGGATCAGCCCCATGACCTCGCAGGGAGGGGACAGTCCCTGTCCCAAACCCCCTGCCCACACCCCCCTAAACTGCCTGGTGCCACCTCGAAGGGGACACATGGCCCTCCCAGGGATGGGGATGGAGAATTGCAGCCCATCCCTCAGGAGCCAGGTGAGAACTGGGGACAGAACACCTGGAGAGTGACAAGAGCCACCCTGGGGAGGTGACACCTGGGTCTGACCACCCTGTCCGCAGCTCCTTCCTGTCCTGGGGACACTGGATATGGCCAGGGGGTCTGGCTGTCCCCAGGGCAGGACAATTTTATCTCTGTCCCAATTCCTTATTGTCACTTTCCCATTTCTTTATTCCATTCCCAGACCTCTATTTTCAGCAATTCCAGAGGCCCAAGAGGCTCCTCCAGCCTGGAGGAGCTGCTGGCTCTACCCAAAGTGAGGTGACACAGGGGACACCTGCCATACTCAATGTGACACAGGGGACACCTGCCATACCCAAGGTGACACAAGGGACACCTGCCATACCCAAGGTGACACAGAGGACACCTGCCATACTCAATGTGACACAGGGGACACCTGCCATACCCAAGGTGACATAGGGGACAGCTGCCATACCTGCACCACGTTTCCTGCCTCGTCACACACACACACTGTCACCTCCACGTTCTTCTGCGTCTTCTTGCTGCCCTTGTCGAACTCGCCCTGCACCAGGGTCAGGTAGATGTCGTTCCTGACATCACCTGTGGGGAGAGCCCCGTCAGCCAGGCCCTGCCACCACGCTGCCACCCCCAGGGATGCCCAGGATTGTCCCCAGCATGCTTGCCTGGCATTATGACCTCCGGGTAGCCCAGCTTGCGAGCCACCGCCGTGCTGCGGTCCACCAGGTGCGGGTGGTCCTTCCTCACCTGGCTCAGGTCTCCCCAGAGCACCTTCAGGGACACCCAGAGCCCTGCAGGGACCACAGGGATTTTTCAGGGGGTGACAGGGTGACACACAAGTCCTCGATCCCTCATGTGACAAGCAGGTGGCCCAGGGGACACAGGGTCTCTACCTTGTCCCTTGTGGTTGATGTCCTTGCCCTCCACCGCCTTCCGGATCATGGTGTGAAGGAAATCGCCATCAGCAGCCACCCTGGGAAAGCCACATTTGGGGGAAAAATCTTTCCTCTTGGGTCCTTGCACCTCTTGTCCCCTGGCAGCCAGGTGCTGTCGCCATGCCAGCCAGGGGATGTCCCCATGCCAGCCAGGTGCTGTCCCCATGCCAGCCAGGGGATGTCCCCATCCCACCAGGTGCTGTCCCCATGCCAGCCAGGCCCTGGGGTGCTCCTCCCTGCCCTCCCAGCCTCCCCTCGGGGCTCACGGGTGGACAGGGATGAAGTGCTGCTTGTCCTCGTCGCTGTCACACGTCCCCCTGGCGATGTCGGTGATGTCCATCACTGCAGTGACACACAGGTGGCGCCGTGCCAGGGGTGACAATCCCAGCCCAGAATGGGGTCATAGGGGGAGCTGAAGGCAGGGGAGCTCCCCAGGGCTGCTCAGGGGGGGTCCCCTGTGCCAGGACAGGGCGGGTGAAGTGTCCTTTGAGCAGGGACAGCCCCGGAGGGGGGACAGTGTGGGGACAACCATGGGGTTGGGGTCTGCAGGCAGGGAAAAGGGACAGCGGGAGCAGCCCAGGGACATCACAGATCCCGGTGTCGTGGCTCTGGGGGAGTGCCAGGGTGGTGGCACGGGGGTCCCCGGGGTCCCCAGCCCCACCTGAGATGCCGAAGGGCCGGCGCAGCCCCGTGCTGAGCTTGCGGCTGTGGCTGTCGCGCAGGTCCATGCGCCCCACGCGGATGATCTGGCACACCAGGAACAGCCGCTCCCGCTTCAGGTCCGCGCTGCCCAGGTCCTGCGGGACACACAGGGCAGTGTCACCCTGGCAGCGCCGCAGGGGATGCGACAGTGACAGCGCCGCGTGACCTCGGGGTGGCGGTGGGCACAGAGCGTCCCTGCTGTCCTGCACTGTGGGGACAGTGGGGACACGGCCCCGCTGCCCTGGGGGCTCCTGCGCACCCCAGGAGTCCCCAATCCCCGCGGTGGGGACAATGCCAGCCCCAAATCCCCGCGGTGGGGACAATGCCAGCCCCAAATCCCCGCGGTGGGGACACCGACGGACCCAACGGGTCACCCCAGAGCAGGCAGTTTGGCAGCGGGGGGAACCTGGCATGGTGTGAGGATGTGGGGGGCCCTGTACCCCGGCTGGGGAGGGGACCGGATCCTTTGGGGGCCGCCCCTGCGCCAAAACCTCCCAGCGGCGCTAAGGACAAGGGATGGGGACACGCCACAACGCTTGGGGACACATCAGCAGCGAGCAGAGCAGAGCAGAGCGCAGAGATGGGCGAGAACCGGGGGCGGCAGCGCAGCCCAAGTGCTGATGCTGCTCATTAATTAACATTGATTTTCCCGCCTCATTTGCATATCGATGGCTCCGCGGCGTCCCGGGGGTCAGCGCTGCGCTGCAGCCAAAGCGCTGAGTCAGCAACGGGGGCGTGGGACGAGCGGGGACGGGACACACCGGGACCCCCAGCACCGGGAGGGGACCCCAAGGGACAGCCCCACGGCAGGTGCCACATCAGGGATCAGCGAAGGGGCTGGGGGTCCCTGGGCAGGGGGACTGACCCGGGGGCACACGGGGCACCGAAAAGCTGCGGGTGGGGGCAAATCTGCAGGAGGGGCAGCAGCGCGGCTCCCCAGGCTCTGCGCTCACCGTGAACACCACCCTGAGGTTGTTGAGCAGCTCGATGTCCTGCGGGACGCCGGTGCTGGCCCAGCGGATCACGTAGTTCTCGCTGCGGGGTGGGTGATGGTTGCGGTGGGCACGGGGGTGGCAGAGACCCCAACAGCTCCCATCCCACGGACCCTCCATCCCACCAGGGTCCCCAGTCGCGGCACAGGCACTGGGCCAGCCTGGCTGTCCCCTGGTCGCCTCAGCAGTGCCTGGGGCAGGACAGGATGGGCTGTCCCGTGGGATATGGCGCCATGACAATAAAGGGATGTGTCCCTTCCCCCTGTGACACCGCTGGGTCCTCAGGGCTGGGCAGGACGGGCAGCATGAGGGGAACGCCTCAGGGGGCAGCAGGACAAACACCCAGCACAGCAGGGACAGGGGCAGGGGTCTGTCCTGAGCCCCCACCTGATGATGCGCTGCTCGCCGGGGTCATACAGCGCCATGAAGAGCTGCGCCTCCTCCCCGATGTGGCACACGAAGTTCCGCACGCACAGGTAGAGGTTGTGGGAGGGCGAAGCAGCCCCGTGGGTGCCGCGACCTGGTGCCCTCTGCTGCGAGCTCTGGGGGACACGAGGTGGCTCAGCCTTGTCACCTCCCCTGGCACAGGGGACATCAGGCTCTGGGACAGACATCAGGCTGGCAGCAGCCTCACCGTCTCCTCCTGGAGGCGCTGGCTGAGGGTCTGTGCCGCCCTCCTGTGAGCCTGGAAGAGGCTGATGACGCTGGTCCTGTCGGGGTCCAGGATGTTCTCGTCCTCATCCCGCACCACCAGGTCCAGGGCGAGGATCCTGCAGGGGCCAGGGTGGGGTGAGACAGGACCGGGGGCACCTGGGACTGTGTGTCCCACCAGGGGACACTTGTCCTGCACAGGGTTGGGGGCACAGCACAGATCCTACTGGGAAAGGGGACAGCAGCTGGCAGCACCAGGAACATTCCTGTCCCAGTCATAACCCTTGGCCAGGTGGCTTGAGCAGCTGGTGGCACAATTACTGTCCCCAGCCAGCACGGGACAGCCAGCTGGGACGATGAGGACACTGGGACAGCCAGCCAGGACACCAGGAGGACACCTGGGCTCCAGACAGCCTGTGCCAGAGGCAGATCTGGGGTCCCTGTCCCCAGCCTCACTTGTTGCCATAGTCCATCCTGCCGGTGACCTCCTTCCTGAGCCTCAGGAGCTGGTCCTTGGGCAGCGTCCCCGAGAGCAGCTGCGAGCGCTGCTCCATCAGCTCCTGCATCATCCTCTTCACCTGCCCGTAGCGCTCCGTCTGCCCGGCCTGCAGCACCACCACGGGGTCACCGGGGCTCCCCCAGCCTGTCCCCAGATGTCCCCAACACCCAGAGCCTCGTCCCTCACCACGTAGAGCTGCTTCCAGATGGTGGCCCACTCGCGCAGCGTGGTGGTGATCTCCTGCACCATGGGCATGTCGGAGGGCACCGCGCTCTCCTCCAGCCTGGGGGAGGCACAGGGAGCCCTGGAGCACCCCAGGACCGCAGGGAGCAGAAAGTGGAGCTCCCCAACCCCTGCCTGTGCCCCCCAGACCTACCCCCTCTGCTCCACCGTGGCGCCCTTCAGCCGGATCAGCGAGGCAGGGAAGATGCCCTGAGGGAGCCAGAGCCATGGAGATTTCCCTCAGGAGGGCACAGCTGGGGGCTGCCAATGCCACAGGGTGCCCAGCCTGCCCCCCTCCAGACACCCAGCAGGGACAGAGAGCCACCAGCAGTGTCCCTGCTGCCACCAAACCCCAGCAGCCTGTCACCTACCCGGGCAGCCCTGTTCCGGAGCGAGTACCCGCAGTACCAGCCTGCCAGGGGAGGGGACATTGTCAGCCGGGCTGGGGGACCTGGCCCCGGCTCAGGGACAAAGGAGGGGGCAGGAACCCTCACTGGGGGTCCCCCTTACCCTCGGAGGCCTGCAGGATGTGCACCATCTCCCCGATCTGCAGCGGCAGGTGATGCTCCTTGGTGCGCGGGAAGTTCCACACGGCTGTGGGAAGAGGGGATGGGGGTTTGGAGCCCTGCCTGGAGCCCCTCAGCAGCCCCCAGGCACCTGCACCCCACAGCCAGCCCCCCATGGCGCCCCCCAAAACAGGCCCTGTCCAGCCCTGAGAGATGGGGCAGAGCCCTGGCCCCACAAACAGCTCAGGGATGAGACCCCAGAGCATCCCGACCCCACACAGCCCACACAGAATCCCCCAGCCCCACACACCCCACACAGAATCCCCCAGACCCTTTTTGGCATTCAGGGGTCCCTTATGGGTCCCCTCTGCCTCCACCCACACCCTGGGTGCCAGTGGTCCTGTTCCTGGCACAAGAAGTGTGGGGAGGGAAGTGCCAGCTGAGCCCCTGCCCGGGGATGGTGGCACCGGGACACAGGGACAGTCTGGTGGTGCAGGGACAGGGCTGGTGGCACAGGGACAGGCCTGTTTGGGGACAGCACAGCCGGCGGCAGGGGAGGGGGCGGTGCTCTCGGTGACCAGCAGCTTCCTGCCCGGCTGTGCTGTGGTTGTCCCTGTCGCTATTTCTGGCCCCAGGGAGAGCTCTGAGGCAGGCAGAGGTGGTTTGGCCCCCAGATTTGGGGACAGCCCCTGCACCGGGGGGTCTCTGTCAGCACCTGTGCCCTCCCTGAGCTCCAGGCAGGGCCAGCTCACACTGCAGCACCCCCAGACCCACCTTGCACCAGGAACCCCGAGGTCTCACAGGACCTTTCCCATCACCCTGAGCTCCCCATGCTGGGAGCAGCAGCAGCTCAGCCTTCACTCAGGCACTGCCCAGAACCCTGCAGGAGTTCAGGTGCTGCCCAGAACCCTGCAGGAGCTCAGGTGCTCCCCAGGACCCTGCAGGAGCTCAGGCACTGCCCAGAACCCTGCAGCAGCTCAGGCACCCCCAGAACCTGCAGCAGCTCAGGCACCCCCAGAACCCTGCAGCAGCTCAGGCACCCCCAGAACCCTGCAGCAGCTCCGGCGCTGCAGAGAGTGCAAGGGAAGGGCGCAGGAAACGGCCCCACAAGAAAAGGGAAGAAGCACAGGGCTGCAGGAGCCAGCAGAAGCTGGGGGTGCTGCAGGGAGTGGGGGTGCTCCGAGCTGGTGCAAGCGCAGGGAGCCCAAACTGGGGGTGCCCAAAGCTTTGCAAGGCAGCTGCAATTTCCCCCTGAGGAAAATTCCTGGGGTGTCTCAAGGCTCGCCCAGAGGCTGGAGGGAAGCCAAGCCCCCAGCCCGGTGCTCTCCACCCCCAGCAGCAGCACCAGCCCTGCACCTCCTGGAGCGTGGGTGCTGCTGGCTCCTGTCCTGCTTGGCCACCGTCCCTGAGCCTGCTGTCGCCAGCCCTGCAGCCCCAGCTTGTGCCACCACGGGGGTGTCACCACGGATGTCACCTCACCCTGAGCCCCCCATCCCTGCAGCCCAGTGGGGACCCCCGCAGAGCCCCAGAGCCCCCACTCACCCACGCCAAGCTTGTCCTTGGTGGGCAGCCAGGGCGCCATGGCCACCGGGGCAGCACCGGGGCCGTGCCGGGGGACCGGGGCCGTGCCGGGGGACCGGGGCGCTGCCGAGCCACGGGTGGTTCCTCCTGCCACCCTCCCGTGTCACGTGTACCCCCCCAGCTTGTGAAACCTCTGCTTCCTCAGCAGGGCCCACCCCACCGTGCTGTCCCTGCCGGGGTGGGGATGGAGCCCCCACAGCACCGGCCAAGGGTCTGGGCTCAGTCTGGTCACTGGGTGGGTTCTGGTGGCATGGTGACACTTCTGAATGACCAAGAGCAGGACACGGGGATGGAGCTGGGAGCACAGAGTGCTCCAGCCACACCACAGCACCAAGAGCCACAAACCTTGTGCCAGCTGTGAGGCTCCTTGCTGGCACAAGATTTCTGCCGTCGTGCCCTGTGGCATTCACATCCTCTGAAAAAATCCCCTCACCCAGGATTGTTCTCCTGGGAAGCTGGGAAGCCTCAGAGAAAAAAGGAAAACAATTCTTATCTCATTTGCTTCTCCTGTGTCGTGCTCATGTGGAATGTGTTTGGAGATTGTTCACCCACAGGTGATTGTTCCATTGGATTCTGCTGGGAGTTGTTTTCAATCTTTGGCCAATCAGGCCCAAGCTGTGTTGGGATTCTGGCGAGAGTCACAAGTTTTCATTATCATCTTTTTAGCATTGTGTAAGTGTCCTTTCTGTATTCTTTAGTAAAGTTTAGTATAGAATTCTTTAATATAATATTTTATTTATTATTTAACATTTAATAGTATTTAATTAATAATCAATTTATTATTCTTAAGTACTGTTATTATAAATTATTACCATTATTATCATTAATGTTGTTATTATTAATAATTATTACAATTATTATAGCAATTATTATTAATTATTACCATTAATAATATTATTATTTATTATTACAATTATTACCATTATTGTTAATTATTACCATTTAGCATTGTGTAAGTACCCTTTCTGTATTCTTTAGTAGAGTTTACTATAGAATTCTTTAATACAGTATTTTATTCATTATTTAATATTTAATATTATTTAATAATCAATTATTCTTAACTAATATTATTAATAATTATTATTAAACCCCCCCGTGTATGTCCCCAAACGCCCTGTGCATGTCCCCAGGCCCTCCCGGTTCCCGATCTCCGCAGTCCCGGGGCCAGCAGGCACCGCTGGATCCCCGGCCCGTGCCCGGTCCCGGCGGGAGCTCAGGCCGGGCCGTTCGCCGGTCACGGAGCTCCACCTGCCGGTCCCACCGGGAGCCGCTTCGGGTGCGAGGCGCCGGTACGGGATGTCCTGCAGCGGGATGCCCGGCCCCGATACACCCCGTGCTGGTACGGGATGCAGCGGGATGCCGGCACCGGTATGAGCAGCACCGTTAATGGATGCTCCAGTACGGAAGGACCGACACCGGTACGGGATGCCCGGTTCCAGTACATCCCACAGCACTATAAGATGTTCTGTATGGAAATGCTCAACACTGCTACAAGATACGCCGGTACACGATGCCCGGCTGTGGTACGCCCGGTCCCGCACCGGGATGCCCAGATCCAGTACGGGATGTCCCACATCAGCACCTAGATGTCCGGTACCGGGAAGCCCGGTCCGAATAGGGGCTGCTCGGGGGCTGAGGCCGCAGCCGTGGCCGGCTCGGGGGCGCAGGGCGGAGCTGGCAGCGGAGGCGGGAGCGGTGCCGAGGGGGGGTCCCGGGGCGCTCCGTCCGCTCCGGTCCCGCCGCCACATCCGGGCCCCGCCCGGCGCGGACGCTGATTGGCTGCCGCGGGTCACGTGGCCGTGTCCCCCGGCAGGGCCCGCGGTGGCGCGCGCAGGTGAGCGGCGGGACCGGAACCGGAACCGGGGCCGGAACCGGGGCCGCGGCCCTGAGGGAGTGCGGGGAACCCGCCCCTGACCCGCCCCCGACCTGCCCCCGACCTGCCCGCCCGCCCGCTCCGCCCGGTGCCGGTGCTCAGGTGCCCGGTCCGGACCGTCCCGTACAGGTGCTCCGCCGACCCGGTCCGGCCCGTGCCGTTCGGGACCGACCCTCCCAAGGTGTCCGCCCTGTCCCGCAACCCCCGTACCCCGCCTCCGGTCCGGTCCCCACGCACGGCGGGGAACAGCACACCTGTCCGGTGTCCGCACTCCGCTCGGTCCTGCGGGGCTCTCCCGGTTCCCCATCCCCTTTCCCGTTTCCCCGCCCGTTCTCCCCACACTCCGGTTCTGTCCCTGATCTCCTCGGCCGTGTCACCCCCGTGCCCGCATCCCCCGGCCGTCCCCGGTGCCCGCAGCTCCCCCCTCCCCGCCGGCCGGGACGTGGCACTGGGCAGCACCGGGCGCCTTCCCGGTACGTAGGCGGGGGTGGGTCAGCGCCGGTGCCGCTCCACCCCCGCCCGCCCTCGCAGCTCCGGTGTCCCCGCCATGGCCGGCTCCGGGGCCCCGGCTCCCCTGCCCGGGCCGAGCGGCCCCGGCTCCGCGCTGGAGGAAGAGGAGGAGGAGGAGGAGGATGAAGAGCCGTCCCTGGGCTGCGACGGCGACCTGGAGGTGAACCCCTACGACGGGCTGCCCTTCTCCTCCCGGTACTACGAGCTGCTGCGGCAGCGGCGGGAGCTGCCGGTGTGGACAGCCAAGTACAGCTTCATGGAGCACCTGGAGGGCAGCAGCGGCATCGTGCTGGTGTCCGGGCCCCCCGGTACCGGCAAGAGCACCCAGGTGAGCCCGAGGGCAGCTGGGCTGTGGTGTCTGATCCCCCCAGAGCGGGTGGAGAGGGACACACGGACAGGGTGCCCGGGAACGCTGCCCGGAGCCCGGCGGGGTGGGCGGGCACCGTGATGTGCTGGGGATGGGCAAAGCTGGGCACGAACCGGGGAGCGCTGGCACCGGAGGGAGGAACGGCCCCTCCCGGAGCTGGGCCTGCAGATCCCCGCGGGATGGCCCCGGGGAGCCGGTCCCAGCTGCTGGTGACGCTCGGGGCCAGCACCGGGCAGACTTTGACCGGGGAGGCGATTGTGGTGGCGGAGCTGCAGGGCTGGAATGGGCTGGGTCGCCTGAGGCTGTCGGGGTGTTGGAATGGGCTGGGTCCCCCAGGATATCGGGCTGGGTCCCCCAGGATATCGGGGTGTTGGAACGGGCTGGGTCCCTCCAGGTTATGGGGGTGTTGGGATGGCCTGGGTCAGCCAGGATATTGGGGTGCTGGAATGCACTGGGTCCCTCAGGATACTGGGGTGTTGGAAGGGCTGGGTCCCCCCAGGCTGTCAGGCTGGGTCCCCCAGGATATCAGGGTGTTGGAAGGGCTGGGTCCCCCAGGATATCAGGGTGTTGGAATGGGCTGGATCCCCCCAGGTTATTGGGCTGGGTCCCCCGGGCTGTTGTGGTGTTGGAAGGGCTGGGTCCCCCCAGGCTGTCGGGCTGGGTCCCCCAGGCTATCAGGGTGTTGTCCCTGGGCTCCAGGTGCTCAAGCAAATCAGCTCCCTGGGTGTGACCTGCTGAGTTCCTGAGCTGGGCTGGCACTGCCAGATTTGGGGATCAAAGCTCCTGTGCGGGCCCCAGGGTCGGTGTTTTTGGGGTGCAGCTCCCTGCTGTTAGTCCCTGCAGGGCCCTGGGGACACTGAGGCACAGGCAGCGCTCGTGGGGGGCTCAGAGGTGACAGGAGGGAGCAGGACTCAGGTCCCTGGTGCCAAAGGGACATCTGCGTGGCCTTGGCACTGTCCCATGCTGTCAGGCCAGGCACTTGGCTAGCAGCTGCTCCCTGGTGATCCCTTCCCTGTCCCTCTGTGGGTTTCCCAGGCCATTGTCCCATGTCCCTCATGTGAGAGCAGGGTTGTGGTGTCCCACACCAGGGCAGGAACCTGCAGGTGTGGGGCCAAGGGTCTCCTGGCACAGGCTGTGGGGCTCAGAGGTGACAGGAGCGCAGAGGGAACATCTTGCCTGTGAAAAACGCCAATCATTTGTTTTTAAAAATCTTAAAAGCTTAATAGTAATAAAATGGTAATAAATACAGCAATATAATTAGAGTAATAAAAATTTTGGACAATTTGGATTAGGACAATATGAGACAATAAAAACAAAGAGTTACAGACAGTCCAGGTAGCTCTTTCTAGGCAAAATAAGCCTGACAAAGGACACAGGTTAACAGCAGGATTAACCCTTAAAAGCAACAGCTTGTTACATATTCATACACCTCATACATGATGCATCAATTCCATTCAAACACAGGATTCTGTCTGGTCAGTGTCAGCTTCTTCCTATTGATCCTAACCAGAGTCTTCATGGCTGAGTGAGGTGGGAAGAAGTTTGTTTCTTCTGATAATGGAGCAATAAATTCTCTTTCTCTGAAAGATTCAGGTGTCCTGTGGCTGCTATCTCACTGCGAGTCCTTTCTTTTTAAAAGTATCTTACATAGCATAGTTTCTATTTTAACATTTTGTTATAACCTAAAGCTATATTTAACAGACTGTGTAAGAAAATTAATAGAGCATCACTTTCTAACATAACACAGAATATTCATTTTAATGTTTGCAAAAAGCCAATTATAAAATAGGCATTTTTCACACAAAATGAAAATTGAGTGCCTCTGGACAGCCCCTGACCCCGGAGATCCTGCAGCCAATTCCATGGGGAGGGTCTTTATGCACTTTGGAGTGGCACAGCGGGGAGGGGACAGTCCTGAAGCCACACTGCCCATGTCCTGTCCCCACAGATCCCCCAGTGGTGCGCCGAGTACGCTCTGTCCATGTCGTTTGCCCACGGGCTGGTGGCCTGCACCCAGCCCCACAGCCTGGCCGCCCTCAGCCTCTCCCTGCGCGTGGCCGACGAGATGGACCTGAACCTGGGCCACGAGGTGGGCTACTGTGTGCCCCACGAGGACTGCTGCACTGCTGACACCATCCTCAGGTAGGGCAGGGACAGCAGGGCCCGTGCTGGGAACGGGAGCACGGTGCCCTAATCCCGCTAAACCCCGCCTAATCCCTTAATCCAGGCTGGCCTGGCTGGGGAGAGGCACGGGCTGCTCTGATCTGGAGAGGGGCTGATCTGGGGAGAGGCTGATCTGGGGTGTCTCGGTTTGGAAAGACAAAGGGGTGTGCTAAGGAAGCACCTAAAATGGGGAATGTAAACCCCCTCCCTCTGAATTGCCTTAAATTTGAAATTAAGGGGCTCTCAGGCGAAGATGTGTGAGTAGGAATAAGAGGTTTTTATTAGGGAAGAAAATGAAAATAAGATTAACAATGCAGTAAGTCAAAATAACGCTGATAGAGTCAGAACACAACCTGCCCCTCTGTGTGTCAGGGTGGTGGCACAGCCCCATCCCATGGTGGCTCAGCCCTCCTGCAGTGCCAGCTGTGGTACTGCTGGAGCAGGGATCCTGTAGAAAGGTGCAGTCTTCCTCTGGGCATCCAGTGGAAGAGGCAGCTGGGAATGCAGTGGAAAGGTTGTTCTGTTGTCCCAGAATCTCAGATTGGATCCAGGTAGGAATGCTTGGCTCCTCCCTCTGGGTGGAGCATCTCACAATGGGATGATGGAATTTTATCAGCCATGCAGTGACACTCACTGGCCCGCTAACAGAAGATAATTAATGATTAATGGCCCATTAGCAGAAGATATGTCCTGGAGGGAGGATTGGCTGTGGAAGAGATAAAGCAAACTGCCCAAGGAACAGAAGATAACTGCCCCACCTCTGACACATGGCAAGTAGAACACACACATTGCCTTGCAATGTAGGATAGATGCCAGGGAAGGTGTGTGGCATAGTGACAGTGTGCTGTGTCCCAGATTGCAAGGCAAGATGTATTCTATACAATTTGTATGGCAGCTATCTTTTGTCACAGTGGGCAGTTTTCCTTATCTCTTCCACACTCACTCCTCCCTCGGGAGGGGACACCTGCTGATAACAGCTATTGAATGTCACTGCATGGCTGATAAGAACTACAGCATCCCATTGGGAGATGTGAGCCCAGGGGGAGGAGCCAAGCATTGCTACCTGGGTATAATCTGGAGATCCTGGGACACCAGCACAGCTTCTCCACTGGATTTCCCAGAGGAACAGCAGCTGCCTCTTCCACTGGATCCCTTCTACAGGATCCCTGCTCCAACAGAGCCACCCCTGACACTGCAGGAGGGCTGCAGCCACAATTCCTATGGGACTGCTACCAACACCCTGACCCACAGGGTGTCAGGTTGTCTTCTGACTCTGTCAGTGTTGTTCTAGTATACTGCATTGTTTATTTTATCCTTTTATTTTCTTCCCTATTAAAGAACTGTTATTTCCTGCTACCATATCCTTTTTGCCTGAGAGCCCCTTAATTTAAAATTCTTAGCAATTCAGAGGAGTGGGGAAGGTTTACATTCTCCATTTCAGGGGAGGCTCCTGCCTTCCTTAACACACACCTGGCTCTCCAAACTGAGACTTGGTGACCACAGCAGGAGGAGCAAATAGGATCCACACATT
Organism: Ammospiza nelsoni; assembly: GCF_027579445.1. NCBI lineage: Eukaryota > Metazoa > Chordata > Aves > Passeriformes > Passerellidae > Ammospiza > Ammospiza nelsoni. The sequence continues at coordinate 5,864,883 of NC_080636.1, forward strand.
GCTTGGCAGTCTAGGAGAAATGCCAGGGAAGGTGTGTGGCATGGTGACACTGTGGTGACAGTACACCAGAGCAGGAGGAGCAAATAGTCTCGAGTTGTTGGTTGTTAATTGCTGCCCCGAGATGTGCGAAAGGTCTCTGTTTCAGCCCGCGTGTCTGAAGAAAGAGTCAGAGCTCTTCAGTTTTCAGTCTTGAAGTTGTTTATTAATTCTTATCTGTAAAATAAGAGATCTGCTCAACAGGGCAGCCAAAGGCACTCTGACTGCCCCCAGGGCAGTGTTGTCTTTTTATACTACAAACAATGTATATCATATTTACACTTAATTGCCTATACCTATCACCTATGTTAGACAGTGCACTTCTACTCTAAACCAATCCCAAAGTGCCAACATCACAGTAGAAAATGGAGAACAAGAAGAAGAAGAAGAAGAAGAAAGGCTAGACTCACCCAGATTCCTCCATCTTGTCCTCATAACCCCCATACCAAAAATCCTAAAGTCTACATTTTCACCCTGTCATCATTTTGTTATTACACTATTCAAATCTGTGTGACTTTCACGTCCTCATACAAATCTGGCAACTTGCTCCAAGGGTCAAAATGAAATCCCGAGGTGTTTTTGGGCAGCATGCCAGGGTCTCCGAGCCCCCCAGCGGGGTCCTGGGCAACTCTGGACACCTGGACGGATGGACTGAGTTTAGACAAAATAGGATACACATTGCTTGGCAATCTGGGATGTGGGGAAGGGGCTGCTGTGGGGAGGGATGAGGTGTCCCCCCAGCCAGGGGTCCATGCTGATGGGTGGGGGCCATGCCAGGTTCTGCTCGGACGAGATGCTGCTGCGGGAGATGACGTCGGAGCCGCTGCTGCGGCAGTACGGGGTGGTGGTGCTGGACGAGGCACAGGAGCGCACGGTGCCCACGGACGCGCTGCTGGGGCTGCTCAAGGACGTGCTGCGCCAGCGCCCGGCCCTGCGCCTCGTCATCGTCACCTCGCCCGCCCTGGAGCCGCGCCTGCGCGCCTTCTGCGGGGACCCGCCCGTGGTCAGGGTGCCCGGGCACGGCTCCCCGCCACAGCTGCTCCACCGGGAGCCGCCGGCCCACGGAAGCGTGGCTGCTGCGTGCCAGGCCGTGCTGGACATCCACCGGCGCCAGGAGCCCGGCAACGTCCTCGTCTTCCTGGCCAGCGAGCAGGTGGGGGAACAGGGCAAGGGAGGTTTGGAGGGGCAGCTGCAGCTCCTTTGTAGTGGAGGTGGGCACAGGGCATGGCACAACATGGGAATGGGGACACTGCGGTGTCAGCAAGTGTCACCTGTCCCCCTTGTCCTTGCTCAGGAGATCTCGGAGTGCTGTGCTGCCATCCAGACGGAGGCCGTGGCGCTGAGCCCGGCGCTGGGCCCGCTGCTGGTGCTGCCGCTGCACCCCGGGCTGGGCAGAGCTGCACAGAGACTCTATGAGACACCCGAGGAGGGCCGGGAGCGCCGTGTCATTGTCACCCACTGGCTCGGGGACTCGTCCTTCTCGCTGGGCACCGTGCGCTTCGTCATCGACTCGGGGCTGGAGCTGCGCAGCGTGAGTGGGACAGGGGACACGTGGGGGTCTGGGTCTGCCCTGGGTGCAGTGGGCTGTGGTGTCCCAGGCTGGGAGGAGGGGTGTGCCCCAGGGAGGTGACAGTCGTGGCCCTGCAGTGGCAGGTGAGAGGTTTGGGGGATGGCAGAGGTCCCACTCAGAGCCTCGCCTGCAGGTGTACAACCCCCGCATCCGCGCCGAGTCCCAGGTGCTGCGGCCCATCAGCCGGAGCCAGGCCGAGTCACGCATGCAGAGAGCTGCTGGCAGCCCCCCAGGTAAGCCCCTGCTCCAGTGTCCCCCCCTCAGCACTGCCAGCAGCCCTGGGCCAGCACCTATCCCCACCCTGTCCCTGTCCTCTCTCCTGCAGGCACCTGCCTGCGCCTGTACTCAGAGGCCTTTGAGCAGCGCATGCCCCCCAGCCCTGCACCACAGGTCAGTGAGACCAGCCTGAGCCGCCTGGTGCTGCTGCTGAAGCGCCTGGACATCGCTGACATGGGCCAGTGTGACTTCCTTGACCGCCCAGGTAGAGCCCAGGGGGGCCAGGCATGGCGTGGGGAGCAGAGGGACACGATGGGGCAGCCATGGCTGTGGCCATCACTGCGGCCTGGGTTGTCTCTGGGGAGGGACTGGACAGAGTGGGCAAAGCTGCCTGATGTCCCACCCCAGCCCCTGAGTCGCTGATGCAAGCTCTGGAGGACCTGGACTACCTGGCAGCCCTGGATGATGACGGAAATCTGTCGGAGGTTGGGATCATCATGTCAGAATTCCCCCTGGACCCGCAGCTGGCCAAGGCCCTCATCGCCTCCTGCGAGTTCGACTGCGTGGAGGAGATGGTCAGCCTGGCTGCCATGCTCACAGGTACCCTGTGGGGGCTTGGGGGGCAGCCAGCAGTGCCAGGGGATGCTGGGGACACACAGTGACCCCCTGCCCACCCCCAGCATCGCCCTGCTTCGTGCCCCTGTCCACGCACCTGGAGGAGGCCGTGGCGCTGCGCCGGCGGGCGCTGCTGCACCCCAGCGGGGACCACTTCACCCTCATCAACATCTTCAATGCCTTCCAGCAGCGTGAGTGGGGCAGGGGCTGGGGGGCTTCATCACTGTGGGCATCCCACAGACCCCTTGTGTCCCCTGTTGTGTCCCCTCATGCATTCCTCCCCTGGAGCTACATTGCTGACCCCATCCTAAAGGCCAGCCTGGCTGGGGAGGATCTGGGGGTCCCAGCTCTAGCCTGGGGGCTCAGTCATTGTCACCACTGTGTGAAGGGGTCACAGACAGGGAAACAGCGGTGTTTTTGTGTTCCCCAAGCCCCCACCCCAGCGGGCTCTCTGCTCACCTGTCCCCACCCCATGGCACCACTGTCCTGTCCCACATCACAGCCCCCACTGTGCCACCCCTATCCCCATATTGCCAACCCCACCATCACACCCCTGTCCCCACAACACAGCCCCCACTGTGCCACCACTGTCCCCACATTTCCAACCCCACTTTCCCACCCCTGTCCCCACATTGCTGACCCCATTTTCCCACCCCTGTCCCCACATTGCTGACCCCATCCTTGTCCCCCCATCTCTGACCCTGCTGTCCCACTCCTATACCCACATCACAGCCCCCACTGTCCCACCCCTGTCCCCACATCCCAGCCCCCACTATCCCACTTCATCCCCCCATTTGTGACCTCGCTGTGCCCCCGCAGACGCGGAGGACGAGGGCTGGTGCCGGAAGCAGGGGCTGAGTGCCGAGGCGCTGCGCCTGGCGGGCACGGTGCGCGCCGAGCTGCTGGAGGCCATGCGCCGCATCGAGCTCCCGGTGTCCCCGCCCGCCTTCGGCTCCGACGCCAACGCCCTCAACATCCAGCGCGCCCTCATCTCCGGCTACTTCCTCAAGGTGAGCCCAGGGCCCGTGGGGAGTTATGGGGGAGATGTTGGGGTGTGCAGCCCCCCACTCCCTGCTTCTCGGGTTGCTGTTGATAATTGCTGCCCCCAGATGTGCAGGATGTCTCTGCTTCAGCCCACGCAGCTGAAGAACGAGTCTGGACACTTTTCAGTCTTGAAGTTGTTTATTAATTCTTATCTATAAAATTTTCTTTCTGCCCAGCTGAGGTCTGCTCAGCAAGGCAGCCACAGGCACTCTGTGTTGTCCTTTTATACTACAAACTATGTATATCATATTTACACTTAATTGCCAATACCTATCACCTGTGTTAGACAGTTCACTTCTACTCTAAACCAATCCCAAAGTGCCAACATCACTGCAGAAAATGGAGAACAAGAAGAAGAAAGAAAGGCTAGACACGCCCAGATTCCTCCATCTTGTCCTCATAACCCCCATACCAAAAATCCTAAAATCTACATTTTCACCCTGTCATCATTTTGTTATTACACTGTTCAAACCTGTGTGACTTTCACGTCCTCATACAAATCTGGCAACTTGCTTCAAGGGTCAAAATGAAATCCCGAGGTGTTTTTGGGCAGCATGCCAGGGTCTCTGAGCCCCACAACGGTGTCCTCAGCAACTCTAGACACCCAGAGGGATGTGCTGAGTTCTGACACCCGCTGGTCCCTCGCAGGTCGCCCGGGACATCGACGGCTCCGGTAACTACGTGATGCTGACGCACAAGCACGTGGCACACCTGGCCCCCGCCTCTGGGTACCTGCTGCGGGCACCCCCGCGCCGCCTGCCCCCCTGGGTGCTCTACCACGAGTTCACCATCTCTCAGGACAACTGCCTGCAAGTGGTCTCGGAGATCCAGCCCCAAATGTGAGGGGACGGGGAGGGGCAGCTCCTTCCTTACAGGGTGTCCCTGTAGCTGGCTGAGCCCACGCTGTCCTCCTCGCAGGCTGGTGGAGTTGGCCCCGCAGTACTACCTGAGCAACCTGCCGCCCAGCGAGGGCCGGGACCTGCTGATGGAGCTGCGGGAGAAGGTGGTGGCGGCCGAGGAGGCGGCGCCGGCAGAGGCGGAGCTGGCGGAGGGTGCCAGACGCGAGGAGGACGAGCCCGCGGACGTGTGCGTCCTGCAGTGAGCCGGAGCAGCGGAGCCCCGCGGTGGGGCTGCCTGGGCTTGGCCGTGACCCTGGGGACAGGGGAGCCCCGGGGAGGCCCCAGGGGGGCTGCGTGCCCGCAGGGGCTGTCCCGGCTCGCAGGGAGGCGCGGGCACGGCCTGGCACTGCCTCGGCTCTGCGCCGCGGTCAGTCGTGGGCCGGCGGCCGTGGGACCACCCCGGCACCTCGGAGCGTGGATTGGGGAGCGCTGGCCCCGGCCGGGGGAGTGTTGTGGGCCCTCCCCACTGGGCTCCTTCACCCCGTGTTTCCTGGGGGTGCTGCGGGGCTGGAGGCATCGCCTGTCCCACTCCCCCCACGCCCGGGGCCGAGGGGCCACACACGGGTCCCTCCTCCTGTATAAAGTTTTGTGACCTTTGCTCCTGGCTTCGTGTCCGTGACTGCAGTGAGGGTGGGGTCCTTCCTGCCAAGGGACGTCACCAGAGAGTGATCCAGCCAGGGTGGGGTCCATCCTGCCCAGGGACATCACCACAGAGTGATCCAGCCAGGGTGGGTCCATCTCACCAAGGGACATCACTACAGAGTGATCAAGCCAGGGTGGGTCCATCTCACCAAGGGACATCACCAGAGAGTGATCCAGCCAGGGTGGGTCCATCTCACCAAGGGACATCACTACAGAGTGATCAAGCCAGGGTGGGTCCATCTCACCAAGGGACATCACCAGAGAGTGATCCAGCCAGGGTGGGTCCATCTCACCAAGGGACGTCACCAGAGAGTGATCCAGCCAGGGTGGGTTCTGTCCCTGCTCCTCCCGTCTCCCAGGAATGGTTTCTGTCCGTGAGGCCTCTCTCTCTCCCACCCGTGTTTCGGGTGCCAGGCTGGGATTCCAGCCACGTTGAGGCTCTGAGGGCACCCCTGGCCTTTGCCACAGGACTTCCCCTCTGTGGTTGTGGTTGTTCTGCAGAAGCCAAGGGGAAGCTGTGGTTTGTGAGATGGGGGTGAGCGGGGCCCCCAACCTGCTGCCAGTGCCTGCTTCCCCCAGACAGGGCAGGGCACGGGGGCACCCCAGGACAGGGCACCCCTTCCCTCTCCCCTTGGGGTTCCCTACAGTGCTACAGCCAAGGGCTGAGCTGCTCCATGGGGCCTGGGATGGGGGTCCTGGCTCCCCGTCCCCACCCCTCAGCCCACGCACTGGGGTTTGGCTCAGCTCAGGGAGGGGCCTTGGAGGTCCCACTGGCCTGTCCTGGCCTCAAAAGGTGAGAGCTGGGCTCCCCCAGCCTCCCACAGCCCCAGTTCCCTCTTTGCTTTCTAGGAACTGCAGAAAGTACGTGAAAGGGTACAGCACTGCCTTCCCCAGGGTGGGCTCTGCTGCGTGCCCTCAGCACGGGCTGGCACCAGTGGGGTGGCAAAGGGGCAGCTGGTGACCCTGGTGATCTCTGTCCCTACGTCCTCATCTCTGCACAGCACCCCATGGGATACATTGGCATGAGGAGGGGATGGAAGGGGCGTGCCAACCTGTGCCAGGCTGGGGACATCACCCTGAGCCCCTGTGGCAACCCTCCCCTCTCCTCAACCCACCCAGAGGGGCCCAGCCCTGAGCTGCCCCTCTCCAGACCCCCATCACAGGGGCTGAGAGACCCCACAGGATCCCCCACCCCACAGCAGGGCACTGGGGGGCTCTGTGCAGCACTGGGGGGCTCTGTGCAGCACACAGTGATGACGTGCGGACCCTCAGGTGCTGCAGGACCCCTCTGAGAGAGCTGGGACCGCCCAAAACCCCAACACCACCCCAGATACCCAGTGCTGCCCCTTTCCTGGGTGTTCCCAGGGTTACCCATCCCCTGGCATTGCAGGGCAGGGCAGGGGGTGTCTGTGCCCCCTGCCCCCCCGGCAAGCACCAGCAGTGCTGTGGGTGGGAGGCAGGGAGGGGGCTGAGCGTGGGTCCCATCCTGCAGTTCCCAGAAGTGTGATGCTGCTGTGACTGCACCTTGGGGCTGCCCCACACAGCCCAGCCCGGTATAAGAGCGCAGCCCCCGGCTCTGCTGAGCCCACTGGAGACAACGCAGAGGTAAGCACAGAATGGGGGTTCTTGGGGGGGATCCTGCTGCTCTCAGGGCTGGGGGCTCTGCCCTGGCTGTGCCCCTCTCCTGGGTTATGTCCAGCTGGGCCTGCCCTTCCCTGCCCTTTCCCTTCCCAGATGCTGGCGCTGCTGGGGCTGCTGCTGTTCCTGGTGCCTGCACAAGCCCTGACTGCCTTCCCCCCAAAGTGTGAGTGCTGCTGTGGGGCACAGGGAGGCCTTGGAGGGGGAACCTGGCTGGGACAGCAGAGGGAGTGGGGGGCATCCCAAACCCTCTGATAGGGGCTGGGACAGCTCTCTTGGGAGATTGGAGGGTGGGCATTGGGGTGATGTGAGGTGAAGGAGCTGGGGGAGGACGTGGAGTGCAGGAGCAGGGTGAGGATTGCGAGGCCACCACCCATGGTGGTTTGGGGGACAATCTGCCCCCACCACAGCCCACCAGTGGACAATCTGCCTCTCGCCTCCAGTCCAGGTGGGGAAGCTGAGCCAGGACGTGGTGGTGCGATGTGACACCTCAGAGCAGCACATCTCCTGGACACTGAACGGGGACGAGGAGCCCATGGCAGAGCTGGTGCCTGAGGGCCAGAAGCTCACCATCCTGGGCTTGGACCTGCCAGCCACGGGCAACTACAGCTGCTGGGCTGGCCCTGTGCTGCTGGACAGCACCTACGTGGTGCTCAGCAACACCCGTAAGCAGGGCATGGCTGGGGTGATGGGGGTGGAGGGATGAGGAGCAGGGGATCCTGGTGCCCAGCCCGTGGGCATGAGGGCTGTGGGGAACCCCTTGCAGCGAGGGGGCACCACCCCTGACCAGCCACCCCTGAACCCCTCAGGTGAGGAGGAGATCAACGTGTCCTGCCAGGCTGAGTCCTACAACGGCTCCTTCCACTGCTCCTGGCCCGGGCCCGCCTCTGCCATCTTCCGTGCCCGCCTCATCCGCAGGTGGGTGGCCCTTGGGACCCCACAAACCCACGGCAGCACCACGGGCACCCCGCCCTGAGCGCTGCCCACCCCTCCCTCCCCACAGCGACGGCTCAGTGGGGCCCTGGGTGCCCGTGGCCGGTGAGCAGGGCCGCTTCAACGCCAGCCTGGCAGATCCCCTGTTCTGCCCCTTCGGCGAGGAGCTGCGCCCGCTCCAGCTCCACCTGGAGGGGCTCTCGGACACCTCCTACCTCAACCTCTCCCGGCACTTCTTCCTCCGCGATATCGGTGAGCTCAGGGCGGGAGCAGCGGGGTGGGGGCGTCCAAGAAGCACGGGAGGCTCCGTGGGGAGGGTGTCAGCCCCTGCTCTGAGCCCCCTCTGTCCGCAGTGCGTCCTGAGCCGCCCCAGGAGCTGATGCTGCAGCAGCGGGGGGAGCAGCTCCAGCTGGCCTGGGCCCCCCCGGCCTCCTGGCCGCTCCCCAAGTCCTACTTTGCGCTGCTCTACCACCTGCAGTACGAGCTCCACAACGGCACCCAGGTAACGGGGATGGCGGGGGGTCTCTGCCCCGGGGGGACCAACACAGGCTGCCCCATGTGCCCACCCTGCGCTGTGCCCACCCTGCCCTGCCCCATCCCTGCCTGAGAAGACGCTCAGCCACGGCCCCTCCTTACTCTGCCTCTTCCCCTCCTGGCGTGATGAATTGTCACCCAGGCTGTCACCGCTGCTCTCCCCAGCGCTGCCGGGCTCAGGGGGTGCTGTGCCCCCACCCCGAGGGTCTCCCCAGACCATGTCCTGTCCCTTTGCAGGTTGAGCAGTTCGTGGAGGGCGCGGAGGAGGCGCCGGTGCCGGCGGGAGCGGGGCGGGTGCGGATCAGCTGCCGGGACCCCTACACGCCCCCGGCCTGGAGCCCCTGGAGCGCCTGGATGGGCCTCGGTGCACCCCAATAACTGCGGCTTGGAGGGTGCCGACCCCACAGCCGGGCACCTCCTGTCCCCAGAACCCCCTTCCCTTTACAGCTCGGAAAAGGAATTTTCCCCCTAATAAAACTCAGGGATTGGCTTTGCCACCACAAACTCTGCTCGGTGTGTGTGGGAAGGGAGGTGCTGCACAGAACTCTGCATGGCTGGGACAGGCTCCACCCGTGCTCCAGCCCAGCTTGGGCACAGGTGGGTTAGAGGGTCCCCACACCCTGTGCAGCTACACATGGCTTTCCTGAACTTCCCCAACCCTCAAAAACCCTCCCAGCTGTGCCTCCTTTCTGAGGACTGCGGTGGGACAACGTCCCCAGGCACAGGAGCGGCTCCCCGCCCCAAATCCCGGGGAGCAGGATCCCATCCTGACCCCGTCCCAAGTCCCGGGGAGCAGGATCCCATCCTGATCCCGTCCCAAATCCCGGGGAGCAGGATCCCATCCCGATCCCATCAGGATCTCATCCTGACCCCATCCCCACATCCCGGGGAGCAGGATTCCATCCCGATCCCATCCTCACATCCCGGGGAGCAGGATCCCATCCCGACCCCGTTCCCACATCACAGAGAGCAGGATCCATCCTGACCCCATCCCCACATCCCGGAGAGCAGGATCCCATCCTGACTCCACATCCCGGGGAGCAGGATCCCCCATCCTGACCCCGTCCCCACATCCCGGGGAGCAGAATCCCATCCCAACCCCGTCCCCATATCCCAAGGAACCGGATCCCATCCTGACCCCAAAGCAACGCTGACAGTGTGGGGGGGGGGGGGGGATCAGGGACTCCCCATCACCACTGGGGGGGCTCAGTTCCTGCCGAAGCTCTGGCCCCACAATGCGCCCCCTCAGTGTCCCCGTGCCGTGCCCAGCTCCCCTCCCTGAGCCCCCCGGAGCACAGCCGGGGGTGCTGCCTACCCCCCTCCAGCCGCGCCGGCTCCGGGTGATGCCACGGGGCTTTATTGAGGTGCTTCCACAGGGGTCTGGGCCGGGACCCCCGCCCCGGAGAGGCTGGTGAGTGTGAGACCCCACGGGCGCCGCCCTCCCGGGGCTCCCGGGCCAGGCGGGCACAAGTCCGGGGCACCCGTGGAACGGGGGGACAGAGGGACCGGGGCTCCGTCAGTCCAGAGAGGCGCCGAGGGTGCCAGGGAACCGGGGTGCAGGAATCGGGGGTCTGGGGTCCGGCGGAGGAACCGGGGGCCGGTGGTGGGGCTGAGGGTCCGGTCCCGGCACCGTGGCTCCGGTGGTAACGGCAGGGCCGGGCTCCGGCGGTGGCACCGGGGCTCACGGCGGGGCCGAGCCGCCCAGGCGGAGCTCCTCGCTCTCCAGCATCTCCCTGGAAAAGAAGGGCCGGGCTAAGCCCCTCGCCCCCCGTGCCCCCCGCGCCCCCCTCGCGTACCGGTACGCGGCGATCTCCGCCTCCAGCGCCATCCGCAGCCGCAGCAGCGCCGGGTACTCCCGCAGGCACCGGGCCATCTCCGCCTCCGCCGCCCCGATCTCCCGCTCCAGCTCCGCCACCCGCTCCTGAGCCGGGCCGTCAGCAGCGCCGGGGCCGCGGGGCGACCCCCGGGATCCCCGGCACACAGGGACCCCCGACACCCCTCCAGACCCCCGGCCCGACCCCCGATCCGCAGGGACCCCCAGTCCCGGCCCAATCCCACCTACACGGACTCCCGGCACCCCTACACGGCCCTCGCCCCACACGAACCCACGCAGGGACCCCCGCTCACAGTGACCCCCACAGGATCCCCGGCCCGACCCCCGATCCGCGCGGACTCCCGGCCCCTGGAACTCCGCACCGCCCCCCGCCCCACACGGACCCACGGGACCCCCAAGCCCGCCCCGACACCCGGCGGCCCGACCCACACAAACCCCCTCTCCCGGTCCCACCTGAACTCCCCCATCCCTCCCGGGGCCCCCCACTTCCATCCGGACCCCTGACCCCCGCCCCTCCCCATCCCCACCCTCCTTCTCCCCATCCCTCCGGGCATCCAGCTCCAAACATCCACCCTCCCAAAAACATCCACCTTCCTCCTCCTCCTCCTCCTCCTCCCATCCCCCGCTCCCTCCCAGCCCCCCGGGCGCCCCCCCAGCCCTGCACCTGGTACTTGGCCAGCTCCCCGCTCCGCCGGTCCCGCAGCCCCTCCAGCTGCCGGTGTAACGCGCCCACCGCGCCCCGCAACGCCTCCACCTCGGCGGCTCGGGCTCGCAGCAGCCTCCGGTAACCGGCGGCCTCGGCACGGGCACGGAGCACCGCCTCGCCGCCGCCCCAGCGGCACCGGGGCCGGCCCTCGGCCGCGCTCATGCCGGTGGTAATGCGGTCCCACCCCTCCGCGTCACGGAACCGCAGCCAATCCCGCCGGTACCGGGGGAACGGCTCCTCCCGGTAGCGGCGGAGAGGGGGAGCCCGCAGAAGGCTGTCCCCCGAAAGTGGGGTGAGGGGAGAAGGCTGTCCCCCAAAAGTGGGGTGAGGGGCTGCAGCACCGCGGGTGGGGGGCAAGGTCGAGTTCAGGGTCAAGGTCACCGCTGTCATCCCCCCTCCCCAGGCCCTTCATCCCCTCCATCATCATCATCAGAGACTGGAGTGGGGCTGGATGATCCTGGAGGGGGTCACTAGGGAGGGGGTGCAGAGATTTGCCAGGAGAAGGGGGGGTTCAGCCCCTCTGCACCCCACGAGTGTCCTGTGGATCACACCCGGGCTCAGTCTGTGGGAGGTGACACCCGGGGGCAGTCAGGGACTGGGATGGGGAGCACCCCGAGCCCATGGCGGGGGCTGCACGGGCATGTCCAGCCCCTGGGAGCTGAGAGACCATGGGGGGAAGGCTGAGGGCTCAGTCAGTCAGTCTGTCCCACCACGGGGTGGGGCCCCGAGTCCTTGGTGCACAGATGGAAGGCGGAGGCGGCAAACTCCGACCGGGATAAGGCAAATGGTGCGGGTGGGGCAGACCCCGCTGCCAGGGTGGGACAGACCCCGCTGCCAGGGTGGGGGGCTCCCAGCATCAGGAATGGGAGCTCCAGGTGGGCTGGAGGCTGTGGAACCCATGGAGCTGCTGGTGGGGGAGCTGCAGAACCCTGCCAGGTGTGGGGGCCCATCCCTGGGCTCCCAGGGCTCCGGGCAGGGAGCTGCAGGTGTGCAGGGGGTGCAGAGGCTCAGCCCTTGGCTCCCACAGGGCTGAGCAGAGGGCTGCAGACATTTTTGGGGTGCAGGGGTTCATCCCTGGGCTCCTGAGGAGCAGACAGGGGCTGCAGAAGTCCATGGGGCATGGGGGGCCCATCCCTGGGCTCCTGGGGGTCCAGGCAGGGGCTGCAGAGGTCCAGAGAGCATGGGGGTTCAGCCCTGAGCTCCTGGGGAGCAGGCAGGGGCTGCAGAGGTCCATAGGGCATTGGGGGTCCATCCCTGGGCTCCTGGGGGTCCACAGGACATGGGGGTTCAGCCCTGGGCTCCTGGGGGTCCAGGAAGGGGGCTGCCCACAGCAGTGCTCCAGGTGGGGTTTGCTGAAGCTTTGAGTCCAACCACAGGGGCACGGCCTCACTCCTGGGGGGCTCCCCATGGCAGGGAGGGGGCTGCCAGTGCGGGGCTCTCTCTCAGGAAGCTGCAGCCCCTTCCCTGCCACGCTCCAGGCTCAGAGCCCACCGGGCTCCCGGTGCCACCTCCCGGCACATCGGCAGCGCCCTCACACCACAGAGGCCACCCCGGAGACCGACGTCACCTTGTTGTCCTCGGCCCAGGGCTGGAGGTTCTGCAGGGCGTAGAGGGAGGAGTTGTGCATGCACAGCGGGTCCTGGGGCAGCGGCTGGGCCAGGCTCTTCTGGAAGGCCTCCTGCTGCAGGTGCAGCATCAGCCGGTTGGCCTGCTGCCGCTCGGCCTCGCGCTCCTCCGCCGTCTGCCGCCTGCACACACGCACACAGCGCTGGCACCGGCCGCAGATGGCACTGTCCCTTGTCCCCGTCCTACTGCCATGGGACACGTGCCACAGCGCCACCAGAGAGGGCACAGCAAGGCACAGGGGAGGCCGTGGTGGTGCCGTCCATCCCCAGTTCATCCCAGTCCCAGCCTCTCCCGGAATGTGGGGATCGCTGCTGGAGGGATGTGGGGTTTGGGGCTGCCAGAGGGATATCGGGGTCATAGGGATATTGGGGTGGCTGCCAGAGGGATTCTGGGGTCATAGGGATATTGGGGTTGCTGCCAGAGGGACACATAGGGGTGGCTGTCAGAGGGATATTGGTGTGGCTGTCATGGGGATATTGGTATGGCTGTCATGGGGATATTGAGGTGGCTGCCAGAGGGATTCTGGGGTCATAGGGATATTGGGGTTGCTGCCAGAGGGATATTGGAGTGGCTGTCATAGGGTTTATGGGGTGTGTGACAGAGGAATATATTGGGGTGGCTGTCAGAGGGATATATTGGGGTGTTTGCCAGAGGGATATTGGGGTGGCTGTCATGGACATATTGGTGTGGCTGCCAGAGGGATATATTGGGGTGTCTGCTGGAAGGATATTGGGGTGTCTGCCACAGGGAGATTGCGGTCATAGGAATATTGGGGTTGCTGCCAGAGGGATATTGATGTGTTTGCCAGAGGGATATGGGGTGTCTGTCACGGGGATATTGGTGTGGCTGCCAGAGCAATATTGGGGTCATAGGGATATTGGGGTGTCTGCCAAAGGGATATATTGGGGCGGCTGCCAGAGGGACATATAGTGGTGTCTGCCAGAGGGATATTGGGGTGGCTGCCAGAGGGACACATAGGGGTGTGTGCCAGAGGGATATATTGGGGTGGCTGTCAGAGGGATCCACTGGGGTGACTGTCAAGAGGGCTTATGGGGTGTCTGCCAGAGGGACACACAGGAGTGGCTATCACAGGGATATTGGGGTGGCTGCCAGAGGGATATTGGGGTGTCTGACAGAGAGATCTGTTGGGATGGTTGTCATAAGGATATTTTGGGGTGGCTGCCAGAGGGATATATTGGTGTGTTTGCCAGAAGGATATAGGGTGGCTGTCACAGGTATATTGGTGTTGCTGCCAGAGGGACACACAGGTGCGGTTGTCAGAGGGATATTGGGGTGGCTGTCATAGGGATATTGGGGTGGCTTTCAGAGGGGTACTGGGGTCTCTGCCAGAGGGATATATTGGGATGTCTGTCAGAGATTCACATAGGGGTGTCTGCCAGGGGGATATTGGAGTGGCTGCCATAGGACTATATTGGGGTGGCTGTCATGGGGATAGGGTGGCTGTCAGAGGGATATTGGGGTGGCTGTCAGAGGGTGTCTATTGGGGTGGCTGCAACAGGAATATTGGGGTCATAGAGATATTGGGGTGGCTTTCAGAGGGATATTGGTGTGTTTGCCAGAGGGATATGGGGTGGCTGTCATAGAGATTTGAGGTGGCTGTCAGAGGAACACAGAGGGGTGGCTGTCATAGGGATACTGGGGTGCCTGCCAGAGGGATATTGGGGTCATAGGGATATTGGGGTGGCTGCCAGAGGGATGTTGAGGTGGCTGTCAGAGAAATATATTGGGGTGTCTGTCATAGGGATATTTGGGTGGCTGCCGAGGGATATATTGGGGTGGCTGTCAGAGGGATACTGGTGTGTTTGCCAGAGGGATATGGGGTGGCTGTCATGGGAATATTGGGGTGGCTGCCAGAGGGATATACTGACATGGCTGTCAGAGGGTGTCTATTGAGGTGTCTGCAACAGGGATATTGGGGTCATAGGGATATTGGGGTGACTTTCAGAGGGATATTGGGGTGTTGGCCAGGGGGATATGGCGTGGCTGCCTGAGGGATTTATTTGGGTGGCTGTCAGGGATATTGGGGTGGCTGTCGGAAGGATATTGAGGTGTCTGTCAGAGGAATATATTGGGGTGTCTGCCAGAGGGACACACAGGGGCGGCTGTTAGAGGGATATTGGGGTGTCTGGCAGAGGGGTGTGAGCATCACAGTTGCGGCAGCTGTCCCTGTTACCTCCACTTGGTGCGGCGGTTCTGGAACCAGGTCTTGACCTGGGCGTCCGTCATCTTGAGGGCCTTGGCCAGGGTGGCGCGCTCGGCCGAGGCCAGGTACTTCTGGCGGTGGAAGCGCTTCTCCAGCTCGCAGATCTGCACCCGGGAGAAGGACGTGCGCGGCTTCTTGCGCTTGGGCGGCGTCCGGTTCTGGTACGGGTGCCCGATGCGCCGCGTCACCGCGAAGGGCGACAGCGCGGCTGCGGGGACAGCGGCGTCAGGGGGCGCTGGGGTCATCCCAGCAAAGCACAGCAGGGCAGGACCCTGGGGGATGGCGGGGGGCTCGGGGGCACACGGCGATGGGGAGTGCCAGGGGAGCCACCAGTGCTGCCTGGGAGAGTAGGGAAGGGGGTCACCCAGAGTTTTCCCCACTTTGGGGACGTGGGGGCAGCTCAAGACATGGCATGAGGGAGGATCTGTCCCCTTTCCTACCCCACGGCACAGTCACTCCCCCAGCCCTGCGATGGGCACTGGAACGTCGGGGTGGATGGGCTGGCCCGGTCACAGCCCTGATGCAGGATCATCGAGCCCGGCTGCACAAACCCACCCTCCCCTCACACCGAGCCCGAGGAGCCTCCCGGGCACTGCAGGGACTGCCCAACCCTGCCCGTGAGGGGATGAGACCACAGAAACTGTTGGGAGGCAGACAGTGTCTCTTTCCATGGGCTGGGGAAGGGGATGTCCCTGCCCAGCTGAGGTGTGAGCCAGCCCTGGTGAGGCCAACGTGCCACATCCCAGCCCTGGTGAGGCCAACGTGCCCAAACCCAGAAGCTGCCAGAGCTGCAGGGAGCATCAGAGCAGCATGGAGGACAGCGAAGGTTTGGCAGGCTCAGCCCCCAACACCCGCACCCCTCCTGCTCTGACAACAACCTTGGCCAAGCCATGACCCTACAGCACCACATCCCTGTGGCACCATGGCACCACAGCCGACACCAGGGCCAAACTGCATGGGCAGGGCTGCACATGGCCGGGACCATGGGGTGGCCATGGGGCTACATCCTCCCATGGCACAGGGACGTGGGGCACAGCCCACAGCACCCCAGGGACCCCCTGGCACGCACAGACCCTCCCTCCCACCCATGCCCAGGAGGCTGCCTGGGCTGGAGGAGCCGTGGAGCCGGGGGGACGGGCACGGTTGGGGCAGGTGGAGCCGTGCAGCCGGGGGACAGGCATGGTTGGGGCAGGTGGAGCCGGGGGGACAGAGGCCCCCGAGCCCCCTCCCCGCATGGGCGGCCTCTCAGCAGGACCAGCTGCCTCCTGCCCGCAGCCCACCCCAAGGCCAAGGTGCTGAGTGATGGCTGCGGCTGAGAGACCCCGTGCTGGGGAGGGGCTGCCCCATCCACCCAAGGCTGGCGCCAGGCAGGAGACGAGGACGTCACCCGCCACCCCTGCGCGGGGACCGTGCTTCGTCACCGCTGCCATGGTGGGGTGGGCCGGGAGGTGAACACAGCTCTGCAGGCGCCCAGGTGGGACCCCCACAGTCCTCAGTGTGCTGCCCCAGACCCCCCCATGGCCCACACGGCCGGAACTCGGCCCCCAGCCCCGCATGGCCTCCAGCCTTGTCCCCGCATGCGGCCGCACGCTGTGGACGTGGCAGTGCCGCCATCTTGGGCGGGAGCGGAGCCGAGCCAGGCCGGGGGTCCCCAGCAGCCACACACGGCCCCAGTGCCCGGGACCCCAACCTCAGCCCCCCTCCTGCTCCTGGGGTGCAGCAAGCAGCACCCCCACCCCAGCACTGCTGCTCAGCCCCAGCACGGCGCTCAGCCCCGGCCACACCAGCAGCACCTCAACCCCTCGCTGCCTCCAAAACCCCGCATGGCCGCCCTGGGCTCTCCCATAGCGCTGGCACTGTGAGCTCCACACCGATCCCGGCACGTTCAGATCCGGGATCCCATCCCCAGACACCCCCAGGTACCCCTGCACCCCCATTCTCGGGGTTCACAAGGCACGGGACATTGCTCTGTGCGTGGATGGGCTTTGTCCTCAGTCCCACGGAGGGTCCCCCACCCTGCACCGTGTCCCCTCAGAGCCCCCACATCACATCTGACACCCGCAGAGCCCCCACTCCACACCCCGGCTCCCGCAGCCTCCCCGTTACGGTGGCACAGCGTCACCACCGGCACCTCCAAACCGGGAAGGGACCAAACACGGAGTAAAGCTCGAGACCGGAGCCCGCTGGGACCCCCAAGCTCCACCCGGAGCCGCCGGTCCCTGCTCGGTGCCGCGGTGGAGCCGCCGGTAGCCGCGTCTACCCCGAGCCGCTCCCGCGGGGCCCGACGGCGGCGGGCGAGCACCGGGCACTGCGGGAACCTGTGGAGCGCACGGTCCCCGCCATCCCCGTCCGATCCCCGCGTCCGCCCCGACCCGCGCCGTGCCCGCCGGACCGCGCTGCCCCGACGGCACCGCGGGAGCGGCCGGTGCCGCGGGAGTGCCCGGAGCCGTCAATAGCCGCCGGTAGCCGTCCCGCCCGCTCACCTGAGAGCCGGTCCTTGGCGATGCGCCGCGTGGTCTCCATCCACGGAAAGGTGAGCCCCGGCAGCGCGGGCCCCGGTGGCGGCGCGGCGGGCGCGGCGGGCGGCGCGGCGGGCGCGGGCCGGTGCGCCGGGACGCGGATGACTCCGGCGGGCGGCGCGGCGGGCGCGGGGGTCACGTTCACGCTCACGTTCATGCTCATGTTGAGGTTGTAGGAGCCGAGCGGACCGGTGGGGCCGTAGCCGCTGCCGTAGAGCCCGTAGTCGGGCTCTGCCGCCGCCCGGTGCGGCCCCGTGGGCTCGGGGCCGCCCAGGATCTGATCGATGCCGAAGCTGATGGGCTCGTGGGGCGCGGGGGGCCCCGGGCCGCCGCCCTCCCGCTCCATCCCGGCCTCGCTCAGAGCCGGCGGGGCGCGGGCATGGCCGGGGGGCGGCGGGGGGCGGCGGCGGCGGCGGGCACGGAGCGGCCGGTGCGGGGCAGGACGCGGTGCGAGGCGCGGGCCCGGAGCGAGGTGCGGGGCAGGTGGCGGGTGCGGGCCCGGGGCAGGGTGCGGGGCATGGCTCGCAGCCGCTGGCGGCCCCGGGGCGGGAGCGCGGGTGGGCTGCGGGCCCTGGCGGGACGCGCTTTTCTGCCCCGCTCCATCCGGACCGGCCGAACTCCCACCGCCCGCGCCCTGATTGGCGGCCGCGCCCCGTGATTGACAGCTCGGGGCCCCGCCCCCGCCCCGGGACCCCCCCCCCCGCCGCCGCTCCGGGCCCCCGCCCCGGCTCCGGGACAAGCGGACGGGCCCGTCGGGTGCCGAATGCCGCCCGTGCACCGACGGGCTCCGTACCCGTTCGCCCCGCCGGGGCGTCCGCCGGACCGCCTACCCGGTGCACCGGAGCCGCTGTCGCACCGGGACGCAGCGCGGCGCCTTTTCGCGTCCCCGCTCCGTCCGCAGCCCCGTCGGTGCTTCCAGCCGCCTCTCCCGGTGCGCACGAAGCCCTCCTGCCCCAGAGCCGTTACCGCGGGGCGCACGGACCGGTGCCCGCGGTGCGCAGGCTTCGCACCGAGCCCGTTCATACGGGAGCGAATGGATCTGGCGGCCCCGGTGCGGGGACCCAGGGGTTGTTCCGACCCGCCGTGCCCAGAACACGGACACGTCCCGGGACACGGATCCCAATCTCCTCGAGCTGCCGTTGCCGGTAGCTGGGGTCTCAGTTCCCAGGGAATCGCCTTTCCCGGGGCACCGATCCCATGCCGACCGTCAGTTCCCGGGCCATGAATCCCCCTTCCCGGTACCTGCCGTTCCCGGTATCACGGACTCCGTTTTCCACGGGGATGGAGTCCGACACCCCTGGCCCCGCCATTCCCGGAGATAGACCCCGGTTCCCGAGCCGCCGTTCCCTGGGATGAACCCCTGTTCCCCGCCCGCCTTTCCCGGTCAGAGAGCCCAGCCCGGGCCCGTCGGTAACGGCAGCGGAGAGCGGCACTGGCTCGGTCGGGTCTTCCGACGACTATCGCGACAGCGGCGTCCCCAGGGGTGGGTTCCCGGCGGCTCCCGGGACGGTCACGGCCCCGGGACAGGGGCTGGCGGGGCGGAGGCGGCGGCGGCGTCCCGGGCACCCTGGCGCCACTGGTCTGGGGCAAATGACATTACCGGGGCCTGCGCCTGTAAATCACGGCGGCACCGGGGGCTGCAGCTGCCGCACCGGGGGCACTGCACAGCCCGGGGCACCTGGCATCCCAAGGGCACCGGCGGGCACCGGGGGGCACCGGGTGGTCCCTGACTCGCTGCAGTGTGGGGTGCCCGTCCCTGCGGCCTCAGCTCTGCCGGGGTGTGGGGCTGCAGGGGCACACGGCTGTGCCACCTCGGCCATGCCCACAGCCCACCCCGGCACCGGGAGCGGCCGAGCTGCTGATCTCCACACCAGGGGCACCGACGGAGCCTCGTATGCCCAGGAGGGAAGGGGGACACAGCACCGGGACCCTGCCCTGCCGGCGCCGCGGATTTCTGGCGTTCCCTGCTCGCAGCCCGGCAGGTGCCGGGACAAATCCCGGTATTCCCGCTGTGGCTTTTCCACCTGGAAAGAGCCACCGGCTCCGGGTCTGCTGCGGCAAAGGGACCCGCTGTGACCCCGTGGGGTGCAGCCATGGCGGCGGCAGTGGCAGTGACAGCGGTGACAGCGGTGACAGTGGCAGTGGGAGGAAATGGCCGGTGCCGGAGGAAGAGGCGGCAGCAGGTTAATTGAACCCGGAGCAGGAGGCAGATGTTGCCGTGCCCAGGGGCTGGAATCTGCCGGGCTGGGAGATGGATCGGGGGGCTGGGACGGGGCCCGGGGCAGTGCGGGCTCTCCCGGCGCCAGGGCCCGCCCCACGCCCACGGGGGTCTGCAGGCGGCACCCCCGGCCGGAGCAGCCCCCCCTGCCCGACACCCTCCAGCAGCACAGCCGGGGCTGCCCTGGGAGGGAGGGGAAGAACTGAGGGTGCTCAAGGAGTTCTGAGCCCCTTCCCACCCTGGCTGTGGGTGTAGGGTGTTTCCCTCCCAGGGACCCCCCTAGCCGAGGTGTCACCACCTTGTGCCGCTCGCTGGCTCTGTCTTCCCAGTGACCCTTGGGCCACCTGGAAGGAGGCCGTGTCCCTGCTCCAGGGTCCCCTGAGCCACCGTGGGGACCAGGCAGGGTCTCTGCACCCGGAACCCCCCAGTGGGCCAGTGCAGACCCTTCCTCATTTCTCGGCCACAGCAGGCACCCGCGTGTCCTCTGTGTCCCCTCTCCCACCACAAAGGGCTGGGCATGGCGGTTCTACGACCCAGGGTGGGTGGCAGTGACAGCTGGAGGGAATGCGACAGAAAAAAGAGCATTTGCCCATTTCCAGCAGGGAATCAGCTTTCAGCAGCACCGGGCCCTGCCACCGCCAGAGCTGCACCAGCACCTCCCCGCCCCGCGCCCTCCGCGCCCCTGTGCCCCGGGAGCAGGGGGTCACACATGGGGTGTGTGCGGTCCGGCCCTGCCCGCCCCACCACGGAGGCGCTGCCCGAATCTGCCAGGGCTCCTCGCCCCGTCCCCCGCCGTGGCCCCGGGGCTGCCGGTGCAGCTGCGCGGCTCCGTGGTGCCACATCCCCGGTGCCGCCCGTGCCGGTGCTTCCGTCCCTCACGGGGACGCCGCGGGCTCCGAAGCTGCTGCCGGGGCGGGGGTCGCTGGGACCGGGTCCGTGCCTGTCCCCGGTGCCGCGGCCATCACGGCGGTGGCGCGGCGGGGACCTGGCGGGGCCCCACGCTGCCACCGGCCAGAGGCTGCCGCGCGCCCGCTCCCGCCCGCTCCCCCCCGTAATCTCATTACCGCTGGACGTCCCCTTCTTCCTCCCGCTTCCCCCCAAACCCGCTGGCAAACTGGAGGGACAGTCAGCTCCTCTCTGGCTGCTGGGTTAATTCTGGGCTAATTAGATGAACCAGCCCAGATTGGATTACTTTAGCCTGCATTTGGTCCTCCAGTCCTTGGCTTGCGGCTCCCGGGGGAGCTGCTGGCGCCTCCTGCCTCAATCAGACACTTCTTAACCGCATGAAACACTCCCGGTGCCCCCCGCCGCCCGCCCGCCGCGGGCGCCGGCACCCGGACGGGGTGCGCGGGGTGAGGCGGCAGCAGCCGGTGGGCGCGGTGCCCACCCCGACCCGGCTGGCACGCCGGGAGCGCTGGCATGAGGATGGATGGGGATGGGATGGAGCCGGGATGGGACCGCTGTGGGGTTGGGATGGGGTCATCGTGGCCGCGGATGGACCCGACGGCCGAGTCGCCGCTCGGACGTCACGGTGGTGGCCCTCGGCGTCTGCGCGGTGTCCTCGGGGAGGAGCCGGGTGCCACATGGGTGCGTGGGCGGCTGCACGGTGACGCCAACAGCGGCTGGTGGGGGGCTGCTCCCCCCGGACACCGCCAGGCTGCGGCCCCTGGGGCGGGGGACAGGGGGGACTGCGGGTCCGGACTCGGGGTGTGGCACGGGCCACCCCCTCAAACCTTCTGGGGACCCCAGCGCCGTGGGGCAGAAGGGCTGGGGGGCACAGTGTGGCCCGGGGGTGCAGAGGGGATGGGTGCCAGCGGAGCGGGAGCTGAGAGCCCCCGGGCTTTCGGTGGGGGGTGAGGGATGGAGCAGGGGGGGGTGCTGTGGGAGTGGGGGGCACACACAGCACCCCCCGATCGGGCTGCAGGACAGGCAGCTCCAGCCCCTCTGGTCAGTGGGAGCAGTGCCCGGGAGAACCCGGGACACATGGCTGGACACCCCGGGTGCCCTCGGGGTAGCCCACCCTCACCTCCCTACGGTCCAACACCAGCCGGGGGTTTTTTGGGGGATCTGCCCGGCTTGGGAACCGTCCTGGTGGGCTGGTGCCCGTCGGGGGCCACAGCGCGCCGGTGGCTGGTGGCCGCTGACAGCCACGTCGCTCAGCGCCTCGTTATCGAAGGTTAATTGGATTTTGCAGATGCACTCGGTGCATTAGGCAGGAGCTCAGTCCATGAGCACCAAGCCCTCGCTGCCCTATAGGGACCCCTGCCCAACTCAGAGGGATTAATAGGGAACCCCTATCCGCCCTGGGAGACCCCTACCCACCTCAGAGGATTAATAGGGGACCCCTATCCCTTCTGCCCGATCTAATAGGGACCTCTGTCCACCCTGGGAGTCCCCTGGCATCCCTGGAGGGTCCCTATACAGCTGATGGGATGGAGGGGGAGCTAACGCTGCTGCCCTGCACCACTGCGGCCATGAATGTGTCCAGCCCCAGCCCCAGCGAGGGCTCCGGCCGGGAAAGCTCCCGGCAGCGCTTCCCAGAAGGAGCCGCCCCGGCCGTGCCGCGGAAATGGAGCTGAATATCTGAGCAGGGCTGAGCTAAAAGCCTCGGCCCCGCAGCCCCGCGCAGCCCCGGCGGCTCCCGCCATCAATTATTAACGGCGAGATGGATCCGCGGCCTCGCCTGGCGGGGGCGGCTCCGGGAGTACCGACTGCCCGGGACCCCCGTCCCGGGACGGACTCTCCGCCCTCGGTCCCGCGGGGCCCACGCCAGAGCCACCCGCAGAGCCGGGACTCGCGGTGCCGGTGCCGGGTCCGGTGCCGGTTCTCAGAAAGCGATGCTGCCCCGCCGTGGGGCCGCGCTGGCCCCGCTGTGACCCCCGCCCCTCCCCGGATGGCTCCTGGCAGGTACGGGTGGGACCGGACCCTCCCCAGCCGGGGGTCACCGGCCCCGCCGCGCTCTCGCCTCCCCGGAGGCGCGGGCAGGGAATGGGCGGGCGGCGGGGCGGGGGCCGGCCCGGAGCCTCTGCCCTCCGGCGCCCCGGCACCGGGAGCGGCTCGTGTTGGTCCCGGGGCTCGGCCGCACACCGGGACGAGGGGCTGGCACCGAGGTCACCGGGGCTCGGTGCTGAGACGCTCCGGTGGGGCAGCGGGGACAGCGCGGCTGGGCTGGGCACACCGAGGGAGCTGAGGGGTGCAGTAAGCGCTGTGACCCCTATCCGGACCGGGATAATGATCAGGACCACGGCAATACCGGGACCCATCCAGGAGCCCCAAACTCGCCCGGTCTCTGGCCGTGGCAGCCCGTGCGGAGCCGGTGCCGGAGCAGGGCTGGCAGCGCGGTTGTGTGCCAGGAGCTCCATGCTGCGATGGTGGGTGCCGGCCTCTGCTCGGGCGTCCCGCCGTGCTCCTCTGCCCTCTCCCACTCCCTGGCACGGACCTGCCTTCCCCGCCGTCCTGTCTGGGCTCCGGGGGGGTGGCACAGTCCGTGAGGAGCCGTGGGGGGCTCTGAGGGGCCGTGGGGAACTCGGCTCGGCTCCGCATTAGCGCGGCCGCTGCTTCCCCTGAGCCAAACCTTCATTAGCGTGGCTCCGGCTGCGCCGGGTGGGGCCGCGGGCTGCTCCGCTGGCACCCCAAACTGCAGCACCCCAAACTGAAGGACCCCGGCACCCGACACCCCGAACTGCCAGCACTTCAACCCTGCCAGAACCACAGATTCGGACACCTCAAATATCAGCACCAACAGCAGCGCGACACCCCAAACTGTACCACGCTGGTACCCCAGCGACACCCCAGCACCCCAACCCTTCCTGAACCCCGGCACCCCGAATTGTCCTGGTACCCCGAACTGCCGGGGCAAACACTCCGACCCTGCCGGTGCCGCTGCATCCCTGAGCCCAGCCCTGCCGTTCACGCTGTGCCCCCGTCAGGACACCCCGGTGTCCCTCCCGAATCCTCCCAGATCCCCCGAGCCCCCCCAGATCTCCCGCACTTCACGGATCCCCCTAAACCACCCACCCCGAGTCCCCCGCGTGTACTCCGCGCCCCACCCGGACTCCTCGTTCCCTTCGTGCCCCCTCGCAGCCTCCAGACACCACAGATCCCCTCAGATCCTCTCAGATCCCCTCAACCCCCCTCAGACCTCCTCGGACCGCCTCAGATCCCCTCAAATCCCCTCAGGCCCTCTCAGATCCCCTCAGGCCCCCTTAGATCCCCTCAAATCCCCTCAGGCCCTCTCAGATCCCCTCAGGCCCCCTTAGATCCCCTCAAACGCCCTCAGATCCCCTCAGACCCCCTCAGATCCCTTCAGATCCCCTCAGGCTCCCTCAGACCCCCTCAGAACCCTTCAAACCCTCTCAGACCCCCTCAAACCCGCTCAGGCCACCTCAAACCCCTTCAGATCCCCTCAGGCCCCCTCAAGCCCCGGTTCCCTCCCGTGCCCCCGCACTCTCGCTGCCCCCCCCGCCCCTCCCGTTCCCCCGCGTTGCTCTGCTGCTCTCTGGCGGCGTTCCACAGCACCACGCGCACGCCGAGCCCTCTCTGATTGGCGGCCGCTGCTGTCCGTCAAGAGCGCGCCCTCTCGCTATTGGCCAGTGCCGGGAACGCCCTCCCCTAAACACGGCGGGTCCGGTGGCGGCGGCTCGCGGCGGGTCCCCCTCACGGACGAGGTCGGGGAGTCTCGGGATCCCGGCGCTCTCCCCGTGGGTCTCGGGGAAAGATCAGCACAGGGCTGAGCTTGCGCTGCCCGCCTCGACTCGAGACTCGCGGGGCACGCTAGGAGTTGTAGTCCCGCCGCTCGCCGCGGCCCCGCCCCGAACACGGAAGTGCGCGAGGCCACAGGCGGAGGCGGCTCTAAGATGGCGTCGCCTCCTCAGGGGGGCCCGATGGCCATCGCCATGCGGCTGCGGAACCAGCTCCAGGCCGTCTACAAGATGGACCCGCTGCGGAACGAGGCGAGCGGCCGTGCCGGGAGGGCGGGAGGCACCGGGAGGAGGCGGTGGCGGCGACACCGGGGGCCAGCTCGGGAGGGGACGGGAGGTGCCGCGGCGGCGCCGCTGGGGGGCGCTGTGAGACCGAAGGGCGGTGCGGGGAGGCGGGGCCTGGAGAAGGGGCGTGGCCTGGAGAAGGGGGCGTGGCCTGGGATCGGGGCAGGCACTGGTCTAGGGGTGTCCCCGGACCCCCAAAATCCCATTTTCTGATATGGTAAGGCAAAACAAGGTATCCAACATCATTCAAATCCCGTTTTATAGCGTAATAGTGGAATACAGCGCGGTCAGTCATGTTTTGTGGCATGTTAAGGCAATACAGGGGGTGCAGCGCCCCAAAATCCCGTGTTTTGCCATAATAATGGAAGACAGGAGAGACAGCCCCCCCAGATGCTGTTTTCTGGCATAATAAGAGAAAACAGGAGGCGTTATCCCCCAAAATCCCATTTTCTGGCATATTAAAGTAAGATAATGAGGCTAGCCTCTCAAAGTCCATTTTCTGGTGTAATAATGGAAGACAGGGAGCAATCCCTACAAAATCCCGTTTTCTGACATATTTTAGCAAGACGAGGGTGTCCCACCCTTCAGAATGTGTTTTGTGGCATATTAAATCAAAACAAGAGGTGAAATTCCCCCAAATCCGATCTTTTAGCATATTAAGAGAGTGGCAGCAGAAGCTCCTTGGACAAAGGGGTTCCAGGTGAAGGATGAGAGGGGTCTTGGGGGTCTCCAGGTGACAGGTGAGGGTGGTGTTGGCATGCTCCAGGTGCCAGTGCTGTGTCTCCCCCCAGGAGGAGGTGAAGGTGAAGATGAAGGAGCTGAACGAGCACATCGTGTGTTTCCTGTGCGCCGGCTACTTCATCGACGCCACCACCATCACCGAGTGCCTGCACACCTGTGAGTGTCCCCACCTGCCTGGGGGGGCTCTGGGGGGGCAGTGCCGCCCTTCCCACACCTGTCCTTGTCCCCAGTCTGCAAGAGCTGCATCGTGAAGTACCTGCAGACCAGCAAGTACTGCCCCATGTGCAACACCAAGATCCACGAGACGCAGCCACTGCTCAACCTCAAGCTGGACAGGGTCATGCAGGACATCGTCTACAAGCTGGTGCCAGGCCTGCAGCACAGTAAGGGGACACAGGGGACACGGGGGGGCTCAGGGGACATGGCCTGGGGGACACAGGGGGGTTCAGGGGACATGGCCTGCAGCACAGTATGGGGTAAAGGGGTCGTGGCATGCAGCACAGTATGGGGGACATGGGGACAGGGACAGGAATGGGGTATGGACAGGGAGAGAAAAAGGGATGGGGACATGGTGGGAGGGAGGGAGGACAGGCAGGGACTGCCCTCAGGGCCAGCTGGGCCCAGGTGTGTCCCTGAGCCACTTGTCCCCTGCAGGTGAGGAGAAGCGGATCCGGGAGTTCTACCAGTCCCGAGGCCTCGACCGGGTGACGCAGCCCAGCGGTGACGGTGGGACAGGGGGGCACGGGGGGGCACAGGGGCAGCCAGCTGCAGTGCTGGGGGTGTCAGGGACACAGGGGGCTGACGGTGCCACCTGTGTCCCCAGACACGGTGGGGGGTGACCCCATGGGGCTCCCCTACAGCACCTTTGACCACTCGCGCGCTCACTATTTCCGCTACGACGAGCACGTCTCGCTCTGCCTGGAGAAACTGAGGTGAGTCTGGGGGACTGCAGCCCCTCAGTGGGGTGGGGAGGGGACACAGGGGACACTGGGCATGGCCCCCAACCCGTGACACTCTGGACACGTGTCCCTTTCTCTTCCTGCCACAGCTCCAGCAAGGACAAGAGCAAGGCCATGCTGCAGGTGAGTGGGGATCCCTGCAGACCCCAGCCCTGACCCCCAGCTGTCACCCTGTCACTGCCAGGGGTGTGTGGGGTCCCTGGAGACCCCCACAGCCCCCAACCCTCTCTGCCCCCCACAGCAGAAATACGTGAGGTGCTCGGTGAGGGCACAGATCCGACACCTGCGGAGGGTCCTGTGCCACCGCCTGGGGCTGTCCCTGCAGCACGTGAGTGGGGGTCCCGGGGGTGGGGTCCCAGCCCCCAGGGGTGTCCTGGCCCCCCTGATGCAGCCCCCATGTGCAGGTGCAGATCCTGTTTGACAACGAGCCCCTCCCCGACCACATGACAATGAAGCAGCTCTGGCTCTCACGCTGGTTTGGCAAGGTGTGCACCCTCATAAGGGATGGCAGCCTCTGATTATGGGGTTCACCCCATAGGGGGTGGTGGGGTGACCCTCTGGGGGTGCTTTGGGGCTGTGTGGGGTTGGAGGATTGAAGATCTTTAATGTCAGTGGCTGCAGTGGTGATCTGGGGGGTCCCCAAAGGGGTTGGCCAAGTTTGGGGTGCAGCCCCAGGGGAGTCCCTGGGCTGGGATTGGGGTCCCTGTACCTGGACACTTCTGGGCTGGGGTTTGGGGTCTCTGCCTCAAGGGGATCTTGGGCTGGGGTTTGGGATCACAGACTGGGATTGGAGTGTCCCTGGGTTGGGGTTTGGGATCCCTGGCCTTGGAGGGAGTCCTGGGCTGGGGTTTGAGGTCCTGGACTGGGTGGTCCCTATCTGGGGGGGTTCCCTGGGCTGGGGTTTGGGGTCATGGGCTGGGATGGGGGGTCCCTGTCTGGGGGGGTTCCCTGGGCTGGGATCTGGGGTCTCTGCCCCAAGGGGGGTCCTTGGCTGGAATCCCCCAGCCCTGACCCCCCCTCTCCCCACAGCCCGCGCCCCTCCTGCTGCACTACAGCATCAAGGACAAGAGGAGGTAGGGGCAGGGGGTGGGCACTGCCCCCCAGTGCAGCCCTGCTCCTGCCCCCCACCCCCATAACTTATACCCCTCTTTGAATTTATTTTTGGAATAAAATTGTGGAAAAGCCCCCTTGAGTCCCTGCTTTGTATGGGGGGGACTGGGGGGTCTCAGGACGGTCCCCTCTGCTCCAGCAGCTCCAGGGGCTGCACTGGGGACTCAGTGACCCCCGGATGGGCTGCACCCATGGGGGGCTCAGTCCTGGGGTGCTGGGGGTGCACTGAGGGCAGTGGGGCTGTGCAGCCCCCCCATCCCCATTCCCCGCCGTGCCGGGGGGGTCTCGCAGCCCCTCAGCCCCGTGCGGGGATCCCGACAGCGATCCCGTCACAACCCGGTCCCGTCACGGCTGCCGGCCGCGTGTCCGGCCCCACATAATGAGTTTAATAAAGCCATCGGCCCTTTGATTGCTGGGGGAGCCCGCGCCGCCCTAATTAGCCAGGGCCGATATTCCGCCATCTGGATCCTCCCGCGGCACCGGGGGCGCAGCTGCGGGCGGGGGGGTCCCTGGGGAGCGGCCGGGACCCAGGGCCGCGGGCGGAACAGGTGCCGGATCCCGGTGATCCCGGGAACGCGGCTCCGGAGGGCTCAGAGCCCGCCGGTGCTGCCCCCGCTCCGTGCCCCCGGTACGGCGGTGCCGGTGCCAGGCTGTGCCGGGCCGTTCTCGGGGATCTCCCGTCCATCCTCTCCCTCTGAACCGGGTGTCCCATCCCGTGCTGGGCACGGTCCCGGGCCCACCGGGATGGATGTGGCACCGGGTGTGCCGTGGCCCGTCCTTCATCCCCGCCCCGCGCCGGAACCCCCGCACCGCCGCCGCCGCCGCCGGGGGATCCGGTTACGGCCCGGCCCGGCCCAGCTGTCGGCCATCGCTCACCGGGCGGGGGGCGGCCGGGCTCGCCTGCCCAAAGCCCCCCAAGGACGAGGGGAAATGCGGGGGCTGCGAGTTCATCCGGGCACGGGGATCCCAAATGGGGCTGGGCGGAACGGGAGCTCCAAATGAGGCGGTGGGTGCAGCATTGGGGTTCCAGCCGGAGAGGGAGGGTTGGAATTATGGAATGGGTGTCCCAAATAGGACTGGAGGAGCAGGATGGGGGGCTCAGTAGGGCTTGGGGTACAAGGTGGGAGTCCAGAGCAGGGATAAAGGGTTTGGGGTACAGGATGAGTGTCCCCAAAAAGGCTGGAGGTATGGGGCAGAAGGATGGGTGTTCTGAACGGGGCCACAGGGATTGGGGTGCATGACTGGGGTCCCAGCCGAGGCTGGAAGGGTGGGGATGCAGGATGGGGGTCCCTAATGGGGTCAGAAGGATGGGTGGGGGATCCTAAATCGGGATGCAGGGCTGGAGGTGTGGGACAGAGATCCCAACTGGCACCAGAGGGCTGTGGGTGCTGTATGGAGGAGTAGAGGAGCAGGTTGGGGATCCCAAACAGGGCTGGAGGGCTGGGGCTGCAGGGTGAGGGTCCCAAATAAGATCAGAAGGATGGGTGGGGGATCCTAAATCAGGATGCAGGGCTGGAGGTGTGGGACAGAGATCCCAAATGGCACCAAAGGACTGGGGGTTCAGAATGGGAGTGCCACACAGGGCTGGAGGAGTGGAGGAGCAGGATGGGGATCCCAAACAGGGCCGGGGGTGCAGGACGGGGATCCAAACGGGGGCTGCCTGTGGGGGAGTGGGCGTGTAGGTGGATGGATGGACGGAGGGACAGATGGATGGATGGACGGATGGCGGGGGCTGTCCCTGTGTCTGTCAGCAGCGAGTTACAGACGGCAGAGCAGGGAGCCCCCCCCCAGCCCTGCACCCCCTCCCTTATCAGCGGCGGCCCCGGAGGAGCCTAATTCAAACCAACTGCGGGGCTGACGTTGGTAAATGAGCCCCTCGCCCACGGCCTGGCCCCAGCGCCCACGGGGACTGCCCCGGGGAGGGAGGGGGGCACACGGGGGCTGGGGGAGCCGGCGGGGCAGGGGTAGGTACCGGGGGATGTTCCCGTACCCCCGGGGCGCGGTGGAGCTGACGGCACTTTGATGTCCCCCCGGCCCGTCATGCTCCGAGGGGGTTAATGGCCCCCGGCTCCAGCCCGGCAGAGAGGGAAACCTGAGCCCCCAGCCCCCTCTCCTGAACCTGGGGGGCTGGCGGGGGTCCCCAGCTCTGCCCGACAGGATCTGGGCATGGATGACCCGTGTGACATGGGGACGGGACCCTTCAGAGCTCCTTGGAGTCCCTCTGGGGATGGTGGCACCCCAGCCTGGAGGGTCCCAGGACACGGATGGGGGTGAGGGGTGAAGGGACCCATCCATGATGTCGCAGGGATGTGCCAGGGGGCTGCAGGAGCAGTTCTGGGGGTCGGAGGTGTCTGGGGGCCCTCCTGTGCCTTGTGGGGGGCACTGGGGCCACAGCACAGCGCGGGGAGGGGGGCACAGCATCACCCCTCGCTCCCGTGCCATTGTCCCCAAGCATTGCCCCCTCCAACTCCGCACCCCCCACCCCTCACCGGGCCCCCTCCAGAGCCCCCAAAACCCACCAGCCCCATGGGCTCTCACTCTGGGGATCCCTCTGACCCCCCTGCCCTGGGGATGGGCACAGACAGGGGACCCCGAGCTGCTGTGCCCCCCCCCCCCCCGGCTGCACCGTGCCCGCCGTGCCCCGCCAGTCCCGGCTCCGCGCAGCCGTGACAGCGACAGACGAGCCCTGGCACCCTCACACCCCATGGCCGGGTGAGGTGAGGGGCCATGCCCGGCCCCTGGAACCGGGTGGGCACTGCCATGGCCTGGGTGGGCACCGTGGGGACACGTGTGACACGGTGTTGTCCCGCATCCTGACCTCCCACCGCAGGGCAGCACACAGCCACCCATCCCTGTGGTGCCCATCCCATGCCATCCCCTCCATGCCCACGCGGCTGTCACGACAGGAATGAGCTGTCACGACAGGAATGAGCCGTCGCCCCAGCGCGGGGACGTTCCCCGTAACGAAGCGCCCGGGATGAGGCTGATGAGAAAAATCCAAACTCAATTTAATTCCTGTCACCGCCTGAGCGGCTCCAAATGACGCCGGGGGGCTCTGACGGGCCCACGCTGAGCCCCCCAAGCCCAGCCCACCCCCGCTGCCCCCCCCCGTTTCCTGAGGTGCCGTTTCCTGAGGATGTGGGCACCGGCACTGGCACCGGGATGCCCGCCGGCCTGGGAAGGGGGGGCACCTTCCTGCGGACAGAGGGGTCACGGCGGGGCCTGGGAAAGCGCCGCCCCCGGGACCCCAACACCCCCCAGCCTCCCGGGGGACCCCCGGGACTGCTCGGGGCAGCCGCCATGGAGATGGAGCACTGGTGGCACCGAGCCGTGGCACCGGCATCCCCGGGAGCCTGGAGGCGCAGTACCGGGGATGGCAGGGCGAGTGTCACCGGTGAAAGGGGCATCGGCAGCCCCGGTTGGCACCGGGTGGGCCATGGGAGCGGGCTCAAGGCACCTCTCCGCGTCTCCCGGGTTATTTTAGCACCGGGTTATTTTCAAGGCACCTCTCTCCGCGTCTCCCGGGTTGTTTTGGCCGCCGCAGTTTCCTCCGAGCCTTTGTGCGGCGGCCGCAGCCCCCCCCGTGCCCCCCGGGCTGCCCGCACGGGCGGGAGCGACCCCCGGTACGGCACGGACCGGATCGGACCGGCGGCGGGGGAGAGCGGGAGGGAGCGCCGGTACCGGGGGGTCTGCCACGGGCTGGGTGGGACAGGGATGGGATATGGGATGTGGAATACGGGATATGGGATATGGGATATGGGATATGGGATATGGGATGTGGGATGTGGGATATGGGATGTGGAATATGGGATGTGGGATATGGGATGTGGGATGTGGGATATGGGATGTGGAATATGGGATATGGGATGTGGGATGTGGGATATGGGATATGGGATGTGGAATATGGGATATGGGATATGGGATGTGGGATATGGGATATGGGATGTGGAATGTGGAATATGGGATATGGGATGTGGAATATGGGATATGGGATGTGGAATACGGGATATGGGATATGAGATGTGGGATATGGGATGTGGGATGTGGGATATGGGATATGGGATGTGGAATATGGGATATGGGATATGGGATATGGGATGTGGAATACGGGATATGGGATATGGGATGTGGGATGTGGGATATGGGATGTGGAATATGGGATATGGGATGTGGGTTGGGATGTGGGATGGGGGATATGGGATATGGGATATCGGATGTGGGATATGGGATGTGGGACTGGGATGGGACATTGGATGGGATATGGGATGGGATACGGGATGTGGGATATGGGATATGGGATGGGATAAAGAATGGGACAGTGGATGGGATATGGGATGTGGCATAGGATGGGATATGGGATGGGATATGGATGAAATATGGGATATGGGACATGGGATGGGACCAGGGACATGGGATGGAACAAGGGATGGGATATGGGATGGGATAAGGGATATAGGATAGGGTGTAGGATGGGAGATGGGATGGGAGATGGGATGGGAAATGGGACATGGGATATGGGATGAGGTATGGAGTGCGCAGGGGACGCACACATGGGGTACAGGTGGGCACAGAGGGCAGGTGTGGGTGCCCTCGGGGGGTGCCAGCCTGCTCCCAAGGGTGTGTGCTTTGGGTGCTGCTGCTCTGACGTGGGTGCTGGTGCTGTGGTGTGAGTGCCATGGCAAGGGTGCCACGGTGCCAGTGCCACCCCCTGGTGTGGATCCCAGTGCTGTGGTGTGAGTCCTGAAGCCACAACATCTGTCCCAATGCCATGCGGGTGCCAGTGCCGTGCCGTGGATCCCAATGCCATGATGTGGGTCCTGGTGCCACAAAGTAGGTGCCAGTACCACAGTGTGGGTGTCACTGCCATGGTGTGAGTTCCAATGCCATGGCGTGGGTGCCAGTGCCACGGTATGGGTGTCAGTGCCACAGTGTGGGTTCCAGTGCCACAGTGCGGGTTCCAATGCCATGGTGTTGGTGCCAATGCTACGGTGTTGGTGTCAGAGCCATGGTTGGGGTGTCAGTGCCACAGCGTGGGTTCCAATGCCATGGTGTGGGTGCCAATGCCACGGTGTGGGTGTCAGAGCCACAGTGTGCATTCCAGTGCCACCGCGGGGTCCCCAGTGCCCCGTGTGTCCCAGTGAGGTGGCACTCACCATCCCTGCATTGTTCCACCCATTTGAAGTCGGTGTTTCCTGGCGGGTTTGTCCCGGCCCGTCTGTGCCGGTGCTTCCCAGCACGGGGCTTTGGTGCACGTGTGCCCACGGCCACAGCCTGGCAAGGGGCTCCACCTTCACTTGGGAACCCGCCAGGGCAGGGCAAGGGCTCACTGGGGCCTCATGGTACCATCAGCACGGACATCTCTGTCCCCATCTCCCCTGGCTCCCCATGGTATAACGGGATGTGAGCAACCCCGGGGTTGGGATTTGGGTCAAATCACAGCAAGATCGGAAGTGCCCAGGACAGCCCAGCCCATGTGCCAGGGTCTGGGACGGTCCCTTCGCTCCTGCCTGGCTGCCCCCAGCGCCCCGAGGTTTCCGTCCGGGCCCAGCGCTGCCGGCACGGCCGTTCCCTCCGCTATTCCCAGCATTTCCTGGGGTTTATTGTCTTCCCCTCCCTGTCCCACCTTCCTCGCAGGAAACCCTTGGTCCCACGGGGTTGGCGGCTCCGTTACCAGCAGGACGGCGCTCCCGGCCCCCTCCCCACGGGCCGGGATACAACCGGAGCCCCAAACCCTGCTCACATCCCGGTACCATGGGTCCCACGCAGGTCTGAGCCTCCATCACGGCCATGCCGGAGTCAATATTGGGGTCTCACAGCGGAGAAGGGGCTGGGGACTGTCCCCAGAGCCTGGCGGGGCGTGTTCTGCCACGGCTGTCGCCCAGCAGTCCCCTGATCCCTAAAACAATTTGGGCGCCTTATTGCAAGGCCGCGTCTCCGTCTGCCGGATAATTGCATGCGATCCGGGCAGGGAGGGGCCGTGCCGCCATCATCCCGCGGCTCCGGCGGCGGCACCGGGATGGAGAGGAGCGGGGGAGCCCGGCAGGACAAGGGGGTGCCCCTGGAGGGGTGAACCGGGCTGTGCTCCCTCCCCATCCCCATCCCCGTGTCCGTTCCATCCCCATCCCCACCTCATCCCATCCCCATCCCCGTCCCCGTCCCCATCCCCGATTCATCCCATCCCCATCCCCGTGTCCGTTCCATCCCCATCCCCACCTCATCCCATCCTCATCCTCATCCATCCTCCCGCTCTTCCCGCACCCCCCGGACTCCCCCCGGGGCCTCGGGCGGCAAATTCCAAAGGGCACCCGGGAAGATTAATGGCGGGGCCGGGGCCGGGGCCGGGGCCGGGCCGGCCGGTAACCGGATCGCCCCGCGGGAGCCGGAATGCGCCGCCGCTGACCCCGCCGTGCCCGCCCCGCCGCGAGGGTCACCGCGGGAGCCGCGCAGGGGACATCGCGCTGTCCCCAAACCCGCTGGGGCTCTGTCCCCGCATCCCCAAACACAGAGGCACGGCTTTGGGACACAGGGACAGGCGCCGAGGTCTCCGGGATGGGGTGACACGGCCATCACGGCATGGGCGCCATGTGCCACATCCAGAGGATGCCATGTGCCACCTCCCTGCCCACAGCAAGACGGGCACCAGGGGCTCCATGTCCCTCTTCTCGGCCCATCCTCGGTGGAGCAGGGACCCCTCCTCGAGCCCCCCGGGAATGGGGACACCCGGTGCTGTCGCGGGACATGCGGGGGCTGCAGGCGGCGGGCGCGGAGCAGCTGTCGGGTCTAAAGTTACGGTGGCGGCTGGGGAGCGAGGCCCGGACAGGGACAGGTCCCCGCGGGGGTGTCCTCGCTCGGGGTCCCCCTGTTGTCCCAGCCCGAGTGTCCCGCGGGGCGCAGGGCCGGACCCCGCCAGGCGGGGAGGATGCAGGACAGACCGACAGACCGGGGCTAAGAATAGCGCTGGGGTGGGAGGAGGAGGAAGGATGGGGCTTCCTCTGCGACGCCTCTTCTTCCTCCTACCCGGCACGTGTGACACGGGGACACTCCGAGTGCCACCTGCCCCCCCCGTGCGCTGTACCAGTGTGACAGCCCCTGTGCTGGCGGTGTCCCCTGCAGCACCCACCGTGCCCGCGGCCTCTGCGAGTGCCACTCCCGCCGTCCCCCGCCGCTGTCAGGCCCCATCACCGCTGTCACCCCCCCGCCGCCGCCGCCGCCGCGTTTCGTTGCACTTCGCTTTTTAATTAACCTCGGGGCGCTGCCTCGCCGGGGTTAATGGCAGCGGTGACCCGCGCGGCCATCGATCCCCCGAGCCCCGCTCGCAGCCACGTTCGGGCCCCCTCGGGGTCCTGCGGGATGACAGGGGCGTGTGTCCCCCCCTCCCCTTCAATGCCACGCATGGCAGAGTCCCGCAGGGTGCCCCCACTCTGCTGCCACGCATTGCTCCAGGCGTCCCCAGCCAGCTTTAGGGGTGCTCCCCGGTGCCACGTCCTCACTGGGACCCCGCCCCCCCGGTTATTTTTGGCCCCGTGGCCGTGCCAAAAGCGGGGTTCCCCCCCTCCTGCAGCCCCCTCCCAGCTCAGGTGCCCCTGTCACCCCTCCGCGCTTTAATCCGGGGCTCGTTCATCTTGGGCGGGGGCCGGGCTGTCAACGCCCAGACGGGCCATTTCCGAGCCGAGTCCCCCGCGCTCGGCCCTAATTGAATCCTCATGGCCCCGCCGCCGCCCCGGCCCCGCCGCGGCACCCGCCACCGTCCCGCTGCCCGCCGCAGGGCTCTGAGGGTCCCGGTGCCACGGAGGCACCGACCGGAGGAGCCCCCCACTCTCCCCGGTACAGAGATCGGTGAGCAGCTCTGGGATCCCACGCCCCCCCAGAGCCGCAGGTCAATCCTGGGCGGACCCCACCCCACGGGGGTCGCAGCGGGTCCCTGTGCCGGGGCAGGGATGGGAGCGCCCCCCACGCGGGCCGTGCCGTGCCGCGCGGGGATCAGGGGCCGTGGGGGCGGCAGCGCGGCGGGGGGACAGCGGCGTTTGCTGCAGCCGCAGCTTTGAAATGCAAACCGCCCCCCCGCCCACGGCCCATTTGGCCGGAGTTTGGCCCAGGCACAAATGGAGGCCCCGGAGCGAGCAGGGGATGCCGGGGGGGTGCGGCAGCTGGGGCCGGTCCCTGGCGCTGGCACTGACGGCCCCACGTGTGTGTGCCCCGCACACGCGTGTGGCGGCTCTGGGGCGTCCGTGAGCGCTCCACGCACACCTGGCCACAGCTGCACACGGCCCTGCACACCTGCACACAGCTGTGCCCGCACACACGGCTGCGAGGAGCCCGCTGGCCACACAAACACACGGGTGGAGGCGTGTGCAGGGCCCCGTGTGTCCCTAATCCCGCGCTGTCCCCATGTCCATATCCCCATCCTATCGTATCCTATTGTGTCGTATCGTATCCTATCCTATCCTATCCTATCCCATCCCCATCCCCATCCTATCGTATCCTGTCCCATCCCATCCCATGGATCCCATCCCATGGATCCCATCCCCCCCCCCATCCCATGGATCCCACCCTCATCCCATCCCATCCCCACCCCATGGATCCCATCCCATGGATCCCATCCCATCCCATGGATCCCATCCCATCCGCACCCCATGGATCCCATCCCATGGATCCCATCCCATCCCCACCCCATGGATCCCATCCCATGGATCCCATCCCATCCCATGGATCCCATCCCATCCGCACCCCATGGATCCCATCCCATGGATCCCATCCCATCCCCACCCCATGGATCCCATCCCATGGATCCCATCCCATCCCCACCCCATGGATCCCATCCCATCCCATCCCATCCCATGGATCCCACCCCACCCCATTCCCTCTCTCCCCCCATTCCCTGCTTGTGCTCAGACCCGCGGGGCTCGGGGGCGACGCCGCTCCCTCCCGTTAATGAATCGATGATTTGCCAACAGCCCCAGGGAGGGATCCCCGTCTCCCCTGGCACTCCCGGCACATCCACCCCCATTCACCGGAGCCAGGTGTAATCCCATTATTCCCGGCTCCGCCGAGCTCCCAGCCCGGCGCAGGGTCAGGATTTATTGCCGGTAATTGCCGGGGTCCCGTCCCCCGGCGCGGGGGGGCTCCGGGCACCCCCCCGCCGCTGCCGCCGCTGCTCACGCTTTAATTCCGCACCGAGCTGTTCCCTTATTAAAGGAAAATTCATTTGCCAGCGATTTCCATGTGCCGGGGCCGCGCGGGGCCGGGGCCCTAATCGCGTTACGGAGCGCTGCGGCGCAATATTGGGATGGAGCCGATAAATAATGGATCAGGGCGGCGCGGAGCGGGGGAGGCGCGTTCCGGGGGCGCCGCACCCCGAATTGTGTCGCCCCCGGCGCTGCGCTGGCACCCGCAGCACCCTGCTCCTGACACCCCGCTTCCAGAACCCTGGCATCCCAGCACTCTGCTCCTGACACCCCAGAGCCCTGGCACCCCCAGAACACTGCTCCTGACATCTTGCTCCTGGCACTCCCAGCACCCCAGCACCCCGCTACCGGAGCCCTGGCACCCCCAGTACCCTGCTCCTGACACCTCGGAACACTGGTACCCCTAGCACCCCGCTCCCGGAGCCCTGACACCCCTTTCCTGGAGCACTGGCACCGTACACCCAGCACCCTGCTCCTGACATCCCGAAGCTCTGGCACCCCAGCACGCTGATCCTGACACCCTGCTCCTGGCACACCCAGCACCCCACTCCTGACACCCCAGAGCCCTGGCACCCCGCTCCCGGAGCCCTGGCACCCCCAGCACCCCACTCCCGGAGCCCTGGCACCCCCAGCACCCCCTCCCCGCCCCGGGTGGGGAAATACCGGGAGCTCCCGGTGCTTGGAGCCCCCGAGATTGGGGGTGCTGGGTGGGGAGACACGGCAGCAGCTCCAGCTCCAGCACAAACACCCCCACGGTGCCCCCTCAAACGTGGATCACACAACCCCACCCACGTGTGCCCACTCGTGAACACACACACACAAACACACGCGTGTGCCCCGGTGCTGCTCATGGCGGGGATGGGACGTGGTCCCAGACCTCCAGGACCCCCCCAGAGACCCCCAGGGACACCCCCGGGGTGGAGGAGCGGGACAGAGGCGGGGGCTGTCAGTGCCACACCGGGTGCCGTACCCGGGGGTGCCCCCAGCCCCTCGCCGTGGACGTGCCCGTGCCCGTCCCCTCGGGCCGCGGGCCAGCCCCGGGCACTGTCCCGGCTCCGCAGGAAGCTCCCGTGTTCCTGCGAAACCCCCGAGGGCTCGTTTGGCTCCCACCCCTGGTTTGGGGTGAAAAGCGTTTCCCATCCTGTGTTCCCGACAGCCGGAGCCAGCGCTTCCCACAACGCGGGGAAGCCGGAGGGGTCGGGCAGGGCTGGGGGGCTCAGCACACCCCAAAAACGCCTCAGCGGCCGCTTTGGGACACGAGTGGGGCTCGGGGAGGAAAGGAGGTGCCAGCACCATGAGCTGGGAGCAGCCCTGAGCGCAGGGATTCACCCCCAAAGCTGCAGAGCGGGGTGGGGATAATGGGGGGCTAATGAAAGGGGGTGAGGGTGACACCCCATCCCTCAGGGTGAGCAGCACTGCGGCGTTCCCGCAGATCCCGAGGTGCCAGACCTCCAGAACGCCCCAGAGACCCCCAGGGGTGGAGGAGCGGGACATCGGCTCCCACATTCCCAGCCCGGGATTCCCGAGGTCCCGGAGGAACCGGAGCGTTCCAGAGGGGTTTGCTCAGCGGGCGGGCGGCCGCGATCAGCCCCAGAACATGGAATCACCCCGAGCTGCGATTTCCCTCTGTGTGTGTGTCCCGGCACTGAGACCGCGGGCTCCCCATAGGGCTGGGACCCCCGGGAAGGGTTGGGGACCCCCGGGAAGGGTTGGGGACCCCCATTCCCCGCTCACCGGGCGCCCAGGCCACAATGGTGGCCTCATTCCAGCCGTGCTGCTGGAAGGGACCGGGCTCACTCGGGTCCATCCGAGTGCGGGACCGCTGTGGGGGTGGGAATGGGGGGTCCCAGCTCGGCACGGGCTCCGTGTCCCGGTGAGCACCGGCGGCACGCGCGGCCGCGGCAGCTCCGCCATCTCCCCGCGCCCTGCGGAGAGGACAAAAGCCGCGTGCGAGGAATCCGTGCAAACGCCGCCGTGCGAGGGGCCCCGTGTCCCTCTCCCAAAACGAGCCCCCCCTTCCCCACCCCACTCCCCCCCGCACCCGCCGGCCTTTAATTGCTCCGGCTGCTGGGAAATTTCAAGGTTGAATTTGTCAAACTCCGATTTCCAGCCGGGAGATCGCGTTCTGCCTTTGTCAGCAAGATTGGAAAAATCCATCCCCCCCCACCCCCCCCCCACCCTCTTCATTCCCTCCCGCCCCCTCCCCACTTCCATAATCCCGGATCGGCGCTGCCCGATCCCCCTGCACCTGCTCCCCCAAGGCGGCTCCGTGAGCTCGCACCGGCCCCGGCACCGGCCGCAGGTTCATTACCGCCGTGACCCCCGTGACCCCGCCGTGTCCCCGCTCCCGGCGACACATCCATGGGGACACCCGGCGGGATTGGGCCTGGGGGGTACCGAGTCACCGCTCCGGAGGGGAAATTCGGATTCCCCCAGCCCCAAAGCCGCCGGATAATCCGGACGCGGCGTCGCCAGCCGGGCCTCACCTGCGTGTGCGGCATCCCGGGATTTTTACGAGCGGCCGAAATCCCGGAGCTATTTGTACCGGGAAAGGGCAGCGGGAATGTGGCGGGGTGGGCTGGGGGGCGGAGGTGGGGGGGGGGGGGGGGGATTTATGGCTCTGAAACCCAAAACCCACCCAAAAGGGCTTAATCACTCCCAGCCGCGGCCCCGATACTTTTATGGGGCATTTTAGAGCAAAAGAGCCAATAAATTTTTGGGTGAGGGTAAGAGCCGCGGTGAGGATGAGGAGGGAGCAGAGGAGGAGGGGGGACGCGCTGGGGTGGGTTAAAATGGGGGAGACAACAGGGGGGAGGCGCGGGGCAGCGCCCCGGTAGTGGCGGAGAGGGGTCGGTCCCCCCCCGCCTCGACAGGGGGGGCCTCGGTGGCTCCTCCTCCTCCTCCTCCCGGTATCCCGGGGCTTTAAGGCGGTGGAACGGGAATCGCGGGGCTGGGGGGGGGGGGGGGGCGGCGGCGGCGGGTCCCGCTCTCGGCGCGGGTCCCGGTCCCGGCATGACCTCGGCGGGGGAGGCGGCCGGTTCCCCCCCGCTGCCCGCCGCGGTCGGCGGCCACCGGCGGAGCCCCCTGGATCGGCTCCCGCCCCCCGCCAACACCACAAAACCGCTGACCCCCTTCGGCATCGAGGACATCCTCGGACGTCCCCGCGGCGGGAGCCCCCCGGGCACCGGCACCGGTCCCGCCGCCCCCCCCGCCCCGACAGGGCCCCGCGGCGGCGGCGGCGGCTGCGCCCCGGCCTCGCCGCTCTGGGCGCTGGAGGAACTCGCCAGTAAAACCTTCCAGGGGCTGGAGCTGGGAATGCTGCAGGCGGCCGGAGGTACCGGGGCCGGGGGGCTCGGCCGGGAGCGGGGCGGGCACCGGGAAACGGGAACCGGGCACCGGGCAGGTGGCGGGGCTGGAGGGCGGCGGGGCGGCCGTGGCGAGGCCAGGGACGGCCCTCGTCCCCCGTCCCGGGAAGTTTCCTCCTTGTCCCAGAGGGGCGAGCGGGGCTGCGAGGCCCCAGAAGCCGCCGGTGCTCGGCCGGGACACCGGGGACACGCGGCAGCCTCGGCCCGAAGGGACGGAGAATCCCGGGGCCGGACACGGGGAACCGGAGCGAGCCCCGGCCTCGGTGAGCCGCCACAGGCACCGAGGAGCTCCGGGAGAACCGGCAGCTTTACCGGGAGCCGCGGGACCGGGCGGCGGATCGGCGCCGCCGAGTCGTGACCGTGACCGTGACCGAGCGCGGGGCCGCCGGTAACGGAAACCGGTACCGGCCCCGAGCCGCCGTCCGGGGCTCGGCCTGCCCGAGCCGCCCGGTACCGGCGGGGTCCGACGGCCGCTCACGAACCGGCCCCACATCTCACGGGCTCGGCAGAACCGGGAGGACGGGCGGACACCGACAGACAGACAGCACGGCGCCTCCGGGAACGAAACAATCCGTTCCTGGGTTGGAGAAACAGACACGGACGGACAGATCGTGTCTCCGGGATTAACGGAAAATCCCTCACACCGAGGGACACACGGACAGGCAAAGCACGGGGATGAATAAAACCGTTACCGGGTCGGACAGACCGAAAAAGGCTCCGGTAATTAACGCTGAAAAATAATTACCGTCCCTTACCGAGACGGTCTCCGTGATTAACGTGAAAAAAAAATATTACCGGGACGGACAGACCGACAGTCATGGCAGAGCAGCGTGCCGGTAATTAACGGATACGGTTGGGCACAACCGGACTCACGCCGGTAACGAAAAACCCTCCGGACAGACGGACACGGACCGCTGGATCAGCCCTCCCGTGAGTAACCGAACCTCCGTTACCGGCCGGACAGATGGACGAGGATGGAGCCAGACTCCGGTAATTAACGGGGAAAAAACATTCCCTAATTACGGAGAGGGGCTCCGGTAATTAAGGAACCCATCATAGCGGACAGACAGACAGAGCAGCGATCCTGTGATTACGAATAAACCAACCGGTTAACGGGCGGACAGACAAACAGAACGGGGACGCCTCGGGCTCCCGGTTTGAAGGTAAAAACCCTCGTTATCTGACAGACGGACACGGCAAGGAACGGAATAAGCGCCCGAAAATATTACCGGGTGGACAGACGGACAAGAACGGGGGCGAAAAATTCCTTTTTCCGGGACGGACAGACGGCCAAAAACGGGGCTGATCGGGGCTCCCGGAATTAAGGTAAAAGGTTCGTTACCGGACGGACAGATCGACAGAAAAAGAATCGAAAAATAAAAGAAAAACGAAATAAATCGTTACCGGGTGATCAGACGGATAAAAACCGGAACGATAGCGGCTCCCGGGGCGGAGGTAAAT
The DNA here is from genome assembly GCF_027579445.1 of Ammospiza nelsoni. Lineage (NCBI taxonomy): Eukaryota > Metazoa > Chordata > Aves > Passeriformes > Passerellidae > Ammospiza > Ammospiza nelsoni. The sequence continues at coordinate 5,905,943 of NC_080636.1, forward strand.
CCCCGTTACCGGCCGGACGGAAGGACAGACACGGGACTAATAAAAATGAACGAAAAAATCTCGTTGGGACCGGACAAACACGGGAGCGATCGGGGCTCCGGAGCGGCCGTGAAGCTCCGGTACCGGCCGGACAGACGGACACGCCGAGCGGGGATCTCGGAATGAACAAAACCCGGTGGCGAACCGGCCGCGGGTAACGGCGGAACGAGCCGGGAGTGGCGGGCAGATGGAGGTGCCGGTAATTCAGGTAAAACCCGGTACCGGGACGGACACACCGACACAGCCGGGACAGCCCCGGCTTCCGTGATGAACGAAAACGACGGAAGGACGGACTGACAACGGAGCGATCAGGGCTCCCTGAGCGGCGGTAAATCCCCGTTACCGGGATGGACGGACAGACAGAAACGGGGCCGACCGGGGCTCCGAGAGCGGAGGGGAAGCTCCGTTACTGGAATGACGGACGAACACGGCACGGATCGGGGTTCCGTGACCACGGTAAAGCCGTGCTACCGGGATGGACCCACGGACTCGGCCGGGACCGCCCGGGGCTCCTCTACCGAGCGAGGAGTCCGCGCTGCGAGAGACCCCGGGAGCCTCCGCCGGTACTGGGGCACGCACGGCCCGAGCGAGCCGCGTTACCGGTGCCACCGGCAGCGGCGGGGCTGGCACGGACCGGGGGCCGCAGCGGGGAAAGCGATCGGGATCCGCCGGCGGCGAGCAGCCCTGCCCGGGGCGGCGGTCGCGTCTCGCCGGGGTTCTCGAGGTCACTGGGGCAGCAGCGACAGCACCGGGGCCGGGAGAGGCGACCGGATCGAACCGGGGACCAGCACGGCCTCGGTTCTCCTGGAATGGCAGAGAAGGAAGATCCCGGTTTTCTGCTGTGGCTCCCAGCTTCGTTCCGGGCTCCCGGAGCAGCCGCCGGAGGTACACGGGCGTCTCAGCCCCGGTCGCAACGGCGGCGACTCCGACACGGCCGCGGCCGCTGTGGAACGATGAGTCCCGGCTGCCGGCACCGGCCGCGGTTCGGTTTGCTCGGTTCGGCTGGGCACCACTCGGTTTGGCTCGTCTGCCTTCGATTCCACGTGGGCCGGTTCGTCTCCGTTCCACCGGGAGGCGGCAGGGCCGGGACGCGGCCGCAGGGCTCGGCGGGGCCGGTGCGGCGGCAGTTCCCGGTGCCCCGGCACTGCCCTGCCCTCAGGCCGGGCCTCGCCGTGCCCGGTGCGTGTACCGGTGTCTCTGACCCGACGCCGCTGCCCCCGCAGCTCGAGGCCCGCGGTGCCGGTGCTGTTCAGGTCCCCGTGCCGGTACCCTGCCCCATAAGCCCTTCCCCGCCGGGCATCCCGGTGCCGTTCCCGGTGCGATGCCCTGCCCCCGCAGGCGCTTCCCAGCCGGGCCCCCGGGTTCGTTTCCCGGTGCTGCTCCCCGTTCTCCGTGCCCTAACCCCGCTGTCTCCGCAGGTCCGTCCCCGCCGGGCGCCTCGGGCCCGCGCCCTCCCTGCAGGAAGCGTCGCAAGTCCCGGACCGCGTTCACGGCGCAGCAGCTGCGGGAGCTGGAGCAGCGATTCCGGCGGCAGCGCTACCTCTCCCCGGTGGACCGGGACGCGCTGGCGGCGCGCCTGGCGCTCTCCGCCGCCCAGGTCATCACCTGGTTCCAGAACCGCCGCGCCAAGCTCAAGCGGGACCTGGAGGAGCTGCGGGCGGACGTGGCCTCGCTGCAAGCGCTGCCCCCCGCCGCCCTGCAGCAGCTGGCGGGGCTGCCCGAGCCCCCGGGGGCTCCCGGCACCGGGACCACAGAGCCCGCCGAGCTCTCGGAGGAGGAGATCGACGTGGCGGACTGAGCCGAGCGCGCTCGGCTCCGTTCGGATCCGGTGGCACCGAGACTGCTCCGTTCGGACTCACTCGGGCCGGCTCGGCTGAGTTCGGATTCACTCGGGTCGGGTCAGGCCGAGATTGCTTCGTTCGGCTCAGTTCGGGTGCACTCGGCTCCTTTCGGCTCAGTTCGGGTGCACTCGGCGCCGCCACACCCGCTCCGTTCGGTTCCGAAAGAATCCGAGCCCAGCCCCGCCCCCTCCGTGCACCCTTTTGCGGCTTTTTGGGTTTTTTTTTGTCTTTCCATTGTTTTTTTTTTTTTTTCTTTTTTTAAATTTTATTTTCTATCGGCCCCGATGTAAATATTTGCAATAAAGGCAACACCTTAATATGGACCCCAGAGCCCTCCATCCACCCACCCACCCCCACTTTTTTCCAGGCGAGCACCTCCCACCGCGGGCATTAATTTGTTTTAACCGGTGATTAATTACCGGCTGCGGCCGCCCCTGCCCCCCTCAATTTGCATATTAATCAAATTGTATTTGATCTCACGCCTGTCACCAAACAGTGACATAAAGGGGAGTGGAGACCCCCCTCCTTGCTGTCCTCCGGGGCTGGAGTGACATGGGGAGTGACAAGGGACAGAGGGGGACACAGGGTGGACACAGAGATGGCAGAGAGGCTGAGTGACACCAGCCCAAAGAAAGGCCAGAGAGAAAAACAAATCTCAGCTTTATTAGAAAACCCAAATTGCTACAAATCCCTGAGGGGCCCTGGGGAACAGCCCAGGCCCACCCCCCCCAGCACAAGGGGCTGCAGGGTGGGCCCCGACCCCCCCAGCACCCCCCAAGGCAGGACGGGGAGACATCCCCACCCCTGGCAGTGGGGGACAAGGCACAGGCAGGGGCAGGTCCAGGCAGGTGAGGGGGGGCTGCCAGGGTGCCCCCAGCAGAGCAGGGTCAGCTGAGCAGCCCCCCGGGGGTGGCCTTGCCCCTGGCACGGGGCACGGGGGCCGGCGTGGCGTGGGCTGGGTGCTTGAGCTGCAGCAGCAGCTTGCTGCCCTCCATGGTGGCACCCTGGGGACACAAGGAGCTGGCAGCTGGCACAGGTGTGTCCCTGAGGGGTGCAGGGGGGTCCCACAAGTGCCCCCAGCTCACCTGCATGGCCCTGAAGGCCTCCTCAGCCTCTGCTTTGCCACGGAAGTTGATGAAGGCACAGCGGCGCCCCGGGAGCAGCCGCACGGAGCGAATCTCCCCAAACCTGGGGGACACACACAGACCCCCAAATTGGGGGGGCAATAGTTAGAGATTCCTAAATGGGAAGCTGGAGGGTTAGAGATGCCCCAAAACTGCAGGGTGGGAGGGTCAGAGACTCTTAAGTGTGTAAAGCAACTTTAGCAACCCCCAAAAGCTGGGGAAGGGTGAATGACACCCAAGGATGGAGAGAGTGAGACACCCCCAAATCTCCAGGATGGGGGAACAGAGACTCCCAAAGCTGAGGAGGAACAGAAACTCCCAAAGCTGAGAGGGAACAGAGACTCCCAAAGCTGAGGGGAAACAGTTAAAGACACCCCAAGCTGTGGGACAGACCCCCCCAAACCTGGGGGCAGTGCATCAGTCAGACACTACTCCCCAAGGATCCCCTGCAGGTCAGAACCAGCAGAGCACGAGGACAGGGACAGAGCTTGGGGGTCACCAGGGGGTACCAGGGGTTTGGGGTCCTGCAGGAGGAGCAGCCCTGGGGTCACTCACCGGCCAAAGGCACGACGCAGCACCTTCTCAGTGATGTGGGAGGTGACATTGCCCACCCAGAGCGGGAAGCAGTCCCTGCCAAGAGCCATCCTGGTGTCACCAGAGCCAGCACTGCCCCACTCTGAGCCCCCTCCCAGACCACCAGACCCCCATACCTGGCAGGGTGGCTCGGTGGCAGTGTTGGGCAGCCACTGGCCACAGCAGGTGCCTGTTCTGAGTCTTTTGTTGGGGTCTTGCCACTGCTTCCTGTCACACTTTTGTCACCTGCGTCCTGGCAGCTCCTGGTTGTCCATCCTGCTGCCGAGGGGACACAGGGCTTCAGCATCACTGGGGACACAGGGACAGCCCCGGGGGTCGGGTCCCCCCAAGCCCACCCACCCCTGTCCCTTACCAGGGAGATACAGCGGCTCCTTGGCCTTGATCAGGAAGGGGGACTCGGGGACACCGCTGGGGCGGCTGCACTGCTGTGAGGGGACAGGGGTGAGGCGTGGGGGGCACAGCAGGGCAGGGGGCAGGGGCAGGGGGTGTGGAAAGGGGGGTCTCACCTGCAGCAGGGCCCTGCAGGCCTCCAGCTGCGTGGCTGCCTCTGCGTAGGCCTCGTCCTGCAGCAGCAGCTCCTCGAAGGTGCGAGCGGCCTCGGCGTAGCGCTGGGGGCCAGGGGGCACCTGCAGCCCCTGCCTGCCCCCACAGGCACCCCACGCCCCCCACCCAGCCCAAATGGCACCTCAAAGGCTCACTGATATCCCCCAGCACAGCCCACAACACCCTGTGCCCTGCCCAGTCCCCTGAGCCCCAACTCACACCAAATGCAGCCAGCCCACCCTTCATCCACAGCACCCTACAGTTGCCCACAGCCCCCTCCCAACCCAAATGCACCTCAAAGCATCACTGACACCCCCAGTGCAGCCCTACCCCACCCCACCAACACCCTGCAGCAGCCCCAGTGCCCTGCCCAGTGCTGCCAGCCCCAACTCACACCTAATGCACCCCTCATCCACAGAACCCTGCAGCTCCTCCAGTTCCCTACAGGCCCCACCCAGCCTAAATGGCACCTCAAAGCCTCACTGACCCCCCTCAGTGCAGCCCTACCCCACCCCACCAACAGCCAGTGCTCTTCCCAGTCCTCCCAGCCCCAACTCACACCTAATGCACCCCTCATCCACAGCACCCTGCAGCCCCTCCACTTCCCCACACCCACTGGCACCCCAAATCCCCCAGTTTGTCTCCAACAACTCACTCCCAGAACCCCACAGCCCCTCACCCAGCCATGCCCCCCCAAGACCCCAGCCCCCTCCCCAGCCCCTGGAGCCCCCCCAGGTACCTGGAGCCCCCTGAGGGCTTTGCCCTTGCGGAAGGAGCCCTTGGGCCAGCCCGGCTGCAGCTCCAGCGCCGCCTCCGCGTCCGCCAGCGCCTCCTCGTAGCGCCCCAGCTTCTCCAGGCAGTAGGAGCGGTTCCCCAGGAGCCTGAGGGGGTGTGGGGGTGTCACTGAGGCCGGGCCCTGCCAGCCCAGCACCCCCAGGTCACCCCCAGCCCCTCTGCTCACCGGTACTCCCGGGGGTTCAGCTCCAGGGCCATGGTGAAAGCCCACACGGCCTCAGAGTGTTGGCCCATCTGGGCTGCCTCGATGCCGTGGCCTGGGGAGGGGACACAAGGACACACGGAGGGACAGTGCCCCTAGCACAGCCCCTCTGAGCTGGGGAGAAGCAGGGAGAGCCCTCAATGCCCTCCCCTGGCCCCTCTGGGGGTCCCTGCACTGACCTGCAAGCGCCAGGCTCTGTGACAGCGTGCTGGGGCTGGGTGGGCTGGCCTGAGGGGGCTGAGGGGACACAGGTGTCCCCACAGGGTCCCCACTTCCCTTCTCTGGCACCTTCCTGCTTGGTTCCACCGCGTTCTGTGGCCCAGGGGAGTGGTCAGTGTCCGGGGGGGGCAGCCTGACCCCTGCCTTCTCCCGGGCTTTACAGACAAAAGTGCAGCTCAGGTCCAGCTCCTCCTGGTGAAGCAGGGATGGATGGGCAGGCAGAGCCCTGGGACCCCCAGCCCCACATGGCCCCCATGGGGACACTGTCCCTTACCTCTGCCACTACTGTGTCCTCTGGGCCAGACTCCTCTGAGGGCACAGTGGAGTCCCCAGGGCACGGGGAGGGCTCTGGGCAGCACCCCTCGTCCTCAGCACCCTCTGAGGGAGGCCCAGTGCCTGCAGGGCCACTTGGGGGGCTCTGCAAGGACAGGGAGGGGGTGAGGTGACAGGCTTAGGGGTGCTGGCTGGCCCCATCACCTCTGGGCACCCCTAGAACAGCACGAGCAGGCTGGCCTGGTCACTCACTGGGTCAGTGTTCTCTTTGTTCTTCTGCTCTTGACCCAGTTTCTCCCGTTTCTTTCGGTCCTTTTGTTTCTGAAAAGGAAGAACGTGAACCCACGAGCAGAGAAATGCAGCCTCAGCCCTCAGCTCAGGGACTGGCTGGCAGCACCACAACAAGAGGCAGTGACCGCCCCCCAGGGCTCACTCACCTTCTTCTTCAGCTTCTTCTTCTCTGCCTTCCTCTTGGCCCGCTCCTCCTCTTCCATCAGCTCCTGAGCGTTCTTGTCAGCCTCCTGCAGGAGTTACCTGAGTCAGGACAGCTCCGGGGACCCTCTGGTGACCCTGGGGCACATCGGGGGGATTTTGCCCACCTCAGCCGTGGGCCACGCCCGCTGGGGCGTGGGCAGCCGGTCCAGCCGCGCGTCCAGGGCGGTGGGAGGGGTCCGGGGCGGCTCCGAGCACAGGAAGGACTTGCGGAAGCCGCAGTAGCTGTAAGGCACGGCTCCCTCCGCCACCGGAACGTCCAGGAACTGCAAACCTGCGGCGAACTCGTCCTCATCGTAATCGTAATTACCATCTTCATCATCATCATCAATATCCAGGGGGTAGTAATCCACCGTGGGGCCTGGCAGGAGAGCGGGGTGCGTGAGGAGCAGTTCCAGGCACCGGATCCCGGCTGTCCCCACGCCGTTCCCGCTCCCCGAGCAATTCCCGAGCGCGGCGATCCCCGGTAGCCCCCGCCGCACTCACCGTCATCCCAGAGCAGACACACCTCCCTCTCCTTATACCTAATCACCGGCTGGGACGGCACCGGCAGGTCGGCGAGGCTGGACATGCGGTGCCGGGGGCAGAAGGGCGCTGTGAGGAGCACAAACAACCATGAGCCGGCGGAGGCGGAACCGAAACCGGGCCGCGCTCTGGGCTTCCCCCGCCCGGTCCGTACCGCCGCTCCAGCCAGCGGGGCCCAGCGTGCAGCCCCAGGGGCAGGCAGCGGCAGCCGGCCCGAAACCGCCCAGACCGGGCCCGTCCCGCTCCCGCGGCCCGCCCGAGCCCCGCATCGCCACGAGCCGCCGCCGCCGCGGCACGGGATTGCATCACGGTCCTACCGGAACAACGTCACGGCTCCGGTTGAGGCCGCCCCGCCGCCATGTTGGGTGCGGGCAGGACGGCGGCCCGCAGGGCCCTCACGGAATGGGACCGGCGCTCCTCATCCTCTCCCGCCGTCCCCGCCTGTCGCAAGGCCGTGGGCTCGGCCGCCCCCGCTGCTCGTCCCGCCCCTCACGTCGGGCCCCTCCTGGCGGCCAGCTTGGCCCAGCCCCCCGGATTAGCGAGGGCGCGGCCTAAGCCTCTTTGCTGCCGCCGCCCCCGGCATGGCCCGGCATGGACGCCGGCAGCGCTGAGCGGCGCGGCGGAGAGCTTTGCCTGCAGGTGAGGCCGCTCGGCACAGGGGGGGCTCGGACACCCCTCCCGGGACAGCGGCGGGGCCGGGCCGGTACCGGGGCGGGCGGGGGGGGCACCGGGCCTAGGCTGTGCTGCGTCTCCATGGCAACGGTGCAGGGCGCGGGCGAGGGAGTGGCCAACTGTGGCGAGCACCGAGGGGGCGTGGCCACAGCGGGAGCCGGTTGGGGGCGTGGCGCGGGCGTGGTACGCGCGGTAGTGGGCGTGGTCACGCGTGACCCCGCCCTTCGCACCGGCCCGGGGGTCCTGAGCCTCCCGTACCCCTCCAGGTGGGCGACGCCGGCCTGGGCGGCCTCATCCTGCTGCTGCTGACGGCCCGGCCGGGACCGGGCGATGGGGCTGCCCGCGGGGACCCCCCCGAGCCCGGTGAGACCCCAGGGGACTGCGGGGAGCACAAGGGGGTGTGGAGTTCTGGGGGGGCTGCGGGGATCCCGATGGGATGCGTGGTCCTGGGGGGAGTGTGGAGGATCCTAATGGGGTCCAGGGTCCTTGTGGGGGCATTGATGGCGTGTGTTGGCTGTGGGGACCCCAGTGGGCAGTGGGGTCCTGGGGATCTCAGGGTTAGGGTGGCAGTGGGACAGTGATGACAGAGTGCTGCCCCACAACAAGGTTTTCAAACTGGGGGTGCCCACCCTACACCGTGGTCCCCGCCCCATCCTGAGGGTGCCGTGCCCCCAGGCGGGTCGCGGGGGCCCCTGGCGCGCTCCTTGCAGCGGGCAGAGGCCATGCTGCGCAGCGTCACCCCGGGACTGCGCCGCCTGCTGTCCCCGCGGTGGAGCCGGCGCGGTGACACCGACGAGGACGACGACGAGGACGAGGACGAAGCCGCGTCCATCGTGGTCCCGCTGGAGCAAACCTTCCCAGCTCTGCGCCGCTGCCTGTGCGTCTGGGAGGACCCTCGCACCGAGACCTTCCTGGGCTACGTGCGGCCCCATCCCGGTGGCAGCGGCGCCGGTGACTTTTCCGAGGACGCCGTGCGGCGGCGCGTGGCGGAGCGGGGAGCGACCCTGCACGCGCTGCTGCAGCACCGCCACCAGCTCCGCCTGGCCCGCGACTTCACGCGACGCCTCAAGGCCTCCTCCGACTTCCTGCAGCGGCTGCAGGCGTTACCGGAGCCCGGTGAGGCGGCGCTGCCGGCGCTGCGGGAGCTGTGCGCGGAGCTGCGGGGGCACGCGGGGCACTGGGCCGCGCTGCTGCGGCGGCTGCGGGCGGACGCGTGGCTGCGGGCGCTGCCGCAGCGCCGGGGCCAGGCCGTGCTGCACGTGCGCTGGGCGCTGCTGCTGCCCGCCGTGACGGCCGCGCGCCTCACCGGGCACCACATCGAGGCACGGCTGCGGCAGCTGGGCCGCCCCGGTAATCCCGCCCTGGCTGCTGACGGCCTGGCTGAGCTCTTCCAGGGGCTGGAGATCTACAACCGCACGGTGACGGCGCTGGCCGAGGAGCTGGGCCCCGAGGTGAGGGCGCCCGGTGCCTTCACGGTGGGCACGGTGCTGCGGCTGCTGGCGGCCGAGCGCGGCCGGGCCGTGGCCCAGAGGCTCCGGCCCCTCCTGTGGCCCCAGAGTGGGGATGTCAGGGATGGACACGTCCGCTGGGAGGATGTGGGGGTGCCATGGCCACCCACGGCTGAGATGGACACAGAACCTTCTGGAGCGGTGCTGGCGGCTGAGCTGCAGGCACTGTGCCAGGAGGACGAGGAGCTGATGGGACACGTTTTTGGGGTGCTGGTGGCCTCAGCTGACAGCCTGTGGCAGCCGGTGCTGTCAGAGAGCCCCGAGCCTGCGGGGCTGCGGCCGGGCAGTGCCGGGGGCTGGAAGGCCGTGCGGTGGCTGGATGCTGCCCGCGGCCCCGTGGCCGCCACCCTGAGCGCCCGGTACCGCCTGCTGCTCTGGGAGAATGTGGGAGCTGTGCTGGGGGACAGCCCGGGCACCCCTCCTGCCACCCCCAGTGCCACCGTCACCGCGGCGTGGGAGCTGAGCCGTGCGCTGGCTGTTGGTACGTGTGGGGGTACGGGGGGTGCGGGGTCCCTTGGGGTGTCCCTGTGCCACGCTGAGCCCCGCTGTGTCCCCGCTGTGTCCCCACAGCCCGTGTGCCCGCTGAGTGCCGGGAGGAGCTGGGACGGCTCTGCCTGAAGCTGCTGTGCCGGGGTGTTCTCTGCAGCTGGGACACGGGTATGAGGACTGGGGGGGCCACAGGGAGGGGGGCAGGGTGTGGGGTAGGGTGTGGGGTCTGGGGTACAAGGTGTGGGACAGTGTGAGGTACTTGGTGGATATGGGGTGAGGGAATGGGGTATGCCATGAAGGGTCAGATATGCAATATGGGGTGGGGAGTGGGGTGGAGTGTGGGGTCTGGGGTACAAGATGTGGGGCACTTGGATATGGGGTGAGGGAATGGGGTATGCCATAAAGGGTTAGATATGCGATATGGGGTGGCGTGTGGGGTGCAAGTGGGAGATGTTGGGGCATTCTGACTGTTTCTCCTCCAGATTTTACCCGTGCTCTGGGCTCAGGGCTCTCAGACAAGTGCTTGGAGTCCCCAGGAGGGTCCCCAGGGCCGGGGTGCAGTCGCACAGCCCAGCAGCTCCGGTGCCTCTTCCCAGCCCTGGCGCTGGCCCTGCGCTGCCTGCGCCTGCTGCCCGCCCGCCCGCACGGTGAGAGGGGTCTGGGGAGGGGGGCAGGCGGCTCTGGGGGTCCTCCCTGTGCTGACCCCCCCCGCAGCCCCCCCCGGGGGTCTCTGCCTGCGGCTGCAGGTGCTGGGCCGGTGCCTGGCGGCGGTGGCGGCCGCCCACGCGTGGCTGACGGGCCGGGCCGGGCGGTACCTGGCGGCCTGGGCCCTGCCTCAGTTCCTGCTGCTCACCCAGGGAGACCTGCAGGTATGGGGGGCACCGGGGGTACAGGGGGCTGGGGGGACACAGCAGGGCTGGGCTCACTCCCTCTGCTCCCCTCCAGGTGCTGAAGGCAGAGGCAGAGCAGCTGATGCTGCAGGTGAGCAGGACCTTCCCAGAGCCAGGGGACATTCCTGGGGACAGCCCCCCTGAGCCACCCCCCAGCCTGGGATCCCCGTGGGAGCTCCAGCTGTGCCGGCAGATCCGTGACGTGGCCAACAGCATCCAGGTTTGGTGGGACTGTGGGAGGGTGGTCTGAGTACTGGGATGCCTGTGTCACCTGTGTCACCCTGTGTCCTCTGTATCCCAGCTCTTCTCCGGGGACGTGCTCTGGATGTTTTCCACCAGCTGCAAGCGGCTCTCAGCCGAGATCTTTGACCAGACGATGCCTCTGGGCCGGCACTGGCGGCTCGGGCCCCGCGCTGGTGGGTGCTGGGGCTGGGGGGCTGGGAGGGGATTTGGGGGCTCACTGACCTGTGTCCCTGTGTCCCCCAGAGCTGCCCAGCTCCCCCAGCGCCTACGCAGCGGCTGCGGTGCAGGCGGTGCTGGGGCAGGTGCTGCAGGGTGCCCAGGCCCTGCCCCACGATGCCCAGGTGCCCACCCTGGCACGGGTCACCACAGCCTTCCTGGAGGCCTGGATGGATCACATCCTCACCCGACGGATCAAGTTCAGGTACTGGGAATGGGGGGACATGGCCTCTGGGCAGTGCCAGGGGTCCCAGTGTAGTCCTGGGGGTCCCAGTGGCAGTTGCAGAGCTCCCAGTGGCAGTTTCAGAGGTCCCAGTGGCATCCTGGGGGGTCCCAGTGGGGTTCTGGGGGTCCCGGTGGCAGTTCCAGGGGTCCCAGTGGCAGTTTCCAAGGTCCCAGGGGAGTCCTGGGGGTCCCAGTTGCAGTTCCAGGGGTCCCAGTTGCAGTTCCAGGGGTCCCAGTGGGGTTCAGGGGGGTCCTAGTGGCAGTCCCAGGTGTCCCAGTGGCAGTGCTGGGGGTCCAATGTCCAATGCCCGACCAGGGCAGGGGGCTCAGTGGCAGGTTGGGGTCCCACTGATGGTGTCGCCGTGGGGGTCCTGGGGGTTGTCGTGACAGTGCCAGAGGCTCTGTGGGGTCCCAGTGGTGGTCGTGGGGGTCTGATCGCAGTGCCAGAGGCTCTGTGGGGTCCCAGTGGTGGTCGTGGGGGTCTGATCGCAGTGCCAGAGGCTCTGTGGGGGTCCCACGGGTGTGTTGGGGGCTCTGGTGACAGTGCCAGAAGCTCTGTGGGTCATGATGGGGTGCGATGGCAGTACCAGGATCTCGGTGCTGGTCACAGCGTGTGGTGGCGGTGCCGGGGGGTTCTGTGGGGTCCTGCTGGGGGTTCCGGGCTCGCACCCCCCCGTTGACCCCCGTGCCAGCCTGCAGGGTGCCCTGCAGCTGCGGCGGGACTTCGAGGCCGTGCGGGAGCTGGTGTGCTCGGAGCGCTCCGGGCTGGCCCCCGAGGCGCGGCAGGCGCTGCGGGCCCTCTGCGTGTTCCGGCACACGGACACGGCCGTGCGCTGCCTCCTGCAGCAGCCCGGGGGGCTCGGGGGGCACCCCCGCACCTGGGGCAGCCTCCGGCGCTGCTGTGAGAGCGGGATGGGCCGGGAATGGGCTGGGGAGTGGGGCGGGGAATGGGGAATGGGGTGGGGAATGGGCTGGGAGGGTGGGGAATGGGCTGGGCATGGGGAATAGGGTGGGGAATGGGGAATGGGGTGGGGCATGGGGTGGGAGGGGATGAGACAGGCGGGGATGGGGTAGGATGGGGATGGGATGGGGTGCATATGGGGTGGGATAGGGATCGGGAGATTGGGACGAGGGTGGATGGGGACAGAGAGAGGGACCAGGATCTGGATGGGATTGGGATGAAATGGGGAGGAGATGGGATGGCCCAGGGTGGAGGATTGGGACTAGGATGGATAGGGATAGGGATAGGGAGAATGGGACAAGGACTGATGGGGACAAGGATGGGGATGGGGAGATTGGGACAAGGATGGATGGGGACAGGGAGAGGGACCAGGATTGGGATGGGATTGGAATGGGCTGGGGATGGAATGGGACAGGACAGGTGGGATAGGGATCAGGAGATTGGGACAAGAATGGATGGGGACAGGGAGAGGGACAAGGATCTGGATGGGATGGGGATGGGAATGAGGTGGGGATGGAAATGAGATGGTGTGGGATGGAGTGGGATTGGGATGAAGATGAGATGGGGTGGTGATAAAATGGGAATCGGATGGGATGAGGTGGAGTGGGATTCAGATGAAATGGAGTGGAGATGGGATGGGACTGGGTGGAGAATTGGGACAAGGATGGATGGGGACAGGGAGATGAACGAGGATGGGGATTGGATTGGAATGGGGATGGGTGTGGGATGGGACAAGGTGGAAGAAGGAGAATGGGACAAGGACTGATGGGGACAGGGAGAGGGACAAGGATCTGGATGGGATTGGAATGGGGATGGGGTGGGGATGGGGACGTGATGGGAGGGGATGGAATGGGATGGGGTGGGATTGGGATGAAGATGAGTTAGGGTGGTGATAAAATGGGAATCGGATGGGATGAGGTGGAGTGGGATTGGGATGAAATGGGGTGGAGATGGGACTGGGTGGAGAATTGGGAGAAGGATGGATGGGGATAGGGAGATTGGGACAAGGATGGGGATGGGATTGGAATGGGAATGGGGATGGAATGGGACAGGATGGGATAGGGATCAGGAGATGGGGACAGGGAGAGGGACAAGGATGGGAATGGGATTGGAATGGGGACAGGAACTCCCATCAGAAGCAGGACCCAGCCTATCCATCTATCCAACCTATCCCAAACCTACCCATCCCTTGCCAGGCTCAGACGAAGGTGCCCACCCCCTGGAACCATCCTTGGACCCTCTCCCTGGCCTGGACCCTCTGGAGGGGCTGGGCCCAGTGCCAGGGACCCCCCCTGTGTCTCCAGAGGCCGATGTCCCGTCCCGGCCTGAGTCCCCGTTCCCGGGCAGCCAGCAGCAGTGGCTGTCCCTGCGGCTGCACCGTGCCCGCCGCTGGCGCGTGCCAGGGCTGCCGTGCGTGGGGAACAGCCCCGAGGGCTGAGCTGCAATAAACCTGCAAACACCACCGTGGCACCGTGGCTGTGTCTGCGGGTGGGACAGTGGGGTGTGGGGTCTGGCATCCCTGGGCTGTGATCCTGGGATTCCAGCTGGGACCAGTTGCTGGTGGGTGAGCCGGATCTAATTGGGACTTTAGTGGGGAGACTGGTGGGGACTGGGGGTGCAGAGTGGGATTCCCTTGGGGTCCTCGGGGGCACCGCGGGTGCCTAGCTGGGGTTCCAGGGTGATCCTAGGGAAGGCTGGGGGTCCTTTGGGTATCCCCGGAGAGATCAACGGGCATAACAAACCAGACGTGAGGAGGTGGACTGGGTGGCAGGGCAGCTCGGGAACACCGTGCGGTGTCGTTGTCGCCTCGGGGTCACTTTGTGCCAGCGGTGTCCCCGGGAGGGCTGAGCCTGCTCCTGGTCCTCCCGCCCGTCAGGGGGCGCTCGCAGAACGGGCCTGGCCGCAGCTGGCGCAGCGCTGCCGTCACCAGCGCGACTGCCCTGATGGCGGGCGAGCGGCGGCGGCGCGGCGGGGATGGACCCCGGGAACGGCCCCGGGAGCGGCTGCGGGACCGGGACCCGAAACTGCGGCAACAGCAAAAGCCGCAGCGAGGCTCCGGGCGGGGCCGGACGGCGCTGGCGCTCACAGCGGCGGCGGCAGCGCTGGCGCTGTGTCTGGCGGCGGCGGCTGCCGGGTGGAAGCGGTGGAGCGAAGCCTCCCGCCTGGTCACCCCGCACCCCGCGCCCCCCGCCGTCCCCCCCGGATCTACCGGGCCTCTCGCGTCGCCCACCTATTTCTGGGGCACGTACCGGCCTCACGTTTACTTCGGGATGAAGACGCGGAGCCCGCGCGCTGTGGTGACCGGTGAGGGGCGCGGGGGGCTCTGCCCCGGCCCGGGGCTCGCCCGGCCCCGCTCGCACCGCGAGGCCGCCCCTGACACCTCCCCGCCCCTCCAGGACTGATGTGGCTCCAACACGGCGGCAACCTGCGGCACACGAGCGAGCAGAACGACGGCGTGTCGCGATACGGGTGGCTGATGCACGACGGGGAGAATTTCGGAGTGCAGGAGATCCGCGATGAGGGGCTGCTGCTGAGAACCGAGTTCGTGAAGCAGCCGGGGGGAGACCACGGCGGCGATTGGAGCTGGCGGGTCACGGCAAAGATGGAGGTGAGGGGGTAAAAGTGGGAGAGGGGTTGGGATGCCGGGGAGCTTTTGTCATCCTCCTCTTCCTCCTCCCCAGGGCAAGGGCCCGGCCCCTCTCCTGTCCCTCTTCTTCTACGTGGCCACAGACGGGCAGGGGACGCTGCGGCCGGTGCTGGAGAACGGGACACGGCTGGCGGCTGTGGCAGGGATGGCGGAGGAGCTCGGGGACTTCACCCTCACCTTCCTGCTGCCCACTGGGGAGGGCGGGGAGGGGCCCAAGTACGCCAGGTGAGTGTCTGGGCTGTGTCCCTTCCATCTACCCCCATGTCTCCACCGTGTCCCCCATCCCTGACTCTCCTGTCCCCCCAGCTACAACTTCCTGGCCGCGGGGGTGCCGGGGCTGCACCGCCTCACCGACCTGGTCCGGCACAGCCTCCGCGAGAGCTCCGTGTTCTCCCCGCCGGGCCGACCTCGCCGCCGCTTTTTCGGGGTGTCCAGCACCGGGGGGCTGCCCGGGGAGCCCCCGCGGGGGCAGCTGCTGCTGCACCAGGTGACGCTGGAGCCGCCGGCGGTGCTGGAGGTGACGCTGGAATCGGGCAGCGCGGCGGGGGCGCGGCAGGGCCGGCTGGCGGGGCCGGCGCTGAGCGCGGCGCTGGCCCGGCACGCGGCCGCCTTCGAGCGACGCTTTGAGGACACTTTTGGGCTGGGGACACGCGGGGTGTCCCTCCCGCAGCGCCGCTTCGCCCAGGCCGCGCTCAGCGAGATGCTGGGCGGCATCGGCTTCTTCCACGGCCGCTCGCTGCTGCGCTCGGAGCACCGCGAGGAGCCGCTGCCCGGCATGGAGTCCGTGCTGTTCACGGCCGTGCCCTCGCGCTCCTGCTTCCCGCGGGGCTTCCTGTGGGACGAGGGCTTCCACCTGCTGCTGCTGGCCCGCTGGGACCCCGCGCTGGCCCGCGACATCCTGGCCCACTGGCTCGACCTGCTCAACGCCGACGGCTGGATCCCGCGGGAGCAGATCCTGGGGGAGGAGGCGCGCTCCCGCGTGCCCCCCGAGTTCGTGCTGCAGCACAGCGAGACGGCGAACCCCCCGACGCTGCTGCTGGCGCTGGAGCGGCTGCTGCCCGACGCGCCCCTGCCCTACCTGCGCCGCCTCTTCCCGCGCCTCCGCTCCTGGTTCGAGTGGCTCAACCGCACGCAGGCCGGCCCCGAGCCCTTCACCTTCCGCTGGCGCGGCCGCGACCCCGACCCCGAGCGCTTCCTGAACCCCAAGACTCTGTCGTCGGGGCTGGACGATTACCCCCGCGCCTCGCACCCGTCCGCCCAGGAGCGGCACCTGGACCTGCGCTGCTGGATGGCGCTGGGCGCCCGCGTGCTGGCGGCGCTGGCCGAGCGCCTGGGCGAGCCCCACGCGCCCTATCGCGACATGGCCGCCGCCCTCAGCGACAACGCCCTGCTGGAGCGGCTGCACTGGGCACCCGAGCTGGGCGCCTTCGCCGACTTCGGCAACCACAGCTCGGCCGTGGCTCTGCGCTGGCACCGCCCGGCCCCGGTGCCCGGCCGGCCCCCGGCGGCCCCGCAGCTGCGGCGGGAGGTGCGGGAGGCGCCGCGGCTGCAATTCGTGGCAGCTTTGGGCTACGTCAGCCTGTTCCCGCTGCTGCTGCAGCTGCTGCGGGCGGACTCGCCGCGGCTGCCGGCGCTGCTGGGCTCCATGAGCAGCGAGCAGCAGCTGTGGACGCCGTTCGGGCTGCGCTCGCTGGCCCGCGACAGCCCCTTGTACCTGCGGCGCAACACCGAGCACGACCCCCCCTACTGGCGCGGCTCGGTCTGGGTCAACATCAACTTCCTGGCGCTGCGGGCGCTGCACGGGTACGCGCGGGCCGAGGGGCCGCACCGGGAGCGAGCGGCAAAGCTCTACCGGGAGCTGCGGCAAAACCTCGTGGCCAATGTGTTCCGGCAGTACGAGGCCACCGGGTTCCTGTGGGAGCACTACCGGGACAGCGATGGCACCGGGCAGGGGTGTCACCCCTTCGCCGGCTGGTCGGCGCTCGTGGTGCTGGCCATGGCTGAGGACTATTGATGTGGGGGGTTCCTGTGCCCCCTGCCTGCCTGCCTGCGGTGCTCAGGGCCAGGGGAGGTGTTGGGGGGCAGTGCCAGAGCCCCCCTGCCTCCCCTGCAATAAACCTCCATGACTGTGGCCTCTCGCCACCTGTGTCAGGGTGTCACGGTGTCACCTTTGCTGGCCCCCGTGCCATGGGGGGATGTTCTGCCCCTTCCTGTGGAGTCAGGGGTCACCACTCAGCCCAGTGCACCCACCACAAATGTCAGTGGTACTTCACATCTCTTTAATGGTGAGAGAACGCGCCGGGACCTCCCACCCACCCCCATGGGGCGATGGGGCCCCCCCCGGGCAGCAGCACCGGGATCACAGGGGAGGCCCCAGGAGCAGTTTGGAGGGGAGGGGGCTCCAGCAGGACCCCACCACACTGCAAGGTGGGCGTCACTCGGGGCGAGGGCCCCCAGGGATGAGTCCAGACCCTACTCGGGGGTCCTGTGGGGAGGCTCAGACGGGCAGCACAGGTGAGCCGGGCCCCCCACCACCCCCTGCTCCCCCACAGCCCTCAGGCTCACCCTCCTCCTCCTCCACACCCCGGCCCACCTCGATGCCCGAATCCCCCGTGAGCCGCCGGTGCCGCCCGGGGCATCCCCCCGGCACAGCTCTGCCCGCCTCACCCTCTCCCCCCTCGGTGTTGGAGCAGCGGTGTCCCTCGGCCTCACACAAATCCGGGGGCGCTTGTTTGGGGGGGCCCCCGCGGGCCGGCAGCTCCTCGGGCAGGGGCAGGTCCCAGCTGGCACCGGTGCCGGTGCTGCTGGAGCCGTAATCACGGCCGGTACTGCCACCCCCCGTGCCCGGGCCCGGCTCCGGGTCAGTCTCGTCGGTGCCCGGCGCCGAGAGCGAGGAGCTGCTGGGGGAGGAGGCGCAGGAGCAGCCGCAGGAGCAGGAGCTGCAGCCCCCGGAGGAGCCCGGCGACAGCGAGGGGCTCCCGGGGCTGTAGGGCGGCGGCGGCGTCCCGGGGCGCTGCGCCACCTCCTCGTACGCCGGCAGCTTGAAGGAGGCCAGCAGCCCTGGGGACGGGAGAGGCGGGGTCAGGGGACACCCGGGACACCGGGGGAACACCGGCAAACGGCCCCGAGGGGATGGAGATGGAGGGCACAGGGCTGGGGGTGTACATGGGGACCCAGGATAATGGGGGGTGGCACAGGGGGTCCTGACTCACTGAGATCCCCCGTGAAGATGTGGGGTATGAGGGGCTGGGGGTCCCGATCTACTGAGGTCTCCACCCCCCGTGGGTTTGGGGGGTTCGGGGTAAATTGAGCAGCCGGTCACTCACGGAGGTCCCCCGAGGAGGGCGGGTAGTGGCAGGCACCGTGGTAGGCGATGAGGTTGATCTCACGCTGCCGCTGCTGCTGCTGCAGGCGCAGCTTGGCCCGCCGGTGCCGGAAGGCGCAGCAGCAGCTCAGCAGGATCAGGATGGTCCAGAGCAGCCAGAACCCTGCGGGAACGGGGCGGCGGAGCCGGTTCACTCCGAACCCCCGTGCCCACCGAACCCCCGGACCCCCCGTTCCACACGGGGGATCCCCCAGAACCTCCCAGAGCCCTCAGTCCCTCCCAGCTCCTCCGGAGCCCCCAGCCCCGACACAGCCCCTGAGCTCCCTGGAGTCCCGGCTCCGCCCCGAGCCCTCAGCCCGCCCGGAGGCCCCGTTGTTCCCCTCGGTTCTCCCGGGATCCCGCCGCACTCACACCACAGCTCGTAGTAGTAGGTGCAGCAGCCGCTCTCCCCGCAGCAGTGCCCGGTCTCGCACACGTAGGGCCGGTTGTTCACCCCCGGGCAGAACTCCCGGGCCTGCGGGCACGGCCGCACCGTCACCGCAGCCCCGCGCGCAGCCCCCCCAGCCCCGGCCCGCCCGGTACCTGCGGGTGCTGCCGGCCCAGCAGCGCGGCCCAGGCCCCCTCGGCGCTCCCGGGCCGCTCCATGGCGCCGCCGCCTAAAGCCCGCCGCGGCCCCGCGCCCGCCCGGCCGCGGCCCCCGCCGCCCGCAGCAGCCGCCGCCGCCCCGTGGCCGCTGCCGCCGCCATCGCGGCCCCCGCGGCCGCCGCCGCCCGGGCCGGGGCCGTCGCCGCCGCCATCACGCCCGGCCCGAAATCCCGCCCCCGCGGCCACCGTCGGCCAATCAGCGGACGCTCCGCAGCCGGCAGCCAATCGGCGCCTCCGCCACCGCCCGGCTGCAGCCAATCGCTCGCCGTCTGCCTGAGTCTCACGCCCAACAACAGAGACAAAGAAGCCGAGCCCCGCCCCCTCCATGATTGGCGGCTATGGGGACCAACCGGAGACAGAGCACCGCCCCCAGGTTCTGACTGACAGCGGTGCTCGCCAATGGTGGCCCAGTCCTAAGTTCGGCGGAGGGCGCGGCCTCCCGGCCCGCCTCGGGGCGGGCATTCGGCACAGCGCAACCAATTGGCGAGCAAACCGCCCTTCGTCAGTCTGATTGGCAAAGTGTCCGACCAATCAGCGTCGCCGCTCTCCGCCGCGCAGGGCCACGACCAAGGGGCACTGACGGAGAGCGCCTCGCCTACTCGGGACGGACCATAACGCACCGCGGGGGGAAGGAGTGGGGCTATTCCATAGCTGGGGGAGGACGGGTCTGTACCACAGCGCTCCCGGGGGGTGTAGGACTGTACCACAGCGCTCCCGGGGGTGTAAGACTGAACCACAGCGCTCCCGGGGGTGTCGGACTTTACCACAGCGTTCCCGGGGGATCGGGCTGCTTCCCCATCCCAGCAGACTCACACACGGCTCCTTCAACAACAGCTTTTAATCAGCTCCGCCACCTCAGGACCACCCTCTGTCCTTGCCGGGGTCCCCAACCCTCCGTGTCCACGGTGGAGAGCCCGGAGCCCTCTGGAGCTCCACATCCCAGGTTCCACCTCCGTTTGGAGGAGCTCCAGGTGTCCATGAGGAACTGCAGCTCTCCGGGTGGCCTGGCCAGAGCCTCTGTATCCATGATGGACATTCTGAATCTCCTTGTTCTGGCCCCACGTGGAAGGTCTGGAGCTCCCCACAGTGCAGACCCACAGGTTCCTCTTCCAGCACTCTGTGTCCGTGTGGACAATGCAGGAACTCCATATGGCCGTGTGGTCTGGCCCTTGTATCCACGGCAAAGCTTCCACAGCCCCGGAGATCCACAGCCCCCCAGAGAGGATCCATAGACCCCCAAAGAGGTTCTGTACTCCCCGCAGAGGGTCTGTAGAGCCCACAGATGCTTCATAGCCCTCCAGGGAGCGTCCATAGTCCCCTGATGAGGGTCTGCAGATCACACAGAGGGTCTATAGCCCCCCCAGAGTGGATGCATAGCCCCTGGTGAGGGTGGGTAACCCCACAGAGGATCTAAAGCCCCCTCAGAGAGGATCCATAGCCCTCACAGAGTGTCTGTAGCCCCTTGGTGAGGTCCTGTAGCCCCCTCAGAGGTCCCGTAGCCCACCACAGATGGCCGGTAGCCCCTGCAGAGGGCCCAGAGCTCTCCTCAGAGTGTCCGTAGCCCCCCACAGAGGTCCCATAGCCCGCCACAGAGGATCTTTAGCCCCCCCCCCCCCAGAGGATCTGTAGCTCCCTGGTGAGGGTCTGGACCCCCCACAGAGGATCCATAGCCCTTCAGAGAGGATCCACAGCCCCCTCAGAGGATCCATAGACCCTGGATGAGGTCCTGTAGCCCCTAGTGAGGGTCTGTAGGCCCCAGCGAGGGCCCATAGCTCCCCTCAGAGGATCTGTAGCCCACCAGAGAAGGCCTGTGGCTCGTCTCAGAGGTTCCACACCCCCCAAGAGGATCTGTAGCGCCCTGGAGAGTGTCCGTAGCCCCCTAGTAAGAGTCTGTAGCTCGCCTCAGAGGGCACATAGCCCCCCAGAGAAGACCCATAGCTCCCCTCAGACTGTCTGTAGGCCCCCTCAGAGGATTCATAGTTCCCTGCAGAGGATCTGTAGCTCCCTGGTAAGGGTCTGGAGACCGCCTCAGAGGATCCATAGCCCCCTGGAGAGTGTCTGTAGCTCCTGGTGAGGACCCATAGCTCCCCAGCGAGGATCCATAGCCCCCCGCAGAGGATCTGTAGCCCCCACAGAGGGCTCATAGCCCCTTGGTGAGGTCCTGTACCCCCGCCAGAGAGGTCCCGTAGCCCCTGGAGAGTTCCTGTACCCCCTCACCGCTCTCAGCCCGCGCTCTGCAGCAGCTGCAGGTTGCGCCGGTAGCAGCCCAGGCTGCAGAGGGGCCGCCCGGTTTGGGCGCAGCTGTAGCGCTTGGCGTTGCCGCAGCCGGGCACGGCGCAGGGCTGGGCGGGCGGCGCGGGCGGCGCGGCGGCGGCCGCGGGCACCGGGAAGCCGGCGGGGAAGGAGACGGTGACGCCGTCGGCGGCGCTGCGGTAATGAACCACGGGGCACGGGGCGCGGCGGGCGCGGCGCTCGCGCAGGGCCCGCACCTTGGCCTTGTGCGTGCGCGTCAGGCGCTCGATGGTCTGGTTCTTGCTCTCCTCGGCCTTGCGGGCCGCCTGCAGCCGCCGGCGCCGCGCCCGCTCCTCGCGCTTCTCCCGCATCTCCTCCGTCACCTCCTTGGCCTTGGCGCCCATGGGCAGCTGCAGCAGGGGCTGGCTCTGCTGCTTGTGCAGCAACGCGCGCTGTGGGGTGAGGAGGGGGGTCGGAGGGGGGTCTGGGAGGTACCCCCAGCTCCAGCTCTGCTCCACAGCGGTTCTGGGCTTCCTGCAGCCCTTCCAGATCCCCTCAGTCATGGCCCATTGGGTTATGAGGCTCCCCAGACCCCCCTCAGCTCAGTTCCCCTCTGGGTCTGAAGCTCCCTGAGCCCCCCCAGTCCCACCATCCCTGCCCTGCAGCCCTTCCACACCCCTCAGTCATACACCAGAGGCTATGAGGCCCCCCAGTCCCCTTCTTCCTGGGTCTGGAGCTCCCTGAGCACCCCCAGCCCCTCTCCAGGCCTCCCCAGTCATGCCTCAGGGGTTATAAGGCTCCTCAGTCCCCCCTCAGCCCAGCTCCCCTCTGAGTCTGGAGCTCCCTGAGCACTCCCAGCCCCGCCCTCCATCTCTTCCACATCCCCTCAGTCGCTCCCCAAGGGTTCCAGCTCAGTCCCAGTGCAGTTCTGGGCTTCCTGCAGCACCCCCAGCCACCCCCAGCCCTCTCCTGCAGTCCTTCCAGGCCCCCTCAGTCATGCCTCAGGAGTTATGAGGTTCCCCTGCACCCTATCAGCCCAGCTTTGTCCTGGGTCTGGAGCTACCTGAGCACCACCAGTCCACCCAGCCCTGCCCTGCAGCCCTTCCACATCCCCTCAGTCGCTGCCCAAGGGTTCCAGCTCAGCCCCAGAGCAGTTCTGGGCTTCCTGCAGCACTCCAGCCACCCTAGCCCTGCCCTGCAGCCCTTCCAGATCCTTCCAGTCATGCCCCAGGGGTTATGAGGCTCCCCAATCCCTCCTCAGCCCAGCTTTGTCCTGGGTCTGGAGCTCCCTGAGCACCCTCGGTCCCCCAGTCCTGCCCTCCAGGCCCCCCCAATCATGCCCCAGGGGTTTTTGAGGCTCCTCAGTCCCCCCCATCAGCCCAGTTCCCCTCAGGGTCTGGAGCTCCCTGAGCACCCCCAGCCCCTCCCCACCCCCCCCAGCATCCCTTCCACATCCCCAGTCATGCCACAGAGGTTATGAGGGTCCCCAGTCCCCCTCAGCCCAGCTCCCCTTGGGGTCTGGAGCTCCCTGAGCACCCCCAGGCCCTACCAAGATCCCCCCAGTCATGCCCCAGGGGTTATGAGGGTCCCCAGTCCCCCCTCAGCCCAGCTCCCCTCAGATCTGGAGCTCCCTGAGCCCCCCCAGACCTGCCGGGCTGTCAGGAGGGACTCGTCCACCTCCCTCTTGATGTCCCCGTTGTCATCCAGCTCCCCCCTCTCCAGGGCCGCCAGCCAGCGCCGCTCCTCCTCCTCCTCTTCCTCCTCCTCTTCCTCCTCCTCCTCCTCGCCCTCCTCACGGGCAGGGAAGCAGCTCTCGGGGTCCAGCTCGGGCAGCGGGGAGGGGGCCAGGTTGCTGTCCTCATCTGAGGGGAACAGCCACAAAGTGGGGGTCACAGTGCCCTGGGGGGGTCCAGAGCATCCCCTGCCCACCCAGCCCTCACTGTGAGCCCTCACAGCCCACCCAGCCCTCACTGTGAGCCCCCCCAGAACCCACTGCGAGCACCCACAGCCCACCCAGCCCTCACTGTGAGCCCCCCATTTTCCCCCCTCCCTACCCAGCCCTCACTCTGAGCCCCCAGAGCCCACCCAGCCTCACTGTGAGCCCCCCCCAGAACACCCCCTGCCCACCCAGTCCTCACTCAGAGCCTCCCATTTTCACCCAGAGCTCCCCCATTTCCCCTCACCCCTCACTCTGAGCCCCCCATTTAACCCCACGCCCACCCAGCCTTCACTCTGAGCCCCCCCCATCTCCCCCGAGGGCTCCCCTTGCTCACCCAGCCCTCACCCTGAGCCCCCCCAGACCATCCCCAGCCCACCCAGCCCTCACTCTGAGCCCCCCAGAGCTCCCCCTGCCCACCCAGACCTCACTCTGAGCCCCCAGAGCCCATCCAGCCTCACCCTGAGCCCCCCCAGAACACCCCCTGCCCACCCAGCCCTCACTCTGAGCCCCCAGAGCCCATCCAGCTGTCACCCTGAGCCCCCCATTTCCCTCCCTGCCCACCCAGACCTCACTCTGAGCCCCCCATTTCCCTCCCTGCCCACCCAGCCCTCACTCTGACCCCCCCATTTCCCCCCAGCCCTCACTGTGACCCCCCCATGTCCCCCCGGTGCTCACCCAGCCATGCCCGGTACTGCTCGATGGGCACGCTGGGCTCCTCCTCATCCCCCGCCAGCAGCGGGGACGGCGAGTGCGTCCCTTCGGGGACCACCGTGAACGTGGGGACACTGCGGGGGAGCAGAGAGGAGTTTGGGGGGACACACGGGACAGGCCCGGCCCTTCCTCCCCTCATCCTCCTCCTCTTCCTCGCCCATTTTGGTGCCCAGGCTGTGCCCCCTGCTCCCCCCTCACCTCTTGGTGCCCAGGATTTGCCCTCCCAGCTTAATCCGGAGCCGCAGCCGTGGCTGCCGAGGCGGTTCGGGCCCCGGGGCCGGCCCGGCCTCGTGGTGGTGCCGTTTCTTGTGCTTTTTCTTGTGCTTCTTGTGCTTCTTCTTGTGGCCGCCATGGCCGCCCGCCTCGGCCTCCTGCCCTGTGAGGGGGAACGCGGGCTCAGCGAGGGCTCCCCGCGGGCTCTGCCGCACCGGGGAGCGATCCCGCAACACCCCCGGGCCCTGCCCGGCCTCGCGGCCTCTCACCGTGCCCGCCGGCCTCCATCGCTCCCCGCCGCCAGGCCCTGCGCATCCGCCCGCGGGGGACCCAATTCGGGACGGACCCACTTCCGGTCAAAACTCACTTCCGCCCGGCTTGGCTGCCGCCCATTATGAGGGCCTGGTGACGCTGCTGCCGCCATCTTTGAAATGGGCACGTTGTGTGCTGTCCGGGGGGAAACCGGTGCCAGGGGTGCTTTTGGGCCGGCCGCGGCAGGTGTGTGAGCTCAGGTGAGATCAGGACAGGGTGAGGAGATTTGGCTTCATCAATCCATAGAAATACCCCAAAAAACCACCCAAAAACTCTCAAATACCCGCACAAATATCCCAAATACCCACGTAAACCCCTCAGATACTCACCCAAATATCCCAAATATCCACACAAAACTCTGAAATACCCACCCAAATATCCACATAAGCCCCTCAGATACTCACCCAAATATCTCATATAATCACGTAAAACCCTCAAAGTCTCACCCAAATATCCCAAATATCCATATAAACCCCTCAAATACTCGCACAAATATTCACAAAAATCTCTCATCTGAGTGTGGATGCCAGGATGGTGCCTAGGGCAGCAGGAGGAGTTTTGATTTCATCAATCCACACAAATATCCCAAATATCCACACAAAACTCTCAAATACCCACACAAATATCCACATAAACCCCTCAAATGCTCACCCAACACCACAAATATCCAGAAAAAAAACCCTTAAATACCCCCAAATATCTAAGATATCCACACAAACCCCTCAAATACCCACCCAAATATCTCAAATATCCACAAAAAAAAAACTCAAATACTCGCCCAAATATCCACACAAACCCCTCAGATACCTATCCAAATATCTCAAATATCCACACAAATCCTTAAATTCTCACCCAAATATCCACATAAACCCCTCAAATACCCACCCAAATAGCCCAAATACCCACCAAAAACTCTTAAATACCCCCAAATATCTCAAATATTTACACAAACTCCTCAAATTCTCACCCAAATATCCACTCAAACCCCTCAGATACCCACCCAAAAATCTCAAATATCCACACAAACCCCTCAAATACCCCCCCAAAATCTCATATAATCACATAAACCCCTCAAATACCCACCCAAATGTCTCAAATATCCACAAAAAAACCTCTTAAATACCCCCAAATATCTCAAATATTCGCACAAACTCCTCAAATTCTCACCCAAATATCCCAAATATCCCCACAAAACTCTCAAATACCCGCCCAAATACCCCAAATATCCACAAAAAAAAAAAAAAAAACCTCCTAAACACCCCCAAATATCTCAAATATTCACACAAACGCCTCAGATATTCACCCCAAAATCCCAAATATCCGCAAAAATCTCTGAAATACCCTCAAAAACCCCAAATATTGACATAAACCCCTCAGATACCCACCCAAATAACCCAAATACCCACAATATTTTCTGTGGTATTTTGGGATTCCCTGTGGGATTTTGGAATTCCCTGCAGGATTTTGGGATTTTTGGCGGGATTATGGGATTCTCTGAGGGTTTTGGGGATTCCCTGCTGGATTTTGGGGTTCCCTGCAGGATTTTGGGATTCCCTGTGGGATTTTGGAATTCCCTGCAGGATTTTGGGATTTTTGGCGGGATTATGGGATTCTCTGAGGGTTTTGGGGATTCCCTGCTGGATTTTGGGGTTCTCTGCGGGATTTTGGGGTTTTCTGCTGGATTTTGGGGTTCCCTGCAGGATTTTGGGAGTTTTGGCGGGATTTTGGGATTCTCTGAGAGATTTTGGGATTCCCTGCAGGATTTTGGGATTTTTGGCGGGATTATGGGATTCTCTGAGGGATTTGGGGATTCCCTGCTGGATTTTGGGGTTCCCTGCAGGATTTTGGGATTCTCTGTGGGATTTGGGGATTTTCTCTGGGATTTTGGGATTCGCTGTGGGTATTTGGGATTTCCTGAGGGATTTTGGGGTTCCCTGTGGAATTTTGGGGTTCCCTGCAGGATTTTGGGGATTTCCTGCTGGATTTTGGGGATTCCCTGCAGGATTTTGGGATTCTCTGAGGGATTTTGGGATTCCCTGTGGAATTTTGGGGTTCCCTGCAGGATTTTGGGGATTCCCTGCTGGATTTGGGGGTTCCCTGCTGGATTTTGGGGATTCCCTGCAGGATTTTGGGATTCTCTGTGGGATTTGGGGATTTTCTCTGGGATTTTGGGATTCGCTGTGGGTATTTGGGATTTCCTGAGGGATTTTGGGGTTCCCTGCAGAATTTTGGGGTTCCCTGCAGGATTTTGGGGATTCCCTGCAGGATTTTGGGGATTCCCTGCAGGATTTTGGGATTCTCTGAGGGATTTTGGGATTCCCTGTGGAATTTTGGGGTTCCCTGCAGGATTTTGGGGATTCCCTGCTGGATTTTGGGGATTCCCTGCAGGATTTTGGGATTCTCTGAGGGATTTTGGGATTCCCTGCAGGATTTTGGGGATTCCCTGCTGGATTTGGGGGTTCCCTGCTGGATTTTGGGGATTCCCTGCAGGATTTTGGGATTCTCTGTGGGATTTGGGGATTTTCTCTGGGATTTTGGGATTCGCTGTGGGTATTTGGGATTTCCTGAGGGATTTTGGGGTTCCCTGCTGGATTTGGGGGTTCCCTGCAGGATTTTGGGATTCCCTGCAGGATTTTGGGATTCTCTGTGGGATTTGGGGATTTTCTCTGGGATTTTGGGATTCGCTGTGGGTATTTGGGATTTCCTGAGGGATTTTAGGGTTCCCTGCGGAATTTTGGGGTTCCCTGCAGGATTTTGGGATTCCCTGGGGGATTTTGGGGATTCCCTGCAGGCACACGCGTGGCGCAGCGATGTCACCCGGGCACAGATGTCACCCATTGTCCCCCCCGTGTGTCCCCGGGCCATTGTCCCGCCCGTGCCAGGAGCCGCCGGCACCGATCGCCGCCCGCTGCCCCCCCCCGCGCCATCCCGGGGCTGAACGGGACCGGGAGGAGCCACCCCGGCATCTGCACCGGCTCCCTCCCGGTGTCACCCACCGGGCACCGGAAAGCTCCGGGACCCCCAGAACCCCGGGATTGCCGCGGTATCGGGAACCCCCGGAAAGCTCCGGCCGCCGGGAAGGCTCCACAGTACCGCGAGCACCGGGAGCACCGAGCATGTACCGGAGGGACGAATGGAGCCGCGCCGCGGTGGCGGAGGGGTCAGCGCTGGACATGGAGCAGCGCCGGGGCTGCTGCTGCCCACCGGCACCGGCCCCGCAGGTACGGGAGCACCGGGGGCACCGGGAGGAGCCCCGGGGGCACCGGGAGCACCGGGAGCCCCGGGAGCAGCGGGAGCACTGAAAGCCCCGGGAGCACCGGGAGCACAGGGAGCACCGGGAGCATTGAGAGCCCCGGGAGCACCGGGAGCACTGAGAGCCCCGGGAGCAGCGGGAGCACTGAAAGCCCCGGGAGCACCGGGAGCATTGAGAGCCCCGGGAGCACCGGGAGCACCGGGAGCACCGGGAGCAGCGGGAGCACTGGGAGCACCGGGAGCAGCGGGAGCACCGGGAGCAGCGGGAGCACTGAGAGCACCGGGAGCAGCGGGAGCACTGAAAGCCCCGGGAGCACCGGGAGCACTGAGACCCCCGGGAGCAGCGGGAGCAGCCCGGGCACGAGGCCGCGGGGGCGGCCCCGGCCCCTCCCTGCCCCCCGGCCCCCCCGGCCGGTCCGGTCCCGCTGCCCCGGCCCAGCCGGGAATTCCGGTGGGATCCGGTACAACGGGAATCGCCCGCGCCCCCGGCACCCGGCGGGGAGGGGGGAACTGGGAGGGACTGGGAGGAACTGGGAGGAACGGGAGGAACGGGATGTCCCGCACGTGGCGGTGCCGGTGCCGCGCCCGGGGCTCACCGGGACATTTGGGGGGTCCCGGTGGGTCTGGGGGGTCCCGGTTCATCCGGTACAGCCACACTCGGGGGTCCCGGTGGATTTTGAGGAGGGGTCGGCGCATCCTGGGGTGGATCCGGTGCACTTTGAGGGCTCCTGGTGCACTTCGGGGGGTCCCGGTGCGTACCGTGGGGGGGGGGTCCCCGCCTTTCATCGCCCTTCAGCGCCGGTCCGGGTTCACTTTGGGGCTCCCGGTTCGTTCGGGGGTGTCTGGGCACACTCTGAGGGGTCTCGGTGCACTTGGGGACCGTCCCGGTGCATTCGGGGCATCCCGGGGCTCTTTGGGGAGCTCCTGGTGCATCCCGAGGAGTCTCGGTTCACTCGGTACCCGTGGAGGGGGTTCCAATCCCCCGGTACCGGCTCTGCACAGGGGCTCCGGTTCTCTCGGTTCGGTCCCAGCCCCCGGTACCGGCTCCTCACAGGGCTCCGGTTCGCTTCGTTCGGTCTCGGTGCTCTCGGTACCGGCTCCGTATGGGGGCTCCCGTTCTCTCGGGTCAGTCTCAGTCCCCCGGTACCGGCTCCTCACAGGGCTCCGGTTCTCTCGGGTCGGTCTCGGTGCCCCGGTACCGGCTCCTCACAGGGCTCCGTTTCTCTCCGTTCGGTCCCGGTGCCCCGGGGCTGTCTCTGTCCCTCCGCCCCGCGGATTTCCCCCAGCAGGGGGCGCCCCCGCCCGTTCCCGGTGTCCCGGCGCCCCGCGGGGGGGGCGGGGGGGACACGGAGGCGGCTCCTGGGAGAAGGGAGGGAGCGGGAGGGGGGACCCGGGCACGGGGGACACGGGGCGGGCCGTGGGGCGGGGGCGGCCGCCGCTTCCTGTGCGCGATCGCGGCGGAGCGGGAGCGGCCGGAGGTACCGGGAACGGGGGGTGGGGGCACAGGGGGTCCCGGTGTCCGTCCCTACCGGGGCTCCGTTCCGCGCTTCCCCCGCACGGGGCCCCGTCCGCTCCTCCCACGCCTCCCCCACCCCCTCCTCCTCCGGTGCCGTTCCCCGTTCGGCACCCCCGGGCACGGGGTCCCCCCTCCCCGCACCCCTTTTTCCGTTCCCGGCAAATTCTGCACCCTCGTTCCGCCCTCGCACCGCGAACCTTGCACCCCGTCTTGTGCCTGCACCCCAAACCCCGCACCCCAAACCCCGCACCCCAAACCCTGCACCCCGTCTTGTGCCTGCACCCCAAACCCTGCACCCCAAACCCTGCACCCCAAACCCGGCACCCCAAACCCCGCACCCCAAACCCCGCACCCCAAACCCTGCACCTCGTTCTGTGCCCGCACCCCAAACCCCGCACCCCAAACCCTGCACCTCGTTCTGTGCCCGCACCCCAAACCCTGCATTCCCTCCCTGCCCCTAATTCCCTCCCTGCACCCCAAACCCCGCACCTCAAACCCCGCACCCCAAACCCTGCACCCCGTCCTGTGCCTGCACCCCAAACCCTGCACCCCAAACCCCGCACCCCAAACCCTGCACCCCGTCTTGTCCCCAGAACCCCAAACCCCGCACCCCGTTCTGTGCCCACACCCTTTGTCCTGTTCCCACTCCCCTGCACCCCAAACCCTGCACCCCATCTTGTCCCCAGCACCCCAAACCCTGGAACCGCTTCCCCCGCACCCCCTCCCCGCCCTCCAGCTGGTTTCCCCTCCCCCGCCCCCCTCATCCCCTCGCTGCACCCCAAATCCTGCACCCCATCCCTACACCCCATCTATTCCCCTGCACCCTCTCCTGCGCCCCAAAATCCCTGCCCTGCCCCCAAAACCCTGCCCCCCTTTTCCCATCCCCACACTCCATCTTGTCTCCTTCACCCCATTTTCTCCATGTCTTTTCTTGTGCTCTGCACCTCAAACCCTGCACCCCAAATCCTGCACCCCAATCCCTGCATTCCCTCCCTGCCCCTGATCCCCAATCCCTGCACCCCAAACCCTGCACCCCAATCCCTTAATCCCCACCCTGCACCCTAAACCCTGCCGCATCACATTCTCAAAACCCTGCACCCCATTCCTGCACTCCAATCCCTGCACCCCAAACCCTGCACTCCAATCCCTGCACCCCAAACTCTACACCCCAAATCCTGCATTTCCTCCCTGCACCCCAAACCCTGCCCCATCACGTCCCCAAAACCCTACACCCCATTCCTGCACCCCAATCCCTGCATCCTCTCCCTGCCCCTGATCCCCTCCCTGCACCCCAAACCCTACACCCCACTTCTGCACCCCAAACCCTGCACCCCAAACCCTACAACCCATTCCTGCACCCCACTCCTGCACCCCACTCCTGCACCCCAAACCCTGCACTCCATTCCTGCACCCCATTCCTGCACTCCAAACCCTGCACCTCATTCTTGCACCCCACTCCTGCACCCCAAACCCTGCACCCCATCCCTGCACCCCTCACCCCATCCCTCGCCCCCCTTTTTCCCCCTTTCCCCCTTTCCCGACCCTTTATCCCCCTCCCTGCCCCCCAAACCCTGTCCCCATCTCTCCCCTCCCCCGCCCCCCATTTCCCTCTCCCCTCACCCCAAATCTCGCCTCTCCCGCCCCCCAAATTCCTCCCCCCGTCCCCGCCCCCTCCGCGCCGCCCCCGCTGCCCTTTCCCGCACAGATCCCCCCTTGTTCCCTGCCGGGGGGCGGCCAAACAACGCGGGCGCCCCCCCCAAATTCCATAGAGGGCCCCAAGCACCCCCAAATTCCATAGAGGGCCCCAAGCACCCCCAAATTCCCGTTGGGGTGGAGGGGGTTCGCCATCCAAACCCCATTTTCTCCCCGCAGCCACCTCGGTAGAGAGGGGGGGGTGTCCCCCACTGCACCCCCAGCGCTGGATGCGGCGGGACCCCCTTGGGGGGCTTTGGGGGAACCCCCCAAAATAGCTGGGGGGGTCCCGGGGGTCCCGATGGAGGTGGGGGGGGGCCGCCGGCTGCGGATCCTGGAGGATCTCAACATGCTCTACATCCGCCAGATCGCCGCCAGCATCCAGGTGCGAATTTTGGGGATCCCCCCCCTCACCCCAAATCCAAATCCGGGGAGATTTGCACCCCCCGGAGCCCCCAGACCCCGATTTTCCAGGGGGGGCTTTTGTGGGGGGGAGTCGCGGGAAGGTGGAACGGGCTCCTCATCCCAGAGGGATCCATGCACCACCCCAAACTCATCCTGCACCCCCAAATCACCAGAGGGGCGATTTTGGGGGGCTCCCGCTCCCCCCCTGTTGGCAGCGGGGGGTTATTTATAGGTGATGACGTCACTGGAGGGGGGGGACAGGGGCGGGATCGGGATCGGGATCGGGATCGGGATCGGGATCGGGATGGAGGAACCGGAGGTACCGGGAAGGACTTGGGGGGGCTGAGGGTGGTCGGTGGGGGGGGGGGGGTGCTGGGAAATTTGGGGTTTTGGGCGGTTTTTGGGGTGTTTGGTGAATCTGGGGGGGTTTGTGGGGTGCAGGATGAGTTTGGGGTGGTGCATGGCTCGGCTGTGGGGTGCAGGATGGATCTGTGGGGTGCAGGATGGATCTGTGTAGTGCGGGATGTGGTTTTGGGGTGCAGGGTAAATCTGTGGGGTGCAGGATGTGATTTTGAGGTGCAGGGTAAATCTATGGGGTGCAGGATGTGTTTCTGGGGTGCAGGATGGATCTATGGGGTGCAGGATGTGTTTTTGGGGTGCATGGTAAATCTGTGGGGTGCATGGTTCCACTAGAGGATGCTGGATGAGTTTGTGGGGTGCTTGCCCTGCCTTTGGGGTGCACAGCCCCTCCTTGGGGTGCACGGTGGATCTGTGGGGTGCTGAATGTGTTTTTGGGGTGCAGGATGGATCTGTATGTTGCAGGATGTGTTTTTGGGGTGCAGGATGGACCTATGGGGTGCATGGTTCTCCTAGGGGATGCTGGATGAGTTTTTGGGGTGCTTGCCCCGCTTTAGGGGTGCACAGCCCCCCCTTGGGGTGCACGATGGATCTCTGGGGTGCAGGATGTGTTTTTGGGGTGCAGAATGGGTCTGTGGGGTACATGGTTCCCCTAGAGGGTGCTGGATGAATTTTTGGGGTGCTCGCCCTGCCTTTGGGGTGCACAGCCCCCCCTTGGGGTGCACGGTGGATCTGTGGGACACGTGGTGCCCTCGTGGGGTGCACAGTGTGTTTTTGGGGTGCATGGCTCCCCCATGGGGTGCAGCAATAATTTGTGGGGTGCCTGGTAAACCTACGGGGTGCACAGTGGATCTGTGGGGTCTGTGATGTGTTTGTGGGGTGCGCGGTCTGGTCTTGGGGTTCACAGATTCCCTGTGGGGTGCTGGATGCGTCCGTAGGGTTTCTGATAAATCTGTGGGGTGCACGGAGCGTTTGTGGGGTGCCTGGTGAATCTGTGGGGTGCACGATGTGGGGGTGCAGCTGGGACCCCTTAGGGCAGGGCTGGGAGCCCCCATGTGCGTGGCTGGGACCCCCAAACAATGTGGGGATCCCCTCCCCCTGCCTGGGCATGACTGGGACCCCCAGGGAGGTTTTGGGGTCCCCTGTGCCCAGCAGGTGCCCCAGCCCCACATTCCCACAGACCCTCCCAAACCCCAAATGTGAGAGGAGCTGGAGGGGCTGTGGGTACAGGAGAGGTTTTGGGGTCCCCTCTGACCCTCAAATGTGCCATTGCCAGCATCTGGAGCTGCAGTGGGTTCAGAAGGGATTTGGGGACCCCCTGACCCCCCAAATATTCCCATTCCGAGGTGCCGGAGCTGCAGCGGGCCCTGCAGCGGGCGCTGTGGGTCCGGGAAGAGTTTTGAGGTTTGGGATGTGTTTTGGGGTCCCCCTGACCCCCCCAGTGTTCCCATCCCCAGGAGCCAGGCCTGCAGCAGGCTCTGGAGCAGTCACTGTGTGTTTGGGAGAGGTTTTGGGGTTCCCCTGGCCCCTCAAATGTTCTATCCCCAGGAGCCGGAGCTGCAGCAGGCCCTGGAGCAGGCCCTGGTGTTGTGGGAAGGGTTTTTTTGTGTAGGAAGAGTTTTGGGGTCCCCCTGACCCCCTAAATGTGCCCGTTCCCAGCAGCTGGAGCTGCAGTGTGTGCTGTGTGTTTGGGAGGGATTTTGGGGTCCCCATGACCCCTCAAATATTGCCATTCCCAGCAGCTGGAGCTGCAGCGAGCCCTGGAGCGGGCCCTGGTGTTGTGAGAAGCGGTTTGGGTTTTGGGAAGGATTTTGGGGTGCCCCTGACCCCCAATGTTCCATTCCCAGGAGCCGGAGCTGCAGTGGGCCCTGGAGCAGGCCCTGTTGTTGTGGGAAGGGTTTTGCAGTGTCAGAAGGGTTTTGGGGCTCCCCTGACCCCCAAATGTTCCATCCCCAGGAGCCGGAGCTGCAGCGGGCCTGGGTGTTATGGGAAGGGTTTTGGGGTCCCCGTAACCCCCCAGTGTTCCCATCCCCAGGAGCCAGAGCTGCAGTGGGCTGTAGAGCGGGCCCTGGTGTTACGGGAAGGGTTTTGGGGTGCCCCTGACCCCCAAATTTTCCCATCCCCAGGAGCTGGACCTGCAGTGGGCTCTGTGTGTTTGGGAGGGATTTTGAGGTGCCCCTGACCCCTCAAATGTTTCCTTCACCAGGAGCCAGAGCTGCAGCGGGCCCTGGAGCGTTCACTGAGGGTGCCGTGGGTTTGGGATGTGTTTGGGGGATGTGTTTTGGGGTCCCCCTAACCCCAAATATTGCCATCCCCAGGAGCCGGAGCTGCAGCGGGCCCTGGAGCGGGCCCTGTGGGTCAGGGAGGGATTTTGGGGTTTGGGGTGCCCCTGACCCCCAATGTTCTGTTCCCATCCCCAGGAGCCGGAGCTGCAGTGGGCCCTGGAGCGTTCAGTGAGGGTCAGGGAGAGATTTTGGGGTTTGGGATGTGTTTTGGAGTCCCCCTGACCCCCAGTGTTCCATTTCCAGGAACAAGAGCTGCAGCGGGCTCTGGAACGAGCCCTGGTGTTGTGGGATGTGTTTTGGGGGTCCCCCTGACCCCCCCAGTGTTCCGTCCCCAGGAGCCGGAGCTGCAGCGGGCCCTGGAGCGGGCCCTGCGGGTCCGGGAGGGATTTTGGGGTTTGGGATGTGTTTTGGGGTCCCCCTGACCCCCGTTGCTCTATCCCCAGGAGCCGGAGCTGCAGCAGGCCCTGGAGCGAGCCCTGCGGGTCCGGGAGGGATTTTGGGTTGTGGGATGTGTTTTGGGGTTCCCCTAACCCCAAATTTTCCCATCCCCAGGAGCCGGAGCTGCAGCGGGCCCTGGAGCGAGCCCTGCGGGTCCGTGAGGGCGCCCGGCGCCTCCTCCCCGCCTGCAGCCGGCCCGAGCAGGCGCTGGAGACCACCAAGACCCTGGTGCTGTGCGAGGCCAGGGTGGTCGCGGCCGGGGGCGAGCTCCAGCGGCGCCAGGAGGCCCGGCTGAGGGGGGCCCGCCGGTGAGACACCCCAAAAATGAGCCCTGAGGGAATGGGGGACCCCAAGGGATGCCCCAAGGTGGGGAGGGCACCCTGTGGGACCCCCAAAGGCGAGGGGGAATGGGGAACACTACAGGGGGTCCTAAAATTTTGGGGGGGGTCCCTAAAAATGAGGGAGGGGTTTGGGGATCCCATAGGGGGTGTGGTGGTGGGGGGCACTCCAAAATCTGGGGGGACATCGGGGACAGGGCAGTGAGGGACACCCCAAAACCAGGGGGTGGGATGAGAGACTCTTGGGGGGGTTGTGGCAGTGAGGGACACCCCGAAATTTGGGGGGACATGGGGAACACGGCAGTGAGGTAGACCCCAAATCCTGGGGGGACAGGGCAGTGAGGGACACCCCAAAACATGGGGGACAGGGCAGTGGGAGACACCCCAAAATCTGGGTTATTGGATGGGAGACCCTTGGCAGTGAGGGACACCTCGACATTTTGGGGAACATGGGGGACACAGCAGTGAAGGACACCTCAAAACCTGGGGGACCATGAGGGACACCCCAAAACCTGTGGGGACATGGGGGACACAGCAGTGAGGAAAAACTCCAAAACTTGGGGGGACATGGCAGTGAGAGGCGCCCCAAAACCCGGGGAGACATGGGGGACACTGCAGTGAGGGACATCCCAAAACCTGGGGGGACACAGCAGTGAGGGAAAACCCCAAATCCTGGGGAGACACAGCAGTGAGGTACTCCCCAAAACCTGGTGGGACATGGGGGACACGGCAGTGAGGGACACCTCAAAACCTGAGGGGACGTGGCAGTGAGGGACACCCCAAAACCTGGGGGGACATCGGGGACAGGGCAGTGAGGGACACCCCAAAACCAGGGGTTGGATAGGAGACTCTTGGGGGGATTGTGACAGTGAGGGACACCCCAAAATTTGGGGGGACATGGGGGACACAGCAGTGAGGTACACCCCAAATCCTGAGGGGACAGGGCAATGACGGACGCCCCAAATCTTGGAGGGACATGGGGGACAGGGCAGTGAGGGACATCCCAAAATCTGGGTTATTGGATGGGAGACCCTTGGCAGTGAGGGACACCTCGAAATTTTGGGGAACATGGGGGACACGGCAGTGAAGGACACCTCAAAACCTGGGGGACCATGAGGGACACCCCAAAACCTGTGGGGACATGGGGGACACAGCAGTGAGGATAAACTCCAAAACTTGGGGGGACACGGCAATGAGCGGTGCCCCAAAACCCGGGGAGACATGGGGGACACTGCAGTGAGGGACCCCCCCAAAACCTGTTGGGACAGGGGTGTCACGGCACTGAGGGAAGCCCCAAAATCTGGGGGAACATGGCAGTGAGGGACACCCCAAAACCTGGGGGGACATGGGGGACACTGCAGTGAGGGAAAACCCCAAATCCTGGGGAGACACAGCAGTGAGGAACACCCCAAAACTTGGGGTGGGATGGGAGACAGGACAGAGTGGGACACCCCAGAACCCGGGGGGACATGGGGGACACGGCAGTGAGGGACACCCCAAAACCTGGGGGGATATGGGGGACACCCCAAAACCTGGGAGGACATGGGGCACAGGGCAGTGAGGGGCACCGAAAAACTTGGGGGACACATCAGTGAGGGAAAACCCCAAAGCCTGGGAGGACAGGGCAGTGAGGGACACCCCAAAACCCGGGGGGACATGGGGGGGCACCCCAAAACCCTTGGAGACCCTTGTGGGGGTTGTGGCAGTGAGGGACCCCCCGAAATTTGTGTGGAAGGGGGCAAAGCAGAGGGGCACACAGTGGGGGTGATGTGGTGACAGGGGACACCCCAAACCCGGGGAGGGGAGCCCCCAAAATGTGTGGGGAGCTTTGCTGACCCTGCCGTCCCCCACAGCCCCTCGGAGGGCGGGCCCGGGGCGGAGCCGGTGCCGTGCCGGGGCACCGTCTGCATCTCAGGTACGGGGGGTCCCGGGGGGGTTCTGGGCAGGGGGAACCCCCTCCTCTCTGCCTGCCCCCCCTGCGGCACCGCCTGCATTTGGGGTGCGGGGTTTGGGGTGTCTCGGGGGGTCTCACCCCTCTCCTGGTCCCCCCCTCCCCAGATTTGCGCATCCCGCTGATGTGGAAGGACACGGAGTACTTCAGGAACAAGGGGGGTGAGTGTTGGGGTGCCGGGGGTCCCCGCTGGCCCCGCGGTGCCCCCCGT
This sequence comes from Ammospiza nelsoni, assembly GCF_027579445.1. NCBI lineage: Eukaryota > Metazoa > Chordata > Aves > Passeriformes > Passerellidae > Ammospiza > Ammospiza nelsoni. The sequence goes on from NC_080636.1 coordinate 5,942,263, forward strand.
GACCCCCTGACCCGCCGTGCCCCCCAGAGCTGCACCGCTGTGCCGTGTTCCTGCTGCTGCAGGTGGGGGCTGAGATCCACGACACCCCCACCGTGCTGGTGGACAGGACCCTGACCGACATCTGCTTCGAGGGAGCCGTGCTCTTGTGAGGGGGAAAGGGATGGGGGGAGGATCCCCGGGACCCCCACTCCCCTCCCCAGGACCCTGGCACCCCCCTATAGGATTCCTGATCACCCCCATACATCCCCAGGGACACTGAGACCCCCCCCCCCTCCATGGGACCCTTGATCCCCCTCAGAGACCCCTGATCATCCCCACGTCCCCTCCCCGGGACCCTGGCACAGCCTGACCACCCCCTATGGCACCCCCATACCCCTCCCCGGGACCCTGGCACCCCTCTGTGGGGATCCCTGATCACCCCCATACATCCCCAGGGGCAGTGAGACCTCCCCTCCATGGGACCCTTGATCGCCCTCAGAGACCCCTGATCATCCCCACACCCCTCCCTGGGACCCTGCCCCCCCCAGGGGACCCCAGATCATCCCCCTATATGACCCTTGACACCCCCATATCCCCCCATGGGACCCCTGAGCCTCTCTATGGGACTCCTGATCACCCCCACATCACCCCCCAGGACCACTGCCACCCCCCCATGGGACCCCGATCACTCCCCTAAGGGACCCTGGCACCGTCTATGGGACCCTGACACTTCCCTATGGGACCCCTGATCAACCCCCTATGGGACACTGATACCCCCCTATGGGCCCTTTGACACCCCCATATTCCCCCATGGGACCCCTAAACCTCTTTATGGGAGCCCCGACCACCCCCACACACCCCCAGGGACCCCAAATCCCTCCCATGGGACCCCCAACATCCCCACACTCCTCCCTGGGACCCTGACACCCCCCTAGGGGACCTCTGGTCACCCCCATGGGACCCCTGAACTTCTCTATGGGACTCCTTCCACCCCCACAGCCCTCCCTGGGACCCCTCTATGGGACACTGCCACCCCCCTGGGACCCCTGAGCCTCCCCATGGTGCCCCTGACACCCCCACACCCCCCTATGGGACCCTGCCACCCCCCCTGGGACCCCTGAGCCTCCCCATGGTGCCCCTGACACCCCCACACCCCCCTATGGGACCCTGTCACCCCCCATGGGACCCCTGCCGCCACCAACCCCCACTTGGGGACCTCTGACCCCTTCTGGGGGTGACCCCTGCCTTCCTCTGCCCACGCTGGGAGGGACCCCTGCCCCAAACTCTCCCTTCCCAGTCCCTGCAGTGTCCCCACAGTCCGTGGGGTGGCCCTGGGAGTGTCCCCTGCTGGCACTGACCCTGCTGGCACTGACTCCTCTGTACCCTCCATGCTGGCACTGACCCCTTTGTGCCCCTTGGGTCAGCACTGACCTGTGCCCTCCCTGACATTGACCTCCCAGTGCCCGTCCTGGTCTTGACCCCTCTGTGTCCCTTGGGCTGGCACTGACCCCTCTGTGCCCCCCTGGCTGTGATCCCACTGTCACCGACCCTCTGTGCCCTCCAAGCTGTCACTGACCCCTCTGTGCCCCCCTGGCACTGACCCCCTTGTGCCCTCCCAGCTGGCACTGACCCCTCTGTCTCCCCATGCTGGCGCTGACACTTCTGTGCCCCCTGGGCTGTCACTGACCTCACTGTGCCCCCCCTGTGCCCCCTGGGTTGTCACTGACCCCAGTGGCACTGACCCCTGTGCCCCCCTGTCACTGACCTCTGTGCCGCCTCATGCTGGCACTGCCCCCTGGGCTGTCACTGTCCCCTGTGCCCCAGGGTTGGCACTGACTCCTGTTCCCCCCCAGTGGCACTGACCCCCCTGTGCTCCCCATGCTGGCACTGACCCCTCTGTGCCCCCTGGGCTGGCACTGCCCCCCATGCTGTCACTGTCCCCCTATGCCCTCCGGGCTGTCACTGAGCCCTAGACTGTCACTGTCCCCTGTGCCTCCCAGGCTGTCACTGCCCCCCCATGCTGTCATTGCCCCCGGGCTGTCCCTGACCCCTGTCCCTGTCCCTGTCCCCTGTGTCCCCATGCTGTCACTGCCCCCATGCTGTCCCTGACCCCTGTCCCTGTCCCTGTCCCCTGTGTCCCCAGCCCCGAGGCGGGCCCGGATTTCGAGCTGCGTTTGGAGCTGTACAGCGCGGGGCTGCCCGGGCCGGGGGCGCAGGGCAGTGCCCCCCGCAAGCTGGCATCGCGCCTCAGCACCTCCCTGGGCCGCTCCTCGGGCCGCCGGGCACGGGCTGCCATGGACGGGGGCCCTGCCAGCCCCCCGGGCACCGCGGGCACCGCCACCGGGGCGCTGCTGCTGCCACCGCCCGGAGTGCCGTGAGTACCCTGTGTGTGTCACCTGTGTGTCACCTGTGTGTCACCTGTGTGTCACTGTGTCACTGTGTATCACTGTGTGTCACTGTGTGCCACCTGTGTGCCACCTGTCACCTGTGTCACTGTGTATCACTGTGTGTCACGTGTCCCTCTGTGTGTCACATGTCCTCCCATGTACTCCCCTGTGTCCTCCTGTGCCCCCTGTACCCTCTGTGTGCCTCCTGTCCCCCCTATGTGTCACATGTCCTCCTCTGCCCCCCGTGTGTTCCACATGTCCCTGTGTGTGCCCCCTTCTGTGCCCTCTGTGTGCCACCTGTGTGTAACAAATGCCCCCTGTGCATCACATGCCCCCCTGTGTGCCCCCCTGTGCCCCTTTCTGTGCCCTCTGTGTGCCACATGTCCCCCTGTGTGCCCCTGTGTCCTGCCCATGCCCCCCTGTGTGCCACTCCATGTGCCACATGTCCCCCGGTGCCCCCCTGTGCCCTGTCCCCCCATGTCCCCTCATGTCCCCCCATGTCCCCACCTGTGCCCCCCCTGTGCCCTCAGACTCCCTGATCCTCCCCAACCCCTCAACTTCCCCACGGTGTCCCCAGCTGTCCCTGATGTCCCTTGACCCCTAATGTCCCCCTAACCTCACAATGTCCCCTGCCCCCTGGTGTCCTCAGTTGTCCCCGATGTCCCTTGACCCCCTGGTGTCCCTCTGCCCCTCCCAGTGTCCCCTGACACCCCAATGTCCCCTGTCCCTCGGTGTCCCCCTGACCCCCCATTATCCCCAGATGTCCCCAATGTCCCCTGACCCCCCAGTGTCCCCAGGTGTCCTTGGTGTCCCCTGCCCCCCCGCTGTCTCCCCCAATATCCTCCTAGCCCCACAATGTCCCTTGTGCCCCCATGTCCCCAATGTCCCCAGGTATCCCCAATGTCCCCAGTGTCCCCAATGTCCCCAATGTCCCCAGGTGTCCCCGGTTCCAGCTGCTGGCTCACACCACGCTGTCCCTGGCTCAGGTGCACGACGGCTTCCGCACGCACGACCTCGTCATCGCTGCCGATGGTCAGTGGGGTCACCGCACCCCAAAACTGCCCGGGGCACCCCTAAATACCCCATAAACACCCCATCAACACCCCAAAATTGCCCGGGGCACCCCTAAATACCCCATAAACACCCCATCAACACCCCAAAACTGCCCGGGGCACCCCTAAATACCCCATAAACACCCCATAAACACCCCAAAACTGCCCGGGGCACCCCAAAACAGACGATATCACCCCCAAACATGCCAAAACAGCCCGGGGCGCTCCTAAACACCTCATAAACACCCAATAGCATCCTATAACACCCCAAAACAGCCCAGGACACCCCAGAACAGCCCATGGCACCCCATAAACACCCCTAAACACCTCAAACAGCTCAGGGCACCCTATAACACCCCATAAACACCCCAAAACACCTCATAAACACCTCAAAACAGCCCAGAGCACCCCTAAATACCCTGTAACACCCCATAAACACACCTAAACACCCCATAACACCCCATAACACCCCTAGACACCCTGAGGCACCCCAAAACACCACATGGCACCCCAAAACACCCCGGGGCACCGCTAAACAGCCCATAAACACCCCATGAACACCCCATGGCACCCTGAAACACCCCATAATACCCCATGGCACCCCAAAACACCCCATTAAAAACCCCATGGCACCTCCTGACGCCCCATAACACCCCATGGCCCCCTATAGCACCCCATAATACCCTGGGACACCCCAAAATTCCCCACACGTACGATGGCACAAAACTTCCCACACACACTGTAACACCCCAAAACTCCCCACACACCCCAAACCAGGGCAATGGGCTGGAGCAGATGGGGAGGAGTTGGGGGGTCTGGGATTTTGGGGTCCTGCAGGGGTGAGGGTGGATTTGGGGTCTCAGTACATGGGAGACGGGGGGGTCCTGGCACGAGAAGGGGGGGTCTGGGATCCTTTTGGGGTTTGGGGATCCCTGTCAGCCCCCAAGAGATTCAGGAGTCCCAGAGCAGAGCAGAGCAGAGCCCTGCTGGGGGATTTGGGATCAGTGTCCCCCCTGTGTCCCCCCAAGGAAGAGCAGAGCCCTGCTGGGGGTTTGGGGACAGTGTGGGGTCCCTTCATGTCCCCCCTGTGTCCCTCCAAAGCAGAGCTCTGCTGGAGGGTTTGGGGACAGTGTGGGGTCCCTCCATGTCCCCGTGTCCCCTCAGAGCTGATCCCTGCTGGGGGGTTTGGGGTCAGTGTCCCCATGTCCCCCCAAAGCAGAGCCCCGCCGGGGGAATTTGGGGGTCCCTCCATGTCCCCCCTGTCCCCTCTGTCCCCGGTGTCCCCCCAGAGCTGAGCCCCTGCTGGGTGGGTTTGGGGGTCTCTCCATGTCCCTCCATATCCCCCCTGTCCCTGTATCCACCTCCATGTCCCCCCATGTCCCTGCTGTCCCCTGGTGTCCCCGCAGAGCAGAGCCCCTGCTGGGTGGGTTTGGGTGTCCCTCCATGTCCCCCCTGTCCCCCCATGTCCCCGCTGTCCCCGTGTCCCCGCAGAGCAGAGCCCCTGCTGGGTGCCCCTCTATGGCCGCGTGTGTTGCCGCCTGGCGGCCCGGCCCAGCTGCATGGACACCCCCGCGGCGACAGGGACACTGCGGCTGCAGGTCAGCGACAGTGACAGCGGCCACACCGGGAATGGCATCGGGAATGCACCGGGAGGGGCACCGGAAGGGGCATCGGGAGGGACACCGGGAGGGCACCGGGAATGGCACCGGCAGGGCACCGGGAATGGGATAGAGGGATGGGATCAGGAATGGGATAGAGGGGTGGGGTTTATTAACACTGCCACGATAAAGGGGACACTGCAACTGCAGGGGAGGGAATGGGATAGAGAAATGGGATTGAGGGAAATGGGATATGGGGATGGGATAGAAAAATGGGATGTAGAAATGGGATAGAAGGAAATGGGATATAGGAGAAATGGGATAGAAGGAAATGGGACAGACAAATGGGGTATAGAGAAATGGGATATAGGGAAACGGAGTATAGGGATGGGATTGAGAAATGAGATAGAGGACTGGGATATAGGGAAATGGGATAGAGAAATGGGATAGAGGACTGGGATATAGGGAAATGGGATATAAGGATGGGATAGAAAGATGGGATATAGGGAAATGGGATATAGGGATAGGACATAGGGATAGGGACATAGGGATGGGATCGAGAAATGGCATGTAGGGATCGGATAGAGGGATGAGATAGAGAAATAAGATTGGATATAGAGATGGGATATAGGGATGGGATGTAGGGAAATGGGGTAGAGATGGAATATAGGGAAATGGGATATAGGGAAATGGAAAACAGGGAAATGGGACATAGGGATGGGATCAAGAAATGGGATAGAGGAATGGGACATAGGGAAATGGGATAGAAAAATGGGATATAGGGATGGGACATGGGAATGGGATAGAGGAAAGGGATAGAGGAATGGGATATAAGAAAATGAGATATAGCGAAATGGGATAGACAAATACCATATAGAGAAATGAGATACAGGGATGGGATAGAGACATGGGCTATAGAGAAATGGGATATAAGGAAATGGCATATAGGAATGGGATAGAGGGATAGGATAGAGAAGTGGGACATAGGGAAATGGGATAAAAGAATGGGATTGAGAAATGAGGTAGAAAAATGGGATACAGGGAATGTGCCACCTGTGGGTGCTGAATGAGGGGGACACTGGTGCTGTGGTGTCACTCGGGGAACACTGGAGCTGTGGTGCCCCCCGTGGGTGCTGTATGGGGTCACACTGGTGCTGTGGTGCCCCCCGTGTGCACTCACGTCCCCGGGGGTCTCGGGCAGGCTCCAGGGGCCGAGGGCCCTGGCGGGACCCCCCTGTTCTGTGTCCTGCGGGGCCCGGGGCTGCTCTGCTACGGCAGCGCCAGCGAGGCTGAGGCGGGGCAGGAGCCCACGCTGACCATCGCTGTCACCAAGGTACACAGGGACACTCTGGGGACACAGGGGACACTGTGGGGGCTGGTGGGGTCTGGGGGGCACAGGGAGTGTGGGGTTGGGGGGGATGGAGGGGTCATGGAGGGGTGGGGGTTACGGGGAGAAAGGGGCAGTGTGAGGGGGTCAGGGTGATTTGAGGTTTGTGGGGAGCTCTGGGGTCTGCGGGGGCTGTGGGGTGTTGTGGTGTCTATGGGGGCTGTGGGGTGTTCTGGGGTCTGTGGGGTCTGTAGGGTCTATGGGGTGTTCTGGGGAGCTCTGGGATCTATGGGAGCTGTGGGATCTATGGGAGCTGTGGGGTCTATGGGGGTCTGTGGGGTCTATGAGGGCTGTGGGGTCTATGGGATGTTCTGGGGTCTATGGGAGCTTTGGGGTTTATGGGGAGCTCGGGGCTCTCTGGGATGTTCTGGGGTCTCTGCGGGCTGGGGTGTCTCTGGGGGTCTCTGGGTGTCTCTGGGGCTCTCTGGGCTCTCTGGGGGTCTCTGGGTGTCTCTGGGGGTCTCTGGGTGTCTCTGGGGCTCTCTGGGGCTCTCTGGGTGTCTCTGGGCTCTGTGGGGGTGTCTCTGGGGCTCTCTGGGATGTTCTGGGGGTCTCTGGGGGTGTCTCTGGATGTCTCTGGAGCTCTCTGGGCTCTCTGGGGGTCTCTGGGCTCTCTGGGGGTCTCTGGGGTCTTTCTGGGGGTCTCTCTGGGTGTCTCTGGGCTCTCTGGGGCTCTCTAGGCTCTCTTGGGGTCTCTGGGGTCTCTCTGGGTGTCTCTGGGCTCTCTGGGGGTCTCTGGGGGTCTCTGGGTGGGGTCTCTGGGTGTCCCCGGTCTCCGTGCCCCCCAGCCCTGTGTGTGCCCCAGGACACGCGGGTGCGGGCGCTGCAGGCGGGGGGTCGGGGGCAGCCCCCCGGGGTGGCCGTCACCAACCGCCTGGGCGGGGAGGAGGTGACACACGGGCTGCTGGCCGAGAGCACGGCCGAGGCTCAGCGCTGGCTGCAGGCCTGGGGACAGCACCTCTGCGACCTGGGTGAGCCCCCGGGACACCCCTGACATGTGGGATCCCCCCCTGACCTGTGGGACCCTAAACATCCCTGAAGGACCCCACACATCCCAGTGGGACCCTACACAGCCTTGTGGGACCCTCCAAATCTCTGTGGGGCCCTCCCAGCCCTCTGGGACCCTAAATATCCCTGTGGGACCCTCCCAGCCCTGTGGGACCCTAAATATCCCTGTGGGACCCTACAAAACCCCTGTGGGACCCTCCACATCACTGTGGGATGCTACAGATCCCTGAGGGTCCTCCACATCCCTGTGGGACCCTACACATTCCCTCTGGGACCCTCCCATCCGTGTGGGACCCCACACATCACTGTGGGACCCTACAAACCCTTGTGGGACCCTCTGTGCTGGTGGGACCCTGTCCCAGTGTTGTTAAAGGACCCCAAACCTAGTGGGACCCCCTGATCCCTGTGGGCTCCCCACCCTGGCAGGACCCCTGACCATCCCTGTGGGGGCTCCATCACCCCAGGACTCCTAAACCCCGTGGGACCCAGAGAAATGGGGATGAGGAAAAGGCTGGGAACAGGACAGGGACAGGGACAGGGACAGAGATGGGCACGGGATGGGGACAGTGACATGGGTGGCAACAACAATGGGGTGGGACACAGATGGGAAGGCACAAGAGCAGGACCCCCTTGGGGACCCCCACTCCAAACCATCCTTGTGGGAGCTCCATCACCCCAGGACCCCCAACCCAGTGGGACACCAGTCCTGAGAGCACCCCCATTCCTGTGAGACCCCATCCCAGACTGACTCCATACAGTGGGACCCCCATCCAACAGGACCCCAACATCTAATGGGACCCCCATTTCCCTGCAGACCCCATCCCAGACTGACCCCATCCAATAGGACCCCCATCCAATGGGACCCCCAGCCCCCTGCAATCCCCATTCCCATAAGACCCCCATCCCAGGCTGTCCCCGTTGCTCTGTAGACCCCATCCTAGGCAGACTCCATCCAATGGAACCCCTATCCAGTGGGACCTCTACCATCCAGTGGGACCTCTACCATCCAGTGGGACCCCCATCGCCCTGCAGACCCCACCCCTATCCCCTGCAGACCCCACTCCCCTGCAATCTCCCTCCCCTGCAGCCCCCATCCCAGGCAGACCCTATCCCCCTGCAGACCCCAGCCCCTTGCAGACCCCAGCCCCCTGCAGCCCCCATCTAATGGGACCCCCATTCCCCTGCAGCCCCCATCAAATGGGACCCCCATCCCTCTGCAGACCCCACCCCTTCAATCCCCATCCCAGGCTGACCCCATCCAATGGGACCCCCATCCAATGGGACCCCCATCCCAGGCAGTCCCCATTCCCATAAGACCCCCACCCCAGGCTGTCCCCATTCCAGTGGGACCCCATCCCCCTGCAGACCCCATCCCAGTGGGACCCTGTCCCATGCAGACCCCATCCAATGGGACCCCAATCCAATGGGACCCCCATCCAATGGGATGCCCATCCAATGGGACCCCCATCCCCCTGCAGACCCCATCCCCTGCAGACCCCATCCAACAAGACCCCCATGCCCTGCAGACCCCACACCAGGCTGGCCCCATCCCCCTGCAGACCCCATCAAACAGGACCCCCATGCCCTGCAGACCCCATCCCAGGCTGACCCCATCCAATGGGACCCGCAGACCCCATCCCCATCCCCTTCAATTGCCCCCCCCCCCGCAGCCCCCAGCTCGAACCTCCTGGCTCCCGGGGCTCTCTGTCCCCGCCCATTGTCCCGTTGTCCCCGCTGTCCCCAGCCCAGTGGAAGCAGTGCTGTGAGGAGCTGATGCGGATCGAGGAGCCCCCCCCGCGCCGCCCCCCGGCCCCGCTGCCCCCCCAGGGCTCCCTGTACCACCAGACGGGTGAGTGGGGCCCATCGGGGCGGGGGCTCTGCTCTGTCTCCCCTCTCTGCTCTCTGCTCGCTCCCTAACGCTGCTCTTCTCGCTGTCCCCCCTTTTCTGTCCCCCTCTCGTTTCTGTCCCCACTTTCTGCCGCTGTCCCCCCTCCCTGGGGCGCCCCCAGCCCCGCCGGGTCCCCCCGGGCCCCCCCCGGCCGAGGGGCTGCTGCTGCAGGAGAATGTGTCAGCCGAGATCCGGGCTCTGCTCAGCTCCTACTACAGCGACAGGTGACGGGGGGGACACGGGGGGACCCCCGACAGCCCCCCGCAATGCCACAGAGAGGGGACAGAGGGAGATGGGATAGAGGAAAATGGGACAGAGGGATGGGATAGAGGGAAATGGGATAGAGGGAAATGGGACAGAGGGAAATGGGATAGAGGGAAATGGGATAGAGAAATGGGATAGAGGGAAATGGGATATAGGGATGGGGTAGAGAAATGGGATATAGGGATGGGATATAGGGAAATGGGATAGAGGGAAATGGGATAGAGGGATGGGACAGAGGGAAATGGGATATAGAGTAATGTGATATAGGGATGGGATAAAGGGAAATGGGATAGAGGGAAATGGGATATAGGGAAAGGGGATAGAGGGAAACGGGATATAGAGATGGGATAGAGGGAAACGGGATATAGGGAAATGGGATGTAGGGAAATGGGATATAGAGATAGGATATAGGGAAATTGGGATATAGGGAAATGGGATATAAGGATGGGATATAGGAAAATGGGATATAGGGAAATGCAATATAGGGATGGGATATAGGGATGGGGTAGAGAAATGGGATATAGAGAAATGGGATAGAGGAATGGGATATAGGGATGGGGTAGAGAAATGGGATATAGAGAAATGGGATATAGGGAAATAGGATATAGGGATGGGGTAGAGAAATGGGATATAGGGATGGGATCGAGAAATGGGATATAGGGAAATGGGATAGAGGAATGGGATATAGGGAAATGGGATATAAGGAAATGGGACATAGGGAAATGGGTTATAGGGATGGGATAGAGAAATTGGATGTAAGGATGGAATAGAGAAATGGGACATAGGGAAATGGGACATAGGGACGGGATGTAGAATGGGATAGAGGGTGGAGTTTATTAACACTGCCATGATAAAGGGGACACTGCAATGAGGGGACCCCCAACAGCCCCCCCGCGCTGCCACAGCCCCCCCAGCACTGCCCTGGGGACAGGGGGGGCAGAAAGGGACACCCAAACCCCCCCACAGCCGCACGGGGGAGTATGGGGATATTTGGGGGGGGGTCATTCAGTGTGCGGGGGGGTCCGGGGCTGCCCGTGACCCCCCCTTTTCCCCACCCCCCCAGCTATTGACCCCTCGGATGACATCGCGGCCGTCACCGAGATCCTGGCGGGGCACGGGGGGGCTCCCCGCGCTCCGGGCCCCTCCCCGTGGCTCTCGCTGTTCGAGGGGCCCCCCCTGCGCAGCCCCAGCCCCCCCCGCCGGGGCCGCCCCCGAACCCTGTCCCTGGACGCCCGGCTCAGCACCCTCAAGGGCCGGGGGGGCCCCCCAAAACCGCCCCACTCCAGCTCCTCCAGCAGCGGCAGCAGCAGCCCGGGGCCCCCCCAGCGCGACCCCCCCAGAGCCCTCCAGTCCCGGGTGTGACCCCCCCAAGCACTTTTGGGGGGGTAACAGAGGGATGGACCCCCCCCAAAGGGGGTTTGGGGGTGCTGGGGGCTCCCTGCTTCTGTTTTTGGGGAGAAACTGGAATTTCTGCCCTCCCCATGCTGGGGGGGCTCAGAGCTAAACTCCAAAAAGGGGGGGGGTGGTTTCCTTCCCCCCCCCCCCCCACAAAGGTGGGTGCTGGGGACCCCCCCCCCCACCGCAGGGTGGGTGCTCAGGGTCTAACCCGGGGTGGGGGACACACAGAGCCCCCCCCAGCTCTGCTTTCCTCACCTCTAACCCGGGGTGTGGGGGGGACACAGAGCCCCCCCAGCAGGGCCCCCCACAATTAATAATATTCACTAATAATTTGCATTAAAATTTATTTAACAGCTGCTGTGTGTGATTTTGGGTGGGGAGGGGGAGTGGGGGTCCCTGTGCCCATGTGGGGGGGGGGGGTTGGGGTGCTGCCCCCTCCCCAAGCTGCTCTTTTGGGGTACAGTGGGGGGTGGGGGCTGTGCTGGGGGGTGAGGGGAAGGGGATGTGCTGTGGTGCCATAGGGGGGACCCCCCCACCCCAGAAGGAGGTGCTGAGCCCCCCTCAATTACACAGCGTGGGGGGAGAGGTCCTCGTCCTCGTTGGGGGGATTGGAGCCCCCCAAAAGCGGTGGGTGGGGGGCGTCCCGGGCCAGCAGCAGCGCGAAGCCTGCGGGGAGAGTGGCGGTGAGATGGATTTGGGGGGTTTTGGGTAAATTTGGGGGGTGTCCGGGGGGTTTCGGGGTACCTGGCGTGGCTTTGTGCAGGACGAGGCTCTCGCCGGGCTCCTCCCCCTGCTCAGAGTGGGAGGGGCTGAGGGGGCTCTGCACCCCCCCATGGGCCCGCCCCCCACACCAGGGGACCCCACCCTGCACCCCATCCTGTACCCCCCACCCTGGACCCCATCCTGCCCCCCATCCTGCCCCCCACACCAGGGACCCCACGCCACCCCCGCATCCTGCCCCCCCACCCCATTCCCGCTCCTGTCCCATCCCAGCCCCCAGAACATCCCCCAGGATCCGGGGTTCCCCCCCCGACCCACAGCCAGGGGTCCCCCAACCCCAAAACCTGCAGCCTCCGAGCCCCCCATCGCCCCCAGCCCCACAGAAACCCAGACTCCATCTCGGCTCCCACACATTTCCCCAGCCCCCCAACACCCCCAGCCCCACAGAACCCCAAACCCCCATCACCCCCATCCCCACAATACCCTAGTCCCCCATGTCAGCCCCCCACATTTGCCCCAGACTCCCTTCACCCCCAGTCCCACAGAACCTCAGCCCCCCATCTCAGCCCCCCATTTCCCCCAGACCCCCATCACCCTCAGACCCACAGAACTCAGCCTCCATTTCAGCCACCCCATCACCCCCAGCCTCCCAGAAACCCAAATCCCCATCACCCCCAGCCCCACAGAACCCCAGCCCCCAGCCCCTCATCACCCCCAGCCCCCCATCTCTGCCCCCACATTTCCCCCAGACTCCCTTCACCCCCAGTCCCACAGAACCTCAGCCCCCCCATCTCAGCCCCCCACATTTCCCCAGCCCCACAGGACCCCCAGCCCCCCACATTTCCCCAGCCCCACAGGACCCCCAGCCCCCATCTCAGCCCCGCACTTTTCCCTCAGACCCCCATCTGAGCCCCCCCATTTCCTCCAGCCCCACATCCCCACCCAGACCCCCATCTCGGCCCCCCATCACCCCCAGTCCCACAGAACCAAGACCCCCATCTCGGTCCCCCACTTTTCCCCAGCCCCCCATCTCCCCCAGCCTCTCCCCGTACCTGTCCCGGGGGGGGTCCCGGCTCCCAGGGGGCTTCCCAGCGCCCCCCCCACTCCTGCCCCCCGATTCCATTGCGCCCCAAATCCTGCGGGTCCTGCAGCGGGCGGGGGGGCCCGGCCGGGGGTTCTGGGGGTTTTGGGGACCCCTCTCGCGGGCTGGGGACCCCCTCGAGCAGCGGCCCCAGGGATTCCCATGCTGGGGGGCTGGGCAGGGGGGGGCTGTCCGGGGGGGGGCCCTGCACATCCCGGGGGGGGCTGGGGGGACACCCCAAACCCGGAGCGCTGCAAGGAGGGAGGGGCTGCACCCCACAAGCGCTTTCAGGAGACCCCGGCCCAGGGGGGACCCCCGAGCGGGGGGGGCTGGGAGGGGACCCAGACATGGCCTGGGGGGACCCTGAGCTGGTGGTGACAAAATCGGGGGTCCCCAGGGTGTCGGAGGGAGGGGTCCCCGTCCCCATGGGGCTGGAGGGGGTCCCGGTGGTGGCACTTTGGGGGGTGGCCGTCACCACAGGGCTGGGGGGGCTCCCTGGGGGGGCAGAGGGAGGGGTCCCTGTGCCCAGGGGGGTGTGGAGAGTCCCGGTGGTGGCACTTTGGGGGGTCCCTGTCCCCAAGGGGCTGGCGGCATGGGGGGACCCTGCTCGGGCTGGGCTGGGGGGCGTCCCCAGGGCGCCACATTGGGGGGTCCCTGTCCCCATAGGACTGGTGGCATGGGGGGTCCCTGTCCCCACAGGGCTGACGGGGGTCCCCAGGGTGACACATTGAGGGGTCCCTGTCCCCACAGGGCTGGGGGGCGTCCCTAGAGTGTCCCTCCCCATGGGGCTGGCGGGGGTCCCGCTGGTGGCACCCTGGGCTGTCGCTGTCCCCATGGGGCTGGCGGGGGTCCCGCTGGTGGCACCCTGGGCTGTCGCTGTCCCCATGGGGCTAACGGGGGTCCCTCTGGTGGCGCCCTGGGCTGTCGCTGTCCCCGCGGGGCTGGCGGGGGGCAGAGGCGGCGGCGGCCGGCGGGGGCTGGCGGGCGGGGTCCCCCGGCCAGGGGGGCTCTGGGGGGGCTCCGGCCGGCGGAAGATGAAGGCGGATTCCGTCAGGCTGCGCTGGTACCGCAGGAACGGCCGGCGGGCACCTGGCGGGGGCGAGGGCTCAGCGGGGACCCCCGGAACCCCCCGTGCCCCCCGTGCCCCCCACGGCACCTACCGGGGGCGCTGCCGGCCAGCGGGGACGGCGATGTGCACGTGGACCCCGAGCGCTCCCGCTGGCGGAAGAATTCCCGGGGGTTCTGGGTGCGCTGGGACACCAGGATGGCGGCTTCCTGCGGGACAGGGGCTCAGCGGGGCCGCCACGGGCACCGTGGGGCACCACGGCGCTGCCCGAGCCCCCGTGAGCCCCGGGGATGGGAGGGACCCGGTCCCGGCACTCACGGCCGCCGTCCCGCTGAGCCCGGTGCGACCCCCGCGCTCCCGCTCGGCCGCCTCCTGCTCCCGCTGCTGCTGCTCCTGCGGGAGCGATGGGGACGCTGAGGGATGCCCCGGGATGGAGCCCGGATCCCTCGGGATGGAGCCCGGATCCCTCGGGATGGAGCCCGGATCCCCCGGGATGGAGCCCGGATCCCCCGGGATGGAGCCCGGATCCCTCGGGATGGAGCCCTGGGTGCCCTGGGTAGAGCCCTCACACCTCCCCAACATCCCCCTGCAACAAATCTTCTGAATCCCTTGGGATGGACGCGCTCGATCCCGCAGGATGGAGCCCCCTGATCCCCTGGGATGAACCCCAGATTCCCTGGGGTGAGGGATCCCCCAGGATGAGCCCCCCAGCGTGAACCTCTTCAGATCCCCCGGGATGGATCCCCCGGATCCCCCGGGATGAACCCCTTCAGATTCCTCGGGATGAACCCCCTGGATCCCCTGGGTTGAACCCCTTCAGATCCCTCGGGATGGACCCCCCAGATCTTCCAGGATGGACCCCCAGGATCCCCTGGGATCAACCCCTTCAGATCCCACAGGATGGGCACTCCGGATCCCCCAGGATGAATCCCCTGGTTTCCCCAGGATGGAGCCCTCAGACCCCTTGGATGAACCCCTTCAGATCCCTCAGGATGAACCCCCTGGATCCCCCAGGATGGAGCCCCCAGACCCCTTGGATGAACCCCTTCAGATCCCTCAGGATGAACCCCCTGGATCCCCCAGGATGGAGCCCCCAGACCCCTTGGATGAACCCCTTCAGATCCCCCGGGATGGACCCCCGTGATCCCCCGGGATGGACCCCCGTGATCCCCTGGGATGGATCCCCCGGATCCCCCAGGACAGACGCCCAGAACTCCCTGAACCCCCCGGGATTGCCCTCCCGGGATGCACCCCCTGAAACCCCCCGGGATGAAGCCCAGACTGCCCGGGATGAACGCCCTGGATCCTGGTGGGATGGAGCCCCCGGACAGATCCCCCCAATCCCCCCGATCCCCCGAGCCCCCCATTCCCGCTCCCTTCCCGCTCACCCATCGCTCCTGCTCCTTCCTGCGCTCCTCCGCGTCCAGCCGCGCCTGCTCCTGCCTGCGGGGCCGCACCGGGGCGTCACCGAGGGGACACGGAGGGGACACGGGGGTGGGACATGTGACAGGATGGGACACAGATGGGAAACACCAGCGGGATATGGGGATGGGGGCACAGGGGTGGGACATGGGACACAGATGGGGAACACCAGTGGGATGTGAGGATGGGGACACGAGGATGGGACATGGGACAGGCTGGGAAACACCAGCAGGATATGGGGACAGGGACATGGGAATGGGACATGGGACAGGATGGGACACAGAAATACCAGTGGGATATGGGGATGGGGACACAGGGATGGGACAGGGGTGGGGGCACGGAGGTGGGACATGGGACACAGATGGGAAACACCAGCGGGATGTGGGAATGGGGACATGGGGGTGGGACAGGGATGGAAAGACGGGGGTGGGACAGGATGGGGCACAGATGGGACACACCAGTGGGCTATGGGGACATGGGGGTGGGACAGGATGGGACACAGATGGAAAACACCAGTGGGATACGGGGACAGGGACACGGGGGTGGGACAGGTATGGGGACACGGGGGTGGGGCATGGGACAGGATGGGAAACACCAGCGGGATGTGGGAATGGGACAGGGGACAGGATGGGACATAGATGGGAAACACCAGTGGGATATGTGGTTGGGGACACGGGGATGGGACAGGGATGGGGACACGGGGGTGGGACATGGGATACAGATGGGAAACACCAGCGGGATTTGGGAATGGGACATGTGACAGGATGGGACAGGGATGGGAAACACCAGTGGGATGTGGGGACAGGGACACAGGAATGGGACAGGAATGGGGACACGGGGCTGGGACAGGGACGGGGACACGGGGCTGGGACAGGGACGGGGACACGGGGCTGGGACAGGGATGGGGGCATGGGGCTGGGACAGGGACGAGGACACGGGGCTGGGACATGGGACAGGGACGAGGACACGGGGCTGGGACAGGAATGGGGACACGGGGCTGGGACAGGGACGGGGACACGGGGCTGGGACAGGGATGGGAGCACGGAGGTGGGACATGGGACAGGGACGAGGACACGGGGCTGGGACAGGGACGGGGACACGGGGCTGGGACATGGGACAGGGACGGGGACACGGGGCTGGGACAGGGATGGGAGCACGGGGCTGGGACATGGGACAGGGACGAGGACACGGGGCTGGGACAGGGATGGGGGCATGGGGCTGGGACAGGGACGGGGACACGGGCTGGGACAGGGATGGCGGCCAGCGCTGCCCCTCACCGCCGCTCCTCGATGAGCCGCTCCCGCTCCTGCAGCCGCCGCTCCCGCTCCGCCGCCTGCAGCCGCTCCTCCTCCATGCGCTCCCGCTCCCAGCGCCGCCGCTGCTCCCGCTCCCGCTGCTTCTCCTGCTCCTTCCGCTGCTGCTCCTCGCGCTGCGCACGCACCGGGATCAGCGCCGGGATCCGCACCGGGAACCGGCACCGGCGGCTGCACCGGGAACTCACCCGCCCCGGTACCAGGAGCGGCGCTGCGATCCCGCTGCCTTCAGCACCGGGACCGGGACCAGGACCGGGACCTCGCCACACTTCATACCGGGGCTCTGCCAGCCTCGGCACCGGCGCCGGGACCGGGACCGGGACCCCACCGACCGCCGCACCAGAAGCCCCGGGGGCTCGGCACTGGGACTGAGACCCCCACCCCATGGGCAGTGGGACCCTGCAGCGTCAGCACCGGGACCCCACTGCACCCCTGGACTGGAACCGGGACGCCGCTGCACCCCACACCGGCCCCGGGACCCCCACAGACACCGGGACCCCACTGCACCCCTGGACCGGAACCGGGACCCCGCTGCACCCCACACCGGCACCGGGACCCCCACCAATCTCGGCACCGGGACCCGCGGGCTCTGCCCCGAGGCCGCAGCCGTGACCCCATCCCCGGGACACCGGGGGACCCCCCAGCCCTCCCCCAGCCCCCAGCGCTCACCTCAGCCTGCTCCCAGAAGGAATCGCGCTGGGTGCGCTGCAGCTCCAGCGCCGGGTTGGTCTTGCGGTAGTTGGTGCCCTGGGGAGCACAGGGGGGGCAGGGTGGGACCCCCAGAACCCCCCAACACCCCCAGGGAACCCCGGGAAGCCCCGCAGGGACATCGCCCCCCACTCACCACCAGCTCGGGGGGGTCCTGGGGGGTCCTCCTGGGGGGGCGAGGGGCGGGGGGCGCCAGCTGTGCCAGCACTCGGCGCAGCCCCTCCAGCGTCACCTCCTCGGGCCGCCGGGCGCTGATCACGGCCGTGGCCTCCTGCCGCCGGCACGGGACACGATGGGACAGTGCCACCCCTCCCACGGCCCTCCCTCCCCCGGGGAATCTCGGCACGATTCCCACGGACGTGTTAAATGCGGGACTGGATCCAGATGTGGGGCCGCATCCAGATGTGGGGCCGGATCCAGATCCCGGACCCGGGCAGAGCAGCGGAAGCGGTTCCGGGGGATGGGGGGGGGGCGGGACGGGACCCCCCCGTGAGGACGGGACCGGGAGGGGGGGCAGGGATCCCAACCACAGCCCCGGCACGGCGGCCAAGACTGGGAGCACTGGGAAAGCGCGGCTGAGTCAGCAGCGCCAGGAATGCGCCCGGGCACAGGCAAAGGTCGGGCAGGCGGGATGGGGGGGCAGGATGGGGAACTTGGGGTGGCCCCGGGGACCCCCCGAGGGCTCCGTGCCCCCCACTCACCCTGAAGAAGCTGCGGATGGCCGGCAGGTGCCCGGCGCACGCTGCCCGCTGCGATTCCGGCGCCTTTTCGCCCACCTGGCACCACAGGGAGGGCTCAGCCCGGGGGGGTCCCGGCCGGGGGTCCCCCCGAGCTGCCCCCCAGCACTCACCCAGCTGATCAGGACAATTCTGGGGGTGCCCGAGCCGGGATCGGGGACCCGGCACAGCCCGTACATGATGCTGCCCACGGAGAATTTTCCAGCGAGCTCATCCGGCCCCCCGGCTGTAACGAGGGGGGGTCAGAGGGGGTGCGGGGAAACTCGGGGGGGACCCCCTCCCAATATTTCCCGGCAGCGTCGCTCGCGGTACCTCCGGAATCCAGGAGCTTGAGGTCGTGGTGCTTCTCATAGCCAAAAACGGCCCTGGGGGGACAGAGGGCTCAGGGTGGGGGTCAGGGTGGGGGGGTCACAGCGGGTGTCACATAAAGTGGGGGGACCTGCCAGCCTTGGGCACCCCCCGCGCTGCCCCGTGCCACCAGCTTGGGATGAATTCATGGAAGTGCCGCCGGCAGCATCCGCCCCCGGGACAATGGGAACGTGGGAAGCGCCGGAGCGGCACAGCCCCCCCAACAGCGACCCACCCCCCACCCGGTGCGGCGGTGCCGGGACCCCCGCCCGGCCCGGGCAGCGCTCGGGGGGCCCCATCCCGGCGGGACCGTCCCTCCCGTCCCGGGCATTCCCGGCGGCTCTGCCGCTCTTTGTTCCCGCGTGGCTCCGGCGCGGGGCTGGGCACGGCTCCGGCAGCGCGCGTGGAGCATGCAGGGCACGTCACGCGGGTCACGGCATGTCGCGACAGGCTGCGGCGCCACATGGCGGGACCGAGCCCGGCACGCGGCCGGGAGGAGCCGGCGCTGGAGCGGCTCCAGCGGCGCTCCGGGGGCAGAGGGCAATGCCCGCCCGGCCGCGGCCGCGGGCACGGGCGCTCCCGTGACGCCGCGGGGCTGCGAGCCCGGTGAGCCCCGGTGCCGCCGCTCCCCACCCCGGGATGGGGGTTTTGGGGGACACCGGCCCCGCGGCACCGGCACCGGGACCCCCAGCCCCGTACCGTCCCGGGACCCGCGCCCCCCGGTACAGCCGGGCAGAACCCCCCTTTCCGCAGCCCGGGGCGCTCCCCGCTCCCGCAGCCCCCCCGGGCCCGTCCTGCCCCAGCCCCGGGCGGCGGCGCCGCTCCCAGCCCGGCGGCACCGGGAGGGAGCGGGCGGGACGGGGCGAGACCGGCTGGGGCTCCCGGTTCCCAGCGCGCAGGGCTCAGTCCCGGGACCCCCCCGCGGACCGGCACCCCCTGGCCCAGAGCCCGGTGCCCCTCGGAGCCCCTTCCCGGTGCCGGTACCGGTACCGGTGCCTCTCAGCCCGCCCCCGACGGCCCGGCCCGTGCCGGTGCCCGTTCCTGCTCCCGTTCCCGGTCCTGTCTCCGGTGCCCGTCCCAGTGCCCGTTCCCAGCCTCGGTCCCCTCTTCCGTTCCCGTTTCCATTCCCGGTTCCCTGTGCCGGCTCCTCATCCCCGGTTCGCTGTTCCCGGTCCTCCCTTCCGTCCCCTTTCCTGGTCTCCGTTCCCGGCTCCCGTTCCCTCTCCCCGTGTCCCGTTCTCACCAGTCGGTGCCAGCCCGGGGGTTCCCCACGTCCTCCCGCGCCGCCAGCAGCGCCAGCCGGTACCGCTCCAGCCCCGGCCCCGCCATCCCGATCCCGGGGCCGATCCCGATCCCGGGGCCGCCGCCGCCGCCGCCGCCCTGCGCCCGCTCCTCCCTCCCTCCCCCGCCACCCCCCCGGCACTTTCCGCCGCCCACGGGCGGCACCGGGAGGGGCGGGGGCGGGAGCGGCCGGGAGGCACCGGCGCGGCACGGGACGGGCGGCGCTGGGAGCGCTGGGAACGGGCCCGGGTCCCGCACTGGGACGGGGTTCGGTACCGGGATGAGGGTCCCGTAGCGGGATGGGGATCTTGTACAGGGACAGGGGGCCGGTACCGGGATGAGGGTCCCGTAGCGGGATGGGGATCTTGTACAGGGACAGGGGGCCGGTACCGGGATGAGGGTCCCGTAGCGGGATGGGGGTCTCGGTACCAGGGTGAGGGTCCTGTGCCAGGATGGGGGCCCTGTACTGGGATGAGGATCCCAAACCGGGATGGGGGTCCCATACCAGGATGGGGGTCCCTGTAGGAGGATACTGTACTGGGATGGGGGTCCCATATCAGTATGGGGGTCCTGTTCTGGGATGAGGGTCCCACACTGGGATGAGAGTCCTGTACCGGGATGAGGGTCCCATATAAGTATGGGGGTCCCTGTACCGGGCCTGGGTCCTGTACTGGGATGAGGGTCCCATACCGGGATGGGGGTCCCTGTATGAGGGTCCCTGTACTGGGATGGGGGTTCCGTATCAGTGTGGGGGTCCCTATACCAGGATGAGGGTCCCATATCAGAATGGGGGTCCCTGTATGAGGGTCCTGTACCGGGATGAGGGTCCCTGTACTGGGATGAGGGTCCCATGCTGGGATGGGGGTCCCTGTACTGGGATGAGGGTCCTGTACTGGGATGGGGGTCCTGTACCAGGCCTGGGTCCTGTCCTTGGATGAGGGTCCCATGCTGGGATGGGGGTCCCTGTACTGGGATGGGGTTCCCTGTATGGGGGTCCTGTACCAGAATGGGGGTCCTTTACTGTGATGGGGGGCCCTGTATGAGGGTCCCCATATACTGGGATGAGGATCCTGTACTGGGATGGGGGTCCCATACTGAGATGAGCGTCCTTGTATGAGGGTCCCTGTACCGGGATGAGGGCGATGTACTGGGATGGGGGTCCTGTACTGGGATGGGGGTCCTGTACTGGGATGGGGGTCCCTGTATGAGAGTCCCTGCACTGGGATTAGGATCCTGTACAGGGATGGGGGTTCCATACTGGGATGAGGACCCTGTACCAGGGTGAGGGTCCTGTACTGGGATTAGGATCCTGTACAGGGATGAAGGTCCCACACTGGGATGAGGGTCCCGTATCAGTATGGGGGTCCCTATACCAGGATGAGGGTCCCTGTACTGGGGTAGAGGGTCCTGTACTGGGATGAGGGTCCCTGTATGAGGGCCCCTGTACCGGGATGAGGTTCCCATACCAGGATGGGGGTCCCATACTGGGGTGAAGGTGCCGTACTGGGATGAGGGTGCTGTGCCAGATTCCCATTTCAGGACATGGACGCAGGCTCCAGGATCCCACTCTGGAATGCCAGTGGAGGTCCCAGGATCCCACAGCAGGACACGGATGTCACAGCAGGACGTGGGGCAGGTCCCAGGGGCCCAGGCTGGGCCGCGTGCCCGGCTCCAGCGCTGGAATGTGGCTGCAGTGCCAGGATCCCATCCCACCACCAGGGTCCCCAAACTGTCCCCCCTGTCCCCTCCCCCGGCCCTGGATCCTCTCCCCCATTCCCTTTTTATGCCAGGAAATGGGATTTTGGGGCTGGGGGAGTCCCCGGGTCCCCCTCGACTATGAAGGGGGTGGCGGGGGCGTCTTGGGGACATTCCCAGCCCAGAGTCTGGCCCGGCCGGGCCCCACAGGGCTCCTGTCCCAAAGCCTCTCCCCGTTCCCTTATTTGGGCACCGCAGCTGGAAAATCCCAAATCCCCGGGGAGGAGAAAAATGCTGGAAAATGGGATCGTGGGCCCGGGGACACGCCCAGCCCAGTGCGGCGAGCCGTGTCACCCCCTGTCACCGGGGGTCACTGCTGGCACTGGCATTACTGGCGTCACGGGTGTCACTGGTGTGACTGGCATTACTGGTGTCACTGGTGCTGCTGGTGTCACCGGTGTTACTTTCTACTGGTGTCACTCTTACTGGTGTCACTGGTTTTGCTGGTTTTGTTGGCACCACTGGTGTCACTGCTGTCATTGCTGTCACTGCTGTCAGTGACGTCACTGCTTCGGCTGGTGTAACCGGTAGTGCTGGTTGTACTGGTGTCACTGGTTTAACTGGTGTCACTGGGGCTGCCGCTGTCACCGGTTTCACTGGTGTGTCCCGCTACTGTCACCGGTGTCATTGCTGTCACTTCTGTCACTGCTGTCACTGCTGTCATTGCTGTCACTGCTGTCATTGTTATCAGTGACGTCACCGCTCAGGCTGGTGTAACCGGTATTGCTGGTTTAACTGGCGTCACTGGTTTGACTGCTGCCACTGGGATTACCGCTGTCACCGGCTTCCCTTGTGTGTCCCGCTATTGTCACCGGTGTCACTGCTGTCACTGCTGTCAGTGACGTCACTGCTTCGGCCGGTGTAACCGGTAGTGCTGGTTGTACTGGTGTCACTGGTTTAACTGGCGTCACTGGGGTTACTGCTGTCACTGGTTTCACTGGTGTGTCCCGCTGCTGTCACTGGTGTCACTGCTGTCACTGATGCCGCTGCTGTCACAGGTGTCACTGCTATCGCTGCTATCGCGGCTGTCGCCGCTGTCGCGACCCCGCCCCCCGCCTATGTGGGCGTGGTCTCTCATGGGGGCGTATCCTATGAACCCGCCTAGTGGGCGTGGCCTCGGTCGCGGGTGTGGGCGTGGCCCCGGGGGCTGACCCGTCACGTGGCGTTGCGGCGCCCCCTGGCGGCGCTCCTTTGTCCGCGCGCGGGGCGGGGCCGCGGGGGGCGTGGCCGGGCGGGCGGTGTCGCGCGGGATTGGCGGGGCGGGGCGAGGCGGGGCGGGGCGTGCCGCGGCGGCGCGCGCTGATTGGCTGCTAGGCGGGGTGGGGCGGGGCGGGCGGGGCGGGGGTCGGTAACGGGCCGGGGCCGGGCGGGGGGCGCTGAGCGGGGCCGCTCCGCTGCCCGGGGCCCCCCGCGCCCCCATGGACCCCGACGTGGATTACGAGCGGCCCAACGTCGAGACCATCAAGTGCGTCGTGGTTGGCGACAACGCCGTGGGCAAGACGCGGCTGATCTGCGCCCGCGCCTGCAACGCCACGCTGAGCCAGTACCGGCTGCTGGCCACACACGTGCCCACCGTGTGGGCCATCGACCAGTACCGCGTCTGCCAGGAGGTGAGGGCACCGCCGGGCACCGCCGGGCATCGAGCGAGCGGGGGAACGGCGGGAGGGGCGTTACCGGAGACACCGGGCATCGCCGGGCACGGCGGGGCAGGGGGGCGGGGGGGAAGCAACAGGGGGTACCGAGCACCGGGGAGCAGCCGGTACCGCGAGGGACACCGAGCGGGGAACCGGGAGGGGGCGGGGGGGGCACAGCGGGGTGGTCCCTCATGGTTCCGGGCAGGGCGGTGGGTGATGGTGCCGTTCCCGGTGCCGTTCCCGGTGCCGATAGGTGCTGGAGCGCTCCCGGGATGTGGTGGACGAGGTCAGCGTCTCCCTGCGCCTCTGGGACACCTTTGGGGACCACCATAAGGACCGGCGCTTCGCCTATGGCAGGTGGGACCGCGACCCGCCGCCGGAACCCCACCCCCTCCCGCCACCGACACCCCGGCTCCGGTCACCGGCACCCCGGCTCCGGTCACCGGCAGCCCAGCCCCCACCCCAGCCCCCGAGCGCAAGCCCTGCCCATCCCGGGATGCACGGAGCCAAAGGAGCCCCTTGGGCTCCTGCCAGCGCCCGGGGAGCAGCTCTGGCACCCCAGACCCCATCCCCCCGCTTTGGGGACACCTTTGGGGCCACCGCGACCCCAACACTGCCCCCCCGAACCCCCCGCCCCGAGCAGGGACCCTCCGGAGCTGTGCGTGGGGGGCGGCTCCAGGGGGGCTCTTGTGCTGCGGGAATCCTTTGTGGGGGCGCTGGGCTGGCAGCAGGAGGGGCCCCCCAGATCTCCGGTGTCCCCCGGTTGTAATCAGCCGGTGCCCGTGGCCGCTGGCACGTCCGGGCTCTCTTATCGCGGCCGCCCCGCGCCAGCCCCGCGGCTCCGCTAATCTCCCCGCGGCACGGCGGGGCTGGGGGGGCCCTGTCCCCGCCGCTCGCGGTGGCCCCGGGGCTGGCGGAGGGCCCCGGGGGGGCCGGTGGCGGCTATCTTGGTCTGGGACACGGGCCCGGCTCCAGCGGCGCCTCCCGGTCACGTCCCGTCCCGGCTCGGACTAAAAACAACCCGGGCTCGGGGCCACGCGGCTGCTGCGGGGACTTGGGGGTACTGGCACCCACTGTGTGTCCTGGCACAGCCCCCCATGTCCCCTGGCACCCCTTCATGTCCCCTGGCACCCCCCCAGGTCCCCTGGCACCTCTCACTCCCTGGGATGGCAGTGGCCGCCCCACAGTGGGCGCGGGGCGGGATTGGGGACAGCGGGCGTGGAATGTCCCCGGTGCTGGGGGCTGGCACCCACCCAAACACCCCCCGTGGGACCCTCCCCCGGCTCAGGACCACCACGGTGCCCACCCGAGCTGGGGCAGCCCGTGGCAGTGGTGACTCAAAGCCAGGTCCCGTGGGGTCCCTCCTGTCCCCTGTCACTGTCAGGGGGCTCCCAGAGGCCGTGGAGTTGGTGTGGCCGCGGGGATTTGTGGGGTTCCCCTGGCTGGGGGGCTCTCAGGGCGTCCTGGGGGGGTCCCAGGCTGGGGACAATGACCCGAGGCGGGGCTGCGACCCGAGTGCCGCCTGATCTGGGTGTGTTCGGGGACGTGTTTGGGGACGCCGGGTGGCACCGGGACAGCGCTGCCCTCCCCCCCCGCGCAGGTCGGACGTGGTGGTGCTCTGCTTCTCGCTGGCGAACCCCAACTCGCTGCGGCACGTGAAGAGCATGTGGTACCCCGAGATCAAGCACTTCTGCCCGCGCACCCCCATCGTGCTGGTGGGCTGCCAGCTGGACCTGCGCTACGCCGACCTGGACGCCGTCAACCGCGCGCGCCGGCCGCTGGCCAAGTGAGCCCCCAGAGCGTCCCACGGGGACGGGGACACCTCAGAGTGTCACCATTGAGTGGGGACCCCTCCCTGTGCCGCTATGGGGACCCCCAGTTTTGTCACCACCGTGTTAGGGTGTGTCACCTCCCCGCAGGATGGGGTCCCCCTGTGGGTCAGCACTTGTGGGGTGGAATCCGTGCCCTGCTCAGCACTCCTGGCTTGGGAGGCCCCCTGGCACCCCCACAATGAGGGGCCACCCTCCCAGCACCCCCCGGGCATGGCCATGAGACCTCCCAGCACCCTCGGAACGAGCAGGGGCTGCCCTGGACACCCCCTCAGCCCCCGCCCTGTCCGTGCCCCCCCAGGCCCATCAAGCCTTCGGACATCCTGCCACCGGAGCGGGGCCACGAGGTGGCCCAGGAGCTGGGGGTGCCCTACTACGAGACCAGCGTGGTGGCCCAGTTCGGCGTCAAGGACGTGTTCGACAACGCCATCCGCGCCGCGCTCGTGTCCCGCCGCCACCTGCAGTTCTGGAAGTCCCACCTGCGCAAGATGCAGCGCCCGCTGCTGCAGGCGCCCTTCCTGCCCCCCAAGCCCCCCCCGCCCCTCATCCAGGTGCCCGACGCCCCCCCGGGGCTGGGGGGGGGCCCGGCCGCGCTGTTCCAGGCCCCGCTCTGCGCCGACGTCGTCTTCCAGCTGCAGGGCGGCCACCGCGTCTTCGCCCACCGCGTCTACCTGGCCACCGCCTGCTCCCGCTTCTACGACCTCTTCACGCTGGAGGAGCCTCCCGGCCAGGGGGACGGGGACGGCCGTGACCTGTCCTCGTGGGGCCGCGGCTTCCTGAGCCTGCGCTGGGAGGCGGTGGCCGACCCGGTGGCGGGGCGGGAGCGGCGCATGGCGGTGGTGGCCATGGACCGGGGCGTGCGGCCGGAGCCGCTGCGCGCCGTGCTGGAGTATCTGTACACGGGCAAGCTGGAGAGGCCCCACGGGGACCTGAGGCAGGTGGGGGCCGTGGCTGAGCTGCTGGAGGTGTTTGACCTGCGCATGATGGTGGCCAACGAGCTCAACCAGGAGAGCTTCATGAACCAGGAGATCACCAAGGCCTTCCACGTGCGCCGCGCCAACCGCGTCAAGGAGTGCCTGGCCAAGGGGGTCTTTGCAGGTATAGGGGTGGGGTGGGGCATGTGGGGACAGGAGGGTCACCACTGTCACCTCCGAGATGGTGTCACCTTCTCGTGGTGACAGTGGGGTCACGGGGATATGGTCAGCCTGAGACTCTTCCACCTCTGAGGTCTTTGGAGTCTGGGGTCCTGCCCTGGTCAGTCATGGAGGTGCTGCTGGGGTGGAGTGACAGTTCTGGGTGGTGGCCAAGGGGTGCTTGTCCCCAGGGCAGTGGTGTCCCCATGGAAAGGTGCCCAAGGGATTCTTGTCCCCAAGGCAGTGGTGTCCCCATGGAAGGAGTGTCCCCATGGAAGGGATGTCCAAGGGATTCTTGTCCCCAAGGCAGTGGTGGTCAAGGGGTGACTATGTCCCCATGGAAGGGATGTCCAAGAGATTTTTGTCCCCAAAGCAGTGGTGTCCTCATGGAAGGGGTGTCAAGGAGTTTCTTGTCCCCGAGGCAGTGGTGTCTGAGGGGTGGCTGTCCCCAAGGAAGGGGTGTCCAAGGGATGGTTGTCCCCAAGGCAGTGGTGTCCCCATGGAAGGGGTGTCCAAGGGGTTCTTGACCCCTTGACAGTGGCGGTCAATGAGTGGCTGTCCCTGATCTGCCGTGTCCCAGGGGTGGCCGTCCCTGATCTGTAATGTCCCAGGGGTGGCTGTCCCTGGTCTGCCATGTCCCAGGGGTGGCTGTCCCTGGGCTGGGGGGCACAAGGGATACCTGGGGGGTGGCTGTGTCCCCCCTGAGCTGTCCCTGTCCCCAGACGTGGTGTTCCTGGTGGATGATGGCGCGGTGCCGGCACACAAGCCGCTGCTCATCGCCGGCTGTGACTGGATGAGGGCCATGTTCCGGGGGGGCTTCCGCGAGAGCTACGCCAGCGAGGTGGGCACGGGGGGCACCTGTGGCTCCGGGGGTCGGGGGGGGCATTTGGGTTGGGGTCAGGGGGCTGCTCAGAGCCCCTGGCTCAGGGACACGTGTATCCTACTTCTTCCTACTGTGCTGGGATGTGTGGGCTATTCCAGGGCTGGGGGTGCTGTGCCAGCTCAGGCACTGCCAGGAGGGTCCCCCTTTCCCCCAGCCCCCTTTGGGGGTGTCTCTGAGCTCCCCCCAATCCCACAGGTGTCCCTGCCTGGCACCAACTGCGCCTGCCTCCGCGCCGTCCTCGACTTCCTCTACACCGGGGTCTTCACCCCCACGCCCGACCTGGACGCCATGGAGCTGCTGATCCTCACGGACCGGCTGTGCCTGCCGCGGCTGCAGGCGCTCACCGGTGAGCCCCCCTCGGTATCCCCCGGTCCCTGACGTCACCAATGCCCCGCTGCCGCCGCGGGGACGGATCGATCATCGATCGTCCCCGTGTGTCGCTCGCTGTCCTTATGTAAGCGCTGGGGGGGCCCGTTCCCGCTGTGTGACCCCCCCTGAACCCCCATTTCCCCCCTTTCCCCAGAGCAATACGCCGTGGACGAGCTGCTGCGAGCCTTCATGCAGCGCGTGGAGATCGACGAGCAGGTCATCATCTACCTGGAGATGACGCAGGTATGGGGGGGGCTGGGGGGCACGGAGACCCCCGAGGGGGGACACAGAGATTCCCAAGTGATGGGGTGACCCCCCCAAATCCCTCCCCAGTTCCACAACGCCCGGCAGCTGGCGGCGTGGTGCCTGCACTACATCTGCACCAACTACAACCGCGTGTGCCGCCGCTTCCCCCGCGAGATGAAGTTCATGTCCCCAGGTATGGATGGATGGATGGATGGATGGATGGATGGATGGATGGATGGATGGATGGATGGATGGGGGGCACCACGGGGAGGGCAGGGGGTCCCCAGCCGTGCCCTGAGCCCCGCGGTGTCCCTGCAGAGAACCAGGCTCACTTTGAGCGGCACCGCTGGCCGCCGGTGTGGTACCTGAAGGAGGAGGATCTGTACCTGCGCTCCAAGAAGGAGCGGGAGCGCGAGGAGCAGCTGCAGCGCAAGCAGCACCCCCGCAGCAAGTGGTGCTTCTGGAGACCCTCACCGCCCGTGTCCTGAGCGGGGGGGCTCGGGGAGGGCACCCCCGTGTGGGGCTGGGGGGCTCGGGAGGGCTGGCAGCCCCTGGGCTGAGCAGGGGGTTCGGCCCCGGGCTCCCCGTGCAGGGTGAGGGGGCTCAGCTGGGCTGGGGGGCTCAGGGCTGGGGGGCTTGGATGGGCTGGGGGGTCAGGTCCTGAGACCCCCACACTTGACTTGGGGGGCTCAGCTGGGCTGGGGGTCCCTGTGTGGAGTGAGGGGCTTGGGCCTGGGGCTTTTATAAAGGGCTGGGGGGCTCCCATGCAGGGCCAGGGGTCCCTGTGCTGGGCTGGGGGTCCCTGTGCTGAGGGCCCTGGGCTCCCATGAAGGGCTGGGGGTCCCTGTGCTGGGCTGAGGGGCTCAGGACCCCCACCCTCAGCCCCAGGGACCCCACACTGAACAGAGGGGTTGGCCCAGGACCCCCCCACCCCGGGCTGTGGCTCTCAGCCCTGGGACCCTCCCAGCACTGACCAGGGGGCTTGGCCGGGGTGGGGGTCCCCAAGGGCTTGTTTACCCCCCCATCCCCGGCTGTTTACAGGCTCTGCCGGCTCGCAGCCCCCCGGTGCCACCGTGCCTTTCCCCGGTGAGGGGGGGGGGGCGTGCTGAGCCCCCTCCCCCGGCAGGGCCCCCTCCCCATGGCTGGTGCTACCTCTGACCGAGCAGTGTTTGGGGCTGGGGGTGCGCGGGCAGCGGGGGCTCTGCCGCTCCCCCTTTCATTTCTGGGGGGTCCCCACCCCCGTAGGGCTCTCTGGTGCTGTATTTTCCCCCCGTCTTCATGGGGGGGTCCAAGCTGTGAGCAGGGCGGGTGGGTGGGTGGGTGGGTGGGCGCGGGGAGGGGTCCCTGGGTGCTTGTGTGGCTGCAGAGCCCCCGGCTCATCTCTGTGCCTTGGACGGGGGGGGGGATCATTGTCCCTGCCGCGGGGGTGTGGCATTGTCGCTGTCCCCTCCCCCCGGCTGAACTGCACAACCGTTTTACCGTTTTTACACTTTTTTACCCCAGGAGCACAGCGGGGCCCCCCCCGGCCTCGGGGTCCACCCGGCCCGGAGCGGGGCCCCCCCACCTCAGCAGCGGCTGTTTTAACCTTTAATAAAGCTTTTTGTAACGGAGCCGGACTCTGTTGAGCACCCCCAAACCCTGCTGGGCCCCCCAAACCCTGCTGGGTTCCCCCACACCCTGCTGGGTTCCCCCACACCCTGCTGAGCCCCCCCAAACCCTGCTGGGTTCCCCAAACCCTGCTGAGCCCCCCCAAACCCTGCTGGGCCCCCCAAACCCTGCTGGGCCCCCCAAACCCTGCTGGGTTCCCCCAAAACCTGCTACCCCGCCTCAAACCCTGCTGAGCCCCCCAAACCCTGCTGGGCCCCCCAAACCCTGCTGGGCCCCCCAGGAAGGAGTGACACGGGGGGGGTTCACTGGGGTGATTTATTGTGGGGGGAAACAAAATGGGGGGACCTGACCCACACATTGGGGGGACACGAGTGGGACATAAAGGGTGGGGGAGTCATTTATGGGTGGGGGAGACCCCCCGACAGGAGGGGTGGGGAGGGCTTGGGGGGTTCCCCCAGCTCAGGGCCTGAGCCCCCCATTTCCCCCTCCCTGTGAGCAGAGCCCGGGGTCACCTCAGCTCCCGTGGGGGGCTCAGGGACATCGGGGGGGGCTGCAGGGGACCTGGGGCTGTCCCTGGGGTCCTGCTGCAGCTGCTGCTGCTCTTTCCAGCACCGCAGCACAGCTGGAAACATCGCAAACATCTGGCCAGCTGCCATGGGACTGCAGCATCCCACGGGGGTTTGGGATCCTGGGGGGGTTGGGATGCAGGATGCCCCATGTCCCCCATGTCCCCATGGGTTGTCTCCCCCATTTTGTCCCCTCCCCAGGAGCTGTGCCCGGCAGATGCCGCACCTGGGACGCCGGGCTGGGCTCTGGGGGCAGGAGCAGCAGGTAGCACAGGTTTGCCGGGATCCTCCCGTCTGAGCCGGCTCCGTTCCCAGCCACGCCGCCCTCCGGGAAGGGCGGGAGCCACGGGAGGGTCCCGGGGCCGGTGGGAGCCACGGGAGGATCCCGGGGCCGGTGGGAGCCACGGGAGGGTCCCGGGGCCGGTGGGAGCCATGCGAGGGTCCCGGGGCCGGTGGGAGCCATGCGAGGGTCCCGGGGCCGGTGGGAGCCACGGGAGGGTCCCGGGGCCGGTGGGAGCCATGCGAGGGTCCCGGGGCCGGTGGGAGCCATGCGAGGATCCCGGGGCCGGTGGGAGCCACGGGAGGATCCCGGGGCCGGTGGGAGCCATGCGAGGATCCCCTCGGGGCTGCTGGAGCCGCTCCCGGCCCTCGGGAGAGTTTCGGGGGGCACGGGGGGGATCCCGGCCGGGGCTGCAGGGGGGGGTCTGTGCTCAGCCCTCACCCACGGTGGATTGTCCCGGCATTCCCGGTGGATTGTCCCGGCGTTCCCGGCGATCCCGGCGTTCCCGTTGTCCCGGCTCAGGCGGGGCCGTAGCACAGGATCTCGCTCAGGTCGTAGCCGGTGACAGCGAAGGTGTCCCCAGCAGGGTCACAGAAGCGGGCGCCGCACACCTGAGTGTCTGTCACACACTCGGCGTGGCAGTGCTGCACCTGCGGGGGGAGCAGATCCAGAGGATTCCCACAGCTCCAAGGGCCACATCCCTGTCCCCTGTCCCTGTCCCAAGCCCGGACTGACCTCGATGTCATCGGTGTCCGGGTCCCTGCTGAGCTTCCAGACGTGGACAAAGGAATCCTCTGCACCCGAGAGCAGCTGCCAGGGGAGCAGGGGGACAGTGGGGACACCACGGAGGTGGCAGCGCCACTGGCAAGGTGGGACACTGGGGTGGGATTTGAGGTTGGGATGCCAGGTGGGATGTGGAGTGAGATGCCAGGTTGGGATGTCAGGTTGGAATTCTTGTCACTCTGGGACAGGAATCCACCTGGGATGCCAGGCTGGAATTTCAGGTTGGAATGGCAGGTGGGAGGTCAGGTTGGGATTTCAGGATGGAATTCCAAACTGGGATTTCTGGTTGGAATGCCATTTGGCATGTTGGGATGGGATTTCAGGTTGGAATGCCAGGTTGGGATTTCAGGCTGGAATTCAAAGTGGGATGCCAGGCTGGGATTTCAGGTTGGAATGCCAAATGGGACATGGGATGGGATGGGATGCCAGGTTGGAATTCAAAGTGGGATGCCAGGTTGGGATTTCACGTTGGAATGCCAGGTTGGGATTTCAGGGTGGAATTCAAGGTGGGATATCAGGTTAGGATTTCAGGACGGAATGCCAGGTTGGGATGCCAGGTTGGAATTTCAGGTTGGAAGGCCAGGTTGGAATGCCAGGCTGAGATGTCAGGTTGGAATGCCAGGTGGATGTTGGGGTGGGATGCAGGTTGGGATTTCAGACTGGAATTCAAGGTGGGATGTTCAAGGTGGGATGAAAGGTTGGGATTTCAGGTTGGAATGCCAGGTGGGATGTCAGGGTGGGATGCCAGGCTGGAATTTCAGGTTGGAATGCCAGGTTAGGATTTCAGGTAGGAATTTCAGGTTGGGATTTCAGGATGGAATTCAAAGTGGGATGCCTGATTGGAATTTCAGGTTGGAATTTCAGGTTGAGATTTCAGCTTGGAATGCCAAGTTAAGATTTCAGGTTGGAATGCCAGGTTGGGATTTCAGGATGGAATTCAAGGTGGGATGTCAGGTTGGGATTTCAGGTTGGAATACCAGGTGGATGTCGGTGTGGGATGCAGGCTGGGATATTGGGCAGGATGCCAGCATGGGATGCTTTGGGTGACCCCAGCTGTGCCCCCAGCTGTGCCCGTTCCCCCCGTACCTTGCCGGTGAGCGGTGCCAGGTCGATGGCGTAGATCCAGCGGGCGTGTGCGCTGAGCTGGGCGCGGATCCGCCCCGAGCCCGCCTCCCACAGCCGGATCTGCCCGTTCCCGTAGCCCGCGGCCACGATCCCGTTCCACAGCGCCACCGAGGAGCACGTGCAGCTGCACACAGGGCCGGTGTCACCACCGCAGGGCTGTCCCCGCCCCGTGTCCGACACCCCGCGGCACCCCCGGGGCTCACCCGGACCCCGGGATCTTCCCCAGCAGCGTGAACTCCTCCCCGCTGCTCCACAGGCACAGCGTCCCCGAGTCATCGGCTGTCACCAGGTCCCCGGCGCCGTCCTGTGGGGACAGGTGGCTCAGGGACACCGGGCAGTGTCCCCACTTGGGGATGGCACTGTCCCACGGGCACCAGGACAAGCTGGGACAGCTCCTGAAGAGCTGATGGGCTGGAACTCGTCCGGCCCTGCCCAGGCTGCCAGGCCAGGGTGGATTCTGAGGAAGGATCAGGGCACCCCTCCCTCCCTCTGTGAGGATTCCCGGCCCTGGGAATGCCCCAGTGCAGCCCTGGGAAGCCTGGGAGCAAAGCCCGGGGTGGCAGTGGGAGGTGACACAAGAGCTCCGTGTCCCCATGGTGACACTGCAGCTCGGGAATGGCATCTGGGGGATGAATTCCTTGGGGATCCCAGAGCAAGGAAAGTTCAGTGACTCATCAGGGAAAGTGCTGAGTGGGAGGAAACTGCCTGGGGAGTCTGCAGGGACCTGCCCTGGGAGCTTCCAGGAGGCTGCAGGAGAGATGGGAGGAATTTGGGACAAAGGATGGGGTGACAGGACACAGGGAATGGCTTCCCACGGGAGAAGGGGAGATTTGGGTGGGATTTAGGGAAGAAATCCTTCCCTGTGAGGGTGTGACTGCCCCTGGATTCCTGGAAGTGTCCAAGACCAGCTTGGAGCCACCTGGGACAGTGGAAGATGTCCCTGATGAGATTTAGGGTCCCCCTCTCCCCCCATACCGGGGCCTGGCCCTGCTCGGCCGCCATGTCGGTGATGGGATCCCGGTGCTGCTCCAGGACCTCGCTCAGCGTCACGTTGGTCCCTTTAGGGGGGACGTCAAACACCAGCACGGCCCCAAAGGATGTCCCTGTGGGGTCAGGGGGGTCAGCAGGGGCTGGGCCAGCCCAGGGCCACCCCCCTGCCCACACCTGGGCTCACCCACGCAGACGAAGCGGCCGCCGGCAGCGGCGATGCCTCGGGCAAACACGGAATGTGCTGGAAGGGAAAGGAAAGGTTTGTGTCACTGTGGGACAGGGATTGGGGCAGGGAACAGGTTTGTGTCACCCTGGGACAGGAATTGGGGATGGGAACAGGTTTGTGTCACCCTGGGACAGGAATTGGGGATGGGAACAGGTTTGTGTCACCCTGGGACAGGGATTGGGGCAGGGAACAGGTTTGGGACAGGGATTGGGGAAGGGAACAGGTTTGTGTCACCCTGGGACAGGAATTGGGGAAGGGAACAGGTTTGTGTCACCCTGGGACAGGTTTGGGACAGGAATTGGGGATGGGAACAGGTTTGTGTCACTGTGGGACAGGAATTGGGGGTCACACCCCAGTCCTGGCACATTTTTGGGTCTGTCACATGAAGATTTTGAGGTGTTGATGTGCAGGAGGTGGGGAAGGGGCTCAGCCTGGAGCAAAGGGGGATCAGGGCCTGTGGGAAATGGATTTGGAGAAAAGTTTTAGGGTTTGACAGAAGGGTTGGACAAATGGGGGCCTTGTGGCTCTGCACAGCTCCTGCCAGGAGGGGACACAGGGAACAGGGACAGGGTGAGAGGGAACAGGGACAGGGTGAGAGGGAACAGGGACAGGGTGAGAGGGAACAGCCCCAAGCTGTGCCAGGGGAGGTTTAGGTTGGACATTGGCAAAATTCCCTCCTGGAAAGGGCTGGAATTCCCACCCTGGCAGGGCTGCAGTGCCATCCCTGGGGGATTCCCAGCCCTGGCCAGGTGGCACTTGGGGACAGGGTCAGAGGTGGCCTGGCCAGGGCTGGGGGCTCGGGGGGGATTCACCTGCTGGGAGCTCTGGGACATCCAGGGCATGCCAGAACACCATGGTGGAGCCATCAGCATCGTACATCTGCCATGGAGGGACAGCTGGGACACTCTGGGGGGACAGGGGGACACCCAGGACCCCCCAGTGCCCCCCAGTGCCCCCCAGCAGCCCCAGGCCTCACCTGCACCCCACGCTGGGACGTGAGCACCAGCAGCACCCGCGATGGCAGCTCGCACCATGCGGCCTGTGGGGACACAGAGGGGACACTGAGGGACCTCCTGTCCCTTCTGGGGACACTGAGGGACCCCCTGTCCTCCCCTGGGGACACTGAGGGACCCCCTGTCCCCTCTGGGGACACCGAGGGATGGTGCTGTCCCCTCATGGGGACATTGACAGACCCCCCTGTCCCCTTCTGGAACACTGAGGGACCCCCTGTCCTCCCCTGGGGACACTGAGGGACACCCCTGTTCCCTCATGGGGACATTGAGGGACCCTGCTGTCACCTCCTGGGGACACTGAGGGACCCCCTGTCCCCTCTAGAGACACTGAGGGACCCCCTGTCCCCTCTGGGGACACTGAGGGATCTCCTGTCCCCTCCTGAGGACACTAAGGGACCCTGCTGTCCCTTCCTGGGGACACTGAGGGACCCCGCTGTCCTCCAACCCCACCTCCTGGGGGTCTTCCCCCGGAGAACCCCCAAAATCCCGGCCTGAAACCTCTCAAATGCTCCTCCAGGAGAACCCCAAATTCCTGCCCCAAGAACAGGAACCCCCAAATCTCCTCCTGGAGGCCCCCAGACCCTTCCTCCTGGAACAAGAGCCCCCAGATTTTCTCCTGGAGCCCCTCAAACTCCTACTCCTGGAAAAGGAGCCCCCAAGCCCCTCCTGGAGGCCCCCAAACTTCTCCTCCTGGATGAGGAACCCCCAAATCTCCTCATGGAACAGGAGACCCCAAATCTCCTCCTGGAGCTCCCAAATTTTCTCCTGGTACAGGAGCCCCCAAATTTTATCCTGTAGCTCCCCAGTCTCCTCCTGGAGCCCCCCAAACCCCTCCTGAAGCCCCCCAAAGCTCTTCTCCTGGAAAGGAGCTCCCAAATCTCCTCCTGGAGCCCCCAAATCTCATCCTAGAAACCCCCAAACTCCTACCCTTGGAAAAAGAGCCCCCCAGTCTCCTCCTGGAGCCCCCCAAACCCTTCGTCCTGGAATAAGAGCCCCAAAATCTCTTCCTGGAGCTCCTCAAACTCCTCCTGGAGCTCCTCAAACCCTCCTGGAGCCCCCCAAACCCCTCCTGGTACAGGAGCCCCCAGATTTTCTTCTGGAGCCCCCCAAATTTCTCTTCCTGGATCAGGAACCCCCAAATCTCCTCCAGGAGACCCTCAAACCCCTTCTCCTGAAACAAGAGGCCCCAAATTTTCTCCTGGAGCCCCCAAATCTCCTCCTGGAATGGGAGTCCCCAGATTTTATCCCTGAGCCCCCAGATCTCCTCCTGGAGCCCCCCAAACTCCTACCCTTGGAAAAAGAGCCCCCCAGTCTCCTCCTGGAGCCCCCAAACCCTTCCTCCTGGAACAAGAGCCCCAAAATCTCTTCCTGGAGCCCCTCAAACTCCTCCTGGAGCTCCTCAAACTCCTCCTGGAGCTCCTCAAACCCTCCTGGAGCTCCCCAAACCCTTCCTCCTGGAACAAGAGCCCCCAGACTTTCTTCTGGAGCCCCCCAAATTTCTCCTCCTGGATCACGAACCCCCAAATATCCTCCTGGAGCCCCCAAATCTCCTCCTGGAGTCCTCAAACCCCTTCTCCTAGAACAGGAGCCCCCAGATTTTCTTCTGGAGCCCCGAAATCTCCTCCTGGAGCCCCCCAAATCTCCTCCTGGAACAAGAGTCTCCAAATCTCCTCCTGGAGGCCCCCCAAATCTCCTCCTGGAGCCCCCCAAATCCTCCTCCTGGAACAGGAGCCCCCAGATCTCCTCATGGCAAAAGAGCCCCCAGATTTTCTCCTGGAACCCCCAAACTCCTATCCCTGGAAAAGGATCCCCCAAGCCCCTCCTGGAGCCCCCCAAACCCTCCTTCAGGAACAAGAGCCCCCAAATTTTCTCCTGAAGCCCCCAAATCTCCTCCTGGAGCCCCCAAACCCCCTCTCCTGGATCAGGAACCCCCAAATCTCCTCCTGGAGCCCCCCCAGACTCCTCCTCCTGCAGCAGGCCCCAGAATTTCCACTGGAGCCCCTAAATCTCCTCTTGGAACAGGAGCCCCCAAACCCCTCCTGCTGGAACCCCCAAATTTCCTCCTGGAACCCCCAAATCTCTTCCTGGAGCCCCCAAACCCCTTCTCCTGGAACAGGAGCCCCCAGATTTCCTCCTGGAGCCCCCCAATCTCCTCCTGGAGCCCCCAGCCCTTCTCCCGGGGTGCCATCCCCTCCCCCAGGTGTGTTTGGTGCCCCCCAGGTCAATCCCTGTGCCCTCAAGGACCCCCCCAAATGCCCCCAGACCCCTCAGGGGGCTCCTTCCCCTCCCCTGCCCACACGCTGAGCCCCCCAGGATCCTGAACCCCCCACACCCCAACCCAGTGCCAGGGAGGTGCCAGGGAGGTGCCAGGGCTGTGACACGACCCCTCCTCAGTGCCAGGGGGTGCCAGGGCTGTGACACGACCCCTCCTCAGTGCCAGGGGGTGCCAGGGCTGTGACACGACCCCTCCTCAGTGCCAGGGTTGTGCCACAACCCCTCCCCAATGCCAGGAGGTGCCAGGGAGGTGCCAGGGCTGTGACATGACCCCCACCCAATGCCAGGAGAGGTGCCAGGGCTGTAGCATGACCCCAACCCAGTGCCAGGGCTGTGACATGACCCCCACCCAATGCCAGGAGGTGCCAGGGCTGTGACACGACCCCAACCCAGTGCCAGGGCTGTGACACAACCCCCACCCAATGCCAGGAGAGGTGCCAGGGCTGTAGCATGACCCCAACCCAGTGCCAGGGAGGTGCCAGAGAGGTGCCAGGGCTGTGACACGACCCCCACCCAATGCCAGGAGGTGCCAGGGCTGTGACACAACCCCAGCCCAGTGCCAGGAAGGTGCCAGGGAGGTGCCAGGGCTGTGACACGACCCCCACCCAATGCCAGGAGATGCCAGGGCTGTAGCATGACCCCAACCCAGTGCCAGGGAGGTGCCAGGGAGGTGCCAGGGCTCTGACACGACCCCCCCCCCCCTCTCAGTGCCAGGGCTGTGACACGACCCCCACTCAGTGCCAGGAGGTGCCAGGGCTGTCACACGACCCCCGCCACCCCCATTTCAGTGCCAGGGCTGTGACACGACCCCCACTCAGTGCCAGGGAGGTGCCAGGGCCATGACACGACCGCCCCCTGGCTGTGACACGACCCCTCCTCAATGCCAGGGGGTGCCAAGGCCGTGACACGACCCCAACCCAATGCCAGGGAGGTGCCAGGGCCATGACACGACCCCTCCCCGGTGCCAGGAGGCGCCAGGGCCGGGTGCCACCCCCCGCCCGCTGCCACCAGGACCCGGCCCGGGCTGTCCCCGTGCCTCACCTGTGTCAGCAGGGGGGTGCTGAGGGCAGAGCCCCCTCCCCGTGCCTGCAGCTGCCGCGGGTGCCCCTCGGTGCCCAGCAGGCTGAGGCTGGAGCCGTGCACGGCGCCGAAGGCGGGGCCGCGCCCGGGCGGGCACAGCACGGCCAGGTTGTTGTACAGCGCGGAGCTGCTGCTGCGCAGCGCCAGGCTGCGCTCCCGCCGGTACGGCCTGCGGGCACACACGGGTCACGGGCACCGGGGGGCACCGGGGGGCACCGCCAGGGGGGTGCGGGGCGGATTCTGGGGGGGCCGGAGCGGATCTGAGGGGTGGGGAGGGAATGGGGAGGGAATGGGGAGGATTCAGGAGGGGCCGGTGTGGGGCTGGGGATGGGTCCAGATGGGGAGGGGCAGATCTGGGGGGGCTGGGGGCAGATCCAAGGGGGTGCGGGGAGCTCCAGGGGGGGGGCTGGGGGTAGGTTCAGGTCAGGGGGGGGCAGATCAAGGGGAGAGAGGGGCAAATCCAGGGGGGCCGGGGGTATATCTAGGGGGGCTGGGGGTAGGTCCAGAGGAGCAGGGGGCAGATCCAGGGGGCTGGGGGTACATCCAGGAGAGTGGGGGACAGCTCCCAGGGGTCTGTGGAGCTCCAGGGTCTGGGGGTACATCCAGGGGAGGGGGGCAGATCCAGGGGTTTGAGGGCAGATCCAGGGGGCAGGGGGCAGATCAAGGGGAGGAGAGGGGCAGATCCAGGACTCTGGGGGCAGATCCACTCCTCTCCTCTCCCAGAGCCCCCCACAACCCCGGCCCGATCTCCTGTGCCAGGGACCCCAGCCCAGCCCCACCTCACGGACCCCCCGAGCCCTCCCCGAGCCCCCCGCCCTGCTCGTCCCGCCCCCGGTTCCCCTCAGTGCCCCCCGGTTCTCCCTGTTCCCCTCAGTGCCTCCCGATTCCCCCTCAGTGCCCCCCGGTTCCCTTCCGTGGCCCCGAGCCCCCTCAGTGCCCCTGGTTCTCCCCCGGTTTCCCCTCAGTGCCCCCTCAGCGCCTCCCGGTTCCCCTCAGTGCCCCCCGGTTCTCCGCGTTCCCCTTCAGTGCCCCCGGTTTTTCCCCCGTTCCCCTCAGTGCCCCCCGTTCCCCTCAGTGCCCCCCGGTTCCCCCCGTTCCCCTCAGTGCCCCCCGTTCCCCCTCAATGTCCCCGGTTCCCCTTCAGTGCCCCCCGGTTCCCCCCGTTCCCCTCAGTGCCCCCCGTTCCCCCTCAATGTCCCCGGTTCCCCTCAGCCCCCCCCCGTCTCCCCTCAGTGCCCCTGGTTCTCCCCCGGTTCCCCTCAGCGTCCCCGGTTCCTCTCAGCGCCCCCCGATCCCCTCAGTGCCCCTGCCCCCCCTCATTGCCCCCCGGTTCTCCCTGCTCCCCTCAATGTCAGCGCCCCCCCGGTCCCCTCCCGTTCCCCCTCAGTCCCCCCCGGTTCCCCCCGGTTTCCCCTCAGTCCCCCCCGGTTCCCCTCTAGCGCCCCCCGTTCCCCTCAATGTCCCCGGTTCCCCTCAGCCGCCCCCGTTCCCTCTCAGTCCCCCCCGGTTCCCCGCCGTTCCCCTCCCCCCCGCTCACCCGGTGCTTGCCGCCGCCATGGAGACGCGTCGCGGCGTGATGACGTACAGGCAACCGGCGCACGGTGATTACGTCACGTTGCCGTGGAGCCCAGGACGCCAAAGGGGCGGAGATGGCGGAGGTGGGACTGGGAGGGACTGGGAGGGACTGGGGGTACTGGGGGGACTGGGAGGGACTGGGGGAACTGGGAGGGACTGGGGGTACTGGGAGGGACTGGGAGGGACTGGGGGTACTGGGAGGGACTGGGAGGGACTGGGGGTACTGGGAGGGACTGGGGGGACTGGGAGGGACTGGGGGAACTGGGAGGGACTGGGGGAACTGGGAGGACTGGGGGAGACTGGGAGGGACTGGGGGGACTGGGAGGGACTGGGAGGGACTGGGGGAACTGGGAGGGACTGGGAGGGACTGGGAGGGACTGGGAGGCGGCGGAACGGGGCAGAGGGGGCGGGGGATGGCTGGGAGCAGATGAGGGATGCGGGGAGTTGGGGTGTGCTGGGACACACTGGGATATACTGGGGTGTACTGGGATGAGCTGGGAAGCCATGCTGGGGTGCGCTGGGAGGTAATGGGCTATACTGGGATGGACTGGGATGTACTGGGATGCACTAGGATGAACTGGGGGGCCATGCTGAGGTGGGATGGACTGGGCTGTACTGGGATGTACTGGGATGCACTGGGAGGTACTGGGATGAGCTGGAGAACCGTGGTGGGAGGTACTGGGCTATACTGGGATGTACTGGGCGATACTGGGGAGCCATGCTGAGGTGGACTGGGATACACTGGGCTATACTGGGATGAGCTGAGGGGCCATGTTGGGGTGGGCTAGACTGTACTGGGATGTGCTGGGATGAGCTGAGGGGCCACACTGGGGTGCACTGGGAAGTACTGGACTATACTGGGGAGCCATGCTGAGGTGAACTGGGAGGTACTGGGCTATACTGGAGTGTACTGGGATGTACTGGGAAGCCATGCTGAGGTGGGCTGGGGATGTATTGAGCTATATTGGGATGTACTGGGATGAGCTGAGGGGCCATGCTGGGCTGTGTGGCAGTGCACTGGTCCATACTGGGGCACACCGGTCCATACTGGGGCACACTGGTCCGTACTGGGGTGCAATGGGCTGCATGACAGTGGTCTGGTCCGTACTGGGACACACTGGGCCGCACTGGGACACACTGGGCTGCACTGGGACACACCGGTCCATACTGGGACACTCTGGTCCATACTGGGACACTCT
The DNA here is from genome assembly GCF_027579445.1 of Ammospiza nelsoni. Taxonomy (NCBI): domain Eukaryota; kingdom Metazoa; phylum Chordata; class Aves; order Passeriformes; family Passerellidae; genus Ammospiza; species Ammospiza nelsoni. Next base: position 5,982,468 of record NC_080636.1, read on the forward strand.
GGTCCATACTGGGACACACCGGGCCGCACTGGGACACACCGGGCCGCTCCCGGGGCACACAGGATCTCTCGGTGCCTCTGTCCCCGCACAGAAGGGGAAATCCCGCGGCGCCGGGGCCCGATCGAAGCAGGACAAGCCCCGGGCGCGGCCGTCCCGGCGGGGCTCCCCGCGGGGCTCGGGCCGCCCCTCGCCGCAGCCCGGCCCGTCCCCGGAGCCGCCGGAGCCGCTGGACGTGGAGCCGCTCCTGGACGAGCTCCTGCAGCGCGTCCTGGCCGAGGTGGCGCTGGCGGCCGTGGCTCGGCAGGTGAGGGACCCCTCCCCACCGTGATTCGGGGGGTTTTGGGGGCCCGGGGCCGCGGGCGGGCTCTCAGCGCCGTGTCCCCGTCCCCAGCGGGTGCCGTTCGCGGTGGCGCGGGCGCGGGATGCCATCCTGTTCGTGGCCGAGTGGCGCTTCCTGGTGCGCGATGACAAAGTCCCCGAGCCCGAGGGGGACCCGGAGCCCGAGCGGGACGGGGCCTGGAAGGAGGACGAGGAGCCCCCGGCCGGTGTTTGGGACTCGTGGACACCGGGCGTTGTCGCCGTCGCCGAGGCGTCTCCGCCCTCGGAAGAGGTGAGAGGGTCCCCGAGCCCCGGAGCCCGCCCGGGCCGCGGGATGGCGGTGTCACCGCACCCGTCCCCTCCGTCCCCTCTGTCCCCTCTGTCCAGCTCTCGTCCGAGGAGCTCTCCGAGGCAGAGGAGGCTCAAAGTCCGCCCGTGGGTCCTGGTGAGGCTCCCGGTGCTGCTCCCGCCGTGGATTCCCCTCGGCCCCGCGGTCCGGTCCCGTCCGGGGCTCTCCCGGTGACAGCCAAAGGTCCCGTCGGTCGCGACACCGCCGTGGGTGTCCCTCTGTCCCCGGGCCAGGTGAGGCGTGCCCCGATTCCCCCTCTCCGAGACCCCTCGGGCTGAGCCCCAGCGGTGTCACCCACACCGGGATGACCCCGACCCCGCACCCACACCGGGTCCCTCTGCCCGCCGTTCCAGTCCCGCTCCGCCGCCGCTCCCGTTCAGCCTCCCGGTCCGCGACCGCCGCCCCGCCCGAAGCCGCCCAGGGCTCCGCAGCCCCGCGAGCGCGGCCGCCGCCGCTCCCGGTCCCCCGGGAGGCGCCGCCAACCCTGCCGGCCCCCGCAGCCCCGGGCGGCCCCGCCGGTCGCGCCGCCACCCCCGGTTCCCCCTCCGGTCGCGCCCCCTCCCCCGGTTCCGCCGCCGGCCGCGCCCCCTGAACCCGCAGCACCGGCAGCACCGGAGCCCCGCGAGCAAGAGGCAGCACCGCCACCATCATCATCCTCCCGCTCCAGCGCGGCGTCCGTCCCCCCGCGGCGCCCCTCCCGCAGCCCCGGCGTGCCCCGGCTCGGTGCCCGGCGCGGCGCCTCCCGCTGGGTGCTGCCCGAGGTGAAGGTGCTGGACGTGAGCACCGAGGCCGAGCGGCCGCGCTTGGGAGCGTCCCGGAGCCGGTTACCGGTGCCGGGATCCCTCGTGCAGGTGATCCCGGGCACGGCCCGCGCCGCCAGGGCCGAGCCGCAGCTCTGCGACCCCTGGCTGGCCTCGGTGCGCCTGGCCCCCGGTGTCACCGTGCGCTGGGGACACTGCGAGCGCCGCGGGCCGGCTCTGGCGGGGCACGCCGGGGACGAGCAGGGGGACGAGGCGCTGAGGAGGGCGGAGAAGGACCTGAAGCCCATCCTGCCCTACCCGGAGTGCCGGCTCTCGGAGTACAGAGAGGCGGAGGAGTGGCAGGACAGCCCGCTGGAAACGGAGCGGCTCCCGGGGCCGCTCCTCCCGGCGCCCGGTCCCGCTCTGGGGGGGTCCGTGTCACCCCGGGTGTCGCCGGTGCAGTGGCTGGAACAGGCTGCGGCCTCGGGGGACCCTCCCGGAGATCGGGGGTCTTTTTCTCAGAAGTAAATAAAAAAAACACTAAAATGAGTTTTGCGGAGCTCACGGTGCCACCCGCACTTGGCGAGTCCCCGCAGCCCCTTTGTCCCCAAATGGGCGATGTGACGGCGTGGCTTTGGCCGGGGACATCCCGTCCTGGGGAACGGGGACGGGACGGGGCGGGCAGAGGCTGCTCGGAGCCTCCTCCGCCTTCCCGGGAGCTCCGGGCACAGTTCGGGGTCCCTCGCTGGGACTGTCCCCACCCCACAGGGACCTGCTCCAGCCCTGGAGTGTCCCCGCACTGCCCGAAGGGGACATCGGGGGACATCGCCCCTCCTGCAGCCGCCCCGGGGGGGCAGAGAGTCCGAGGCGGCGCGGGCGAGCAGCCCTGGGGACGCTGAGGTGGCACCGGGGACAGTGGTGTGACACGGGGAGCTTTACCTGTCCCCCGAGTGGCATTCATAGATACCCTCATTAGCATATCCGTGGGCGTGGTTTCAGCTCATTAGCATGAGGTGCCACGCCCCCGGGGTTTGCTATTCCTGTTCGGCACCAGGCGAGGCCTCAGGCGCGGATTTCGGCTCCTCATTAGCAGAGATAATTATGTGGGCGTGGCTTTCAGTTCCTAATTAGCGCCAGAGCGCGTTCACCGCTTAAGTGAGCGCTCATTGAGGGTTCAATCTGGCGGCCCTACATAACAGGGAACCCCCAAATCACCCATCCTATTCGTGACCCCATTTTTGCGCTGGTACAATTCCTCCCGCGTTACTCAACACGACAGAGGAACATTCCTCCCGTGTTACTCAGCACCGTAGGAACGTGTCGGGTCCAGCCTGGCAGAAACTGTTGGTGGAGGAAAACAAAGCCCAGGTGTCTTTACAGCACCACAGGTTGTTAAAAGGAATAAATGAGGTGTAATTTCCTGACAGGGTGGCCCAGGGGACAGTGGGGTGGCACGGGGGACACGTGTCTCACCCTCCTGCCTGCTCCAGCCACTCTGCTGTCCCCTCTCGGCTCCCTCCCGGAGCAGAGAGACCCGTGCCGTGCCGTGCCGTGCCGTGCCGTGCCACCGGCCGGGCAAAGGTCCCGCTGTGACCTCTGTCCCCAGCGCCACCCCGCTCCCGGCCATGGAGCTGCTGGGGGCTCTGAGCCCCCCGTGGTGGCTCCTGCCGCTCCTGCTGCTGGCCCTGCTGCTCCGGGCCACCCGCAGGAGCCCCTGGGACCCCCGCAAGTGTCCCGCCGACCTGACGGGCAAAACAGTGATTGTCACCGGAGCCAACAGCGGTGAGCAGGGAGGGACGGCGGGGACACGCGTGTGGGAGGCGGCGTGATGGCTGCGGGGTGACCTGCAGGGGACATGGGTGTCCCTTGGCCAGCCCAGGACCCCAGTCCCTGCTTTGGCTGCAGAAGAAGCTGGTGGCCACCCCTGGGCACTCACAGTGTGCTCCTGGTGCCCCCTGCTCACCTTCCTTAACTCGGGACCGTCAATGACTGACGGACAAGGCCACCACGGCCACCATGTCACACCAGGGGTGGGGTCACTGCTCCCACCTCTGTTCCGCTGCTGGAGATGCTGGGACCCCCAGGCTGGGGTTGGGATGTCCACACACATTTAGGGACAGAGTGACCCCACACGAGCTGGGCTCCATCCCCTCCCCAGCGCCCTCCATTCCCTGCTGGGAGGTTTTGGCTGTGCCAGGGGCTGCCCAAACCCGGGGACACCGACCCCAAAGGACCAGCGGGACCTGGCTGGCATCCCCCACACCCTCCCCATGTCCCGCAGGCATCGGCAAGTGCGTGGCCATGGAGCTGGCCCGCCGCAATGCCCGCACCATCCTGGCGTGCCGGAGCCCGGAGCGGGGCCAGGAGGCCGTGCGGGAGATCCGGGCGGCCACCGGGAACCCGGCGGTGCTGCTGAGGCTGCTGGACACCGGCTGCATGGCCTCGGTGCGAGCCTTCGCCGCCGCCGTGCTGCGGGAGGAGCCGCGCCTGGACGTGCTGGTCAACAACGCCGGAGTCACCGGTAGGTGCAAACCGGGCAAAACCCTCCAGGGGTGCAGAGCCCGTCCCGATGCCCACAGCGCTTCCCCACTATGGGGGCACCAGCTGTCCGTTTGTCTGTCTGCATTGAAGGCGTTTCAGACGGTAATTCTAAGCTGGGAGCTGGTGTTGACCTGTTGGAAGGAAGGAGGGCTCTGCAGAGACTCGGATGGTTTGGATGGATGGGCAGAGTGCAGCAGCATGGAGTTTAATGAGTCTGAGCAAGACTTCTACATTTTGGGCACAAAAATCCCCTACAGTGTTACAAACTGGGGACGGTGTTCAGGCAGAAAGGGACCTGGGGGTGCTGGTCCACAGCTGGTTGAACATGAGCCAGAAATGTGCCCTGGGGGCCAAGAAGGCAAATGGCTCCTGGGCTGGGTCAGGAATGGTGGGGCCACCAGGACCAGGGAGCTCATTCTGCCCATGAGGAATTGTGTGGCCAGCAGGACCAGGGAGCTCATTCTGCCCATGAGGAATTGTGTGGCCAGCAGGACCAGGGAGCTCATTCTGCCCATGAGGAATTGTGTGCCCAGCAGGAGCAGGGAGGTCATTCTACCCTTGTCCTGGGCACTGGTGAGGGCACACCTTGAGTGCTGTGTCCAGTTTTGTCCCCTCAGTTTGAGATGCTCAAACACAAGGCTGGTGAGGGGATTGGAACACAAACCCTGTGAGGAACATTTGAAGGAACTGGGGCTGTTCAGCCTGGAAAAGAGGAGGCTCAGAGGTGCCCTTATTGCTCTCTACACCTTCCTGAAGGGAGGTTTGGACAGCTGGGGTCGGTCTCTGACAGAACCAGAGGACACAGCCTCCAGCTACATCAGGGAAGGGATAGGTTGGATATTAGGAAGAAATTTTTCACCAAAAGAATAATAAAGCACTGGAATGCTTTTCCCAGGAAGGTGGTGGAATCACCATCTCTGGATGTGTTTAAAAAAAGCCTGGCCATGGCACTTGGTGCTGTAGTCTGGGTGAGGTGTGAGGGCATGGGTTGGACTGGATGATCTGAGAGGTCTCTCCCAGCCTCATCAATCTGTGTTTCTGTGTTCAGACTCAGGTGTTTATTATTTCTTATCAGTAAAACAATCTCACTACTGTGAATTGGGCAGTTTTTCATTAGAAGGCACAACATGGCCAACAATCTCCTGTTATAAGGTCCTTTAAGACTAAATTATCCAATTAAGAGCTGACACCTGGATTATTTTCCCTTTTAACCCAATAACTGATCCCAACATGGACTTTTCTGCCCAATTACAAAATGTCACCCAAACCCAAGAAGAAGAAGGAGGAAGAAGCAGCATGAAGAAGAAACCCAGGATGACACCCTGTGCCCTCCATCTTGCTGCCATCCACAACACACTAAAAATCCCAAACCCCAAATTTCTCACCCAGTGATACACCTACACTGCTCTCTATAATCTATTTCACACTTTTGTGGATTCCAGTCTATTCTGGAGTCTAGGAAACTTTCTCCATGAATGAGGATCAGAGTCAGTGCTGCCCTGGGGATCAGGTCACCCCAGAGCAGACACAGAAATATTCCCAATGCCCTGGGTTTCCTCACCCACCCTCCTTTCAGGGCTGCCCTTCACCATCACGTCGGAAGGACTGGAGCAAACCTTCGCCACCAACTACCTGGGCCACTTCCTGCTCACCAACCTGCTCGTGGGTGAGTGCAGGGCTTGGGGCAGTCAGGGGGGCTCTGGGGACTCCACATTGGTATAATTACCAATTAATAATTGGTCATTATTGGTATAATTACCAATATAGCTGGAGGGATGTGCCTTGGATCGTCTGGCACGAACCAAATAGCGGCACTGTGGTGTTTCACCCCAGAGCCACTTTTGGCCGGCTGGATGTGTGGTGTTTCACCCCAGAGATACTTTTGGCCGGCTGGATGTTGGAGCTGGGCATGTGGAGAGAAGTCCAGGCATGCCAGGGCTCTGGTGGTGGTGGGATGGAGCTTCCTCTCATAGAGGATCTGCTCCTCAGGTTTCCCTCTGCCAGAGAAGCTTTAAGGCGATGGTGAAGGAAAGGAGTCTGTTCTGATGGAGGGTTTGGATCCAGAGCTTTATTGTGGCCCTCAGGCCTCTGAATCCAACAACTCCTCCAACAGAACTCCCCAAAACACGTGGCTGCTCTTTTACCCGAGGGAGAGGAGGAGGGAAAGGGTAGGAGCCACCAACCAGGTACACAGGAGGAGGTCTCAAAGGACAAAGGACACCTGGATGGCCCAATGCCCCCCAGGGGTGGAGGCATCTTTTGAATTCTGCCAATTCTCTTCTGGAATGCCAGGATTGACAGACAGTGCTGGGAGGGGTCAGGAGAGGAGACTGGCACACCTGGCAGGGGATTATCAGGGGTATTGATGCAAACCACGGCATGGCACCGCAACACCAACCCCTGCTTGGCACAGAGCTGCTGAAGGCCTCGGCGCCCGCCCGGGTGGTGAACGTGTCGTCGTTCCGGCACAGCGCGGGCACGGCCGACAGCGGGTACCTGACGGGGCAGCGGCGCCCGGGCGGGCACGACGCCGCCTACAACAGCACCAAGCTGATGAACGTGCTCTTCACCGCCGAGCTGGCACGGCGCCTGCAGGGCACAGGTGGGTGCTGGGCCGTGCCACCCTGTGCCAACTCCCTGTGCCAGATCTCAGGGGCTGCCGGCAGAGCTGGGGAGTCTGAGAGACTCGCTGGGATGCCCCAAGGATGGGAGTTCAGGCTGGGGGCTGCTCCCGTTGCTTCCTGAGGGATTTGGGGTCTCTGGGGTGCCACCCTGCTGATGGTGTGGCCTGGCAGGGGTGACAGCCAATGCGCTGAGCTCAGGTGTGGTGGGATTGGGGTCCCTGCAGTGCCACCCTGCTGACGGTGTGACCTGGCAGGGGTGACAGCCAATGTGCTGAGCCCGGGCATAGTGGGTTTGGGGCACTGGGGTGCCCACCCTGCTGACGGTGTGGCCTGGCAGGGGTGACAGCCAACGCACTGAGCTCAGGTGTGGTGGGTTTGGGGCACTGGGGTGCCATCCTGCTGACAGTGTGACCTGGCAGGGGTGACAGCCAACGCGCTGAGCCTGGGTATGGTGGGATTTGGGGTCCCTGAGGTGCCACCCTGCTGATGGTGTGACCTGGCAGGGGTGACGGCCAATGCGCTGAGCCCGGGCGTGGTGAGCACCAGCATCATGCGCCACTTCAGCCGGCCCGTGCGGGTGCTCTTCGCCCTCCTCCGGCCCTTCATGAAGGTGAGTGGGGCCGGTCCTGCCCATCCCGGGGGCAGCAGGGTGGGTGGCAGGGTGGTGCCAGCCCCCTCCTCACCCCCATTTCCCCACAGTCACCCCAGCAGGGCGCTGCCAGCACCATTTTCTGCTCCATCTCGGAGGAAGCCGAGGGCATCAGCGGGAAATATTTCGACAGCAGCTGCCGGCTGGCGCTGCCCTCGGAGCTGGCCCGCGATGCTGCGCTGGCTCGGAAGCTCTGGGAGGCATCAGAGCGGCTGACAGGGCTCACAGAGCAGGGCTGAGCCACCGGGATGTCACCTCTCAGCGCGGGAATGGGGACATGGAAGCTCGGGGAGGCATCGGAGCGGCTGACAGGGCTCACAGAGCAGGACTGAACCACCGGGATGTCACCCCTCAATGGGAGCACAGGGACACTGCTGCTCTGCTCCCCCTGTGCTGCCGAGGGGACAACGCGGTGCTGTCCAGCTGTGACAGTGACACTTTTATTAAAAACCCCGTCGCTACTCCCAGGTGATGTCCAGCTCCAGGCGCTGCTTCCTCACCTCGTGCAGGAAGCTGTCGTAGTCGCGCCGGTGGATGTCGGGGCAGCGCGACAGCTCCAGGCGCCGCAGGGGCCCCTCGGTGCCCAGCAGGTGCCACACGGTGCCCGGGCACACGCGGCTCCCGGCCAGCGACAGCTCCCGCAGCTCCCGCAGCCCCGGCAGCGCCGGCTCCAGCACCGAGTCCAGCGGGAAGGGCAGCGCCAGCAGGCGCAGGGTTTGCAGCTGGGGGGCCCCGCAGAGCAGCGAGGCCAGCGTGGAGCTCAGCACGGGCCCGTGCGAGGCTGGAACGGGCCCGGCCAGGCTCAGCGTGAAGCTCTGGAGCCGGGGCAGCCCCCGGGGCAGCAGGTCGGTGGCCCAGCGCGGTGGTGGGGCAGGGGGTTCCTCCTCCTCGGGGGGCTCCTGGTGGGTGTGGGGGTCTGGTGGTGCCTCCAGCTCGGCGGTGAAGCTCTGCAGGCTGGGGCAGCTGGCGAGGAGGGCGGGCAGCGACAGAGGGTCCCAGCAGGTGAAGCCGTGCAGGGTCAGGGCACGCAGGCGGGTGCCCAGGCTCTGTGCCAGGGGCAGCAGCGCTGCCAGCGCCCGGCCGTGCCGCCCGGAGCAGCCCAGAGTCACTCGGGACAGGCAACGCCAGCCCTGCAACTCCCGGAGCCCTGAGGAGCCGGGATTGTCCCCAAGCCACGCGCTGAGCTCCTCGGCTTGGGGACACACGGCGTGCACGGTGCTCAGGGCGTCCTCCTGCACCTCCTCCAGCTGCCGCAGGGGCAGCGTGAGCGGGGCTCCCTCCCCTGCAGCCCCCCGGCTCCGCGCCAGCTCCTCCAGCGAGGGGAATCCCTCGGAGTCCTCGGTGCCACCCAGCTGCCCCGAGTGCAGCAGGCACAGGGCATCCTGCAGGGCACCGTGCGCCAGCACCTCCAGGCACGGCAGCGCCAGCAGCAGGAAGGCCACGGCAGCCACCGCGTCGCCGTCCCCGGCGTGCTCCAGGTCGCGGGCCAGCAGCACACGGAGCGCGGGGCAGCCCGGGCTCCGCTCGGCGGGGTCGTAGCCCAGGTGGCGCAGGGCGCGCGGTGTCACCTTCCTGCAGCCGCTGACATCGAGCTCCCGCAGGTGGCGGCAGCAGGAGCCCACGGCCGACAGCACCTGGAGGTTGGCCTGGGTGTGGGCCAGCCCCAGGCGGCGCAGGCGGGGCAGCCCCTCGGCCACGTCCACCAGCACGGCCGGGGACAGGCGCCCGCAGCCGCCCACATCCAGCACCCTCAGACCCTGCGGGCACACGGGGACAGCCTCAGGGGCGGGCAGGGGGCACTGTGCCACCCTCACCCCCTGCGAGACTCAGAGAGGGTGGGCAGGCACTGTGTGCTCCCACTGTCCCAGCCCCTTGGCACATGGATGATGGCACCCCCAGCCCCATGGATGGTGGGCACCCCAAGCTCTAATCTCCTTATCCCATGGAAGGTGGGCACCCCCAGCCCCACAAAGAATGGGCACTCCTTTCCCACTCTCTCATCCCCTTAGAGAGTGGTCACACCCAACCTCACTCCCCCTGCCCCACACACCATGGCACTCCCAGAGTGTTGTCACCCCCTGCCCCATGGATGGTGAGCACCCACCCCAAGCTCTATCTCCCCTGCCCTATGGAAAATGGGCACCACCAGCCCTACAGAGGATGGGCACTCCTGTCCCACTCTCTCATCCTCTAGAGGGGTCACACCCGGCCTCCCTCCCTGCCCCACACACCTTGGCACTCCCAGTGTTGTCACGTCCTGCCCCAGGGATGGTGAGCACCCACCCCAAGCTCCATCCCCCTGCCCTATGGAAGGTGGGCACCCCCGGCCCTACAAAGGATGGGAACCCCTGTGCCACCTTCCCATCCCCTTAGAGAGTGGTCACACCCAGCCTCACTCCCTGCCCCACACACCATGGCACTCCCAGAGTGTTGTCACCTTCTGCCCCACGGATGGTGAGCACCCACCCCAAGCTCTATCCCCCTTACCCCATGGAAGGTGGGCACCCCCAGCCCTACAAAGGATGGGCACCCCTGTGCCACTGTATCCCCTAGAGGGGGTCACACCCAGTCTGACTCCCCCTTCCCCACAGCCCTGCTGCCCAGAGTGTTGTCACCCCATTACCCCATGGATGGTGGGCACCCCCATCCCCCTGCCCTCTCTCCCAGCCCCGCCCCGTGCCCACCTGGCAGCGCAGCACGACGAGGTGCCCCAGGGCATTGTTGGCCAGGCCAGGGCAGGCCGTGAGGCTGAGCTGGCGCAGGTGTGGCAGCAGCAGCAGGTGCAGCGCCGCCCTCGACAGCCGCCGGCTCGTGCCCAGCAGCCGCAGCAGCTCCTGCACCAGCCCGCAGGCTGGGGGGCACAGCGGGGTCAGCCGGGCCTGGGGACACCCCCTGCCACCCACGGGGGTCCCAGGGGTCCGGGGCACCCCACAGAGCTCACCCAGGTCGTTGAAGGGCCCCACGAGGAAGCGGAACTGGTACTCGTCCAGGTAATTGTCACTGTAGTCCTTGGCCCAGAGGCTCTGCATGTGCTGGGCCAGGCTCTGCAGGCACAGCGAGGTCAGCGTGGGCACTGCCCGCCGCTGGGGCATCCCTGCAGGGCACAGGGACAGGCACAGTCACCATGGGCACTGCCCGCCGCTGGGGCATCCCTGTGTGGGCACAGGCACAGTCACCATGGGCACTGCCCGCCACTGGGGCATCCCTGCAGGGCACAGGGAGTCACTGTGGGCACTGCCCGCTGCTGGGGCATCCCTGTGTGGGCACAGGGAGTCACTGTGGGCACTGCCCGCCACTGGGGCATCCCTGCAGGGCACAGGGAGTCACTGTGGGCACTGCCCGCCGCTGGGGCATCCCTGCAAGGCACAGAGACAGGCACAGTCACCATGGGCACTGCCCGCCGCTGGGGCATCCCTGTGTGGGCACAGGGACAGTCACCATGGGCACTGCCCGCCGCTAGGGCATCCCTGTGTGGGCACAGGGACAGTCACTGTGGGCACTGTGCCACCAGGACATCCCCGGGACAGGGGGGAAAAAAAATGGGGAAATGGGGAAAAGAGCCCTGGGAAATGGGGAAAAACCCTGGGAAGTGGGAAAAGAGATGGGAATTTGGGAAAAATCCCTGGGAAATGGGGAAAAAAACCTGGGAAATAACCCAGGAAATGGGAAAAAAACCTGGGAAATAGGGGAAAAATCCCTGGGAAATGGGGAAAAAACCTGGGAAATAACCCAGGAAATGGGAAAAAAACCTGGGAAATAGGGGAAAAATCCCTGGGAAATGGGGAAAAAAAAACCTCTGGAAAATAAGGGAAATAACCCAGGAAATGGGAAAAGAATCCCAGGAAATGGAAATGGGGGAAAACCCGGGAAATGGGAGAAAACTCCAGGAAATGGGAAAAGAATCCTGGGAAATGGGGAAAGAGCCCTGGGAAATGGGGAAAGAGCCCTGGGAAATGGGGAAAAGTCCTGGGAAATGGGGAAAAAACTTGGGAAATGGGGAAAAGTCCTGGGAAATGGGGAAAAACCCTGGGAAATGGGGAAAAGAGCCCTGGGAAATGGGGAAAGAGCTCTGGGAAATGGGGAAAGGGCCCTGGGAAATGGGGAAAAGTCCTGGGAAATGGGGAAAAGAGCTCTGGGAAATTGGAAAAACAATGGGAAATGGGGAAAAAAGTTCAGGTACTGGAAAAGGAGCCGGTGGGACAGGAGGAGACCCCCGGGAATCGGGAAAGCCCCTCCAGGAAGCGGCCGAGGAACAGGGAGAGAGCTCTGGGACACGGTGAGTAATCAGGGCAGGGCTGTGTCACTGTCACTGTCACCAGGGCAGGGCCGTGTCACTGTCACTGTCACCGGGGCAGGGCCGTGTCACTGTCACCGGGGCAAGGTCCAATGGGAACTGCCATGGGCAGCAGTGGGACACTGGGGATGGGACACAGGAGATGGGACACTGGGGATGGGACACTGGGAATGGGACAGAGGGGATGGGACACAGGGGATGGGACACAGGGGATGGGACATTGGGGATGGGACAAAGGAGATGGGACATTGGGGATGGGACACTGGGAATGGGACATTGGGGATGGGACACAGGGGATGGGACACTGGGAATGGGACAAAGGAGATGGGACACTGGGAATGGGACACTGGGGATGGGACACGGGATGGGACATTGGGGATGGGACATTGGGGATGGGACATTGGGGATGGGACACTGGGGATGGGACACCAGGGATGGGACACTGGGAATGGGACATTGGGGATGGGACACTGGGGATGGGACACTGGGAATGGGACACTGGGGATGGGACACGGGATGGGACACAGGGGATGGGACACTGGGAATGGGACACGGGATGGGACATTGGGAATGGGACATTGGGGATGGGACACTGGGGATGGGACACTGGGGATGGGACACTGGGAATGGGACACAGGGGATGGGACACAGGGGATGGGACATTGGGAATGGGACACAGGGGATGGGACACTGGGAATGGGACACTGGGGATGGGACACTGGGAATGGGACATTGGGAATGGGACACTGGGAATGGGACACAGGGGATGGGACGCCATGAGGGGACATTAGGATGGGACAGTGGGGATGGGACACAGGAGATGGGACATTGGGAATGGGACACCAGGAATGGGACACTGGGATTGGGACATTGGGAATGGGACACTGGGAATGGGACACAGGGAATGGGACATTGGGGATGGGACACTGGGGATGGGACACCAGGGATGGGACACTGGGAATGGGACATTGGGGATGGGACACTGGGGATGGGACATTGGGGATGGGACAAAGGAGATGGGACATTGGGGATGGGACACAGGGGATGGGACACTGGGAATGGGACACTGGGGATGGGACACGGGATGGGACATTGGGGATGGGACATTGGGGATGGGACACTGGGGATGGGACATTGGGGATGGGACATTGGGGATGGGACATTGGGGATGGGACACTGGGAATGGGACACTGGGAATGGGACACAGGGGATGGGACACTGGGAATGGGACACTGGGGATGGGACACGGGATGGGACATTGGGGATGGGACATTGGGGATGGGACATTGGGGATGGGACACTGGGAATGGGACACTGGGGATGGGACACATGGGATGGGACACTGGGGATGGGACACTGGGAATGGGACACTGGGGATGGGACATTGGGGATGGGACACGGGATGGGACATTGGGGATGGGACACTGGGAATGGGACATTGGGAATGGGACACTGGGAATGGGACACCGGGAATGGGACAGTGGGGATGGGACACAGGAGATGGGACATTGGGAATGGGACACCAGGAGGGGACATTGGGAATGGGACATGGGGATAGGGCACCGGGAAGGGACATTGGGATGGGACACCAGGGATGGGACAGCGGGGATGGGACACAGGAGATGGGACATTGGGAATGGGACATTAGAATGGGACACCAGGAGGGGACATTGGGATGGGATATTAGGATGGGACATTGGAGATGGGACACAGGGGATGGGACACGGGATGGGACATTAGGATGGGACACCAGGAGGGGACAGCAGAAATGAGACACCAGGGAGGGGACATTGGGATGGGACAGTGGGGATGAGACACGGGATGGGACACAGGGAATGGGACACGGGATGGGAAACCGGGGATAGGACACTGGGGATGGGACATTGGGGAAGGGACACCAGGAATGGGACACGGGGATGGGACACGGGATGGGAGCGATCACGGGGACGGGCCCAAACCCTTCCCGGAGGTTCCGGATCGGGTCCATCAGGGAAATCCCAAGGGAGGCAATTCCCCCCTTCCTTCCATCGGCCCCTTCCATTGGGGACCCTCGCTGACCTTGAGACCCCCCCCGCACTTTGGGGTCCCCTCTGCCCGCTCCCCTCCCCTCCCCAAACCCCAAAATCCCAATCAGAACCGCGACCAGAACCCAACCCCAACCAAACCCCAAGAACACCCACGCCGTTCCCATGGCAACACATCCCGCCACCCCCCATTGCTGCGGGCGAGCCGCGCCAGCCCGGGAGCACTCACCGAGAGCCGCTCGATCCCGTCCCGCCGCGTTGCTTCCTCCTCCTTCTCCTTTTCCTCCTCATCCTCCTCCCCGGGCCTGGCCCCGCCATCACTTTCGCTGCCTTCACTTTGCTCACTGCGCATGCGCAAAGCGTGAAGACCCTTCCGCCTTTACTGCCCTCACGGGCTGCCCAATGCCCTGCCTGACTCCCAGCGCGGCCATACAGGCAGGGCGCGGGGGGCCTGATGTGTCAGGCATAGCGCAGGCAGCCCGCGGGGGCTTTGTTACCTTCCGCCCTTACTGCCCTCACGGGCTGCCCAATGCCCTGCCTGACTCCCAGCGCGGCCATACAGGCAGGGCGGGGGTGCCCGATGAGTCAGGCATAGCGCGGGGCAGCCCGCGGGGGCTTTGTCACCGGGCGGGGTCGACGGTACCGGGAGCGGCCGGGCCGGAGGTACCGGGGGAGGCCTGAGGGGTTCGGGGGCTCCCGGGTAACGGCGGGGATGCGGATTTGGGGCGGGAGATGTGGATTTGAGGCGGGAGAGAGGCAGGGAGGAGCGGCGGTGGCGGTGCGAGGCCGAGGGTCCTTCGTTGTGAGGGCTCTGAGGGGGTCCGTGAGGGGACTGGGGGCTCTGAGGGGGTTCAAAGGATCTGCCTGTGCGTAAAGGGGATTTTAGGGGATTTTAGGGGATTTAGGGGCGTTCGAGGAGGTTTAGGGGTGTACGGAGGGATGCATAAGAGATTTGTGCGGGGTTTATGGGGGTTTCTTGAGGGATGCACGAGAGATTTGGGGTTTATGGGGTCTAAAAGGGTTTTGGGGGATCCTGACGTGGTTATGGGGGTGATTTAGGGGTGTGTGGTTGGATCTGGGGGTATTTAGGGGCTGGGAGCGGTTTATGGGGTGTGAGGGTGTCTTGGGGGGGGTCTTTGGGGGCATTTTGGGGCGTGTTGAGTCATTTAAGGCTGTTTTGGGGGGATTTAGATGTTTTTAGGGGCATTTAGGGTTTCTGGGTGGGTCTATATGGATAAATGTGGGGATTTTGGGCGGTTTGGGGGCATTTAGGGCTATTTGAAAGGGATTTAGGGTTTTGGGGGCAATTAGGGCTGTTTGTAGCATATTTAGGGGTGTGTTGAGCCGTTTACGGAGGATTTAGGGTTGTTTGGGGCTTTTTGGGGTTGTGGGAAAGTCTGTAGGGGTTTTAGGGGGATTTGGGGCTGTTTGGAGGTGATTTAGGGATGTTTTGGGGGATTTAGGGGCATTTGAAAGGGATTTAGGGGTTTCTAGGGGTAGTTTGAGGTTGTGGAAGGGTCTGCAGGGATATTTAGGGGTCTTGGGGTGGATTTGGGGGTGTTTTGAGGGCATTTAGGGCTGTTTGGGGAGGATTTAGGGGATTTTAGGGGCATTTTGGGGTTGTGGGGGTCTGCAGGGGCATTTAGGGCTGTTTAGGGGTTATTTAGGGGCATTTTGGGGGCATTTAGGGCTGTTTTGGGGGCAATTAGGGGTGTTTAGGGGCATTTAGGGCTGTTTTGGGGGGATTTAAGGATTTTGTGGGGGGTTTAGGGCTCTTTTGGGGCATTTAGGGCTGTTTGGGTTCTGTGTGAGGGGTCAGTGATGGGATTTAGGTTTGGGATTGACAAGGTGGCAATGACCCAGCCTGGAGCTAATTAACACCCGGGCTAATTAGGGGGAGCTCATTAAGGGTGCTAATGTGGGAGATTCCCACTCAAAATCCAGGAGATTTTGGGATTTTGTGTGACCCGCCCTCATTAATCCCATATAAACAATGAATTCCCATTAATTAATTCCCAATAAGCAATTCCCATTAATTAATACCCAATAATTAATTCTCAATAATGAAATCCCAAATCCCACTGGGAAATCCCAAATCCCACTGGGAAATCCCAAATCCCATTGAGAAATCCCAAATCCCTTCAGGAAATCCCAAATTCCCACAGGAAATCCCAAATCCCAATGGGAAATCCCAAATCCCGCTGGGAAATCCCAAATCCCGCTGGGAAATCCCAAATCCCGCTGGGAAATCCCAAATCCCAATGGGAAATCCCAAATTCCCATTGAGAAATCCCCTATCCCACTGGGAAATCCCCAATCCCACTGGGAAATCCAAAATTCCCAATGAGAAATCCCAAATCCCAATGAGAAATCCCAAATCCCGCTGAGAAATCCCAAATCCCTTCAGGAAATCCCAAATCCCGCTGAGAAATCCCAAATCCCGCTGAGAAATCCCAAATCCCACTGACAAATCCCAAATTCCCATTGAGAAATCCCAAATCCCACTGGGAAATCCCAAATCCCACTGGGAAATCCCAAATCCCATTGAGAAATCCCAAATCCCACTGACAAATCCCAAATTCCCATTGAGAAATCCCAAATCCCATTGAGAAATCCCAAATCCCACTTAGAAATCCCAAATCCCTCTGAGAAATCCCAAATCCCGCTGAGAAATCCCAAATCCCCACTGAGAAATCCCAAATCCCACTGACAAATCCCAAATTCCCATTGAGAAATCCCAAATCCCATTGAGAAATCCCAAATCCCACTTAGAAATCCCAAATCCCTCTGAGAAATCCCAAATCCCGCTGAGAAATCCCAAATCCCCACTGAGAAATCCCAAATCCCACAGAGAAATCCCAAATCCCTTCAGGAAATCTCAAATTCTTTCAGGAAATCCCAAATCCCAATGAGAAATCTCAAATCCCACCAGGAAATCCCAAATCCCGCTGAGAAATCCCAAATCCCTTCAGGAAATCCCAAATCCCACTGACAAATCCCAAATCCCACTGACAAATCCCAAATCCCAAATCCCAGTGGGAAATCCCAAATCCCGCTGGGAAATCCAAAATTCCCAATGAGAAATCCCAAATCCCACATGGGAAATCCCAAATCCTGCTGAGAAATCCCAAATCCCACTGGGAAATCCCAAATCCCGCTGAGAAATCCCAAATCCTGCTGAGAAATCCCAAATCCCACTGAGAAATCCCAAATCCCTCTGAGAAATCCCAAATTCCCATTGAGAAATCCCAAATTCCCATTGGGAAATCCCAAATTCCCACTGACAAATCCCAAATCCCCACAGGAAATCCCAAATTCCCATGGAGAAATCCCAAATCCCGCTGAGAAATCCCAAATCCCACTGAGAAATCCCAAATCCTGCTGAGAAATCCCAATTCCCGCTGAGAAATCCCAAATCCCAATGGGAAATCCCAAATCCCCACAGGAAATCCCAAATTCCCATTGAGAAATCCCAATGAGAAATCCCAAATCCCACTGGGAATTCCCAAATTCCCATTGAGAAATCCCAAATTCCCATTGAGAAATCCCAAATCCCACTGAGAAATCCCAAATTCCCACCCCATTTCCCGGAGATTTTTGGGGTTTTCTTGTAGGGTTTTCAAAAATCCCAAAGAATTCCTGGAATTTTTTGGGGTTTTTTTTTGGGATTTTGGGGTTTCTTTTTGCTCCCTCCGTTCCCAAACTTGGAGCTTTTGGGATCAAGCACAAAAATTTACGATTTTAGGGGATTTCAAGGGGAAATGAGGGATTTTCTGGGATTTATGGGATTTATAGGATTTCAGGGAGGTTCTGCAGGGCCTGGGGGGTGCAGAGCTCTGCCCTGTTTTTCTGGGATTTGGGGTTTTTTGAGGGATTTGGGGTTTTTTGAAGAATTTGGGGTTTTTTTTTGAAATAATGGGTTTTTTTAGAAGTAATGGGGTTTTAAAGGATTGGGGTTTTTTGAAGAAATGGGGTTTTGATAGAATGGGATTTTTGGGAGGGATTGGGGTTTTTTAGGAAATGGGGTTTTGGTGGATTGGGGTTTTTTGATGGATTGGGGTTTTTTGGAGGGATTAGGGGTTTTTTTTAGGAAATGGGGTTTTAAAGGATTGGGGGTTTTTGAGGGAATGGGGTTTTGATGTATTGGGGTTTTTTTGGAGGGATTGGGGTTTTGATTGATTGGGGTTTTTTTGGAGGAAATGGGGTTTTGAAATAATGGGGTTTTTAGGAGGGAATGGGGTTTGGATAGTTTGGGGCTTCGAGGGATTGGGGTTTTTTGGCTGGATTGGGGTTTTTTGAGGAATTGGGGTTTTGAAGGAATGGGGTTTTTTGGAGGAAATGGGGTTTTGATGAATTGGGGTTTTTTGGCTGGATTGAGGTTTTGATGGATTGGGGGTTTTTGAGGGATTGGGATTTTTTTCCTGGGATTGGGGTTTTGATAGAATGGGATTTTTAGGAGGGATTGGGGTTTTGATGAATTTGGGGTTTTTTGATGGATTGGGGTTTTTTTGGAGGGATTGAGGTTTTTTAGGAAGGAATGGGGTTTTGGTAGAACGGGATTTTTTTGAGGGATTGGGGTTTTTTTTGCAGGGAATGGGATTTTAAGAATGGGGTTTTTTGGAAGGATTAGGGTTTTTGAGGAAATGGGGTTTTGATAGAATGGGGTTTTAAGGAGGGATTGGGGTTTTATGAATGGGGTTTTTATGGATTGGGGTTTTGAGGGATTGAAGTTTTTGGAAGAAATGTTTTTTTTTTTTTTGCAGAGATTGGGGTTTTGATAGAATGGGGGTTTTTTGAGGAAATGGGGTTTTGATAGAATGGGGTTTTTTTGAGGAAATGGGGTTTTGGTAGAATGGGGTTTTTTGGAGGAAATGGGGTTTTTATGGATTGGGGTTTGGATGGATTTGGGTTTTGATGGAATGGGGTTTTTTTGAGGGATTGGGGGTTTTATGAATGGGGTTTTTTTGCAGGGATTGGGGTTTTTTGAGGAAACGGGGTTTTGATAGAATGGGGTTTTTTGAGGGATTGGGGTTTTGATGGATTAGGTATTTTTTGAGGAAATGGGGTTTTTGAGGAAATAGGGTTTTTAGGAGGGATTGGGGTTTTATGAATGGGGTTTTTATGGATTGGGGTTTTGATGGATTGAAGTTTTTGGAAGAAATGTTTTTTTTTGCAGGGATTGGGGTTTTGATAGAATGGGGTTTTTGAGGAAATGGGGTTTGGATAGAATGGGGTTTTTAGGAGGAATTGGGGTTTTTATGGATTGGGGTTTGGATGGATTTGGGTTTTGATGGAATTGTTTTTTTTTTTTGAGGGATTGGGGGTTTTATGAATGGGGTTTTTTTTTGAGGGATTGGGGTTTTTTTGCAGGGATTGGGGTTTTTTTGAGGAAACAGGGTTTTGATAGAATGGGGTTTTTTGAGGGATTGGGGTTTTATGAATGGGGTTTTTATGGATTGGGGTTTTGATGGAATTGTTTTGTTTTTTTTTTGAGGGATTGGAGGTTTTATGAATTGGAGGTTTTTTGAGGGATTGGGGTTTTTTTTGCAGGGAATGGGATTTTAAGAATGGGGTTTTTTGGAAGGATTAGGGTTTTTGAGGAAATGGGGTTTTGGTAGAATGGGGTTTTAAGGAGGGATTGGGGTTTTATGAATGGGGTTTTTATGGATTGGGGTTTTGAGGGATTGAAGTTTTTGGAAGAAATGTTTTTTTTTTTTTGCAGAGATTGGGGTTTTGATAGAATGGGGGTTTTTTGATGGATTGGGGTTTTTTGGAGGAAATGGGGTTTTGATAGAATGGGGGTTTTAGAGGAATTGGGGTTTTTATGGATTGAGGTTTTTTGAGGAAATGGGGTTTGGATAGAATGGGGTTTTTTGGAGGAATTGGGGTTTTTATGGATTGGGGTTTCGATGGATTTGAGTTTTGATGGAATTGTTTTTTTTTTTTTTGAGGGATTGGGGGTTTTATGAATGGGGTTTTTTTTGAGGGATTGGGTTTTTTTTGCAGGGATTGGAGGTTTTTTGAGGAAATGGGGTTTTGATAGAATGGGGTTTTTTGGAGGAAATGGGGTTTTTGTGGATTGGGGTTTGGATGGATTTGGGTTTTGATGGAATTGGTTTTTTTTTGAGGGATTGGGGTTTTTTTGCAGGGATTGGGGGTTTTTTGAGGAAATGGGGTTTTGATAGAATGGGGTTTTTTGAGGGATTTGGGGTTTTTTTTTTGAGGAAATGGGGTTTTTTGAGGGATTGGGGTTTTGATAGAATGGGGTTTTTGAGGAAATGGGGTTTTTTGAAGGATTGGGTTTTTGAGGAAATGGGGTTTTTTAGAGGGATTTGATGGATTTGGGTTTTCATGGAATGGGTTTTTTTTGATGGATTGGGATTTTTTGCAGGGATTGGGGTTTTGATAGTTTGGGTTTTTTTTGAGGGAATGGGGTTTTGATGGATTGGGATTTTTTGCAGGGATTGGGGTTTTGGTAGAATGAGGTTTTTTGAGGAAATAGGGTTTTGGTAGAATGGGGTTTTTGGATGAAATGTTTTTTTTGGAGGGATTGGGGTTTCACAAACGGGCTTTTTTGAGGGAATGGGGTTTTTCAGGAATTGGGATTTTTTGCAGGGATTGGGGTTTTTGAGGAAATAGATTTCTTTGAGGAAATGGGGTTTTGATAGAATGGGATTTTGGGCAGGGATTTGGGGTTTTATGAATGGGGTTTTTTGCAGGGAATGGGGTTTTGAAATAATGGGGGTTTTAGGAGGGATTGGGATTTTGATGTATTGGGGTTTTTTGGAGGGATTGGGGTTTTTTTTAGGAAATGGGGTTTTGATAGATTGGGGTTTTTGAGGAAATGGGGTTTTGATAGAATGGGGTTTTTTTGAGGGATTGGGTTTTTTTTGCAGGGATTGGGTTTTTTTTGGGGAAATGGGTTTTTTTTTAGGAAATGGGGTTTTGATAGATTGGGGTTTTTGAGGAAATGGGGTTTTGAAATAATGGGGTTTTTAGGAGGGAATGGGGTTTTGATGTATTGGGTTTTTTAGGAGGGATTGGGGTTTTTTGGAGGATTGGGGTTTTTTGGCTGGAAGTGGGGTTTTTTTTGAGGGATCAGAGTTTTTTGGGGTTTTTTGGAGGGATTGAGGTTTTTTTTAAGGGATTGGGGTTTTTGAGGATTGTTTTTTTAGGAAATGTTTTTTTTTTGGAGGGATTGGGGTTTTCATGAATGGGATTTTTTTTGAGGAAATGGGATTTTGATGGATTGGGTTTTTTTGGGAGGGAATGGGGTTTTGATGGATTGATGGTTTTTGAGGAAATGGGGTTTTGATAGAATGGGGGTTTTTTGAGGGATTGGGGTTTTGATAGAATGGGATTTTTAGGAGGAATTGGGGTTTTTTGAGAGATTGAGGTTTTTTGGAGGGATTGGGATTTTTTTGAGGGATCGGGATTTTGATGGATTGGGGTTTTGATGCATTGGGACTTTTTGGTGGATTGGGGTTTGGGGTTTTGATGGATTGGAATTTTGATGGATTTGGGTTTTTTTGATGGATTGGGATTTTGATGGATTGGAATTTTGATGGATTTGGGTTTTTTCATGGATTGGGGTTTTGATGGATTGGGGTTTTTTCATGGACTGGGATTTTGATGCATTGGGGTTTTTTAAGGGAATGGGGCTTTTTAATGAATTGAGGTTTTGATGTCTTGGGTTTTTTTTTTTTTTTTTTTTTGAGGGAATTGGGTTTTGATGAATTGAAGTTTTGATGGATTGGGGTTTTTTGCAGGGTTTTTTTTTCTTTTTTTTGAGGGAACACGGTTTTGATGCATTGGGATTTTGATGGATTGAAGTTTTGATGGATTGGGGGTTTTTTGATGGATTGGGGTTTTGATGGATTTGGGTTTTTTCGTGGATTGGGGTTTTGATGGATTGGAATTTTGATGGATTTGGGTTTTTTCGTGGATTGGGGTTTTGATGGATTGAAGTTTTGATGGAATGGGGTTTTTTTGATGGATTGGAATTTTGCTGGATTTGGGTTTTTTCATGGATTGGGGTTTTGATGGATTGGAATTTTGACGGATTTGGGTTTTTTGATGGATTGGGATTTTGATGGATTGGGGGTTTTTTGATGGATTGGAATTTTGACGGATTTGGGTTTTTTGATGGATTGGGATTTTGATGGATTGGGGGTTTTTTGATGGATTGGAATTTTGATGGATTTGGGTTTTTTTGATGGATTGGAATTTTGATGGATTTGGGTTTTTTTGATGGATTGGGATTTTGATGAATTGAAGTTTTGATGGATTGGGGTTTTGATGGATTGAAGTTTTGATGGATTGGGGTTTTTTTGATGGATTGGAATTTTGATGGATTTGGGTTTTTTCATGGATTGGGGTTTTTTTGATGGATTGGGGTTTTGATGGATTGAAGTTTTGATGGATTTGGGTCCATGGGTTATGGAATGCCTCCCACCCTGCTTTCCCCCCCTCCCTGCCCTCATTCCCCTCCCTGGAGTGCAGAGCCAGCTCAGAAATCCCTTAAAGAACCAGGGAATGGAGTTGAAATCTCGGATTTGCTCTGAGCAACACCCGAGGCTTTGAGATGCTGCAAAGCCCGAAATTTCTGCTCCCACCACCCCAAAAAGTCCCGAGAATCCCCGAGCTGCTAAAGCCGCTCATCCCGGTGAGAGATTCCCACTGACCTCCGGCGGCTCCGGGCCTGCCTGCGCGGCCGAGCAGCGATCCCGGGAGGAGGAGGAAGAGGAGGATAAGCAGGAGGAGGAAGGAGGAGGAAGAGGAGGAGGAGGAGAAGGAGCAGGAGGAAGGTGGAGGAGGAGCAGGAGGAGGACGAGAAGGAGGAGGAAGAGGAGGACAAGCAGGAGGAGGAGGAGGAGGAGGAGGAGGAAGGAGCAGGAGGAGGAGGAGGAGCAGGAGAGGGAGGAGGAAGGAGCAGGAGGAAGGAGGAGGAGGAGGAGGAGGGAGGAGGAGAAGGAAAAGGAGCAGGAGGAAGGTGGAGGAGCAGGAGGAGGAGGAAGAGGAGGAGGAGGACGAGCAGGAGGAAGGTGGAGGAGGAGGAGGAAGGAGCAGGAGGGAGGAGGAGGAGGAGGAGCAGGAGGAAGGTGGAGGAGGAGGAGGAGCAGGAGGAAGGAGCAGGAGGAGGGGGGCGAGCAGGAGGAGGAGGAAGGTGGAGGAGGAGAAGGAGCAGGAGGAAGGTGGAGGAGAAGGAGGAGGAGGAGGAGGACGAGCAGGAGGAGGAGGAAGGAGCAGGAGGAGGAGGAAGAGGAGGAGGAGAAGGAGAAGGAGCAGGAGGAGGAGGAGAAGGAGCAGGAGGAGGAGGAGGAGGAAGGAGCAGGAGGAGGAAGGAGCAGGAGGAGGAGGAGGAGCAGGAGGAGGAGAAGGAGCAGGAGGAGGAAGGAGGGAGCAGGAGGAGGAGGAGGAGGAGCAGCAGGAGGAGGAGGAGGAAGGAGCAGGAGGAGGAGGAGGAAGGAGCAGGAGGAGGAAGGAGGGAGCAGCAGGAGGAGGAGGAGGAGGAGCAGGAGGAGGAGGAGGAAGGAGCAGGAGGAGGAGGAGGAAGGAGCAGGAGGAGGAAGGAGGGAGCAGCAGGAGGAGGAGGAGGAGGAGCAGGAGGAGGAGGAGGAAGGAGCAGGAGGAGGAAGAGGAGGAGCAGCAGGAGGAGGAGGAGGAGCAGGAGGGTGCGGGGGCTGCGGTGGTGCCGCGATGCAGCCGCAGCGCCGGGTGGGTCCGAGCGCCCCGTGCAGCTCCACAGGGGGAAATCGGGAAAAAATCAGGGGAAAAAATCGGGGAAAAGTTGGGGAAAATCGGGGAAAAAGTAGTGAAAAATTTGGGGGGAAAATCGGGGAAAAAATCGGGGAAGAAAATTGGGAAAAAATCAGGGGAAAATCGGGGAAAAATTCGGGGGAAAAAATCGGAAAAAAACTCGGGGAAGAAAATTGGGAAAGAAAATCGGAGCAAAAAATCGGGGAAAGAAAATCCAGAAAAAATCGGGGAAGAAAATCGGGGAAAGAAAATGGGGGGAAAAAATCGTGAAAAAATCAGGGAAAATCGGGAAAATTGGGGGGAAAAATCGTGAAAAGATCGTGAAATAATCGGGGGAAAAATCGGGGAAAAAATTGGAAAAAATCGGGGAAAAATCGTGAAAAAAATCAGAGAAAATTGGGGAAAAAATCAAGGAAAAATCGGGGGGAAAAATTGGAAAAAAATCGGGGGGAAAAATTGGGAAAAAATCGGGGGAAGATCAGGGAAAAAAATCGGAGAAAAAAATCGGGGAAAGAAGATCGGGAGAAAATCAGGGAAAAAAATTGGGAAAAAATAGTGAAAAAATTGGAAAAAATTAGGGGAAAAATGGGGAAAATCAGGGAAAAATCGTGGAAAAAATAGTGAAAAAAATGGGGAAAATCAGGGAAAAATCGTGGAAAAATCAGGGAAAAAATAGTGAAAAAATAGGGAAAAAGCATTAAAAGATCGTGAAAAAAATCAGGAAAAATTGGGGTAAAATCAGGAAAAATCTGGAAAAAATCATGAAAGAAATTGGGGAAAAATCATGAAAAAATCGGGAAAAAACTGGAAAAAATCGGAAAAAATTTGGTGAAAATCAGGAAAAAATAGTGAAAAAATCAGGGGAAAAATCGTGAAAAAATTGGGGAAAATCAGGAGAAAATCAGGAAAAGCAGGAGGGTGGGGTCGGGGTGGAGCCCGGATAGGATGAGAGGGGACAGAATTAAGTTGGTTTTTATTTTGGCTGGGTAATAATTAGTGTTGGCTTGATGGTTCTAGAAGATTGATTAATTATTTTATTCTGTTATTTGATATTAAGAAGCTTTGTGCTTTATACTGTTCTATTCTTTATGCTTTATTCTGGTTTTTTATGCCATCTTAAGAAGCTTTCTGCTCTTACAGACAGATCTGATTGGCCAAGTTTTTATTAATAGATTTCAATGAATTAATTGAATTTCATTAATTTCATTAATTCAATAAATTTCAATGAGTTTTAATGAATTCCAGTGAATTTCAGTGAATTTCAATGAATTTCAACACCAATTTCTTATTAATGAATTTCAATGAATTTAATGAATTTCAGTGAATGTAATGAATTTCAATGAGTTTCAGTGAGTTTCAGTGAATTTCAATTAATTTCCGTGAATTTCAATGAATTTAAACACCAATTTCTTATTAATGAATTTCGTGGATTTAATGAATTTCATTAATTCAATAAATTTCAATGAATTTTAACAAATTCCAGTAAATTCCAGTGAATTTCAGTGATTTTCAATGAATTTCAACACCAATTTCTTATGAATTTCAGTGAATTTCAATGAATTTCACTAATTTCATGAATTTCTGTGAGTTTCAGTGAATTTCAATGAATTTAATGAATTTCAGTGAATTTCAATTAATTTCAGTGAATTTCAATGGATTTAAACACCAATTTCTTATTAATTAATTTCAATGAATTTAATGAATTTCAGTGACTTTCATGAATTCCATGAATTCCATTAATTTCATTAATTCAATAAATTTCAATGAATTTTAACGAATTCCAGTGAATTTCAGTGAATTTCAGTGAATTTCAATGAATTTCACTAATTTCATGAATTTCTGTGAGTTTCAGTGAATTTCAATGAATTTAATGAATTTCAGTGAATTTAATGAATTTCAATGAGTTTCAGTGAATTTCAGTGAATTTCAATGAATTTAAACACCAATTTCTTATTAATGAATTTCAATGAATTTAATGAATTTCAGTGACTAATGAATTTCATTATTTCATTAATTCAATAAATTTTAATGAATTTTAATGAATTCCAGTGAATTTCAATGAATTTCAATGAATTTCATTAATTTTATGAATTTCTGTGAGTTTCAGTGAATTTAATGAATTTCAATGAGTTTCAGTGAATTTCAGTGAATTTCATTATTTATTAATTCAATAAATTTCAATGAATTTTAATGAATTCCAGTGAATTTCAGTGAATTTCAATGAATTTCAGCACCAATTTCTTATGAATTTCAGTGAATTTCAATGAATTTCATTAATTTCATGAATTTCTGTGAGTTTCAGTGAATTTCAATGAATTTAAACACCAATTTCTTATTAATGAATTTCAATGAATTTAATGAATTTTAGTGACTTTAATGAATTCCATTAATTTCATTAATTCAATAAATTTCAATGAATTTTAATGAATTCCAGTGAATTTCAATGAATTTCATTAATTTCATGAATTTCATTAATTTCATGAGTTTCTGTGAGTTTCAGTGAATTTCAATGAATTTAATGAATTTCAGTGACTTTAATGAATTTCATTATTTCATTAATTCAATAAATTTCAATGAATTTTAATGCATTCCAGTGAATTTCAGTGAATTTCAATGAATTTCAGCACCAATTTCTTATGAATTTCAGTGAATTTCAATTAATTTCATTAATTTCAATGAATTTCTGTGAGTTTCAGTGAATTTCAATGAATTTAATGAATTTCAATGAATTTAATGAATTTCAATGAGTTTCGGTGAATTTCAGTGAATTTCAGTGAATTTCAATGAATTTCAACACCAATTTCTTATTAATGAATTTCAATGAATTTAATGAATTTCAGTGACTAATGAATTTCATTATTTCATTAATTCAATAAATTTTAATGAATTTTAATGAATTCCAGTGAATTTCAATGAATTTCAATGAATTTCATTAATTTTATGAATTTCTGTGAGTTTCAGTGAATTTAATGAATTTCAATGAGTTTCAGTGAATTTCAGTGAATTTCATTATTTATTAATTCAATAAATTTCAATGAATTTTAATGAATTCCAGTGAATTTCAGTGAATTTCAATGAATTTCAGCACCAATTTCTTATGAATTTCAGTGAATTTCAATGAATTTCATTAATTTCATGAATTTCTGTGAGTTTCAGTGAATTTCAATGAATTTAATGAATTTCAGTGAATTTAACGAATTTCAGTGAGTTTCAGTGAATTTCAATGAATTTCAACACCAATTTCTTATTAATGAATTTCAATGAATTTAATGAATTTTAGTGACTTTAATGAATTCCATTAATTTCATTAATTCAATAAATTTCAATGAATTTCAATGAATTTTAATGAATTCCAGTGAATTTCAATGAATTTCAATGAATTTCATTAATTTCATGACTTTCTGTGAGTTTCAGTGAATTTCAATGAATTTAATGAATTTCAGTGACTTTAATGAATTTCATTATTTCATTAATTCAATAAATTTCAATGAATTTTAATGCATTCCAGTGAATTTCAGTGAATTTCAATGAATTTCAGCACCAATTTCTTATGAATTTCAGTGAATTTCAATGAATTTCATTAATTTCAATGAATTTCTGTGAGTTTCAGTGAATTTCAATGAATTTAATGAATTTCAATGAATTTAATGAATTTCAATGAGTTTCGGTGAATTTCAGTGAATTTCAGTGAATTTCAATGAATTTCAACACCAATTTCTTATTAATGAATTTCAATGAATTTAATGAATTTCAGTGAATTTCATGAATTCCATTAATTTCATTAATTCAATAAATTTCAATGAATTTTATGAATTCCAGTGAATTTCAGTGATTTTCAATGAATTTCAGCACCAATTTCTTATGAATTTCAGTGAATTTCAATGAATTTAAACACCAATTTCATATTAATGAATTTCAATGAATTTAATGAATTTCAGTGAATTTCAATTAATTTCAGTGAATTTAATGAATTTCAATGAATTTAAACACCAATTTCTGGGAGTCCCTGAGAGTGGCACTGGGGATCCTTGGGAGTGGCATGGGTGGCACTGGGGGTGGCATAGATGGCACTGGGAGTCCATGGGAGTGGCATGGGTGGCACTGGGAATCGCTGGGAGTGGCATGGGTGGCACTGGGAATCCCTGGGATTGGCATGGGTGGCACTGGGGGTGGCATAGATGGCACTGGGAGTCCATGGGAGTGGCATGGGTGGCACTGGGAATCCCTGGGTGTGCCAGGAGTGGCACTGGGAGTCCCTGGGAGAGATGTGGGTGGCACTGAGAGTGGCACGGGTGGCACTGGGAATCCCTGGGAGTGGCACTGGGCATGCCTGGAAGTGGCATGGGTGGCACTGGGAGTCCCTGGGTGTGCCAGGAGTGGCACTGGGACTCCCTGGGATTGGCATGGGATGGCACTGGGAATCCCTGGGTGTGTCAGGAGTGGCACTGGGAATCCCTGGGATTGGCATGGGTGGCACTGGGGGTGGCATAGATGGCACTGGGAGTCCATGAGAGTGGCATGGGTGGCACTGGGAATCCCTGGGTGTGCCAGGAGTGGCACTGGGAATCCCTGGGATTGGCATGGGATGGCACTGGGAATCCCTGGGTGTGCCAGGAGTGGCACTGGGAATCCCTGGGATTGGCATGGGTGGCACTGGGGGTGGCATAGATGGCACTGGGAGTCCATGAGAGTGGCATGGGTGGCACTGGGAATCCCTGGGTGTGCCAGGAGTGGCACTGGGAATCCCTGGGATTGGCATGGGTGGCACTGGGAGGCGCTGGGAGTGGCACTGGGAATCTCTTAGAGTGGAGTGGGTGGCACTGGGAGTCCCTGGAGGTGGCCTGGGTGGCACAGGGAATCCCTGGTAATGGCATGAGTGGCACTGGGAGTGGCAGGCGTGGCATTGGGAATGCCTGGAGGTGGCACTGAGAATCCCTGGCAGTGACATGGGTGGCACTGGGAGTCCCTGAGAGTGGAGTGGGTGGCGCTGGGAATGGCAGGGGTGGCACTGGGAATCCCTGGGATTGGCATGGGTGGCACTGGGGGTGGCATAGATGGCACTGGGAGTCCATGAGAGTGGCATGGGTGGCACTGGGAATCCCTGGGTGTGCCAGGAGTGGCACTGGGAATCCCTGGGATTGGCATGGGTGGCACTGGGAATCCCTGGGAGTGGCACTGGGACTCCATGAGAGTGGCATGGGTGGCACTGGGAATCCCTGGGTGTGCCAGGAGTGGCACTGGGACTCCCTGGGATTGGCATGGGTGGCACTGGGAGGTGCTGGGAGTGGCACTGGGAATCTCTTAGAGTGGAGTGGGTGGCACTGGGAGTCCCTGGGAGTGGCAGGAGTGGCACTGGGAATCCATGGCAGTGGCATGAGTGGCACTGGGAGTGGCAGGAGTGGCATTGGGAATGTCTGGAGGTGGCACTGAGAATCCCTGGCAGTGACATGGGTGGCACTGGGAGTCCCTGAGAGTGGAGTGGGTGGCGCTGGGAATGGCAGGGGTGGCACTGGGAATCCGTGGGATTGGCATGGGTGGCACTGGGGGTGCCAGGAGTGGCACTGGGAATCCCTGAGAGTGGCATGGTGGCACTGGGAATCCCTGGGAGTGCCAGGAGTGGCACTGGGACTCCCTGGGATTGGCATGGGTGGCACTGGGATTGGCATGGGTGGCACTGGGAGTCCCTGAGAATGGCACTGGGAGTCCCTGAGAGTGGAGTGGGTGGCACTGGGACTCCCTGGGATTGGCATGGGTGGCACTGGGAGTGGCATGGGTGGCACTGGGAGTCCCTGAGAATGGCGCTGGGAATCCCTGGGTGTGGAGTGGGTAGCTCTGAGACTCCCTGGGATTGGCATGGGTGGCTCTAGGAGTGGCATAGGTGGCACTGGGAATCCCTGGAGGTGGCATGGATGGCTCTGGGAGTGGCATAGGTGGCACTGGGAATCCCTGGGAGTGCAGTGGGTGGCAGCAGGAAATTGAATTCAGATTTAATCTGGGTGTGTTTCCCTGGAATCGTTTTTTGCAGACTCAGGAAGATTTCTTTATCCTGGGACTTTCTCATCCTGACATGGCAGTGCCTGAGTTTAGGGGAAAATTGGGATTTTTCCCTCTCTTTTAACCCCAAACCCAAAGGTTGTGGCAAGGGTGGGGCAGCCTTGGGGTTGTTGGGGTGTTCCTGAGAGCTTTAATTCCCAAAATTTCCCATTTCCCCTTAACTCAGGCCCTCACAAATCTCCTGTCCCACCTCAGCTCCTTCTTTAGGCTCAGGATCCTTTGGGGTTTCTCCCAGCTCAGGATTTTTCCCCTCAGGATTTCATTTCCACCCCAAATCCAAGCAGGGGGTGGGGAGTGGTGCCTGGGACTTTGAGAAATGGGATTAATGGGATTTCTGGGACTCCAAAAGGCTTTTCCAGCTTCAAGAATTCCATGATTTCGTTCTGTAATTCCATGATTTCCAACACAGGTCAGGCCCTTAACAAATCTCAGGCCCTCACAAATCTCCTGTCCCACCTCAGCTCCTTCTTTAGGCTCAGGATCCTTTGGGGTTTCTCCCAGCTCAGGATTTTTCCCCTCAGGATTTCATTTCCACCCCAAATCCAAGCAGGGGGTGGGGAGTGGTGCCCTCAGGCCCTCACGAATCTCCTGTCCCACCTCAGCTCCTTTTTTAGGCTCAGGATCCTTTGGGATTTTTCCCAGCTCAGGATTTTTCCCCTCAGGATTTCATTTCCATCCCAAATCCAAGCAGGGGGTGGGGAGTGGTGCCTGGGACGTTGAGAAATGGGATTAATGGGATTTCTGGGACTCCAAAAGGCTTTTCCAGCTTAAAGAATTCCATGATTTCGTTCTGTAATTCCATGATTTCCAACACAGGTCAGGCCCTTAACAAATCTCAGGCCCTCACAAATCTCCTGTCCCACCTCAGCTCCTTTTTTAAGCCCAGGATCCTTTGGGGTTTCTCCCAGCTCAGGATTTTTCCCCTCAGGATTTCATTTCCACCCCAAATCCAAGCAGGAGGTGGGGAGTGGTGCCTGGGACTTTGAGAAATGGGATTAATGGGATTTCTGGGACTCCAAAAGGCTTTTCCAGCTTAAAGAATTCCATTATTTTGTTCTGTAATTCCATGATTTCCAACACAGGGTGCCCAGAGGAACCCCTGGGAATGTTCCAAGCCAGGTTTTATGGGATTTGGAGCAGTGGGACAGTGGGAGGTGTCCCTGCCCATGGTGGGGTGACACTGGTGGCCTTTGATGTCCCTGTGACCATCCTGTGATCCTATAAAATTGTGTTTGTGTGGGGAAAAAATCCTTGTGCTTCAGTTTAACGTGGAAAACTCCAACTGAGGAGGAGCAGGAGCTGTGTGATGTTCACAATTTTATTTTAAATTAACAACAACTTTTCTGCTTCACCTGGGAGCAAAATCTGGGATTTTCCTGGTTTTGGGGTTTTCCTGCTGTCCCCAGAGCTCTGTGGGAAGGGCAGTGAGGAATTCCCATTTTCTGAGGGGGTGGCATTGGGAATTCCTGCTGAAATTCCATGGCTGCAATTTCCTGCTTTTCCTTGCCCTTAGAGGAAACTTTGTGGGATTTCAATTCCCTCTCCAAGCTTTCTGGAATTTGAGTTTTCTCTTCAGGCTTTTTGGAATTTGAGTTCCCCTCATCAAGCTCTCTGGAATTTGAGTTTTGTCTTCAAGCTTTTTGAAATTTGAGTTTCCCTCTACAAGTTTTCTGGGATTTGAGTTTTCTCTTCAAGTTTTCTGGAATTTGAGTTCCCTCTTCAAACTGTTTGGAATTTGAGTTTTGTCTTCAATCTTTCTGGAATTTGAGTTCCCTCTTCAGCTTTCTGGAATTAGAGTTTCCTCTTCAAGCTTTCTGAATTTGAGTTTTCTCTTCAAGCTTTCTGAGTTTTCTCTTCAATCTTTTTGGAATTTGAGTTTCCCTCTTCAGGTTCTCTGGAATCTGAGTTTCCCTCTTCAAGCTTTTGAAATTTGAGTTTTCTCTTCAAGTTTTCTGGAATTTGAATTCCCTCTAAACTTTCTGGAATTTGAATTCCCTCTAAACTTTCTGGAATTTGAGTTTCGTCTTCAAATTCTCTGGAATTTGAGTTTTCTCTTCAAGCTTTGTGGAATTTAAATTCCCTCTTCAAGCATTCTGGAATTTGAGTTTCCCTCTTCAAGCTTTTTGAATTTGAGTTTTCTCTTCAAGCTTTTGAAATTTGAGTTTCCTCTTCAAGTCTTCTGTAATTTAAATTCCCTCTTCAATCTTTCTGGACTTTTAAATTCCCTCTTCAAGCTTTCAGAATCTGAGTTTCCTCTTCAAGCTTTTTGGCATTTGAATTTTCTCTTCAAGCATTCTGGAATTTGAGTTCCCTCTTCAAGATTTTTGGAATTTAAATTCCCTCTTCAACCTTTTGGAATTTGAGTTTCCTCTTCAGCTTTCTGGAATTTGAATTCCCTCTAAACTTTCTGGAATTTGAGTTTTCTCTTCAAGCTTTGTGGAATTTAAATTCCCTCTTCATGTTTTCTGGGATTTGAGTTTCCCTCTTCAAGCTTTTGAAATTTGAGTTTCCTCTTCAAGTTTTCTGGATTTTTTTTTTCTCTTCAGTCTTTCTGGAATTTAAATTCCCTCTTCAATCTTTCTGGGATTTGAGTTTTCTTTTCAAGCTTTTTGGCATTTGAATTTTCTCTTCAGGCTTTCTGGAATTTGATTTCCTTCTTTAAGCTTTCTGGAATTAA
The DNA here is from genome assembly GCF_027579445.1 of Ammospiza nelsoni. Taxonomy (NCBI): domain Eukaryota; kingdom Metazoa; phylum Chordata; class Aves; order Passeriformes; family Passerellidae; genus Ammospiza; species Ammospiza nelsoni. The sequence continues at coordinate 6,014,497 of NC_080636.1, forward strand.
AATTCCCTCTCCAAGCATTCTGGAATTTGAGTTCCCTCTTCAAGATTTTTGGAATTTAAATTCCCTCTTCAAACTCTCTGGAATTTCAGTTTCCTCTTCAAGCTTTGTGGAATTTAAATTCCCTCTTCAGGTTTTCTGGGATTTGAGTTTCCCTCTTCAAGCTTTTTGAATTTGAGTTTCCTCTTCAAATTTTCTAGAATTTTTTTCTCTTCAAGCTTTCTGGAATTTTAAATTCCCTCTTCAAGCTTTCAGAATCTGAGTTTTCTCTTCAAGCTTCTTGGAATTTGATTTCCCTCTTCAGGCTTTCTGGAATTTGAATTACCTCTTTAAGATTTCTGGAATTTGAGTTCCCTCTTTAAGCTCTTTGGATTTTGAGTTCCCTCTTCAACCTTTCTGGACTTTAAGTCCCCTCCTCAAACTTTCTGGAGTTTGAGTTCCCTCCTCAAACGTTTTGAGATTTTATTTCCCTCTTCAAGCTTTCTGGAATTTGAGTTTCCTCTTCAAGTCTTTTTGGAATTTGAGTTCCCTCTTGGCATTCCAGCCTCTCCTTGGAGCACCCTGCAAGTGTTTGTGTGGCTCTCGTTCTGCTGCTGCCTTTGGGATCTGCCAGGATCCCACAGGAGGATCCTGCAGGGGACAGGAAGAGCAGAAATCCTTCAAAATTCAGGAATTAGGAGGAAATCCTTCCCTGTGAGGGTGCTGAGCCCTGGCACAGGTGCCCAGGGGAGCTGGGGCTGCCCCTGGATCCCTGGCAGTGTCCCAGGGGAATGGAATTTTTGGGATTTGAGGTCCCTTCCCACCCAAACCGTTCCATGGCTCTGTAAATAGGTGACGCAGGTGACATTTGCTCCCAGGTTCTGGCAGAGAAGCAAGGAGGTGGTTTCTCCTTCTGTGGATAAAATAATTCAGGGTTTGCAAATATTTTAAACTTTTTTAGAATCTGAGGCTGAGGAGCTCATCCTCTGTGGAGCTTTTTGGAGAATTTGGTGTGGATTTTGTGCATTTAGAGCAGCAGGAGAGGGGAGGCAGGTGGAGCTGCAGTGGCCTGAGGTGACTCTGAGGTGACTCTGAGGTGACTCTGCTGGAGTTCCTGCTGCTGCCAGGGAGAAATTCCCAATTTCCAGCTGCCTTTTGTGTGGTTTATCCCAGTTCTTTATCCTGGTGACTCCCAAATCCCCTTTGCAGTGTCCATTTCTGGTGGCTCCCAAATCCCCTGGGCAGCAGCCAGTCCTGGTGGCTCCTAAGTCCCCTGGTCAGTGTTCCAGGGGATGGAATTTCGGCTCCAAAATCCCCTCTGCAGTGGCCAGTCCTGGTGGCTCCCAAATCCCCTCTGCAGTGCCCAGTGCTTGTGGCTCCCAAATCCCTTTTGCAGTGGCCAGTCCTGGTGGCTCCCAAATCCCCTGGGCAGTGCCCAGTCCTGGTGGCTCCTAAATCCCCTTTTTGGTGCCCAGCCCTGATGGCTCCCAAATCCCCTCGGCAGTGCCCAGTCCTGGTGGCTCCCAAATCCCCTGGGCAGTGTCCCGGGGATGGAATTTTGGCTCCCAAATCCCCTTTTTGGTGACCAGTCCTGGTGGCTCCCAAACCCCCTCAGCAGCAGCCAGTCCTGCTGGCTCCTAAATCCTCGTGTTAGTGGCCAGTCCTGGTGGCTCCCAAATCCCCTCGGCAATGCCCAGTGCTTGTGGCTCTCAAATCCCTTCATTAGTGCCCAGTCCTGGTGGCTCCTAAATCCCCTGGTCAGTGTTCCAGGGGATGGAATTTTGGCTCCAAAATCCCCTCTGCAGTGACCAGTCCTGATGGCTCTGAAATCCCCTTGTTAGCGGCCAGTCTTGGTGCCTCCAAATCCCCTCGGCAGTGCCCAGTCCTGGAGGCTCCCAAATCCCCTGGTCAATCTTCCAGGGGATGGAATTTTGGCTCCCAAGTCCCTTTTGCAGTGGCCAGTCCTGGTGGCTCCTAAATCCCCTCTGCAGTGGCCAGTCCTGGTGGCCCCTAAATCCCCTTGGCAGCAGCCAACGCTGGTGGCTCCCAAATCCTCTCAGCAGTGGCCACTCCTGGTGGCTCCTAAATCCCCTCTGCAACGGCCAGTCCTGGTGGCTCCCAAAACCCCTCATTAGTGGCCAGTCCTTGTGGCTCCCAAATCTCCTTTGCAGTGGCCAGTCCTGGTGGCTCCCAAATCCCCTTGTTAGTGGCCAGTCCTGGTGGCTCCTAAGTCCCCTGGTCAGTGTTCCAGGGGGTGGAATTTTGGCTCCCAAATCCCCTCATTAGTGCCCAGTCCTGTTGGCTCCTAAATCCCCTGGGCAGTGGCCATTCCTGATGGCTCCCAAATCCCCTTTTTGGTGCCCAGCCCTGATGGCTCCCAAATCCCCTCGGCAGTGCCCAGTCCTGGTGGTTCCTAAATCCCCTCGGCAGTGCCCAGCCCTGATGGCTCCCAAATCCCCATGGCAGTGCCCAGTCCTGGTGGCTCCCAGATCCCCTGGGCAGTGTCCCCGGGGATGGAATTTTGGCTCCCAAATCCCCTTTTTGGTGACCAGTCCTGGTGGCTCCCAAATCCCCTGGGCAGCCCGATTCGCCCCGGGAGCATTGCCCAGAGGAGGCCGAGGCGCTGAATTTGGGCTCTGTCGCTGAGCCCGAACAATGGGACACACGCGCTGTCACCTGTCACCGCCCGGAGCGGGACAATCCGCGACAATTCCAACCCGCCATTAACCCTTTGCGCTCCATCCCCCCGCGGGGGATTCGGGACAAACCCCGCTCCTCCCGCCCGTTGTTTTTACCTAAAATCCTTCATTAATGGAAAAACAAATGGGACAAACCTTGGCGGGGGTGACAGCGGGAGGAATCCGGGGTGTCCCCGCCCGGTGCCACCGGAGGCGAGGCCTGGAGCGGCCCCGGTTGCGGCGGGGCGCGTTAGGACCCAGCGAGGCGGCGGCGCCGTGACAAGTCTGGAGCGGCACTGGCGCAGAGTGGCTCCATCGGCAGCGCTGGAATTCTCTGTATCCTCCTCCCTCCCGGAGCATCCTCGCCCTAAAAAAGGATTTTCCCTGCCTTCCCTCCCTCCCGGAGCCCCGCGGGAGGTGCGGGGGGATGCTCGGGTCGCTCGGGACACCGGGAAAAGGCGCTGGATGCTGCTGGATGCGGCCGTGAGCGGCGGGAGCTGATCGGGATCTCCGGAGCGCTCAGCATGGCCCAGGGCAGGCGGCACGCGTCCGGCCGGGTAAGGGGGAGGGCTGGCTCCTGTCGCGACAGATCGCAGCCAAAACAGCCGCGTTTATAAGGGATTCTCGATTGTGGATCCCCGGAATGTGGCACAATAACGCCGGGAAGGAGAGGGATGCTCCGGCGTGCGCCAGGGCCGGAGTTCTCTGCTCGTGTGGGTGATTACCCCAATTCATTACAGCCATTAATTAATTAATTAATTAATTCCCCTTCTCTCCGGCTCAGCACAAAGATCCCGGCGTGTTTTGCTGCCCTCCCTCCCTCCGGGCCATGCCGAGCTGCCTCCCGCGGGCCTGGCAAGCGCTTCCAGCTTTTTCCGTATTGCAGCTCCCCCTGGGCTGTGCGGTGCCAGCGGCCCCCCCGGGCCCGGCCAGGCCTTTCCCGGGAGCTCCTGTCCCTGTCGCTGTGTCCCCGCGTGGCCACCACGGTGACATTGTGTCCCAGAGCCCCGCCGGAGCGTTCGGGCCTGGCTGTGCCAACTTGGCAAGGATGGAGCTGGGCAGGGCAGACCCTCCGTGGGCACCGGGTCCTGCCTGCTCTGGGATCCACCAGGCCTGGAGCCGGTGGGGTTTGGGCTGTGGCTGAAGGGATTTGGCTGTGCAGGGAAAACTTCCCAGCCTGGAGCCTTTTTTGCCCACCCCAGCAGGATCTGAATGTGTCTGTATGGGATTTCGGGGGCTGGAGCCCCTCAAAGCTCCCTGTTTTCCATAGGGGAGCAGGAGGAGGGGGTGAAATTCCAGCCTGGATCCTGTGACAGCTCTGTCACAACAGCCTGGGCTGATGGAGGGAGATGTGGCAGGACTGGGGGTCCCAGGGATGCTGGGGGATCCCAGGGCAGCACTGTGAGTGGATTATCCCTGGATAATCTATGGATTTTGGAATGGGCACTGCAGAGGCCACGGCTGTGCTGGCCCTTCCTGGGGCTGGAGCCACTGGCCACCCTGGCCATGTCTCTGCTGGGTTTTGGGGACACTGCTCCTGGTGTCCTGAGACACCCACACCTCCCAGTTTGGCAGCCTGGAACCCAGTGCCACCATGACTTCATCCCAGTGCCACATCCTGGTGTCACCCAGGGCAGCCACCCTCAGTCCCAGGGCAGCAGCTCCAGGATTAAACCAGGAATTCTTCCCAAGTCTTTCCAAATTCCAGCTTTGTGGGCAGCACCTGGAATTCGGATCTTCAGGATTAAACCCAGAATTCTTCCCAAGTTTTTCCCTCTTTCAGCTTTGTGGGCAGCACCTGGAATTTGGATCTTCAGGATTAAACCAGGAGTTCTTCCCAAGTCTTTCCCTCTTCCAGCACCTGGAATTTGGATCTTGGCAGAGTTGGCTGCTGGGGATTCTCCTGAAACTTTTGATCTGAGCTTTGAGTGGCAGTTTGAGGCTCCAGCAGTGGGGGAGGAGCTCCTGGAGGAACGCTGAATGTTCCTGAGGTGGAGCAGAACCCTGGAGCCCTCAGGTTTGGGTGGAGCTCCAAAATTCCCAAATCACTGGGAATTCATCCCATTTTCATTGCCTTGGCACCAGGACCTTCCCATAGCAGAGTAGACAGTCTGTGGGTGTCTGTCATGCCTCAAAAAGGGGGGAGTGCTGGATTTGGGAGTGGTTCCTGGTGGGAAGTTGTGGGGAGCAGTCTCTGGTGGTGGTGGCAGCACAGCCACGTGCTTGTCCCTCACCTGGTGTCCCTGGGATGTGGCACAGGCTCCTCCTGGGCTGCTCCAGAGCTTCAGCGTTCCTGGTTGTCCCATTCCCACCACCTGCATCTCCTCAGCTGGCCTTCACTGGGAATCCCTGGATTTGTCATTTCCTGGGATTTAGGAGCTTTTTCCCCTTCCACACTGAGGGTGACAGGGCTGTCACTGTCAGTGGCCTCAGCCCTTGTGGCTTCCCACAGTTCTGCTCCTCCACCCTCTTCCTTTGGTGTCCCAGGACTGGGGTATCCCAAGGGAGTTCCTCTGGGAATGTTGGTGTGGCACAGGGGATCCATGAGGAGCTGCCCTGGGAATTCTGGGCTGTGCCATGGTGTCCCCAACAATGACTGTCCCCATGCGTGTCCCTCAGGGATTGTCACCACAGCCACAGGTGTGCCCGTCATCCCACCTGCTCCCAGCTGGGAGAGTTCATCCTCTTGTAAATCCTGGACTGATCTTGGTTTGAATCTTCTTGGGAATTCCAGGCAGGGATTTTATCCATCCAGGTGTCTCACTGACCAATTCCTGATTAATTGGAGACAGAAGAGACTCAGGGGCTGATCCTGAGGGGTGGAATGGGGTGGGACAGATTCATTCTGGGCTCTCCTTCTTTTCCCAAGTGTGAAAAAGTTGGGAAAAGTTCAATGAAATTGGTGCTGGTTGGCAAATGTCTGTCAGGGACAGCCTGGGAGAGCTGGGAATGCCCACCTGGAGAAGAGGAGGCTCCAGGGAGAACTTCCAGGGCCTGAAGGGGCTCCAGGAGAGCTGGAGAGGGACTGGGGACAAGGCCTGCAGGGACAGGAGCCAGGGAATGGCTCCCACTGGGAAAGGGGAGATTGGGCTGGGATCTTGGCAAGGAATTGCTGGCTGGGAGGGTGGGCAGGGTCTGGGCTGGAATTGCCAGATTTGCTGTGGCTGCCCCTGGATCCCTGGCAGTGCCCAAGGCCAGGCTGGATCCACCTGGGACAGTGGGAGGTGTCCCTGCCCATGGATGGGGTGGGAATGGATGGGATTTAAGGTCTTTTCCAACCCAAATCTTTTCCAACCCAAATCTTTTCCAGGATTCTGGAGCTCTTTTGTTTTGGGAGAGCTGGGAATGTTCCCCTGGAGAAGGGAAAATTCCAGGGAATCCTCAGAGTCCCTGAAGGGGCTCCAGGAGAGCTGCAGAGGGACTGGGGACAAGGCCTGCAGGGACAGGAGCCAGGGAATGGCTCCCACTGGGAAAGGGGAGATTGGGCTGGGATCTTGGCAAGGAATTGGTGGCTGGGAGGGTGGGCAGGGGCTGGGCTGGAATTCCCAGATTTGCTGTGGCTGCCCCTGGATCCCTGGCAGTGCCCAAGGCCAGGCTGGACACTGGGGCTTGGAGCCACCTGGGACAGTGGGAGGTGTCCCTAGAACACCTGGTAGGGTGGGATGGGATTTAAGGTCACTTCCAAACCAAATAATTCCAGGATTCTGGAGCTCTTTTGCTCTGGAGCCAAGCTGGGAGAGCTGGGAATGATCCCCTGGAGAAGAAGAAGCTCCAGGGAGAACTTCCAGGGCCTGAAGGGCCTCCAGGAGAGCTGGAGAGGGACTGGGGACAAGGTTGGAGAGACAGGACACAGGGAATGGCCAGAGGTACCCCAGGCTTGGAATGTGTCACATCCAAGGGACGTTACCTGGCTGCAGGTGCCAAATGGATAAAATCTCCTGCTCCAGGAGCATTCCCATGTCCTGGGGATTTGGGATTTTCCTTTGGGCTCTGCTCTCATTTTCTGTAACATCTGGGACATGATTTTCCAGGTGCTCTCAGGATGTTGCTGCCTGAACTTTGGGAGATATTTGGAGCATCAGTTTTTCTTTTGAGGTGTTGGGTTTCTTTGCTGTTTGATGGATTTTTGGTCTTAATATAAGATTATTTCATGATAGTTGATTTCTGCCAGTTGTGTTTGGACAAAACCTGGAAGTCAGGCTCGTGGGAACACCCACACCCCTGATTTTAGTCCCCAAACCCCAAACTGGGTGGGTTCAATCTGCATTCCAGCCTTGGGAAGTGATGTGCAGGGGAAGGGGGTGCTTTGGTTGGATTCCAGAAACTTCCAAAGCCCCCAGGGTTCTTCCACAGGCTGAGAATTCCCTGATTCTCCCAAACCCCTGTGGCTGAGATTTGTCTGCAGGGTGAGAGAGGCTCTGTTTTCCTGGGATAAAGAGCAGATTCTTTGGCTGAAACCAGGCCCAGAGCGACCAAAATTCCACATTTCTGCCCCATGAGCAGAACCAGGGACACATGGAGGGGGGAAATGCAAAACTGGTCCCGTTTTGGGGATTGCTGGGAGGTTGGGATGAGTGGGAGGATGGAGCTGAGCAGGACAGGGAACATCTGAGTCCCCTCTGGGACAGAGGCAGGGGGATGGAAAGGTTTCCATCAGGGATTTGAGGGTCTCCAGAAGATCTGGAGTGACAGGACACAGGGAATGGCTTCCCAATGGAAAAGGGGAGATTTGGGTGGGATTTTGGGAAGGAATCCTTCCCTCTGAGGGTGCCCAGAGAAGCTGGGGCTGCCCCTGGATCCCTGGCAGTGCCCAAGGCCAGGTTGGACAGGGCTTGGAGCACCCTGGGACGGTGGAATCTGTCCCTGCAATGGCAGGGGGTGGAATATTGAGATTTAAGGTCCCTTCCCACCCAAACCATTCCAGAATTCTGTGATTAATCTGTTTTGCTCAGGCTGATTGCAGAGCAGGAGGTGTTGAGGGTGGATCCCAACAAATTTCCCTGGGATTTCAATAATCCTGAGGGTCTCCAGTAGCCGTAGAGTTCCTCACATCCATCAGCTCACTGCTGCTCCAAGAGCATTGATCACCTGGATAACCCCACCTGAACCCAGGGGCACCCCAGGATGTCCCACTTGGAGTGTCCTGGTGCCTGCTGAAATACAAATATGGATGGAATGTTGATGGAATCGTGGAATTGCTGAGGTTTTAAATCCCTCCAGGGGTGGAGATTCCACCAAGGATTCCAAGGCTCATGAAAATGTTATAAAAGGGGCTAAATCAGGTTTGTGAGCCACTGCCATGATTTGTGGCTCCTGCTGGGGAGCAGAGGGAATCACCCAAAATAAAAAGGGCTGGAGGAGGTCCCAGTAGTGTGAAGGGATGGGACAGTGACCTCTGTGTGCTCCTGGGCACAGAATTCCCAGCCTGGAAACCCAAGGGAATGCTGATAAAATGGGAGAAGATGGACCATGAGCTGGTTAGGGCTGACTGATTGCTGCTCTTGTGGGTTTTTTCCTCTCAAGGCTGATAAAAATGTTATAAAAGGGGTTAAATCAGGTTTGTGAGCCACTGCCATGGTTTGTGGCTGCTGTTGGGGAGCAGAAGGAATCACCCAAGATAAAAAGAGCTGGAGGGACTTGAACCATCCCAATATGGACCCAGGGGAACCACCAGGTCCCAGCAGTGTGAAGGGATGGGACAGTGACCTCTGTGTGCTCCTGGGACGGGACAACAACTTGTCTGCTCCTGGACACAGAATTCCCATGGGAATGCTGATAAAATGGGAGAAGATGGACCATGAGCTGGTTAGGGCTGACTGATTGCTGCTCTTGTGGATTTTTTCCTCTCAAGGCCGATAAAAATATTATAAAGTGATAAATCAGGTTTGTGAGCCGTTGCTGGTGGCTGTGCCATGGATTGTGGCTGCTGTTGGGGAGCAGAAGGAATCACCCAAGATAAAAAGGGCTGGAGGGACATGAACCATCCCAATATGGACCATGGGGGCCACCAGGTCCCAGTAGTGTGAAGGGATGGGACAGTGACCTCTGTGTGCTCCTGGGCACAGAATTTTCAGGATAGAAACCCAAGGGAATGCTGATAAAATGGGAGAAGATGGAGCATGAGCTGGTTAATGCTTGGTTAAGAGAGAGAAGGAATCACCCAAAATAAAAAGGGCTGGAGGAGGTGGCTGGGGCTGGAGGGAGATGAACCATCCCAATATGGACACAAAGGAGCCACCAGATGGGACAATGACCTCTGTGTGTTCCTGGGATGGGACAGTGACCTCTGTGTGCTCCTGGGCACAGCATTCCCAGGCTGGAAACACAAGGGAATGCTGATAAAATGGGAAAAGGTGCAACATGGTTAAGGCATGGTTAAGGGAGCAGAAGGAATCACCCAAAATAAAAACCTGGAGGAGGCAAGCAGGGCCAGACGGAGGTGACCCATCCCGACACTCACCCTTGTGTCCACGCCACCTTTCTGAGGGTCTCTTTTCTCATTGCCAGGCCTCCAGCACGGCCAGGATGAGCTCTGACAGCAGCAGCAAGCCCCTCAAGGTGGGCTCCCGCGTGGAGGTCATCGGCAAGGGCCACCGGGGCACCGTGGCCTACGTGGGCGCCACGCTGTTCGCCACCGGCAAATGGGTCGGCGTCATCTTGGACGAGGCCAAGGGCAAGAATGATGGCACAGTGCAGGGCAGGAAGTACTTCACCTGCGAGGAGAACCACGGCATCTTCGTCAGGCAGTCCCAGGTGGGTGGGATTCCACGATTCTGGGGTCCTGGGGTGGTGGGGTGGGGGGTAGATACTGGGAATTTGGGGATTTTCCATCGCTCATAGGGGAGGGAACAGCTCGCTCCAAATCTAGGTGGGATCTCACCCTGTGCACAGATCTTGAGGTCCTGCAGGTGGAATCTCATTCTCTGCACAGATCTTGAGGTCCTGCAGGTGGAATCTCATTCTCTGCACAGATCTTGAGGTCCTGCAGGTGGAATCTCATTCTCTGCACAGATCTTGAGGTTCTGCAGATGGAATCTCATTCTCTGCATAGACCTTGAGGTTCTGCAGGTGGGATCTCATTCTCTGCACAGATCTTGAGGTTCTGCAATGAAAACTGTGCTGTATTCCCAGTTGTTCCATTCTGCTGCTCTGTATTTGTTACCTGCAGCAGGTGGGAGTTTGGGATGGATCTCAGATGTTTGCCTGGAAGCAGATCCAAGGAATTTCAATTAATTAATTAATTTGTGTTTAAAACCAGTTGGAATCTCACCCTCTGCACAGATCTTGAGGTTCTGCAGTGACAACTGTGGTGTATTCCCAGTTGTTCCATTCTGCTGCTCTTCATTTAGCACCTGCAGCAGGTGGATCTGCTTCCAGGTAAACACTGGAGATCAATTCCAAACTCCAAATAATTTTCATCAAATTGTGTTTAAAACCAGGTAGAATCTCACCCTGTGCACAGATCTTGAGGTTCTACAGGTGGAATCTCATTCTCTGCACAGGTTCTGCAATGAAAGCAGTGTGGTGAATCCTCAGTTGTTCCATTCTGCTGTCCAGCTCTGTATTTGCCACCTGCAGCACGTGGAGTTTGGGATGGATCTCAGATGTTTACCTGGAAGCAGATCCAAGGAATCTTCATTAACTTGTGTTTAAAACCAGGTGGAATCTCACCATGTGCACAGATCTTGAGGTTCTACAGGTGGAATCTCACCATGTGCACAGATCTTGAGGTTCACAGTGACAGCTGTGGTGAATTCCCAGTTGTTCTATTCTGCTGTTCTGTTTTTCCCACCTGCAGCAGGTGGAGTTTGGGGTCGATCTCAGATGTTTGCCTGGAAGCAGATCCAAGGAATTTTGATTAAATTGTGTTCAAAACCAGGTGGAATCTCACCCTCTGCAAAGATCTTGGTGTATTCACAATTATATTCCCTAATATAGATTCTGCTGCCCTGTATTTAGCACCTGCAGGAGGTGGAGTTTGGGATGGATCTCAGATGTTTACCTGGAAGCTGATCCAAGGAATTCTCATTAAATTGTGTTTACCTGGGAGGAGATAACACAGTGTGGGTGTAGCTGCTGAGATTTGCTGCTCAGGTGCTGCAGCAGGGGCCAGGAGCTCCCTGCAGAGCCAACATCCTCCAGGTGGATTCCTGGCTCACCTCCCAAGGAGCCCCCGTGTCCCAGCCAGCTCCTGTCCCCTCCCTGGCACAAAGGGGCTGGTTTGTGTCCCACCCTCTCATTGCCAAAACGTTGGGATTTGGTGACAGAGGGAAGCTGAGCACAAAATGTGGACATTTGGGTCCTGAGGTCCATCCCAGCATCTGCTGTCCCATCCATTTGGATGGTCAGAGGTTGCAGCACTGGCTCATCCAGGTGAGATTCAGGATTCACTGAGGTTGGAAATCACCTTCAGGAGGAGTCCAGCCACTCACTGCTTCAGCTTGAGGGAAAATTACCCCATCCTTTCAAAAATGGGATAAACACACAAAGAACTGAACCCACCAGAGCTGGGCAAACTCACCAGGAAGCTTTTCATGTTCTTAGCCAACCTAAATGCTGTTGGTGTGTAGGAATTGCTGGATGGAGCTCTGCTGCTCTCCTGGAGAGATTTCCCAGTGTAATTCCAGCACACTCCAGTTCCCCACATTAAAACTGGGCACATGGACCTGGCTCCTTTGTCCATCTCGGCCTCTCCTGGCAGCTGGGAGTGGCTGGGAGGGGTTTACAGGGAAAAATTTGGGTCTGCAGGACCAGGAGGGACCCCAAAGCCCCCCCAGTGCCACCCCCTGACAGTCAGGGACACTTACACTGTCCCAGGGCGCTCCAGTCCAACCTGGCCTTGGGCAATTCCAGGGATCCAGGGCAGCCACAGCAAATCTGGGAATGCCATCCCAGCCAGGAATTCCTTCCCAAAATCCCACCCAAATCTCCCCTTTCCCTGTGGGAAGCCATTCCCATTTTTTGTCACCTCATCCTCTGGGCTGGGTGTGCAGTGAGTGACGCTCAACCCCAGCCCCAAATTCCAGAGCTGGGAAGGGATGGGAACACCTGGAGCAGAGATGGGAAGCAGGATGGGGTCTGGAAATTGGGCATTCCTGGGATCATAAAATCCTGGATTTTGGGTTGGGAGGGAGTTTAAATCCACCCAGTGCCACTCTCAGGGACACCTCCCACTGTCCCAGGCTGCTCCAAGCCCTGTCCCTGTCCCTTGGACACTGCCAGGGATGGGGATGCACCCAGCCCCATCCAGAGCCTTGTGCCCAGCATCCTCTGCCCCTGCTCTGTCCATCTGTCCATCCATGGATCCATCCATCCATCCATCCATCCATCCATCCATCCATCCATCCATCCCTCCATGGATCCATCCATCCACCCATCCATCAATCCATGGATCCATCCATCCATCCATCATCCATCCATCCATCCATCCATTCATCCATCCATCCATCCATCCATCCATCCATCCATCCATCATCCATCCATCCATCCATCCATCCATCCATCCATCCATCATCCATCCATCATCCATCCATCCATCCATCCATCCATCCATCCATCCATCCATCATCCATCCAGAGGTGCCAGGGCTGGGGTCCCCTCTCTGTGCCCTGGGGGACACCGGGAACCCTCCCTGTGCCGCAGGACGGCTCAGGATCAGCTCTGGACCTGCTGGGGCAGCCCTGCACCCACAGCTTTGCTCAGGGACCGAGCATTTGGGGAATTTGGGGGCTGTTTATGGATGGATGGATGGATGATGGATGATGGATGGATGGATGGATGGATGGATGGATGGATGGATGGATGGATGGATGGATGGATGGATGGATGGAGGGATGATGGATAGATGGATGGATGGATGGATGGATGGATGGATTCATGGATTCATGGATTCATGGATGGACAGATGGGCAGAGCAGGGGCAGAGGATGCTGGGCACAAGGCTCTGGATGGGGCTGGGTGCCTCCCCCATCCCTGGCAGTGTCCAAGGGACAGGGACAGGGCTGGAGCAGCCTGGGACAGTGGGAGGTGTCCCTGAGAGTGGCACTGAGTGGGATTTAAGGTCCTTTCCTACCAAAGCCATTCCAGGATTCCCTGATTCTACCCAGGCTGGCAATTCCAGGCATGGCTGTTCCTTTCCTGGTGTGTGGAAATCCCTGATTTTAAATCCCCAATTTTGGCACCACCTGGAGCTGCTTTGGCAGAGGAGCTCAATGGCCACCGTGTGCCCAGTCTGTGGTGGCAGTTCCCAGTGTCACCCCAGATCCAGCCCCTCTCTGTCCCTGTCCCCAGCCTCTCCAGCAGCTCTGGAATTCCCTCCTGGGCTGTTCCTGCTGGGAAACCCCCAGACCACTCAGAATTCCCACCCTGCATGGCTGCAGGTGTCATGATTTCCTTGGCATCATCTTCTCCTTGGTCTCTTTGTGGCTTTTAATTCAAATTTCATCATTCCTGGTGTCGGGAACCTTCCCAAAATGGAGTTCCTGTCTGACAGCTTCCCAGGTTATTTTGATTTTTAAGCTGAGCTCACAGGTGGGAGGTGTGATGGAAAAGGCAAATTCCTGCAGCAACAATTTGGGGGTGCTGATCTGAGGCACAGGGATGATTCTCTCTCAGGGATCTAATCCGTCCCAACCTCATTTTCCATGTTTATCCAGCAAAAATGCAGCTAAAAATAGTTCAAAAGAAAAATCCCTGAATCTGCTGTGGATGTTTCAGGCTGTCAAACCCAGAGCTTTGACTTTCCTCATTGCCTGGGTGAATATTCCATGTTCCCTCTGAAAATAAGGAGTGTGTGGCTGTTTCAGAAGGGCTGATGGCAAAGCCAGAAAGATAAAATTAAAAATCTGTGTGAAAACCATGGGATCTGCTCTGCTGAACCCACTCCCAGAGGGATCTGTTCCCTGGTCTCCCAGTTTGGGAATTTTGGGCAAGGATTGTCATTGTGTTTTTAACAGATCCAGGTGTTTGAGGATGGAGCGGACACAACATCCCCAGAAACCCCAGAATCTGCTGCCATGAAGGTCCCTAAGAGAGGTATGATCAGCTGGGAAATCCCTCCCAGAGAGGTGGGGAAATCCTTCCTAAAGAGGTGGGAAATCCTTCCCAGACAGGTGGGGAATCCTTGATGGAGGGGATGGGAAATTATTCCTGAAGGGGATGGGGAATCCCTCCTGGAGGAGTGTGAAATCCCTCCTAGAAGTGTGGAAATCCTTCCTGAAAAAATGGGAAATTTCTCTTGGAGGAGTGGGAATCCTTCCTGGAGAGAAGGGAAATCTCCCATTGGAGATTTGGAAATTGGAGGAGTGGGAATCTTTCCTGTAGAGAAGGGAAATTTCTTTTGGAGGAGTGGGAATCCTTCCTGGAGAGGTTGGAAATCCCTCCTGCAGAGGTGGGAAATCCTTCCCAGGTGAGATGGGAAAGTCTGCCTGGGGAGAAAGAAAATCTCTCTTGGAGGGGTTGGGAATCCTTCCTGGAAAGATTGGAAATCTCCCTTGGAGGAGTGGGAAATCTTCCTGAATAAATGGGTAAATCTCCCTTGGAGGAGTGGGAATCCTTCCTGGAAAGACAAGAAATCTCTCCTGGAGAGGTTGGGAATCCTTTCTGGAGAGATGGGAAATCCCTCCTGCAGAAGTGGGAAGTCCTTCCCAGGTGAGATGGGAAATCTCTCCTGGAGGGTTTGGGAATCTTTCCTGGGGAGATTAAAAATCTCTTTTAGAGGAGTGGGAATCCTTCCTGAATAAATGGGAAATTTCCCTTGGAAGGGTGGGAATTCTTCCTGTAGAGAAGGGAAATTTCTTTTGGAGGAGTGGGAATCCTTCCTGAATAAATGGGAAATCTCTCTTAGAGGAGTGGGAATCCTTCCTGGAAAGATTGGAAATCCCTCCTGCAGAGGTGGGAAATCCTTCCCAGGTGGGATGGGAAATCCTGCCTAGAAAGAAGGGAAATCTCTCTTGGAGGGGTTGGGAATCCTTCCTGAAAGGCAGGAAATTTCTCCTGGAGGGGTAGGGAATCCTTCCTGTAGAGAAGGGAAATCTCCCTTGGAGGAGTGGGAATCCTTCCTGGAGAGATTGGAAGTTTCACTTGGAAGGCTGGGAATCCTTCCTGAATAAATGAGAAATCTCTCTTGGGGGATTGGGAATCCTTCCTGGAGAAATGGGATATTTCTCTTGGAGGAGTGGGAATCCTTCCTGAATAAATGGGAAATCTCCTTTGGTGGGGTGGGAATCCCTCCTGGAGAGATTGGGAATCCCTCCTGCAGAGGTGGGAAATCCTTCCCAGGTGGGATGGGAAATCCTGCCTAGAAAGAAGGGAAATCTCTCTTGGAGGGGTTGGGAATCCTTTCTGGAAAGATTGGGAATCCCTCCTGCAGAGGTGGGAAGTCCTTCTCAGGTGAGATGGGAAATCCTTCCTGTAGAGAGGGGAAATCTCCCTTGGAAGGGTGGGAATCCTTCCTGGAAAGGTGGGAAATCCTGAAGGAAGGGGCAAACCATGGAATATTTCCCCGTGGTCACTGCAGCACTCCGAGCCTGTGGAATTGCCCATCCCAGTGGAACTGGAGCCTCCCCGTGTCCATCCCTTTGCCGTGCCCGTTCCCCCGGGGCAGGGACTGAGCGTTCCTCCCCCATTTCCCGGGGCAGGGATTGAGCGTTCCTTCCCCATTTCCCGGGGCAGGGATTGAGCGTTCCTTCCCCATTTCCCGGGGCAGGGATTGAGCTTTCCTCCCGCATTTCCCGGGGCAGGGACTGAGCGTTCCTTCCCCATTTCCCGGGGCAGGGATTGAGCGTTCCTTCCCCATTTCCCAGGGCAGGGATTGAGCGTTCCTTCCCCATTTCCCAAGGCAGGGACTGAGCGTTCCTCCCGCATTTCCCAGGGCAGGGATTGAGCGTTCCTCCCGGGGCAGGGATTGAGCGTTCCTTCCCCATTTCCCGGGGCAGGGACTGAGCGTTCCTTCCCCATTTCCCGGGGCAGGGATTGAGCTTTCCTCCCGCATTTCCCGGGGCAGGGACTGAGCGTTCCTCTCCCATTGCCCAGGGCAGGGATTGAGCGTTCCTTCCCCATTTCCCGGGGCAGGGACTGAGCGTTCCTCTCCCATTGCCCAGGGCAGGGACTGAGCTTTCCTCCCCCATTTCCCGGGGCAGGGATTGAGCGTTCCTCCCGCTTTTCCCACACCCGCCGTCCCTGGCTCTGATCCCAGCCAGGCTTCCCTCCCTCCCCGTGGGCTCGGCTTTGTCGGGAATGTTTTCCCCGGGCGCTGCGGGATCCCGGAGCTGCCGGAGGGGGCTCTGCCAGCTTCCTGCCTTGGCTGCTGGCTCGGCTCCGTGTGCCAAGCCGGGAGCTCCCTGTGGGAAGCGTTTGTGCCATCGGGACTGGCGGCTCGGGGTGGGCTGGGGGCGGTGGGTGTCGCTTGTGGGAGGGATTTCTCCTCTACAAGGAAGTAGGAGGTAGAATTAGTCGGGAAAAACGGAATGGACTCTTCCTTGCTCTCTGCTTTGGAGTGGATCCTTCCTTGCTCTCTGCTTTGGATGCTGCAGTGGAATCGTGGAATAATTCAGGCTGGAAAAGCCCTCGGACACCCCTGAATTCCCAGCACTGACCGTGTCCCCAAGTGCCACATGCACAGGGCTAAATCCCCCAGGGATGGGCACTCCACCCCTGCCAGGGCTGGACAGCCCTTTCCAAGAAGGAATTTTCCCAAAATTATCCAACCTGGCCCAACCTGAGGCCGTTCCCTCTCCTCCTGTCCCTGTTCCCTGGGAGCAGATCCCAACTCCCACCTGGCTGCAGGAATTCAGGGAGTTTTGGATGGCCAAAAGTTCCCCCTGATCCCCGTTTTCTCCAGGCTGAGCCCCTTTCCCAGCTCCCCCAGCTGCTCCTGGAGCTCCAAACCCTTCCCTGGACTCTGGGTTGGGACAGACAGACAGCAGGAGGAGCCCGGGCTGCAGGTGGGGTGTGGGATGATGCTATCAGGGATGCAGGGCTGGGATGTGGCTGCCTGCCAGGGGTTTCCATGGAAACAGCAGCTGCTGCAGCAGCACTGCAGTGGGAGGTGGCTCTGCCACAGAGCCAGAACAGCAGGGGACACCTGGTGACACTTGGGAATGCAGGCACACCTGCCAGGGAGGGACAGAACACAGGGAATGGCTTCCCAATAGGAAAGGAGAGATTTGGGTGGGATTTTGGGAAGGAATTCCTCCCTCTGAGGGTGGGCAGGCCCTGGCACAGCGTGCCCAGAGAAGCTGTGGCTGCCCCTGGGCACTTGGGAGTGTCCCTGGAACCACCTGGGACCACCTGGGACAGTCCCTGTCCATGGCACGAGGTGGGGCTGATGGGATTTAAAATCCTTCTCACCCAAGCCATTCCATGATTCTGTGTCCCCAAATGCCACCCACACATGGATTTCACCCATCCCAGTCCCTGAGCAGCTTGTGCCAGTTGCTGAGGAATCCCTGAAATCCAGGGGTTCAGCCTGTGCCAGTTGCTGAGGAATCCCTGAAATCCAGGGGTTCAGCCTGTGCCAGTCAGGAATCCCTGAAATCCAGGGGTTCAGCTTGTGCCAGTCAGTCAGGAATCCCTGAAATCCAGGGGTTCAGCCTGTGCCAGTCAGTCAGGAATCCCTGAAATCCAGGGGTTAGCCTGTGCCAGTCAGGAATCCCTGAAATCCAGGGGTTCAGCCTGTGCCAGTCAGGAATCCCTGAAATCCAGGGGTTCAGCTTGTGCCAGTCAGTCAGGAATCCCTGAAATCCAGGGGTTCAGCTTGTGCCAGTCACTCAGGCATCCCTGAAATCCAGGGGTTCAGCCTGTGCCAGTCAGGAATCCCTGAAATCCAGGGGTTCAGCCTGTGCCAGTTGCTGAGGAATCCCTGAAATCCAGGGGTTCAGCCTGTGCCAGTCAGTCAGGCATCCCTGAAATCCAGGGGTTCAGCCTGTGCCAGTCAGGAATCCCTGAAATCCAGGGGTTCAGCCTGTGCCAGTTGCTGAGGAATCCCTGAAATCCAGGGGTTCAGCTTGTGCCAGTCAGTCAGGGATCCCTGAAATCCAGGGGTTCAGCCTGTGCCAGTCAGGAATCCCTGAAATCCAGGGGTTCAGCCTGTGCCAGTCAGGCATCCCTGAAATCCAGGGGTTCAGCCTGTGCCAGTCAGGAATCCCTGAAATCCAGGGGTTCAGCCTGTGCCAGTCAGGAATCCCTGAAATCCAGGGGTTCAGCCTGTGCCAGTCAGTCAGGAATCCCTGAAATCCAGGGGTTCAGCTTGTGCCAGTCAGTCAGGGATCCCTGAAATCCAGGGGTTCAGCCTGTGCCAGTCAGGCATCCCTGAAATCCAGGGGTTCAGCCCAAGGAGAGCAGTGGAGCTGCCCCCCAGTTCTGAGCTGTATCCAAGTGTTTGCCCTCCTCAGCCAGCAGCTCCCATCAGGAATTCCCTGTGCCCCCAAACCCACACCCCACTGTGCCACCATTTCCTGACTCTGCTTCACTCCCACTTCCCAAAATTCTTCTGTCCCACCCTGCTGGGTGTCCTGTGGCTGCAGGGACACTGGGATGGGGACAGGAGTGTCCCTTGGGCTCATGGCTCTGCTTCTGCTCTCTCCACAGATTCCCTCGATGCCACCAAGGCCAGCAAACTGGTGAGTGACCCCAGCACTTTGTCACCTCTCAGAGGTTTCCATCCCTTCAGGAAGAGCACATGGACACTTGCATGGGATAAAATGCCCATGGAAAAGGGAATTTCTCCTAAAACCCGTGGGAAACAAGGTGTACAAAATGTCATTTTCAGCCAGGAATCAGTGGGTTCCTGAGGGATTATCCAGCACAAATCCCGTGTCACACATTTTAATCTGAGTTCAGCAGCATTCCCTGGCTGCTTCTTCCAAACCCTGACCCTCCTGGAATCCTGGAAAGACCTCAAAGCCCCCCAGATCCTGCAGGGAACACCTTCCACTATCCCAGGGTGCTCCAAGCCCCTTCCAACCTGCCCTTGGACATTTCCAGGGATGCTGGGGCAGCTCCCCTGTGAGTGCCTCCATCCAGGAGCTCCAGAGGCTCCTGGGACATGGATAGGGACGTGTTGTACCCAAATGTGAGGGATATTTCCTAAGGAATGAGGATCTGGAGCAGGTTCCTGTCCTTGGGAATGGCCATACAGGTGTGGGGCAGGGAGGAATTATGGAATGCTGAGGTCCCTGAGACCATCAAGTCCAGCAGTTCCCCCAGCACTGCCCAGGCCACCAGTGCTGGGAGCAGGGATGGAACTGGGTGATCCTGTGGGTGGGTTTGGGTGGTTTGGGGTAAAAATTGGATTTTCCATGGGGATAAACTGGCCCAGCTGGGATGTGGGCAGTGTTGGAAAGGAAATGGTGGGGACAAGGAGCTTCTGTGGCACCTGTGGGGCTGGAGTTGCCATTCCAGATAATTCCCAGGAGTGGGAATTCTGCTCCTCACCCCGCTGTGGATGCTGGATATGAGGATGGAGCAGCACCTGGGGGTTCACTGTGCTCAAACCCTGGTGAATGTGAGCTCCAGCCAGAGGGGAGGATGGAAATGGATTCCCTGCCCTGTGTCAGAGGGATTTGGGAAGGTTTTTGGGCTTTTCCTGCTGTGTGGGGTGTGATCCATCAAGCCCTGGCACTGCTGGAGCCTGTGCTCCATGTGCTCCCTGCCTGATCCTCCTGCTTTAATTCCACCCTGGAATTCATTAGAAGACAAAGAGAATATTTAGAAAACCTCAATGTTCTTGAAATCAGGGAATGGGGATTGCTCTTGGAATTCTTTTGTGCTGCTGATGTGGGGAAGGGGTCAGGACAGGAGATGCTGCTCCATGGGCAGCTGCATTCCAGAGCATTCCTGCTGGTTTGTCATGGAATCCTGGAATGGTTTGGGGTGGGAGGGACCTTAAAGCCCATCCAGGGACATTTCCCATTATCCCAGGTGGCTCCAAGCCCCATCCAGCCTGGCCTTGGACACTTCCAGGGATCCAGGGACAGCCACAGCAAATCTGGGAATTCCATCCCAGCCCCTCCTCACCCTCACAGGGAGGAATTCCTCCCCCGTATCCCACCCATCCCTGCCCTCTGGCAGTGGGAACCATTCCCCCTTGTCCTCACATCTCTTCCCCTGGCCCCCAATCCTTTTCCCTGTCTGTGCACCATGAAATGATTTATTCCCCTTTGCAACGTCCTGACTCCCCCAATCCTCCGTGCTGGGGGTGGGGGACAGGAGGTGACACCAGAGCACGGGGGTGACTCCAGGGCTGTTTCCTCCTTCATTTCCTCCAATTTCCCTGATTCTGTTTCCCCTCCTGCCTTTCCTGCAGCCTGCAGGGGGTTCCTAGGAGAGCCCCCAGGGCTGTCTAACCTTCCTTCTGTTCCCTCCTCACGCAGCGCGGAGCCAAGCCCAAAAAGGTGCTGTCCGTCTGTCTGTCCGTCCCTCCCCCGCGCGCGGCCGCATGCCGGGGCCATCGTCACCCTCACCGTCCCCATCCCGGCGCTGCATGGCTGTCCCTGCATGTGCTCCCAGCCCGGGAGGGGACACGGCTCAGGGTGGGGTCACATCACCGTGCCATCGTGGAATGTTGGGGTGGGAAATGCCTCAGAGAGCAGCGAGTTGTCAGTGGTGTCCCCAGGTGTCACATCTGCAGGGATGGGGACTGTCCCCTGCTCTGGGCAGCCTCTTCCATTGTTTTCCAGCTCTTTCCACGAAGGAATTTTCCCACTGTCCAGCCTGAATCTCCCCTGGCACAACTCTCTCGGATATTTTTATAACCCCTAAACCCTTGGTGACCTGGGGACAAGTGGCACCTTTTCAGGGCTGTCCTGTCTCTGGGCTCTGGCGTCTTTTGGGGACACTCAAACCCAGCTGGTTTGTGACAATTACTGAAGGCAGAAATCTTTCATGCAAGGATGAGCTGAAACTCCAAAGGTCCTGGGAAGGAATCCCAGAATGGTTTGGGTTGGGATGGACATTAAAGCCCATCTCATTCCACACCACGGGCAGGGAATCATCATTCCCTGCAGGAAATTTGGGGATTTTTTTTCCCCTCTTGGGAATTGTGCCAAGAGAAAAGCCAAGGTGGGCATTGAAACCATGGGAGAGGGGAGGGAGGTGTTACCTGTGCTCCCTTTGGTCCAGATTTGCTTTCCAGCTGCCTCTGTGTTGATTTTTGGGTGGAAAATGATCCAAAAAGTTCTGTTTGTCCATGGGAAGTCCAGAGGAGAGGAGCAATGTGGAATCTGCTGAGAGCCTGTGGAGAGAGGCCAGGAGCACCTGTCCCCAAGTGTCCCCTCCTTGTGTCCCCCAGATCCAGGTGTTTCCATGTCCCCGAGGCTTCAGGGGCCGTGTGGATCCCTCATCAGGGGCTCTGCTGGGATGGGATTCCTGTTGGGAATGTTGGGTTCTGCCTTCCCTGTCCCTGTTCTGGTGGGTTGGCAGCTGCTCCGTGTCCCCGCTGTGTCCCCGCTGTCTGCTCGGAGCTGCGGCTGGGATTAGGATCAGGGGCTGTGGCTGTCACTGTGCTGGGGATCTGTGACTGTCACTGTCATGGGGATCTGTGACTGTCACTGCCCTGAGGATCTGTGACTGTCACTGTCCTGGGGATCTGTGACTGTCACTGTCCTAGCAATCATGGATCTGTGACTGTCACTGTCCTGGGGATCTGTGACTGTCACTGTCCTAGCAATCATGGATCTGTCACTGTCCTGGGGATCTGTGACTGTCACTGTCACTGCCCTGAGGATCTGTGACTGTCACTGTCCTGGGGATCTGTGGCTGTCACTGTCACTGTCCTGGGGGTCTGTGACTGTCACTGTGCTGGGGATCTGTGACTGTCACTGTCCTGGCAATCATGGGGGTGTGACTGTCACTGTCCTGGGGATCTGTGACTGTCACTGTCCTGGCAGTCATGGGGGTGTGACTGTCACTGCCCTGAGGATCTGTGGCTGTCACTGTCCTGGGGATCTGTGACTGTTGCTGTCACTATCATGGGGATCTGTGACTGTCACTGTCCTGGGGATTTGGGGCTGTCACTGTGTTGGGGCTGTGACAGTCATTGTCTTGAAGATCATGGATCTGTCACTGCCCTGGGGTCTGGGGCTGTGACTGTCCCTGTGCTGGGGGTCATGGATTTGTCGCTGTTGTGGGGATCCTGTTTGAGTGACAGTCACTGTCTGAGGATCTGTGACTGTCACTGTCCTGAGGACCCTGGATCTGACTGTCACTGTCGTGAGGATCATGCATCTGTGACAGTCACTGTCCTGAGCATCTGGGACTGTCACTGTCCTGGCGATTGTAGTGACAGTCATTCTTCTGAGGACTGTGGCTCTGTGACTGTCACTGTCCTGGGGATCATGGATTTGTGACTGTCACTGTCCTGGGAATCTGGATCTGTCACTGTCCTGCCCCTCATCCTGGCAGCACAGACACACCTCACACAGGGACATCCCCATTGAGGCGCAGCCCCCTGCCAGGCCCTGCTGTCCCCTCACAATTCACCCTTTCAGCCACTCATGGCCCTGAGAGCCCGCCCTGCCCTCGGGCAGCTCCTGCCCCCACACAGGGCTGTGCCATCTGCGGTGTGGGGGGGACCTGGATAATGAGAGTAATTAGCGGGTAAGTCCTCGTTCTGGAGATTAGGGCGGCTCCTGTGTGTCAAATATAGACTTTAATCTACAGACTTTATTGTGCAGAGCTGCTGCCAGATGGGCCTTGACCCCTGCTGTGCCCCTTCCCTGTTTTCCATGGATTTGGGATGCTGTGGCCTTTGGGCCGTGCTGTTGCCAGGGCTCGGAGCAGAGGCTGCAGGACACGGGGGGCCCTGTCCCTTGCCTGTGACACTGTGTTGGGTGTCCCTGTTCTTGGAGCAGGAGGTCCACGCTGTCCTCGGGGGGTGCTGGCCTCTGTCCTGGGCCAGGCTGCCTGGGAAGGACCCCAAAATCTGGTTAAAGAGCAGGAAAAGGGTCTTTCTTTCCCAGGTCATTTTTGGGATGAAGCAGGTTGTGCTGTGTTCATCCCCATGACAATGTGTCTGTGCTGGTGACAGGCCAGTCCCTTCTCCTGCTGCAGTGCTGGGTGACACTGCGTCATGGATGTCACCTCCCAGGGACACGGAGGTGGCAGGGTTGTGATGGGAACAGGGAACTCCCAGGGATGCAGGGAAAGGCTCCAGCAAAAGCTCTGCCTCACTTGGGAGCTGCCAGGGTCTGATCCATTCAGGGATCCTGGAATTGTGGAATATTTAGGTTGGAAAAGCCCTCTGAGACCCCTGAGTCCAACTGTCCCCTGACACTGCCAAGTGTCCCCAAGTGCCACATGCACAGGTGGCATGTGCTGGTGCTGTGACCCTGCTGTTAAATCCTGTCCTGCCACCTCAGGTCACCTGTCCCCCGCTGCTGCAGCCAGTTTGATCCTTGGATTGTCCCTGGATGATCAGGTTTGTCCCTCTGCAGTGACATCGCTGTTCTTCCATCCTCCCAGTGGCATTCCATGTGCCAGGGCTGCATTCCTGCTGTGCCCTGGGGCTGGGCCAGTTCTGCTGGGCACCTGCTGCCATCCCATCCCAGGGTGACCCGTCAGTGGCTGGGTCAGTGTCCGGGTGTTATCCCGGTGTTATCCCGGTGTTATACAGGAGCAGCCAGGTCAGTGTCCGGGTGTTATCCCGGTGTTATCCCGGTGTTATACAGGAGCAGCCAGGTCAGTGTCCGGGTGTTATCCCGGTCTCTGTGCAGGAGCAGCTGGGTCAGTGTCCGGGTGTTATCCCAGTGTTATCCTGGTCTCCATGCAGGAATGGCCAGATTGGTGTCCAGGTGTTATCCCGGTGTTATCCCGGTGTTATCCCGGTCTCCGTACAGAAGCAGCCAGGTCAGTGTCTGATTGTTATCCCAGTGTTATCCTGGTGTCATCCTGGTCTCCATGCAGGTGTGGTGGGGTCAGTGTCCAGTTGTTATCCCAGTGTTATCCCGGTCTCCATGCAGGAGCAGCCAGGTCAGTACCTGGTTGTTGTCCTGGTGTTGTCCTGGTCTCCATGCAGGAATGGCCAGGTTGTTATCCCGGTGTTATCCCGGTGCTATCCCGGTGCTATCCTGGTCTCCATGCAGGAGTGGCTGGGTCAGTGTTTGGTTGTTATCCCGGTGTTATCCGGTGTTATCCCAATCTCCATGCAGGAGCAGCCAGGTCAGTGTCCAGGTGTTATCCCAGTGTTATCCTGGTCTCATCCTGGCCTCCATGCAGGATTGGTGGGGTCGGTGTCTGGTTGTTATCCCGGTCTCTGCAGGAGCAGCCAGGTCAGTGTCCGGGTGTTATCCGGTGTTATCCCGGTGTTATCCCAGTCTCCATACAGGAGTGGCCAGGTCAGTGTCCGGGTGTTATCCCGGTGTTATCCCGGTGTCTGCAGGAGCAGCCAGGTCAGTACCCAGTTGTTGTCCCAGTGCTATCCCGGTGCTATCCCAGTCTCCATACAGGAGTGGCCAGGTTGTTATCCTGGTGTTATCCTGGTGCTATCCCAGTCTCCATACAGGAGTGGCCAGGTTGTTATCCCGGTGTTATCCTGGTGCTATCCCAGTCTCCATGCAGGAATGGCCAGGTTGTTATCCTGGTGTTATCCCGGTGCTATCCCAGTCTCCATGCAGGAGCAGCTGGCTCATTCCAGCCCGGAGCAGGTCCCAGCTGTTCTGTTGAACCCAGAGGGGCCACCCCAAGCCCCGTTAATCCTTTAGAGGAACAGATAATCCATCAGCTCCCAAACCCCAGCTCACCCCCGCTGCCCAAACCGTGTCCATGGCAGGGCCTGGATGATCCCAGGGCAGATTTCCCAGGCACTGCTGTTCCTCAGGCCTGGTGACACCCCTGTGACAGCTCTGTGTGTCCCCAAGGGAGCCTGTGGGGATTATTTTGATGTCACCCTCTGGGGACAGGAGCTGAGCAGCAGCTGGTGCTGCAAACAGATGACTCCATGGAAAAGAGCTGGAGTTAACCTGGCATCTCCTCTCCAATCCTCTAAAAAACCAGGAATTCTCCCATCTGTGCTGGTGCCACCACCTCCTTCTCATGGATTTAGGATAAAAAACCTCCCTTACCCGTCCCTGAGGAGTTTCAGGGACAGCCCAAAGCACCTGACACCATTTCCCTGGGGTTAATTGCATTTTCTCCCTGCTGCTGCATTTATTGGATCTTTGTGTGGGAAGAGTTGATATATTCTGGATTTAGGGAGCAGAGCTGTGCGAGAGGAGAGGAGCTGGTTCATTAGAGCAGCTCTAATACCCATAATTATCTTAAACTTAAATCCGTGTGAGCCTGCACGTGGCTCCTCCAGAAATGGACACAGCCCTGGGATCATTCAGGGGCTTAAAGCCAAGGATCCAGGATGATTTCATCTGGAAATGCTTCAGAAGGGATTTCTGTTTTGGGCCAGGGCAGTGGGAATGGGAGGGAGATTCTGTTGGAGCGTTGGAATGGATTTGAATGATCCCTGTGTCAGCTCTGGGTTTGTGGTGCTCAGGCTGGTGGAGCTCGGGGTTTCTTTGTTTGGAGATGCAATTCCAGTGCCCAAAATTGTCCCTTGGGAATGCTGCCCTGCCCCCAGCGCCTGCACGCAGCCAGAGGGAGCTGCAGGAGAGGAATCATGGAATGGGCTGGGTTAGAGGGGACCTTAAACCCATCCAGGGACACCTCCCACTGTCCCAGGTGGCTCCAACCCCAGTGTCCAGCCTGGCCTTGGGCACTGCCAGGGATCCAGGGGCAGCCACAGCAAATCTGGCAATTCCAGCCCAGCCCCTGCCCACCCTCCCAGCCAGCAATTCCTTGCCAAGATCCCAGCCCAATCTCCCCTTTCCCAGTGGGAGCCATTCCCTGGCTCCTGTCCCTGCAGGCCTTGTCCCCAGTCCCTCTCCAGCTCTCCTGGAGCCCCTTCAGGGACTCTGAGGATTCCCTGGATTTTTCCCTTTTCCATTCCCAGCAATCCTGACTCCAGAGCAGAGGGGCTCCAGAATTATGGGATGGTTTGGATTGGAAGGGACTTTAAAGCCCATCCAGTTCTATCCCATGCCACGGGCAAGGGGACACCTCCCACTATTCCAGGCTGTTCCAAACTCCATCCAGCCTGGCCTTGGACACTTCCCCCACCCCTGATTCCCTGATCCAGGGGTTTTTCAGGAATCAGATCCCAGCACAGATCAGTTGGACACAGGATGTCCCCAGCCTGACATCCTCGAGGGGCTGCTTCCAGGAAATGCCAAAGAGGCCTTTAAATGCTTTTTCCAGGAGATTGGCAGGATTGTGGTGAGGGACTGGAAACACTGGAGGTAAAATTCCCTCTGTGTGTGGAGGGTTGGGTGTGAGCCTGGGGCACCCTGAGTTCCTCTCCCCTCACAGTGTGGGAATTTTGGAAAATAACACAGTTGGAATGGGAGCTGGATGAGTCTGTGTTCATGTTACATAATACAACAATCATATAATGGATGGGATTTAAGATGTGTGCATGTAAAGGGAGCTGCTCTCCAGCACTCCGTGGGGCACTCCATGGATTCATGGAGAGTTTGGAGATGGTGCTTGGTGACATCCTGTGCGTTCCCAGCAGAGTTCTTGTCCAGGGACACCGAGAATGCCGGGCAGGAATTGCAGGAACGGTCCTGGCAGGGCAGCGAGGCTCAGGGCGTGCTGGACGCCGCCCTGAGGGGCATTTTTAGGGCAGGGATTTTGGGGCAGGGGCTCTCCGAGGCTCGGGGGGGTCTCTCCACACCCTGAGCTCCCTCGATCCGCCCGTGTCGGTGCGGAGCTGGCGCTGGATGGCGGCGCGGCAAGATGATCCCTCTGTCCATCTGTCCATCCCTCGGGGCTCGGCGCCGTCCATCTGTCCATCCGGGCTCCGCTCCGTCCGTCTGTCCGCTCCCGGGGGGTTTGCCGGCGCGGGGCGGGTTTGGCTGCGGGCACGGCGGCGATACCGAGCGCAGCCACGGAGCCGCCAGCACCGCGGAGCTGACACCGGGGGGGCTCCGAGCCGCTGAGACCCTCCCCGAGCGCAGCATCACATCCCCATCCCCATCCTCATCCTCATCATCCCCATCCCCATCCGCCCGGCTCGGTGCAGCGCCCGGCGGTGCGGCCCCTCCGCGGTGATGTCATGAGCCGCCGGGGCGGTGGTTGGAGCCACCGGCGGAGCGGGGACGAGCGGCCGCGGCCGGGGGGGGCTGCCCCGGACCCCCTGAGCCCCCGCCGAGCCCCCGGGCAGGCCGCGGCCATTTGCCGTGTCCGGCCGCGCTGACTGACCCGCTGCTCCGTCTCCTCCCGCTCCGGCCGTCCCCGCGCGACGATGAGGCAGGCCCCGGCCACACGCAAGGTACGGTCCGCGCCCGCATCCCCCGCTCCGGCATCGCGTCCCCGCTTCCCGGCCGCCTCCTCGCTGGTTTTGCCCGTTTTCCCCGCGTTGATGCTGCCGGGCTGTAATTGGGAGCGTGACGGGCTCGGGGAGGAGGGGGGCGGTGGGTGAGCATCGGTTCATGGCTGGCTTTGCCTTCCGAGCTCCCGGAGTCCCCTCTCCGTGTCACCCGGCCAATGCAGCGCCTCTGCGGCTCTGCCGGGGCCCTGTCCCCGCTGCCGGTGCCATCCCTGTCCCCGCTGCCGGTGCCATTCCCGTCCCCTCTGTCAGTGCCATCCCCTCTGCCTGGGGGTGTCAGTGCTGTCCCTGCTGCCTGTGTTGTCCCCGCTGCTGGTGCCATCCCCACTCCAGGGGTGTCAGTGCCATCCCTGCTGCTGTCCCTGTGCCCATGGCTGGTGCCATTCCCGCTCCAGGGGTGCCAATGCCATCCCTGCTGCTGTCCCTGTCCCCACAGCCTGAGAGTGTCAGTGCTGTTCCTGCTGCCGGTGCCATCCCTGCTTCCAGTGCCACCGGTGCCCACCCTGGGGAAGCTGTGTGCCCACAATCCCGGTTTTCCTGCCAGCCACGCTGCTGGGTTCAGCCTTTGGCATTCCCAGGGGCTGGCAGTGCCCGAGTCCCTGCCAGGCTGCCATTCCCGCAGGTGACAGCGCGGGCACTGGCCTATATGTTTATTTTTAGTGTAACCGCGA
This sequence comes from Ammospiza nelsoni, assembly GCF_027579445.1. Lineage (NCBI taxonomy): Eukaryota > Metazoa > Chordata > Aves > Passeriformes > Passerellidae > Ammospiza > Ammospiza nelsoni. Next base: position 6,042,195 of record NC_080636.1, read on the forward strand.
TGTCACTGCTCAGCTTAAAGAGAAATCCTGGGAATTTCTGGCTGATGGCAGGGAATAGACCTGAGCTAGTCTGTACCTGGCAGGAAATGCTCCTGATTTACCCCTGCACCTCCCTGAGCTCAGACACCGACGCTCCTCGTCACGCGTCCCTGTTAATCCTATTCCCCGTGGAAAGTTTCACGGATGCTGCTTTCCCTGTGCCCCGTTGGAGGGGGCAGTGGGGGCTGCTGGAGCTCAGCCCCACGCCTGGATTCCTTCCTGCTTTTCCTGCTGCTCCTCTCCTCACCCATGGAATCACACCCGTGAGACCTGGGTGGTGCTGGTTGTTTAAAATGCAGAATTCCCAGCAGTATCCCAGGGAACCACACCCTCAGGGGCTCATCCTGGGGCTGAGACTCAGCTCCAGCAGAGGGGAGGTGCCTCCAAAGGGGCCAAATTCCTGGGAATGGAGTGGGATGGCATCAGCATGGAGAAGCACTGGATCAGTGCCTGGGCATCACCCTCAGCACTGCCTACCCCACTCAGGAGCTGCTGCCTATTGGAATCCTCCTGGAAACTCTGGGAATCCTCCACAGCAGCAGCCACAGGCTGTGAAGTTCAGACCTGAAGCCTTGAAACTCAATCCAGGAGAAGGCTCCAGTGACACCTCCCCTGTCCTGCCTGCTGGAAGGTGACATTCACACATTCCTGCTCATCCATCCAGCACTCGCTGCTCCTGCCTGGATCAGGATTCCCACACCTGGAGCAGAACCAAATCAGGAGGGATTGTGGGACCCCACATTCAGCAGGCAGTGCTGACCCCACCACAGTCAGTCCTTGGTGTCAGGAGGATTTTTCCAGAGTTCCTGCTGCCAGGAGCTGAGTCTATCTCGGAGTGCGCCGGTTCAGAGCCCCCAAGGCTCCCCTGGGAGCTGAGGTTTTGTAATTCCATCAAATATTTATGCAGCAGCATTACACAGCAGAGCAGAACCTCCATGGAACATCCATCCCCATCCATCCATCCATCCGTCCATCCATCCCCAGCAGGAAGGTTGGAGCATCCTGGATCCAGGTGGGGCTGGAGCCTCTGCTCCCAGTGCTGGCACGATGACAAACACCAGAAAATCCACGTCCCATCCTGGTCACTGACTTTTCCAGAGCCCGGGGATGGCTGGCTGGGGGACAGATGGTGCCACCATGGAGGGGAGCCCGGCCATCCTCCATTCCTGATGGAGAGAGCAGCTGGAGCATCCCAGGACATCCCTTTGCCACGGATCCCAGGGGTCTTGGAGCTTCAACTTTCAGTGGTCATCACATGGAGGGGACCAGAACTCCCAAGGATGCACAAAGCAGGATTATTCCCTGTCATTCCACGTGGCTTTAGGGATGGTTACCAGGAGGCTTCTCCCTGTTTTTAGGGTTTGGTGTGGTTTGAGGCAGGGTTTGAATTGGTGTCCCTCACCCCACGGCCAGGACAAGGCTCACTGTTGCCCAGTTTGGGGCTCACTGTTCCCCAGGACAAGGCTCATTGTCCCCCAGTATGGGGCTCTGTGTCCCCCAGGACAAGGCTCATTGTCCCCCAGTTTGGGGCTCGGTGTCCCCCAGGACAAGGCTCATTGTCCCCCAGTTTGGGGCTCGGTGTCCCCCAGGACAAGGCTCATTGTCCCCCAGTTTGGGGCTCGGTGTCCCCCAGGACAAGGCTCAGTGTCTCCTGGGACAGGGATCAGTGTCCCCCATCCAGGACCAGGTGACATTTCCCCATGTCCAAGGACTCAGGGGTCGATGTGGAACCCCCCCAGCCCTGCCCCACTCCTGAGTCCCCCCACATGTGGAGTTCCTGAAGAAGACATTTTCCAAGTGTTTCCCAGATTTTTGTTGCTGCTCCATGTTGCTTACTTGGACTTTGGGAAGATGCTGGAGAGCTCCTGAACGGCATCCTGAGGGTTTCACTTGAAGGTCTGGAACTTGTGCTGCTGCAATTCCATTTTCCTGGCCAATTTGGTCACTCAGATGTTGTGGAAGATGGGAATGTCTTTCCTCAGGATTGACAAGTTTGGAAGTGCAAACACATCCAGGTTTATACTGAAAACAGGGAAATAAAGCTCCAAGGTTCCTGAGGCCTCGGGAGGGAACACGGCCGTGTTGGAGATCAGCTGGAGCTGCTGGTGCCTGGTGGGCTCCGTGTGCCTCCTGTCCCCATCCTGGACATGAGATCATGTGGCAGTGCCATTATCCATCTGTTCTGCTCCTGTTTATTCCCAGCTGGGGTTAGGTCATGGAATCAGAAATGAGGGAGAGTGTGGAAGGGCTCCAAGGCTGCAGCTGGACAGATGTTCCCAATGCCCACCTGCTACCCCTCAGGACCAGCCTGGTCACTCCTCCTTTTCCATCCATTAGGGATTGTTTTTAAGGGGAAAAATATTAAATAATTTCATATTTGTCTCTGTTCCAGGCTGAGCCCTGTGGCCTCCCCTCCCTGAGCTGCTGGGAGCTGCTGCATGTGCATGGAGGGGTGTGGGGGGGTCCTGCCCCAAAATCGTGGATGATTTAATTCCAGCCATGAAAGGAAAAACTGGGAGTGTGGGATCAGCTCTGTGGTGTCCCTGGAATTTCTGGTTAAACAAAGCAGAGCCTGGGGGCTCTGAGGCAGCTGCTCAGGGTGCTCTGGGCCTTTTGGAAAACCAGAGGGATGAGGAGAGGAGAAAACTCACATTTAAGATTAAATCCTTTCCATCTCCTACTCTGGGGTCTCTGGGAAAGGCGTGGGAGGTCAAACCCCCCGTGCCCATGGAATGCCCAGCCAACCTGAACCAGGCTTTGCCTCTGAAGACCGAAATTCCTTGGAATTACAGAGTGGATCTGCCCTGGGGTATCAGTAGGGTCGGGCTGGGGGTTCAGGATGTGCCCTCTGTGCCCAGCTCTGTCCCCACACTTGGCTGGAGGGGCAGGGATGGGGCAAGGGCTGGCTTTGGGCTCTGTTCCTGTGGTCCCATGGGAGCTGTGCCAGGGGATCCCATGGGATCTCTGCCCGTGGAGCAGGTTAATGAGTGCCCAGGCTAACGATGCCACACCTGGTGCCACGGGGCACGCTGACGATGCCGGGCACACTAACGATGCCGGGCACACTAACGATGCCGTGCTGTCTTTTGTCTCCTTTCCCTGCTCTGCCGCTCCGGCCGCCGCCGGCTGTTCTCTGCTCCTCTGTCCCTGTGTGACTGTCTGTCCTCTCTGCTTCCGCTCCCGCTGCCCTCCAGAGCACCGCCCGCCGGCCCAAGGTGAGCAGCCACGGTGGGGGCACCGAGCGCGGGGGGCACCGGCAGCCCCGGGGGTGCCAGCGCCACTCAGAGCATCGGGTGCCAGCCCCATCACGAGCATGGATCACTGGGTGCCAACAGCAGGATCCACTGGGTGCCAACCTCACTCAGACATGGGCCATTGGGTGCCAACCCCACTCATTGGGTGCCAACCTCACTCAAACATGGGCCGTTGGGTGCCCACCCCCCTCAAACACAGGCCATTCATTGCCAACACCACTCAAACACAGGCCATTGGATGCCAACACCATCTCAAACATGGTACATTAGGTACCAACCTCACTCAAACACAAGCTGTTGGGTGCCAGCCCCACCCAAACACAATCCATTGTTTGCCAACACCACCCAAACATGATCCATTCATTGCCAACCCAGCTCAAACACGATCCATTGGTTCCCAGTCCCACCCAAACATGATCCATTCATTGCCAACCCTACCCAAACACGAGCTGCTGGGTGCCAACCCCACCCAAACACAATCCATTGTTTGCCAACACCATTCAAACATGATCCATTCATTGCCAACCCCACTCAAATCTGGGCTGTTGGTTGCCAACCCTGCTCAAACACAACTCGTTGGTTGACAACCCCACTCAAACACAACCCATTGGTACCCAATCCCACCCAAATATGATCTGTTGGGTGCCAACACCACCCAAACCTGATCCATTCATTGCCAACGCAGCTCAAACACGATCCATTGGTTCCCAGTCCGGCCCAAACATGATCTGTTGGGTGCCAACCTCACCCAAACATGATCCATTCATTGCCAACCCCACTCAAATGTGTCCATTCTTGTGGATGCCAACTCAAACATGATCCACTGGGTGCCAACCCCACTCAAACACAACTTATTGAGTGCAACCCCACTCACAAACAATCCATTCTTTGCCAGTCCCACTCAAATATGATCCATTGGGTGCCAATCCCACCACAAAAAGATGCATTTGATACCAACCCCATTCAAACAGAATCCATTGGGTGCCAACCCCACCCAAACATGACCCACTCATTGCCAGCCCCACTCAAACGTGGCCATTCTTGTGGATGCCAATGCAAACATGATCCACTGGTGGCCAATCCCACCCAAACATGATCCACTGGTGGCCAACCCCACCCAAACACGACCCCTTGGTTCCCATCCCCACCGTTGTCCTTCCACCTCATTGTGCGGAGCCCAGAGGAGCTCACAGCAGTGATGGGCTCCTCTGGAGCAGATCCAGATCCTTGGGGACCCTCTCCCAGGATGGAACAGCATGAAATCCATGTGGCAGTGCCCAGGCTGTGCCAGGGGGTCCCTGTGGGCATTGCTGCTCCCTCACTGTCCCAGTTTGTGCTGGGATTTGGGATCTGAGTTCAGATGGGATCTGAGAGATCAGACCAGTGGGATCTGAGTGGGATCTAAAAGAACTTGAGGTGGGATCTGAGTGGGATCTGAGAGATCAGATCAGTGGGATCTGACTGGGATCTGAGAGACCTGAGGTGGAATCTGAGTGGGATCTGAAAGACCTCGGGTGGGATCTGAGTGGGATCTGGGAGAGCCTGTCAGGCAGGGCTGTGTGGTCCCAGCTGGCTCTCGGGGGCTGCTCCAGCCACCAGCATTCACCTTGGGAAGGGACTTGTGGCTTGAAGGGAGGAGATGTGGGAGAGAAATCCTTGAAGATGGAGTTTGGAGGTGGAGAACTCTCCTGCAGGGAGGGCTCCATGCTCAGCAGACGCTTCCAGCCCCAGGCAGGGGTGGATTCCACCAGCCCCAGGGTTTTGGGATGCCCCCATTCCCTGGCTTTGGATGGTTCTTGTTGATGTCTCTGCAGGGATGTCCCATGGGACCTCCTGCTCCTTTGCCCTCACACCTTTGGCAGGGAGGTGGAGTTGGGATCCTGGAATCATGGAATGGGTTGGGTTGGAAGGGACCTAAAGCCCATCCAGCTCCACCCAGGAACAGCTCCCACTATCCCTGGTGGCTCCAAGCCCCATCCAACCCGGCCTTGGACACCTCCAGGGGTGTGGCAGCCACAGCTCTGGGCAACCTGTGCCAGGGCCTCAGCACCCTGGAATTCCTTCCCAATATCCCATCTAACTCTGCTCTCTGTGGGGGATCTGTGACCCCAAAAGCAGCAGGAATAGCAAACGTCTTTGCTTTGAGCTGTATCTGAAAGAAAGCACTTGGGGCTTGGTGCTACCCAGAAATTCCCCATTTTCTGTGCCTGAGAGAGCTGGGATCATCTCAGGAGGGCAGGCTGGGCCTATCTGAGGGGCGCTGGACTTTCTGCCATCGAGTTAACTCAGATTTGCCTCCATTTTAGAGAAAATAAGGGCAGAGGGTGGATGTTTCTCTTTCTCAGTTGTACCCATGGGTGAAACCACATACTAGGTGAACCCTCATGGCACCAAAAATCCCATTTCTAGAAATAAAATCAAGTCAGGAAATTTAATTTACAGTAAGAGGTGAGTGGTCCAGAAATAAAGTCCATGAGGAGACCAGTGGGAGCCTGGGGGGTCCTGGTGCTTCCCTCACCCCTTTTCCCACTGCCTGGGCTCAGACAGTGATTAATTAACAGCCTCATAAGTGCTAATGAAGCAGCACCAGGCCCCGCTGGACTCTGGGAACTCACTCCTTGTTGATTTTCTTGTTCCTCCCCTAAATCTGGGTTCTCATCTTGGTGGGCTCTGAGGTTTTCCTGGGAGAATGGAATCTGGAGCTCTGGAGCTGGGAAATGGAATCCTGGAATGGTTTGGGTTGGGAGGGACCTTGGACATCATCCAGTGCCACAGCAGGGACACCTCCCACTATCCCAGGGTGCTCCCAGCTGGCCTTGGCCACTTCCAGGGATGTGAGGCACCCCCAGCTTCTCTGGGAAACGTGTGGAGTCCTTCCCCAATGGATTATCCGTGAATTCTCTCCGAGCCCAGCTCCTCCAGAGCAGAATTCCTGAGGGACAGTGACACAAATCAGTGACACTACTGGAAACGGGAATCAAGGAGTCACCAGAGGTGTCAGGGTGGGACCTGTGGGAGCACATCAGGGATGTCCCCTCTGACTCCCCCTCACCCGTGCCGGTGTTTTGCAGCCCACCCGGACCCCCACATCCTCGGCGTCCGGCGGCACCGCGGGGCCCTCGGGCTCGGCCTCGGCGTCCGGCGGGGAGATGAGCAGCAGCGAGCCCGGCACGCCCGCCCAGACCCCGCTGGTGGCCCCCGTCATCCCCACGCCCTCCCTCGGCTCGCCGGGGGCACCGCCGGTCCCCTCGCCCACCAAGGTGAGCCCTGCCCAGGTGAGCTCTGCCCCCAGCCCTGCCCAGGTGAGCTCTGCCCCCAGCCCTGCCCAGGTGAGCGCTGCCCAGGTGAGCGCTGCCCGGAGCCCTGCCCAGGTGAGCGCTGCCCCCAGCCCTGCCCAGGTGAGCGCTGCCCCCAGCCCTGCCCAGGTGAGCGCTGGGTTCTGCCGGTGCTCCCCAGCCGGCAGGAGAGAAAACTGCACCCAGCACTAGGAGGAAGAGGAGGAGGAGGAGCTGCCCTGAAGGGTCCTGGGGGTGGTCACTGGGCTGTGGGAGGAGCATTGAGACAGGTCCGAGCTGGCCAGGACAGAGCCAGCAAAGCTGCGAGGCCACTTCCAAAGAGAATTCCCAAATAACCCTCCCTTCATTTCCAACGAAAATTCCTTGTGCACCTCCATCCCTTCCCAAATAAATCCCTGTGGGACACGAGTGGCATCAGAGCAGTTTGGCAGAGTCCCTGTGGGACACGAGTGGCATCAGAGCAGTTTGGCAGGGTCCCTGTGGGACACGGGTGACATCAGAGCAGTTTGGCAGGGTTGAGGCTCTGAGGCAGAGCTTGATCCTGTTAAATCCAGAGGGTCCAGTTGGCAGCACCCACTGGTACTGGGAGAACTGGGGTGGAGAGACCAGGGATGCACTGGGGCATCCTGCCTTGGGATGGAAAGACCCCTTGGAGAGGTTCAGGATTTCACAGACTTGGGGAATTGGGGTGAAGGGACCAGCAGGGATGCACTGAGGACCCTCCAGCCTTGGGATGCAAAGCCCACCCAGAAAGATGCAATATTCCCCAAATTCAGGGATTTTTAATCATTACAGAGTTATTCCCGTTTTGATCTTTAAAATACTTTTTCATCACTTCCATCCTGCTTTGATTAATGAGTTAATTAGAGCTTGGGAGAGATTTGGGGCACGAGGCCAGGGAGGGAATGGCAGGAGAGGACAAGGCTCTGGGATTGTGTGTGGAAGGGAGAGCTGGGGAAGGCGCCCCAGGGTGGGGACAGGGGATGTCCCCACCTGTGTCCCCATGCCCAGAGCTCTCTGGTTTCTGTAGCTGGGTGCAGAAGTGGCTTTTTTGGGGACATCAGAATGTCCAAGCTGGGAAAGCAGCAGAGGTGGAATCCATGGGAGGTTCTGGATTTTTCCAAGACCTGTTCCTTGCTGTCACCCAGCTTTGGGATTTGAAGCTTTGGCCCCTGTGGCTGCTGCCAGGGAGGGAGGTGCCATGCCTTTGTCCCTGCAGCCCTTGCTTTGGGGAATGCTGGCATCAGCCTTTCCCTGCCCTGGGAGCTGAGCTGCTGGAAAAGGAGCTGGATCAGTTTTCCCTGGGGGGAGATCACCTGGGGATGATGTGGATGCTGCAGTGGGATCAGGCAACCACAGCTTCCCTGGGCAGCCTGTGCCAGGAATTCCTTCCCGAAATCCCATCTAATCCTGCTACTCCAGGCCCTTGTCCCAAGTCCCTGGTGGTCCCAGGCCAGGTTCCCTGGGCCTCCAGAAACTTCCCCAGAGCTCTGTCCAAGGATGTCCCTGCTCCTTCCCTAATTCTTGGCTCGGTGTTGTAGGAGGAGGAGAATCTACGTGCTCAGGTCAGGGACCTTGAGGAGAAGCTGGAGACACTGAAAATCAAGAGGAATGAGGACAAGGCAAAGCTCAAGGAACTGGAGAAGTACAAGATCCAGCTGGAGCAGGTGCAGGAATGGAAGAGCAAAATGCAGGAGCAGCAGGCTGAGCTCCAGAAGCGCCTGAAGGAGGCCAAGAAGGTGAGTGAGTGTCCTGGGAATGGGGCAGTGCCTGGATAGGTGACTGCAGGAGGAATTCCAGCCCTGACAAACCTTTCTGGGAGGAAATTTTCCCAATGTCCAGCTAAAGCTCCCCTGGTGCAATTCAAAGTCTTTGCTCTGAATTGATGTCGGGTGTGTTTGGGAATCAGGCTGAGCCAAGGTGGGATTTGAATTCCTTATTCCCTCTCTTTCCAGATGTTTCCCTCTTCTCTCTGTGTGTCTCCAGGTGCTTCCTCCTTCCCTCTCTCTCTCTCTCCAGGAGTTCCAGGTGCTTCCCTTTCCCCTCAGCTGTGCCTGCAGCTCCCAGGATTCCATCCAGGCAGCCAGGGAGTGTTTCCTTCTCCCTGCCCTACTTTCCACAGTGGATTCCTGGTTTCTTTCCCCAGGGATTTATCTGTCTGCTCCAGCATTCCCTGTCTCCTTACCTTTGTCCTCACCTGCTTCTCCTGCCTGGCTCTGGGTGTGAAGCAGAGAAGAGAGGAGTGGGACACCCTGGAGCGCTGGGCCGTCCCCTCCCATCCCAGATAACCTGGTGTCCATTGGATCTGGGGGAGCCTTGAGGGACAATAATTTCCTGAGAGCTGCTGTGGGGTCTCTCCAGAGTTGTGGGGTCCTCTCAGCTGCTGTGCTTGCCCACAGGAAGCCAAGGATGCCCTGGAAGCCAAGGAAAGGTACATGGAGGAGATGGCAGACACGGCCGACGCCATCGAGATGGCCACGCTGGACAAGGAGATGGCCGAGGAGAGGGCAGAGTCCCTGCAGCAGGAGGTGGATTCCCTCAAGGAGAAGGTGGAATACCTCACCATGGACCTGGAGATCCTCAAGCATGAGATTGAGGAGAAAGGTGGGAAGGGAAAGGGACTTTGGGCTTGGAGAATGGGGAATGGGAGTGGGGTTAGGTGGGATGCTGGGAAGGAATTCTCTGTGAGGGTCCCGAGGCTCTGGAATGAATTATTCCATAAAAGCTCTGGCTGCTCCATCCCTGGAAGTGTCCAAAGCCAGGTTGGATGGGGCTTGGAGCACCCTGGATAGTGGGAGGTGTCCCTGCCCATGTCAGGAGGTGGGAATGGGTGGGATTTAAGATCCCTTCCCACCCAAATCAGTCTGGGATTCTGCGATTATGGGATTCTGATTCCTCCTTTCCTCAACAGGCTCTGATGGAGCAGCATCCAGCTACCAGGTGAAACAGCTGGAGGAGCAGAATGCCAGGCTCAAAGAGGCTCTTGTCAGGTGGGAGCTCACCCAAATTCCTTCCCAGGCCTCTTATGCTCCCTCAGTCTGAGAACACCAATCCCAATCCTCCTCTGGAGCAGCCCATGTCATTCCTGCTGATGGTTTTGGGATCTTTGCCGAGCTCTTAAAGCATCCGCAGGGAAGGGAGAGTCCCTTGTCACAGGGGATTGGTGGGGATGGGGACAATGACCCACTCCAGCCTCATTCCCTATGGATGGATGTGGTGCTTGGTATCCCAGCACTGTTCTCCAGACCCTGCCCAGCCCTGGGATCTCCCTCTCCCTGGATGATCCCACCTTCCAGGGCTTGGGTGCTCATGGGCTTTTTATTTGGGACTGCACAGCCAAGAAGTTCAGGTGGGACCCATCCCTTGGTGTGAGTGAGCGGGATTTTGGGAAAATTGCTCATGTCCCCACCTAGGAGGGATGAGCTCTGTTATCCTGGCTGGGGCAGACTGGGGCTCTTGGGAGGGCCCTGACAGGACCTGTGGCTGTCCCAGGATGAGGGACCTGTCGGCCTCGGAGAAGCAGGAGCATGTGAAGCTCCAGAAGCAGATGGAGAAGAAGAACACGGAGCTGGAGTCGCTGCGGCAGCAGCGGGAGAAGCTGCAGGAGGAGGTGAAGCAGGCGGAGAAAACGGTGGATGAGCTCAAGGAGCAGGTGAGGGACAGGTGGGATGGGATATTTGGGATGTTTGTGGACATTCAGGGCAGTTTGGGGACATTTGGGGACATCTGGGGCATTGAGACTCCTGGAGATCCCACTGCAGGGACCAACACTCCTGGTCCCATATTCCCTAATTCCAAACCCTGTTCCAGCAGTGGAGCTGTGCTTGGCTCTGCCTGGAGGGGGGAATGTGTGTCCTGGGGGATGGATGGATTGGGATTTGGGATTTGTGTCCTGGGGGATGGATGGACTGGGATGTGTGTCCTGATGGGATGGATTGGGATGTGTGTCCTGGAGAAGGGATGGATTGGGATGTGTGTCCTGGGGATGGATGGACTGGGATGTGTGTCCTGATGGGATGGATTGGGATGTGTGTCCTGGCACACAGATGGATTGGGATGTGTGTCCTGGAGCAGGGATGGATTGGGATGTGTGTCCTGGCACACAGATGGATTGGGATGTGTGTCCTGGCAGGTGGATGCAGCGCTGGGTGCTGAGGAGATGGTGGAGACTCTGACAGAGAGAAACCTGGATCTGGAGGAGAAGGTCCGGGAGCTGCGTGAGACCGTCGGGGACCTGGTAAGGCAGAATTCCCTGGGATAACAAATGCTGAATTCCCTGGGATGACACTGCTGAATTCCCTGGGATGACACTGCTGAATTCCCTGGGATAACACTGCTGATTCCCTGGGATAACAGCTGCTGAATTCCTTGGGATAACAAATGCTGGATTCCTGGGATAGCAGCTGCTGAATTCCTGGGATAACACTGCAGAATCCCCTGGAATAAGGGCTGCTGAATTCCTTGGGATAACACTGCTGAATTCCGAGGGGTAACACTGCTGAATTCCCTGGGATAAGAGCTGCTGAATTCCTGGGATAACACTGCTGAATTCCTTGGGATAAAAAATGTTGAATTCCCTGGGATAACAACTGCTGAATTCCTGGGATAACAACTGCTGAATTCCCTGGGATAACAACTGCTGAATTCCTGGGATAACACTGCTGAATTCCCTGGGATAAGAGCTGCTGAATTTCCTGGGATAAGGGCTGCTGATTCCCTGGGATAACAACTGCTCAATTCCCTGGGATAACACTGCTGAATTCCTGGGAAGGGGCTGCTCCAGCAGCAGCTCTTACCCCAGGAATTCCCACTCCTGGTACGGGGAGCTGCAGTGATGGCACCAGCAGGATTCATGAAAGCTCTCCAGAGCACCGGGACACATCTGAGCCACGTTGTGTGACTGTCCCCCTGGTGCCACCTCCCTGCAGGAAGCCATGAACGAGATGAACGACGAGCTGCAGGAGAACGCGCGGGAGACAGAGCTGGAGCTGCGGGAGCAGCTGGACATGGCCACGGCGCGCGTGCGCCAGGCCGAGAAGCGCGTGGAGGCCGCCCAGGAGACCGTGGCCGACTACCAGCAGACCATCAAAAAGTACCGGGAGCTCACGGCTCACCTGCAGGTGGGTCCCCACCTCCAGCCCCTCCTGCAGCTCGCCTGGTGGCCAGGAGAGCCAGAGGGAACATCCCCTGGGAGTGTCGTGGTGGCCAGGAGAACCAGAGGGAACATCCCTTGGGAGTGTCCTGGTGGGCAGGAGAGCCAGAGGGAACATCCCTTGGGAGTGTCCTGGTGGGCAGGAGAGCCAGAGGGAACATCCCTTGGGAGTGTCCTGGTGGGCAGGAGAGCCAGAGGGAACATCCCTTGGGAGTGTCCTGGTGGGCAGGAGAGCCAGAGGGAGCATCCCCTGGGAGTGTCCTGGTGGGCAGGAGAGCCAGAGGGAGCATCCCCTGGGAGTGTCGTGGTGGCCAGGAGAGCCAGAGGGAACATCCCCTGGGAGTGTCGTGGTGGCCAGGAGAGCCAGAGGGAACATCCCCTGGGAGTGTCGTGGTGGGCAGGAGAGCCAGAGGGAACATCCCCTGGCTATGGCAGGATACAGCTTGGAGCTGAGTGGGTTCCTTGTGGAGCTTCCATAGGGACCCCCCCATTGCCTTCTCCCACAGGGATAGGCTGGGAGAGCTGGGAATGTCCTTGAGGGCTTCAAAGAGACCTCAAAACCCTTTTTAGTGCCCTAAAGGGACTCCAGGAGAGCTGAAGGGGGACATGGGACAAAGGATGGAGGGACAGGACACAGGGAATGGCTTCCCACTGGGAAAGTGGAGATTTAGATGGGATCTTGGGAAGGAATTCTTCTCTGTGAGGATGATGAGGCCCTGGAAGGGATTTCCCAGAGAAACTCTGGCTACCTGGAGCTCATCTGGTGACCAGGAGAGCCAGAGGGAGCATCCCCTGGGAATGTCCTGGCTATGGCAGGATACAGCTTGGAGCTGAGTGGGTTCCTTGTGGAGCTTCCATAGGGACCCCCCCAGTGCCTTCTCCTACAGGGATAGGCTGGGAGAGCTGGGAATGTCCATGAAGGCTTCAAAGAGACCTCAGAGCCCCTTTTAGTGCCTTAAAGGGGCTCCAGGAGAGCTGGAGGGGGACTTGGGACAAGGGTTGGAGGGACAGGACGCAGGGAATGGCTTCCACTGGAAAAGTGGAGATTTAGATGGGGTATTGGGAAAAATTTCCTCCCTGTGGGGTTATCCCAGCCCTGGGCTCAGGTCTGCTGGCAGGGAAGGCAGCTGGGGAAGGAGCCTGTGGATATTCCTGGACTGGAACACTCTTGGTGCCTCTCCCTCCCCTCCACCTTCACTGGGTGCTGCACAAGGAGCCCCCCGAGGAGGAGGTGCTGGGAGGGGCTTGCTGGGGGTGTGGGGTCCCTGATCTCCATGTCCCCATGATGTCCCCATGATGTCCCCATGGCCAGGATGTGAACCGGGAGCTGATGAGCCAGCAGGAAGCATCTGCAGAGAAGCAGCAGCAGCCGCCCCCCGAGATGTTCGACTTCAAGATCAAATTTGCAGAGACAAAAGCTCACGCCAAGGTAGGGCCAGCAGGAGACCTGGGTGGGCTTATCCATGCGCTGGGACAGGCTCCAGGGTATTCCCAGAGTTGTGGCTGTCCCTGGATCCCTGGAAGTGTCCAAAGCTAAGCTGGACAGGGCTTGGAGCAACCTGGGCTAGTGGGAGGTGTCCCTGCCCATGGATGGGGCTGGAATGAGATGGGCTTTAAGGTCCTTCTAGCCCAAACCTTCAGGATTTTGGAGCCCTTCTGCTCTGGAGTGATGCTGGGAGAGCTGGGAATGTTCCCCTGGAGAAGGGAAGGCTCTAGGGAGAGCTCAGAGCTCCTTGCAGGGGCTAAAGGGGCTCCAGGAGAGCTGGAGAGGGACTGGGGACAAGGCATGGAGGGACAGGACACAGGGAATGGCTTCTACTGGGGAAGGGGAGATTTAGATGGGATATTGGGGAAAAGTTTAGATGGTGAGGCCCTGGAAGGGATTTCCCAGAGAAACCCTGGCTACCCCACCCCTGGAAGTGCCCAAGGCCAGGCTGGAGCACCCTGAGATGGAGGAAGGTGTCCCTGCCCATGGCATGCGGTGACACTGGGTGGGCTGGGAGATCCCAGCCATGCCTTGAGGCATTCTCCAAGGAGCAGCATTTCATGATTGATCCCCCTGGGCTGGGCTGTGCCAGGGAGGCCCTGGAGCAGGCGGGTGACTCTCAGTGTCCCTCAGGCCATCGAGATGGAGCTGCGGCAGATGGAGGTGCAGCAGGCCAACCGCCACGTGTCCCTCCTGACCTCCTTCATGCCCGACAGCTTCCTGCGGCACGGCGGCGACCACGACTGCGTCCTGGTGCTCCTGCTCATCCCACGCCTCATCTGCAAGGTGGGACAGCCTGGGGACAGCCCCTGCATGGGAAACAACACCTTTGTCCCCAGGGGATTTGGGGTGTTTAGTGTTGGAGAACTTCCCAGAGTTCTGGAGTGAGTGGAGGTGCCATCCCTGCAGGGCTTCTGGTGGGATAATCGGAAAATTCCTTCTGGAAAGAGGTGTGCAGGCCTGGCTCAGGACAGTGTGGAGTCCCCATTCCTGGGGGATTTAGCAGCCCTGTGGATGTGGCACTTGGGGACAGCGTGGATTCCTCATCCCTGGAGGATTTAACAGCCCTGTGGATGTGGCACTTGGGGACAATGTGGAGTCCCCAGGACAGTGTGGAGTCCCCATCCCTGGGGGATTTAGCAGCCCTGTGGATGTGGCACTTGGGGACAATGTGGAGTCCCCAGGACAGTGTGGAGTCCCCATCCCTGGGGGATTTATCAGCTCTGTGGATGTGGCTCAGGACAGTTGAGTCCCCATCCCTGGGGGATTTATCAGCTCTGTGGATGTGGCACTTGGGGATAGTGTGGAGTCCCCAGGACCGTGTGGAGTCCCCATTCCTGGGGGGATTTAACAACCCTGTGGATGTGGCACTTGGGGACATTGTCAGTGGTGGTGCTGGGGGAACAGTTGGACTCTGAGGTCTTAAGGGACTTTTCCAACCAAAGTAATTCCATGATTCCACGCTTATAAAATGGTCTGGGAGAAGGGAAGGGGAGGAAGCAGCCAGGGGTGGTGAGAGCACTCAGGGTCACTTTGCCAGGACAGGTCACATTTTGGGGCTGCAGGGCTGTTACCCACGGCTCAGCAGGACACAGCAGGGAGGGAAGCACGGGATGCCCTGAAGGATTTCCCTGTCCCCCCCAGGCCGAGCTGATCAGCAAACAGGCGCAGGAGAGGTTCGAGCTGAGCGAGAGCTGCGCGGAGCGGGCGGGGCTGCGCGGAGCCCCCGGGGAGCAGCTCAGCTTCGCCGCCGGCCTCGTCTACTCGCTGAGCCTGCTGCAGGCCACGCTGCACAAATACGAGCAGTGAGTACCGGCCCCGCCCGTCCCGCCCTCCCGGGCGGAGTTCCGGGGATTTGGGGAGCCGGGCTGGGAAAGGTCGGTGGGGTCGCTGTTATTGCCTTGCCATGGGGTCATTGCTCTGTGTGTCCTTCCCAAGGGATGGCATGGGAAGGGATTTGGGGAGAAGAAGCAGTGGGATCCATTTCTCCATGAGCTCTCTGTGTCCCTCAAGAGATCACATGGGATCTTGGGAACTGGGCTGGAAAAAAGTTCTGAGATCCCTTTCTCTGTGACCTCTCAGTGTCCCTCTCAAAGGGTGACATGGGAAGGGATTTTGGGAGCCAGGCTAGAAAAAAGCAGGGACATCCTTTTATAACCTTATGAGAATCCCCTTCTCTGTGACCTCTCTGTGTCCTTCCCAAGAGATGACACATGAAGGAATTTTGGGATCTAAACTAGAAAAGAAGGATGGGTTCCCATTCTCCTTCTCAAGAGCGACACATGAAGGAATCTTGGGAACCAGTCTAGAAAAATCCAGCAGGATCCCCTTCTCTGTGACCTCTGTGTGTCCTTCCCAAGAGGTGACACATGGAGGAATTTTGGGATCCAGGCTAGAGAAGAAGGATGGGTTCCCATTCTCCTTCTCAAGAGGTGACACATGAAGGAATTTTGGGAGCCAGGCTACAAAGAAGCCTCAGGATCCCCTTATTCCCTTGTGGGGGTTCCCATCTCCATGACCCTCCTGGCGTCCCCCTGGGAAGGAGCTCCAGCCCCAGCCAGGTCACAGCCATGTCCCTGTCCCCAGGCCAGCCCCAGGGCTCTGATTTCCCACGCCCTGCCCAGAGGTGCCCCCAGCCCCTTGTCCCTGTCCCCTCAGGGCCCTGAACCGCTGCAGTGTGGAGGTGTACAAGAAGGTGGGGACCCTGTACCCCGAGATGAGCGTCCACGAGCGCTCCCTGGACTTCCTGATCGAGCTGCTCCACAAGGACCAGCTGGACGAGACCGTCAACGTGGAGCCGCTCACCAAGGCCATCAAGTACTACCAGGTGGGCCTGGTGGCACTGGGGGCAGGTGCCACCTCACCTGTTGGACGTGGATCAGCTCCTTTTGGCAGCCCTTTCCTTTGGGTGTTGTCACCCAGGTGACCATGGCTGTGTCCCCTGCTCTGTGTCCATCCCACATTCCTCCCTTCCACACTGCTCACCTGTGGGGTTAAGCACCACCAGCTCTTTTGGGGCACTGTTGTTATTTCCATTTTAAAAATGGCCCAAACCCTCAAAATTTGGGGTTTTTTTTGAGTGTTCCCACATTGGATTTTTTCCATGTGGATGCTGATCCTGCCATTCCCACAGCACCTGTACAGCATCCACCTGGCTGACCAGGCTGAGGACTGCACCCTGCAGCTGGCTGACCACATCAAGGTGAGTGGGGACAACCCCACCTCTGTGTCCCCAGGATCCCTGTGGGAGGGGAGGTGCCCCTGCTGCCACTCCCCAGTACAGCCACTCTCCCCCAGTGATGGCACTGGGGTCAGGGAATGGGGACATGGGGACGGGAAGAGCAGGAGTGGGAATGTGGGGACGCTCCTGTCTCAGGGTGGGGGTTGTATCCTGGATTTCCCAAGGGAAGAACCAGAGTCCTGCACCCTTGGATAAAACCAAACCAGACCAGAAATAGCCTGACTGCCTCAGCTCATGTCCCTGCTCCTGGAAATCATGGGGTGGTGGCAGGGTACATCCTGGAATTCCTGGGACTGAAACCCTGGTGTGCCCTGGGACCCCTGTCCCTGTCCCTGTGCTGAGGGTCCCTGTGCCTGTGCCCACAGTTCACTCAGAGTGCCTTGGACTGCATGGGGGTGGAGGTGTGCCGGCTGCGGGCCTTCCTCCAGGTAGGATCTTCCTCCAGGTAGGATCTTCCTCCAGGTAGCACCTGCCAGGATGGCTGGGCACATGCCAGCTTCCTGCTGTCCCCGTGTCCCTCTGTCTGAGATCCCTTTTTGTCCCTCTGTCTGAGGTCCTTCCCTGTCTCTCATGTCCCTCTCAGGTCGCTCTCTGTCCGTGTGTCTGTCAGAGTTCCCCCTCCCTAAGGTCCCTCTCTGTCCTCTTATCCCTCTGAGGTCCCTCCATGTCCCTCTCTCTCCCTATGACCTTCTGAAGTCACTCTGTCTATAGTCCCTCTGTGTCCCCATGTCCCTCTGAGGTCCCTCTCTCTAAGGTCCCTCTGTGTCCCCATGTCCCTCTGTTCCCTGTGTCCCTCTAAGGTCCCTCTCTGTCCCCATGTCCCTCTGAGGTTCCCTCTCTCTAAGGTCCCTCTGTGTCCCCATGTCCCTCTGTTCCCTGTGTCCCTCTAAGGTCCCTCTCTGTCCCCATGTCCCTCTGAGGTTCCCTCTCTCTAAGGTCCCTCTGTGTCCCCATGTCCCTCTGTTCCCTGTGTCCCTCTAAGGTCCCTCTCTGTCCCCATGTCCCTCTGAGGTTCCCTCTTTCTAAGGTCCCTCTGTGTCCCCACGTCCCTCTGTTCCTGTGTCCTTCTAAGGTCCCTCACTCTCTGTGTCCCTTTGAGGTTCCTTCTCTCTGAGGTCCCTTTGTGTCCCCAAATTCCCCCATTCCTGTGTCCTTCTAAGGTCCTGCTCTCTCTCTGTGTCCCTTTAAGGTCCCTCTCTCCAAGGTCCCTCTGTGTCCCCATGTCCCATGTCCCAGTGTCTCTCTGAGAGCCATCTGAGTCCCTCTATCCCTGTGCCCCTCTGTGTCCCCATGCCCCTCTGATGTCCCCACATCCCCGTGTCCCTCTGAGGTGCCTCTGTGTCCCCAGGCCGGGCAGGAGGCAGCAGACCTGGCCATCCTGCTCAAGGACCTGGAGACGTCCTGCAGTGACATCCGCCAGTTCTGCAAGAAGATCCGGCGCCGCATGCCGGGCACGGATGCACCGGGAATCCCGGCAGCCCTGGGCTTCGGGCCACAGGTCAGGGGACAGGGACACCCTCAGGCCACCCCTCAGGCACAAACTGGGAGCTGTGGGATGGACTGGGCCGGCAGCAAACACCCCAGGGAAGCTGGGCAGCAGCTCAGGGCAGAGGGAGGTGGTGTGAGCTGAGCTGGGATCGTGGAATCAGGGATTGGTTTAGGTTGGAAAATCCCTGGGAGATCTCTGAGTCCAACCATGCCCCAGCACTGCCAAGGCCATCACTGACCATGTCCCCAGGTGGATGTTAAATCCCCCCAGGGTTGGGGACAACCCTTCCCAGGAGGAATTTTCCCAATATCCAACCTGGCCCAGCCTGAGGCCGTTCCTCTCACCCTGTCCCTGTTCCCTGGGATAAGATCCCAAATCTGTCCCCCCCTGGCTGTCCCCTCCTGTCAGGGAGTTGTGCAGAGCCACAAGGTCCCCCCTAAGCCTCCTTTGCTCCAGGCTGAGCCCCTTCCCAGCTCCCTCAGCTGCTCCTGGAGCTCCTTCCCTGGGCACGATGGATTTTGTGTTCCCATCTCAGATAAAGACCTGGATTCACACCCAGACCCATCCCCTCCATCTTCCCGTTATTTCCCCCAATCCTGGTGACAATCCCAGGGCAGGTGTGGACTCCAGGAGCCCCCATGTCCGTGCCATCCCCAGTGACCCTCTGTGCCCTGGCAGGTGTCGGAGACGCTGCTGGAGTGCCGCAAGCACCTGACGTGGGTGGTGGCCGTGCTGCAGGAGGTGGCGGCGGCCGGGGCGCAGCTGATCGCGCCGCTGGCCGAGAACGAGGGGCTGCCCGCGCCGCGCCTCGAGGAGCTGGCCTTCAAAGTCAGCGAGCAGGTGGGCATCCTCCAGCAGTACAGGTGGGCATCCTCCAGCAGTACAGGTGGGCATCCTCCAGCATGCCAGGTGGGACACTCTTCCCTCCATTTCCATCTGGGCATCCTCCAGCATTCCCAGGTGGGACATCCTTTCCACCAGTCGTAGGTTGAACATCCTTCACAATTCCCAGGTGGGTTATCCTTCCCACCATTCCCAAGTGGGACGTCCTTCCCACCATTCCCAAGTGGGATGTCCTTCCCACCATTCCCAAGTGGGACATCCTTCACCATTCCCAGGTAGAACATCCTTCACCATTCCCAGGTGGGACATTCTTCCCACCATTCCCAGCTGGGCATCCTCCACCATTCTGAGGTGGGGCATTCTTCACCATTCCCAGCTGGGATGCCCTTCCCACCATTCCCAGGTGGGCATCCTTCACCATTCCTGGGCAGGACATCCTTCCCACCATTCCCAGGTGGGACATTCTTCCCACCATTCCCAGCTGGGACGTCCTTCACCATTCCCAAGAAGAACATCCTTCCCACCAGTCCCAGGTGGGACATCCCTCCCACCATTCCTAGGTGAGACATCCTTCACCATTCCCAGGTGGAACGTCCTCCACCATTCCTGGTAGAACACCCTTCCCACCATTGCCAGGTGGGATGTCCTTCCCACCATTCCCAGCTAGAGCACCCTTCCCCATTCCCAGATGGGACATCTTTCACCATTTCCAGGTAGAACATCCTTCCCACTAGTCCCAGGTGGGACATCCCTCCCACCATTCCTAGGTGGGACATCCTTCACCATTCCCAGGTGGGATGTCGTTCCCACCATTCCCACGTAGAACATCCTCCACCATTCCCAGGTTAAACACCCTTCCCACCATTCCCAGCTGGGACATCCTCCACCATTGCCAGGTGGAACACCCTTCCCACCATTCCCAAGTGGGACATCCTTCATCATTCCCAGCTAGAACATCCTCCACCATTCCCAGGTGGAACACCCTTCCCACCATTCCCAAGTGGAACATCCTTGGTGAAGGGACAAGGAGTGGGTTCTGTGTAAATCATCCCCTTCTGTTTCGTGTTGCTTGGATTTTTGTGTGTGCAGCTTTTTCTGCATTTTGTTGGTTGGATTTGTTGATGGAAGTGAAGATTTGTGTTGGATGTGGATTTTAAGGATGATTCTTAAACATCAGAGGGACATTCTTAAAAATCAGAGGAACATCTTAACCATCAGAGGAACATCTTAACCATCACAGGGACACCTTAAACATCAGGGAGAGATCCTTAAACACCAGAGGGACATCCTTAAAAATCAGAGGAACATCCTTAACCATCAGAGGGACCCCCTTAAACATCAGGGAGAGATCCTTAAACAACAGAGGGACATCCTTAAAAAGCAGAGAAACATCTTAAACGTCAGTGGGACATTTTAAAAATCAGAGGAACCCCTTTAAACATCAGGGAGAGGTACTTAAACACCAGAGGGATATCCTTAAAAATTAGAGGAACATCCTTAACCATCAGAGGAGCATCTTAAACACCAGAGGGACATCCTTAAAAATCAGAGGAACATCTTTAACCATCAGAGGAACACCTTAAACATCAGAGGGACACCCTTAGACTTCAGGGAGAGATGCTTAAACACCAGAGGGATATCCTTAAACATCAGAGGAACATTTTAAACATCAGAGGGACACTTTTAAACCTCAGGGAGACATCCTTAAATATCAGACGGACATTTTAAATGCCAGGTTGACATCCTTAAAAATGAGAGAAACATCCTTAACCATCAGAGGAACATCTTAAACATCAGAGGAACATCTGAAACACCAGAGGGACACCCTTAAACATCAGAGGGAGATCCTTAAATATCAGAGTGATATCTTAAACATCCGAGGGACACTTTTAACCATCAGAGGAAAACACCAGTTGTGGGATGTGGAGACTGTGAGCCCAGCCCAGGGCCAGCAGCCAGCTCCTTCCTGTCCTTCCCAGATTTATGGCTCCCAGGGCATCAATCCCTACGAGTGCCTGCGCCAGTCCTGCAGCATCCTCATGGCCACCATGAACAAGATGGCCACGGCCATGCAGGAGGGCGAGTACGACGCCGACCGCCCACAGAACAAGGTGGGCTGGGCTCTGTTCTGGTCACCAGCAGGCTCTGGGTGACCAGCACGGGGAGTTGGGCAGCTGGGGTGTCTGGGATTCTCCCTAAAATCCCGATTGTCCCCCTGGTCCAGCCCACACCGCCAGCGGAGCTCCGGGCGGCCGCGCTCCGGGCGGAGATCACGGATGCTGAGGGGCTGGGGCTGAAGCTGGAGGACAGGGAGACGGTCATCAAGGAGCTGAAGAAGTCCCTCAAGATCAAGGTGAGGTGTTCCTCACTGACCCCTGCCTTCCTGGCTCCTCCTCAGCGTTCCCTGCCTGTCCCTCACCCATCCCTGCTGTCCCTCACCCATCCCTGCTGTCCCTCACCCATCCCTGCCTGTCCCTCACCCATCCCTGCTGTCCCTCACCCATCCCCACCTTCCTGGCTGCTGTGGGATTCATCTCCACACTCCTGCTGACTTCCTACCTGTGGAGATGCTGATCCCAAGCCCCATCCAGATCTCCTGGGGATGTTTTACCCATGGGCAGGGAGGTGCTGCCATCCAGATCTTGGAGTGCTCAGGGTGGAAGCTGTTCTGGGTTCCAGCCGTGGTGATTTGGGGGCTCTGGGGAGCTGTTCTGGGCTCCAGCTGTGGGTGTTAGTAATTTGAGGAGCTGTTCTGGGTTCCAGCTGTGGTGATTTGGGGCTCTCAGGAGCTGTTCTGGGCTCCAGCTGTGGGTGCTGGTGATTTGGGGGCTCTCAGGAGCTGTTCTGGGCTCCAGCTGTGGGTGCTGGTCATTTGGGGGCTCCCCCAGCTCCCTGATTCCCTCCCTGCTGCCCCTGCAGGGCGAGGAGCTCAGCGAGGCCAACGTGCGGCTGAGCCTGCTGGAGAAGAAGCTGGACAGCGCCTCCAAGGACGCCGACGACCGCGTGGAAAAGATCCAGACTAAGCTGGACGAGACCCAGACCCTGCTCAAAAAGAAGGAGAAGTGAGTTTGGAACAGGGCCGGGGGTGTGGAGCTCATCCAGAGGAAGCCACGGAGCTGCTCCAAGAGCTGGATTCCCTCTGCTTGGAGCCAGCTGGGAGAGCTGGGAATACTCACTTGGAGAAGAGAAGGATCCATGGAGAGCTCAGAGGCTCCTCCAGGGCCTGAAGGGGCTCCAGGAGAGCTGGAGAGGGGACAAGGGATGGAGGGGCAGGATAAAGGGTCCTGGCCAAGCAGCATCCCTGGCCTCACACATCCCTCCCTCCCTCTCTCCGTGTGCTTTCCCCAGGGAGTTCGAGGAGACCATGGACGCTCTCCAGGCTGACATCGACCAGCTGGAGTCGGAGAAGGTGGAGCTGAAGCAGCGCCTCAACAACCAGTCCAAGAGAACGATCGAGGGGCTGCGGGGAGCTCCGCCCTCGGGCGTGGCCTCCATCGTGTCCGGCATCGCCGGGGGTGAGGGACAGCAGCGGGGCCGGGGTGTCCTCCTGCCGGGCCGATGGGTGACCGGGAATGTGGGAATGGAGCTCCCACAGAGCCACAGCCTCTGCCACGCTCCCAGCGCTGCCTCCCGGCAATGTTGCTGGCACGTTCTCATTCCCAAGGGGGCAGGAGCGGCTCCGTGCTGAGCCCTGGCTCTGGGGGAGCATTGCAGGGCCCTGCTGGGGGCACTCCCAGCTGCTGGGAACGGGGTCAGCCCCAGATGTGGCCCTGGGAGCCCAGAGCTGCTCCAGGCACAGCTCCTCTCCCACCCAATCCTGGGATTTAATCCTGATTTCTCTTGTCTCTCCCGGCCCCGTCTCTCCCTGTGCTGCAGAGGAACAGCAGCGAGGTACGGACACACCTGCATGCAGCATGGGGGGATGGAACCCCAGCCCCCCAAACCCTGGGACACGGCTCCGTGGGGGGCCAGGGACGGATCCAGGTCCTGCTCGGAGCCTGCTGGGCCTGGGGGCTCCAGGGGGCTGGGAAGGGAGGGATGAGCATGGAATTGTGATGGGTGTGGAGATGGAGAGCTTGGGAAGGGGCATTGGGAGTGGTGGGACTGCTCCAGGGAGGTGCCACGTGTTGGTGACAGTGCCCTGTGCCACCGTCAGGGGTGGCAGTGCTGATGGCAGTGCCCCGTGCCAGTGACAGGGGTGGCAGTGCTGATGGCAGTGCTGATGGCAGTGCCCTGTGCCACCATCACAGGTGGCAGTGCTGATGGCAGGGCCCCGTGTTGGTGACAGGGCCCTGTGTTGGTGGCAGTGCTGGTGACAGTGCCCTGTGTTGGTGACAATGCTGATAGCAGTGCCCTGTGCCACCGTCAGGGGTGGCAGTGCCCCTCTGCCACTGTGACATGTGGCAGTGCTGATGGCAGTGCCAATGGCATTGCCTTCTGCCACTGTCAGGGGTGGCAGCACCGATGGCAGTGCCCTGTGTTGGTGACAGGGGTGGCAGTGTTGGTGACAGTGCTGATGTCAGTGCCCTGTGTTGGTGGTGCCACTGTCACAGGTGGCAGTGCTGATGGCAGTGCTGATGGCAGTGCCCTGTATTGGTGACAGTGTCCTGTGTTGGTGGCAGTGCTGATGGCAGTGCCCTGTGCCACCATCAAGGTGGCAGTGCTGATGGCCATGTCCCTGTGTTGGCAACAGTGTCCCTGTGTTGGTGGCAGTGCTGATGGCTGTGTCCCTGTGCCACCATCACGGGTGACAATGCTGATGGCCGTATCCCTGTGTTGGTGGCAGTGCTGATGGCTGTGTCCCTGTGCAGGTGGCAGTGCTGATGGCCATGTCCCTGTGTTGGTGGCCGTGTCCCTGTGTGTGGCAGTGCTGATGGCCATGTCCCTGTGTTGGTGGCAGTGCCCTGTGTGTGGCAGTGCTGATGGCTGTGTGGCCGTGTCCCTGTGCCACCATCACGGGTGACAATGCTGATGGCCGTGTCCTGTGTGTGGCAGTGCTGATGGCAGTGCCCTGTGCAGGTGGCAGTGCTGATGGCCATGTCCCTGTGTTGGTGGCAGTGCCCTGTGTGTGGCAGTGATGGCCCTGTGTGTGATGGCCGTGTGGCCGTGTCCCTGTGCAGGTGTCGGTGCCGGGCAGGTGCCCGGCGGTGGCTCTGGCCCCGTGCAGGTGAAGGACTCTCCCCTGCTGCTGCAGCAGATCGACGCCCTGCAGCTCTCCCTGAAACACCTCAAGAACGAGAACAACCTGCTCAAGGTGGGGGAACGGGGTGGGATCCTGTGGGATGGGGTCCTGAGGGATTGTGGGATGGGATAAATGTGGGATGGGATAAATGTGGGATGGGGTCCTGTGGGATGGGATCCTGTGGGATGGGATCCTGTGGGATGGGATCTCCACGGGATGGGATCCAGGTGGGATGGGATCTATATGGGATGAGATCCATGTGGGACGTGATCCATGTGGGATGGGATTCCTGTGGGATGGGATCCATGTGGGATGTGTTCTGGATGAGATGTGATCCCCGTGGGATGGGATCTGGGTGGGATGTGCCATGTGGGATGGGGTCCATGTGGGATGGGGTATGTGATGAGATCCAGGTGGGATGTGATCCTTGTGGGATGGGGTCCATGTGGGATGGGATCCTTGTGGGATGGGATCCCCATGGGACATCACCCATGTGGGATGTGTTCCCCGTGGGATGAGATCCCTGTGGGATATGGGATGAGCTGGAGAACAGGCTCTCATCAGGAGTGCTCCAGGGGAAGGGGCTGAGGGCAGGGTCAGCACTGGGAGCTGGGCGTGCTGGTGGAACTGGGGGTGCTGCTGGTGTCCCTGCCAGCCCTGTCCCCTCAGTGCAGAAGCCACTGGCACAATCTGATTGATTCATTGATTGATTGATTGATTGATTAATGAACACCCCACCCATGGGGCACAGCAGCAGACAACCCAATTAACCAACTATTCTAATGGATATTAATTGTAATGGATGGGATGGAGCAGCTCATTAAATCCATCCAGCCCCACAGCAAGGAATCCCCATGGGGCCCATCCCTGCTGTCCTTAGCAGCATTTCCCCCCCTGCTTTCCTGCTTTCCCCCTTTCCCTGGTGTTTCCCCCATTTCCCACACCACTCACTGGCATTCCATTGTGCCAGGGTGCCCAGATGAAGCTGGAGCTGGCCAGCCTGGCACCGCTGCAGGTGCCACGCGTGGCCACGGCACAGCGTTTCACCCCCGTTTCCCCCTTTCCCCGGTGTTTCCCCATTTCCTGTGTCCCTCACTGTGGTTTCTGTGGTGCCAGGGTGCCCAGATGAAGCTGGAGCTGGCCAGCCTGGCACCGCTGCAGGTGCCGCGCGTGGCCGTGGCGCGGGAGCGGCCGCCCGAGGCGCTGCCCACGCAGAGCCTGTACCGCAAGACCACGCAGCTGCTGGAGACCCTGTACCAGCTCAGCGCCAACGCCAAGGTGCTGGACATGAGGCAGAGCAAGTCCAGTAGGTCCTACAAAAACTTTCCTTGGGGTTTGGGGGGTCTGGGGCACCCCTGTGTGGTCCCTCTGCCCACAGGACTGGTGGTGATGTCTGCCTGTAGTGGGGCTCGCTGCGGGGTGGGACCTGCTCTGCTGCCAGCAGCTTTGGGGTGTTTGGCTTGAGGGACAGTCCCTGTCTTGGGGACATGGCTCAGTGTCCAGGGGATGAGCTGCTCCAGGGTGGCTCAGCCTCTCCTTGCTGGGGAGCCCCCCAAGCCCTGAAATCGCCCTGGTGCTAATCCAAGGGGGTCAAAACTCCTCCAGAACCTACCCAGTGCCAACCCAAGGAGATCCAACCCCCCAAAACCCACTGGGTGCCAGCCTGAGGAAATCAAACCTCCCTGAAATCCCCTGGTACCAGCCTGACGCAGTCAAACCCCCCCAAAACCTGCCCAGTACCAACCTGAGGGGGTCAAACCTCCCCAAAACCCACCCAGTACCAACCTGAGGAAGTGAAACCCCCCAAAACCCACCTGGTACCAACTTGAGGAGCTCAAACCCCCAAAACCCACCCAGTGCTAACCTGAGAAGGTCAAAACCCACCTGGTGCCAGCCAGAGGAGTTCAATCCCCCCAGAACCCTGGGAGTGCCAGCCTGAGGAGATCAAACCCCATGAAATCCCCTGGTACCAACCCGAGGGGGTCAAACTCCCCAAAACCCACCCGGTACCAACCTGAGGAGGTAAAAATCCCCAAAACCCTGCCCAGTACCAATCTGAGGAGTTCAATCCCCCAGAACCCTGGGGGTGCCAGCCTGAGGGGGTGACAGTGCTGAGCTGTGTCCGTGTCCCCCCGGCCCATCCCTCCCTTCCCGTTGTCCGCAGCGAGGAGCTCCTCGGCGCGGCTGCTGGAGCAGACAGCCCGGCTCTGCGCCCTCAAGAACTCCATCGATGCCCTGAAGGTGAGCAAGGGCCTTCTCCAGCATTGGGGGGACCTGGGGGCACCCCCAGCCCAGCCCTGCAGTCCCCAGGCTGGGGCTGGTGGCACCTGGTGGCAGTGAGGGGACGAGGTGCTGCCCATTCCCATTCCTGTTCCCATTCCCGTTCCCGTTCCCATTCCCATTCTCCTCCCACAACAGTGGGGTTTGACCCCTCTGGTTCCTGCCCAGGGTGGGTTTTGGGGCTCAGGGGGTGAGTGAGGAGGGTCCCCCGGGGTGGTTTTGGGGTGACCTTGCTGTGCCCCAGGACGACACGCTGCGGGAGATGGTTCAGCAGCAGCCGGGCGCCGGCGTCTCCACCACCTTTGGCACCTTCCCATCCTCCTCCTTCCTGAAGGTGAGAGCCCAGCCTGAGGGACCCCAGTCCTGAGGGACCCCAATCCTGAGGGACCCCAATCCTGAGGGACCCCCCAGCTCTGAGGGCCCCAGCTCTGAGGCACCCCAATCCAAAAGAAGTCCCCTAATCTCGAGGTACCCCCATTCCTGAGGGAGCCCCAATTCCAAGAGATGCCAGTCACAAAAACCCCCTTTCCTGAGGGACCCCAGCTCTGAGGGGCCCCAGTCCTGAGGGACCCCAGTCCCAAGGAATCGCCCCAATCCTGAGGGACCCCAATATCAAGGGATCCCCTATACCTGAGGAACCCAAATCCCAAGGAATCGCCAATCCCAAGAGACCACCAATCTCGAGGAACCCCCATTCCTGAGGGCCCCCCAATTCCAAGGGACTCCAGTCCTGAGGAAGCCCCAGTCCTGAGGGACCCCAGTCTTAAAGAATCTCCAATCCTGAGGGAACCCCAGTCCCAAGAGATGCCAGTCACAAAAACCCCCGTTCCTGAGAGTCCCCCAGTTCTGAACAACCCTAGTCCTGAGGGACCCCAAATCTCAAGGGATCCCCTGTATGTGAGGGACCCCAATCCCAAGAGACCCCCAATCTCAAGAGACCCCCATTCCTGAGGGAACTCCGATTCCAAGAGATGGCAGTCACAAAATCCCCCCATTCCTGAGAGCCCCCCAATTCCAGGGGACTCCAATCCTGGAGGAACCCCCAATCCTGAGGGACCCCAATCTTAAGGGATCCCCAATTCCAAGAGACGCCAGTGACAAAAACTCCCATTCCTGAGAGTCCCCCAATTCTGAGGGACCCCAGTCCCAAGGAACCCTGAATCTCTAAGGGATCCCCAGTCCTGAGGGAACTCCAATTCTAAGAGACACCAGTCACAAAAATCCCTATTCCCGAGGGACCCCAATCTCAAGGAACCCCCAGTCCTGAAGGACCCCAATCACGAGGAACACCCAATCCTGAGGGAACCCCAATTCCAAGAGATGCCAGTCACAAAAACTCTCGTTCCTGAGAGTCCCCCAGTTCTGAGTGACCCCAATCCTGAGGGACCCCAGTTCCAAGGGATCCCCTGTACCTGAGGAACCCCAATCCCAAGAAACTCCAACTCTTGAGGGGCCCCAATCCATGCCAAGGTACCCCTGTTCCCAATCCCCAATTTTGAGGCACCCCCTGTTCTGCCAAACTCCAATCCTGAGGGATCCCCCATTCCGGGGGATGGGGTGGGTGAGGACCCCCTGCTCCACCCCAGCACCGCCCCCCAGGTCCCACCCCCTTGGGGACACTGTGAGCATGTGGCTGTCCCCTTGGGGGACACCCTGAGCGTGTGGCTGTCCCCTTGGGGACACTGTGAGGGTGTCACTGTCCCCTTGGGGACACTGAGCGCGTGGCTGTCCCCTTGGGGACACTGTGAACGTGTCACTGTCCCCTTGGGGGACACCCTGAGCATGTGGCTGTCCCCTTGGGGACACTGTGAGGGTGTCACTGTCCCCTTGGGGACACTGTGAACGTGTCACTGTCCCCTTGGGGACACTGAGCGCGTTGCTGTCCCCGCAGGCCAAGCAGGAGCAGGCGCAGGGCCCGGCGCTGTGCGGGCGGGTGACGATCCCGTGCGCTCCGGGGCACGGCCAGGCGCACCGGGTGCTGCTCACCCCGGACCTGCTGCAGCACCTCCGCCAGCACTTCGTGGCCTGACCGGCCCGAGGGACCCCGGCCCGCCGTCCCCTCCCTCGGGACCCCGGCCCGCCGTCCCCTCCCTCGGGACCCTCCGTTCGCTCCCCCCTGCCCGGCCCCGCTCGCGGCGGGAGCCGGAGCCGCTTCCCCCGGGGGGATCCGGGCCCCCCGCGCTGCTCTCGGACACTACGGAACCCCCCGGGACCCCCCGGATCCCCCCGCGCTCCCGGCATCCAATAAAACTCCCCTGGACGCGCTGCCTGCGCCTGGAACCGGGCACCGGGCGGGGACACTGGGAGGGGACACGGGAAGGGACACAAGGAGGACACTGGGGGGGGGACACGGGGGAGCATAAAAGGGACTGGGGGGTCACGGAAGGGGACCGGGGGTCACAGGAGGGATTCGAGAGGGGTACTGGGAGTCCCGGAGGGGACTGAGGACCCCGGGGGTGTCACAGAGAGCTCCAGGATGGAACCAAGGGGACATTTGGGGATCCTGGGGTGGCACCGGGAGTTCTGGGTGACATTTGGGGGTCTCGGGTGGGACCAGGGGACACTTGGAGGGCACTGAGGGTCCCCAGAGGGCACCGGGAGGGGGCGCAGGGCCATTGGGGGTTCAGGGTTGTCACCGCGGGGCCATTGGGGGTCCGGGGGTGGCACCGCGGGGACATTGGGACATTGTGGGGGGGCGGCTCCCGCCACGTGCGGCCGCGCGCGCACAGAGCAGCGCGGGAAGGGGCGGGGCAGGGGCTCGCGCGCGAGGCTCCCATTGGTTGGCGCGCAGGAAAAGGCGGGAAGGAACGCCTCCTCCCGGCTCTGATTGGCAGGCGCCGCTGAGGGGGCGGGGTTAGTCCCTCCTCTGCCTGATTGGCTCCGGGGCGGGCCCATTGAGGGCGGCTTGCGGTGATTGGCGGAGGGCGCGGCGCAGTGGGCGCTGATTGGTGGAGGAGGGAGGAGACGGGGTTCCGGCGGGGAGAGCGCGTCAGTTCCGGACGGCGGCGGCGGCGGGAGGACGATGGTGAGTGAGGGGACGGGCCCGGGCCGCATCGGCCGCCATCGGGCGTGGGGAGGGACCCAGGAGCTCCCTCCGACCGTATCGGGACGCGCCGGGACCGGCGGGAGGCCGGGGGAGCCGCATCGGGCCGGGCCGGGCGCGGGGATGGGCGGGAGCGCGGCCCCGGTGCCTCCCCCGGTGAGCGGAGCCCTCGGTGCCGCAGGTGCTGCTGCACGTGCTGTTCGAACATGCGGCCGGGTACGCGCTGTTCGCCGTGCGGGAGGTGGAGGAGATCGGCCTGCTGCTGCCGCAGGTACCGCAACGGCGGGAGCGGGGAGGAACGGGAGGGGAACGGGGGGGAGAGGCGGGAACGGGTATCGGGGACGGGGGGGACAGGAAAGGACACACCGGGAGCGGGGATGGAGAGAGGCGGAAGGACCGGGGAGGCGGGGGGGAACCGGCGGGGGGGTGGCGGTGCCGGGGCCGTTCCCCGTGCCCGGTGTGACCGGAGCCCCCGTCCCGGTTGCCCCCGGCTGCAGGTGGAGGAGAGCGTCCTCACGCTGGGCAAGTTCCACAACGTGGTGAAGCTCGTGGCGTTCTCGCCGTTCCGCTCGGCGCAGAGCGCGCTGGAGAACATGAACGCCGTGTCCGAGGGTGAGCGCGGCGGGGCCGGGGACACCGGGAACCCCCCCCCCGGACCGCGGGGACCGCGCTGAGCCCCCCCTGTCCCGCAGGAGTCCTGCACGAGGACCTGCGGCTGCTGCTGGACACGGCGCTGCCCCCCAAGAGGAAGAAGGTGGTGCTGGGGGTGGGCGATGCCAAGATGGGCGCGGCCGTGCAGGAGGAGCTGGGGGTGCAGTGCCAGACCGGGGGCGTCGTGGCCGAGCTCATGCGAGGTGAGAGGGGACAGAGGGGACAGGGGACGTTTCTGGGGTGCTGGGAGGGGTAAGGAGTGGGGGGACGCGGTGCTGTGGCTGTGAGGTGTCCCTGGGGTGCACGTGGTGGCACTGTTGTCCCCTGTGGTGGCACCATTGTCCCCCGTGTCCCCGCAGGGATCCGGCTGCACTTCCCGGCCCTGGTCCGGGGCCTCACGGCGCAGTCGGCGGCCAAGGCCCAGCTGGGGCTCGGCCACAGCTACTCCCGGGCCAAGGTGAAGTTCAACGTGCACCGGGTGGACAACATGATCATCCAGTCCATCAGCCTGCTGGACCAGCTGGACAAGGACATCAACACATTCTCCATGCGCGTCCGGTCGGTGGGGATGGGATTTGGGGGGTTTGAAGGGTTCGGGGGTCCCCTTTCCCCTCCCCATGCTTACCACAGGCAGCTGCTGCTGCTCCGGCCGCCTGTACAGACCGGGGAGGGACAGCAGCTCCCCAGGGGACACTGGCCGGGCCTCAGGGCCATGGCGTGGACCAGGGGGGACATTGGGGACGTGGTGGGGACACGCAGAGCCGGCTGGGCCTGGGTGGCAGCAGTGACCGTGCGCTGTCCCCGCAGGGAGTGGTACGGGTATCACTTCCCCGAGCTGATCAAGATCGTCCCCGAGAACTCCATGTACTGCCGGGTGGCCAAATTCATCGGGAACCGCCGCGAGCTGAGCGAGGAGAGCCTCGAGGGGCTGGAGGAGATCGTCATGGACAGCGCCAAGGCCCAGGCCATCCTGGAGGCCTCCCGCTCCTCCATGGGTGAGAAAGGCTCTCAGGGGCACCAGGGGGGCCTGGCCAGGTGCCCAGCCCTGCCACTGACCCCGTGCCACCGCCAGGCATGGACATCTCTCCCCTGGACCTCATCAACATCGAGAGCTTCTCGCGCCGCGTCATCTCGCTGTCCGACTACCGCAAGGGGCTGCAGGAGTACCTGCGCTCCAAGATGAGCCAGGTGGCCCCCAGCCTGTCCGCCCTCATCGGGGAGGTGGTGAGTGTCCCCAGAGTGTCCCCCCTGTCACCTCCCCGGCTTGGAGATGATGTCAGAGTGAATCTGTCAATCCACTGAGTTGTGCTGCTGACACTTCCACTGCTGATCCCGGCTGGGGGGACTCCCTGTGCCCTCGGGGGGTTCAGAGCCCCCTGTAACCCCCCCTGTGCTGTGCCCCAGGTGGGTGCCCGCCTCATCTCGCACGCTGGCAGCCTGACCAACCTGGCCAAGTACCCGGCATCGACGGTGCAGATCCTGGGGGCGGAGAAGGCCCTGTTCAGGTACCCAGGGCGGTCGCGGTGATGGCGGCCGTGGGGCAGCGGCTGTGACCCGCTGGGGGTGAGCAGCCAGCCCCAGTCTGAGCGACCCCCGGAGCACGGCGGGCTGGGGAGGGCCTGTCCGGGGTGGGGGTGGCGCTCGGGGGTCCTGACCCCTCCCTGGGCACTCGCAGGGCGCTGAAGACGCGGGGGAACACCCCCAAGTACGGCCTCATCTTCCACTCCACCTTCATCGGGCGCGCCGCCGCCAAGAACAAGGGGCGGATCTCGCGCTACCTGGCCAACAAGTGCACCATCGCCTCACGCATCGACTGCTTCTCAGGTGGGCTGGGGGCTTTGGGGGGCACAAACAGGGTGGGCACTGTCATGGTGGGCACTGTCACTCGGTGCCAGGTGGGCACAGGAGGGCACTCAGGGCATTCGGGGCCGCTCTGCCGTGATGGGAACATTTTTCGTCAACAGCATCTCACCCCGGTGAATGGTGACTCCTGTGGGCTGAGCAGAGCACGGGGGGCTCTCGGGGGGGTTTGGGGGTGCAGGGTCAGTGCTGAGCCCCCCCTGTGCCCTCCCCACAGAGGTCCCCACCAGTGTCTTTGGGGACAAGCTGCGGGAGCAGGTGGAGGAGCGCCTGGCCTTCTACGAGACCGGGGAGCCGCCCCGCAAGAACCTGGAGGTGATGAAGGAGGCCGTGGTGGAGGTGAGGAGGAGGAGGTGGGGATGGTGAGGGATGAAGAAGAGGGGTGAGGGTGACAAATGGAGGCTGTGGGAGAGATGGAGGAGGAGGCGAGTTCTTGGGGGAGATGAAGATGGTGAAGTGCCAGGGGAATGAAGATGGAGGTGAGGTGCAGGAAGAGTGAAGGAAGTGACGGAGGTGAGGTGCTGAGATGAAAATGACGAAGGTTTTGGGGTGATGAAGATGATGGAGGTGAGGCCTTAGGGGAGATAAAGATGGCAGTAACGAGGTACCAGAGGATGGAGATTGGGAATGGGAGGTGTAAAGGGGGTGGAGGTGCTGGGATGGTGGAAGGTGGTGGTGGAGGTGATGAAGATGATGGTGAGGTGCTGGGTTGATAATGGCGAGATCCTGTGGTGATGAAGGTGATGGTGAGATGCTGGAGGGATGAAGTGAAGGTGAGATGCTGGGGTGATGAAGGCGATGGTGAGATGCTCTGGTGATAAGGGTGTTGCTGAGGTGCTGGGGGGATGAAGCAGAGAGCCTGTGGTGATGAAGGTGATGCTGGAGGGGATGAAGGTAATGGTGAGATGCTCTGGTGAGGCAGATGATGCTGAGGTGCTGGGGGATGAAGATGAAGGTGAGGGCCCTGTCGGAGGTGATGTCACTGTGCCATCCTGACCCACTGTGGAGGCCAAAGACTGATTTAATGAGTCTGATCCGACCAGGGCCGGGTGTGGGGACGAACCCCGGGACCCTGCCCTGGCTCACGTCCCCTGCGTGTCCCCAGGCCAGCGAGGTGGTGGCTGAGGTGAAGAGGAGGCAGGAGAAGAAGGAGAAGAAAAGGAAGAAGAGGGAGAAGCGGCGGCTGGAGGCGCTGGCAGCAGCTGCTGAGGAGGCAGCAGAGAACTCGGTGATGGAGACAGAGGTGAGGGGAGGGGGTGAGACCCTTTTGGGGGGTCCTGGAGGGGTCTCTGTGCCCCAGGAGGGGAGGATGGGGTCAGAGCTGATGTGGGGCTCCCCTCCCCGCAGGAGAACGATGTGGGTGCCAAGAAGAAGAAGAAAAAGAAGAAGCAGCAGCAGCCAGAGGAGTCAGAAGCAGAGGCAGAGCCCGAGGAGAACGGGGTGGAGGAGGAGGAAGAGGAGGAGCCATTGCCCAAGAAGAAAAGGAAAGTCGTGGTAGAGCCTGAGGAGGAGGAGGAGGAAAAGAAGAAGAAAAAGAAGAAGAAGAAGAAGGCAGTGGCACAGGACTCAGAGGAGGATTAGGGAGCAGAGATCAGTCAGCACACGGACTGACAGACTGATGGACAGGCAGGAGCCAGGAGTGGCCACTCCCCTGCTCCCCTGGTGGCCCCAGCTGTGTCCTGTGCCACCGTGGCCACCTGGAACGTGTCACAGCCCCTGGTGGCCTGGGTGAGTCCCTGTGGCCAGCAGCAGCCCCGGGACTGTGCCTTACAGAGTGGAACTTCCAACCCCTGTCCCTTCCCTGGGGCCTGGGCTGTGGGGCTGTCCCCAGGCCGTGTCTGTGTCCCCTCCTTGGGGACACTGGGCCGTGTGGGGCTGTCCCCAGGCCGTGTCCCCCCTGCCTGTGCAGTGCAGGGCTGCCCAAACCCCAATAAAGGGCTGAGGTTGTTGCTGATCCCTCCTGTCGTGCTCCGTGGCTGGCAGGGGGTGCCCAGGCTGTCCCCACGGGGGTCACCCTGTCACCAGCAGCCTGCCCGGCCCGGGGGACACTGACAGCAGCACGGTCACACCTGAGGCCACTTTATTGGAGACACCAGGGGCAGGGCTGAGGTCACTGCACCTCCAGGGCATCTATCACGGCCTGGGTGAAATCCATGGAGGTGGAGTAGCCCCCCATGTCCGCCGTGCGCACCTGCAAGGAGACCGGAGGTTAGGGGGGCACCAACGGGGGACCTGCAAAACCGGGGTCCCCCCGGCCCCAGGCTGGGCTGTGGCACTGGGGCTTGGGCTCCCTGGAGCCCTCTGCACCCCCAAAACTGTCCTGTGCCTTGGGGACACAGGGAGGGGCTGCTGAGCCCTCTGCCCCAAGGTCCGGTGTGGGCTCTGGTTCCAGCATGGCCTCCCAGCTCAGCAGCCCCAGGTGCCCCCAGGGCAGGGCAGGGCTGCACTGCCCCCCCAGCTCAGCACCCCAAAAGCTGCCCCGGGTCCCCCCAGGGCAGGGCAGGGCTGCAGGGAAGCGTTGGACCCTTTATTAGCAAAGCAGAGTACAGAGCATGACACGATGGCACAGCCCGGAGTGGCACCAGGCCTGGCCCCACGGGCACAGCCTTACGGGATCGGCTCCCAGCTCCCCAATTCCCATGGATTGGGGGGCACAGGTTCACCCCCCCACCCAGTGCCAGGTCTGGAGTGTTCCAGGGTCACCCCATGGCATGGGGACCCTGTGCCAGCAGCTGCCAAGGGGGTGCAGGGTGGGGGACGTCACCCTGGTTATTGCTGAAAGCTGCATGGGATGGGCCCCACGGGAATGGGGTCACTGGGGTCCCACAAAAATCCCACACTGGTCCAACAGTTACAAGGGTCCTGTGGGGATGGGGTTCCCACAGTCTGAGGTCCTGTTCTCACAGGGATCCCACAAATCCCACTGGTCCAACAGTCAAAATGACCCCATAGAAAAGGGGGGGGTCCCACAGTCAGGGATCCCATGGGAATGGGGTCCCCCAGTCCAAGGTCCTGGTCTCACAGGGATCTGGGCATCCCACTGGTCCCACAGCAATGATAATCCAGTAATGGGGATCCCATGGGAATTGGGGGTCCCAGAGCCATGGTGGGTGGTCCCAATGTCCCAAGGAGCTGCCAATGATTTTGGGTCGCTGCCACATCCCCCCAGAACCACCCAGCAAACCCAAACTCCGCACTGGTCGCCTCCTGTGGGGATGGGGAAGGGTGAAGGTTCCTGGGGCTCCTCCCGGTGGGGTGGGAGGGGTTTGGGGAGGGGGCCGAGGCGCTGGGGGGGGGCTAAGCCCCATAGTTGGGGTGCAGGGGGAGCTGCTGGGGGGCCTGAGCCCCATAGTTGGGGTGCAGGGGGGCCTAAGCCCCATAGTTGGGGTGCAGGTTGTCAATGACGGACTTGACGAAGTCGGAGGTGGTGGAGTAACCGCCCAGGTCCCGGGTCCGGACCTGCAAATCCAACACAGGGAGGGGAGAAACGGGGAAAGGCTCTGGTGAACAACGGGGGAACGGCTGGGACAGGGACAGGAGAGCAGGGAGAGGCAGCAGGGACCCTCCACAGCCCTGCCAGGGCCTGTGGGGGCAATGGGGACATGGAGAGATCCCCAAGAGCCCTGATAGGATTTGGGGTGGAGATGGGGCTGTGGAACATCCCTGAGAGTCCTCCCAGGACCTGTGGTGGGAATGGGGCTGTGGAATGTCCCTGAGAGCTCTGGGGTGGGAATCTGGATATGGAGAGGTTCCTGAGAATCCTGCCAGGACCTGCGGTGGGAATGGGGACATGGACAGGTCCCTCAGAGCCCTGGGGTGGGAATGGGGCTGTGGAATGTCCCTGAGAACTCTGGGGTGGGAATCTGGATATGGAGAGGTTCCTGAGAATCCTGCCAGGACCTGCGGTGGGAATGGGGACATGCAGAGATCTCTGAGAGCCCTGTTAGGATTTGGGGTGGAGATGGGGCTGTGGAACATCCCTGAGAGCACTGCCAGGACCTGGTGTGGGAACAGAGCTGTGGAACATCCCTTGTGAACCATACCAGGACCTGGGGTGGACATGGGGACATGGAGAGGTCCCTGAGAGCCCTGCCAGGACCTGGCGTGGGAATGGGGCCGTGGAAGGTCCCTGCCAAGAACCCAAATGGAGACAAGGCCATGGCGGATCCCCCAGCCCTGCCAGAAATCCCTCCTGGGCCAGGACACGACCACAGGGGCTGGACACAGCTGTGGGCCTGGCATTGTAGCTGGAGAGAGAAGAGGAACCAGAATTGCAGCTGGAGAGAGGAGAGGAACCCAAATTGCAGCTGGGAAGAGGAGAGGAACCAGAATTGCAGCTGGGAAGAGGAGAGGAACCAGAATTGCAGCTGGGAAGAAGAAAGCAGCCAGAGAAGGTGACCCAGGCACCACCAGCCCTACCCTGTGTCCCACACTCACTTTTCCACCTTTGATCACCTTCTTCACCGCGTCCGAGATCATGTTGGAGTGGTATTCCAGGCTGGAAAAGGGGGGCAAGCAGGGGGTCAGCCCCTCAGGAGCCCCCCCAGACCCCCCCCAAACCCCCCTTGGGAGCCCGGCACGTACTTGAGGTGCCGCAGCATGTTGGAGGCCGAGAGCAGCATGGCCGTGGGGTTGGCGATGTTCCTGCCCACGGCCTGGGCGAAGGGGTGCCGGGCTCCCTGTGGGACACAGGGCACGGTGACAGGGCGGTGCCACCCTGCCAGCCTCGGGGATGCCGCCCTGGGGTGGCCCAGGGGTGCCCATCCCTGCTCACCATCTCGAACACGGCGTACTCGGCGCTGTAGCTCTCGCCGGGCACGACGCCTGCGCCGCCCACCAGCCCCGCCGCCAGGTTGTCCACGATGTTCCCGTACAGGTTGGGCATCACCAGGACGTCAAACTGGTATGGGTTCTGCACCAGCTGGCATGGGAATGGCATGGGAATGGGGCTCTGAGGCCTGGAACAGCTGGGGGGAGGCTCAGCCCCACCCTGGCACAGGGGGCAGAGCCCGGGTGTGCTGGGGCTGGGTGAGATCTGAGGTGTCTCCAACCCTGATCATTCCATGCTTGGCACAACTGCCTGGGGCAGCAGAGAGGGACTGGGGAGGTTTTAGGGACTGAAGGGGAATTTTTAGGGATATAAAGGGGAATTTTTAGAGATTTAAAGGGGAATTTTTAGGGATTTAAAGGGGGATCTTTAGGGATACAAAGGGGAATTATTAGGGATATAAAGGGGAGATTTTAGGGATTTAAAGGGGAATTTTTAGGGATAGAAACACACCCAGCCCCAGTGAGGCTGCAGGAACCTGGGGCAGCAGAGAGGGGATTGAGGAGTTTTTAGGTATGTGAAGGGGAATTTTTAGGGATTTAAAGGGGAATTTTTAGGGAAAGAAACATGCCCAGCCCCAGTGAGGCTGCAGGAATCCAGGTCCCCCCAAATTCCCCCCAGGAGCAGCACTGAGATGGCCCCAGAGGCCAGGTGAGACAGAGCTGGGAATGCTGGGGGGTTCCTGCCTGGCACAGGGGACAATTCTGGGGCCAGGTGGGCTCGGTGTGCCAAGGCCTGGAGGTTCCAGCTGCTCAGAGAGGGTTGGGAAGGGAGCAGGGACAGGGACAAGGGATGGGGACACACTCAGGGCTGTGGCTCACCTGCATGCAGCAGTTGTCGATGATCATGGTGTCGAATTTGATCTTGGGGTACAGCTCGGCCACCTCCTTACAGCACTGCAGGAACAGCCCATCCCCCAGCTTCCTGCACAGGGAACACCAGCAAGGGTTGGGGACAGCAGGGAAATCCCAAAGGCTGCAGGGTCCAGCAGGAACTGCAGGGATCCAGCAGGAATTGGGATCTGGGATGCCCTTTGGGGCTCCTCATGCTGCTTCCCCCCCACTCTCCCTGATGGGAAGGGGATTTGTCCCAGGTGGAGCTGTCCAGGGGCTCCTATCAATGATTCCAGAGCCTGGGATTCTGCAGGAATGACCCCAAGCCAATGATCCCACAATCCTTGGGGACAGGGTTGTTATGGAGATGCTGCCCTGGGAATATCTGGGCACTGATTTATCAATAAATCTGATCAGCAGCAGCAGGGCAGTGTCTGCTCACTCCTGGCTGGGAGCAGAGTGAGGGAAAAACTCCAATCCCAAGGAAATCCTCATCTCCCTCACTCCAATCCCCAGTGTCCAACCTGGCCTTGGGCACTGCCAGGGATCCACAGATTCTCTGGGAATTCCAGACAGCAATTCCTTGCCAAGATCCCAGCCCAATCTCCCCTTTCCCAGTGGGAGCCATTCCCTGGCTCCTGTCCCTGCAGGCCTTGTCCCCAGTCCCTCTCCAGCTCTCCTGGAGCCCCTGCAGGGACTCTGAGCATTCCCTGGATTTTTCCTTCTCCAGGGGAACATTCCCAGCTCTCCCAGACCAGAGGGGCTCCACAGTCCTGGAGTGCTTTGGGTGGAGAGGGACCTTGAAATTTATTGACACTTTCCACCATGCCAGGCTGCTCCAGCCTGGCCTTGGGCACTGCCAGGGATCCAGGGGCAGCCACAGCAAATCTGGGAATTCCATCCCAGCCAGGAATTCCTTCCCAAGCCCTCACCCCAATCTTTTATTTCCACCTTGCAGCCCTTCCCCCTCTCCTCCACTGCAGGTCCCTCCCAGGTGTCCTGGAGCGCTGGCAGGTCACACGGGCAGGTCACACTGCGGTCACACCGCACAGCTGAGGGTGACAGTGGCACTCACATGATGTTGGCCTTGTGCACAGCTGTGACCTTGGCCCGGCCCTTCTTGGTGGCGTAGTCGAAGGCGAACTTGGCGATGCGCTGGGACTTGGCCCTGGTGATGATCTTGAGGCACTCGATCACCCCCTTGGCACTCTGGGGACATCGGGGATGTCACAGGAGGGCACGGCCACCCAGCCTGGGCACGGCCACCCCTGCCTGGCCCTCACACCCAGCCTGGGCACAGCCACCCCAGCCTGGGCACGGCCACCTCAGCCTGGGCACAGCCACCCCAGCCTGGGCACAGCCACCCCAGCCTGGGCACAGCCACCTCAGCCTGGGCACAGCCACCCCAGCCTGGCCCTCACACCTGGCCTGCTATGGCCTCTCTTCCCTGCCTTACTACTACTACTACTACTACTACTACTACTACTACTACTACTATTATTATTATTATTATTATTATTATTATTATTATTATTATTATATTACCTTCCCTCTCCTATTATTATTGTTATTATTAATAATAATTATATTCCCTTCCCTATCATTATAATTATAATTATCATAATTATAATTATCAATAATAATAACAACAACAACCCCTTCCCTCTCCTTATCCTAATATTCATTATTACTATTATTATTACCATTATAATTATTATTAATTATTATTGACCATATTTATGTGTTACATGTATTGGTATATCTATTATTCTTACATGTATTTATATTTATTATTAATTCCTATCATCGGGATTTTTACAATTAAATATTTCTTATCATTAAAATTTTATTCCAATTACTATATTTCTTATTATCACCATTATGTTTCAAATATTGAATTGTTCTCATCATCATCTTTTTGTTTCAATTATTGAATTATCATCATAATCTTTTTTCAATTATTTAATTGTTCTTATCGTTATCATAATTTTGTTTCAGTTACTGAATTTTTCTAATCATCACCCCTTTGTTTCGATTATTGAATTATCATCATCATCTTGTTTCAATTATTGAGTTGTTCTCATCATCATCACCACTCTGATTTAATTACTGAATTACTCTCCTCATCACCATTTTGTTTCAGTTATTGAATTTTTCTAATCATCATAATTGTTTCAATTATTAAATTATTCTCATCATCACCATTTTGTTTCAGTTATTGAATTGTTCTCATCATAATTTTGTTTTAATTATAAATTTGTTCTCAGCCCAGATTTGCCCTTTTCTGCCCAGTTCTCCTCCCACTGGTGTCTCCATCCTGGCCAGGGTTCATCCAAAGGGACAATCCATGTGTCACTGTCCCTTTGCCAGGCATTGTCCCCCTGCAGCCACCCCAGTGCTCGGGGGGCGGGGTGTGTTCCTATCCCAAAATATTCCCTGATTCCACTGCTCCAGGCAGGACCTGAGTGTGCTGAGCAGGAAATCATGGAGAGACCTTGGAGCTCATCCCATCCCACCCAGGGACACCTCCCACCATCCCAGGTGGATCCAGATCCATCCAGCCTGGCCTTGGGCACTGCCAGGGCTTGGCAGTTCCTGGGAGTTCTCTGGGAATTCCAGCCCAGCCAGCAATTCCTTGCCAAGATCCCAGCCCAATCTGCCCTTTCCCAGTGGGAGCCATTCCCTGGCTCCTGTCCCTGCAGGCCTTGTCCCCAGTCCCTCTCCAGCTCTCCTGGAGCCCCTGCAGGGACTCTGAGCATTCCCTGGAATTTTCCCTTCTCCAGGGGAACATTCCCAGCTCTCCCAGAGCAAAAGAGCTCCAGAATCCTGGAATGGTTTGGGTTGGAAAAGAGCTTAAATCCCATCCATTCCCACCCCATCCATAGGCAGGGACACCTCCCACTGTCCCAGGTGGATCCAGCCTGGCCTTGGGCACTTCCAAGGATCCAGGAGCAGCCACAGCAAATCTGGGAACTCCAGCCCAGCCAGCAATTCCTTGCCAGGATCCCAGCCCAATCTCCCCTTTCCCAGTGGGAGCCATTCCCTGCCTCCTGTCCCTCCATCCCTTATCCCCTGTTTTATAATCCCTGACCCCTATCTCTAAAACCCAACCATTCCTTTTGCCATTTTTTCCCCTTTTTCCCCCTTCCTCGCCAGCTCTCCTGGAGCCCCTTTAGGACTCTGAGGACTCCCTGGAGCCCCTTTAGGACTCTGAGGACTCCCTGGTGCCCCTCTGGGGACTCTGAGGACTCCCTGGTGCCCCTCTGGGGACTCTGAGGACTCCCTGGTGCCCCTCTGGGGACTCTGAGGACTCCCTGGAGCCCCTTTAGGACTCTGAGGACTCCCTGGTGCCCCTCTGGGGACTCTGAGGACTCCCTGGAGCTGTCCCCTGTGCAGGTGCCACTGCAGCTGTCCCAGGCTGTCCCCATGTCCCACCTCGTGCTCCAGGGAGCTGTACTCGCCCTCGGTCTGCTCCCGGATGATCACCAGGTCCAGGTTGTTGTGCCGGGTCTGGTAGCCCGAGAGGCTCTTCACGTGCACCACGTTGGCAAACAGGTCCAGCTTCCTCCTGGGGACATGGGGACAGGGTCACCGGGGCTGCTCCGGGGTCACCGCGTCCCCTCTGGGCACTGGGGACACAGCGGGGCCACCCCCCCTCTGCAGGACCCCAGGGTGAGCAGGGACAGCTCCTGGACACGGATGGTCCCTCAGGACCCATAACTCATTAATTATTAATTAACAGGGTTTCCCCAGTGACAAATTCTGGGATCCACCCCAGCATCTCCAGAACTTCCAGAGAAGCAGGATGAGTCAACAGGGGCAGCTCCAGGCTATGGAGTTTTGTCTCCCAACAACTCATTAATTAATAATTAATGTTTTTTTCCCAGTGAATGTCCCCTCCAAGTGCCAGGGGACACAACTGGGGTCACCCCCTCTGCAGGACCCCAGGGTGAGCTCCCTCAGGAGTTTGGCTTCCCAATAACTCATTAATTATTCATTAATGGGGTTTGTCCAGTGAGGAGTTCTGGGATCCACCCCAGCATCTCCAGAATTTCCAGGGAAGAAGGATCAGTCAGCAGGGACAGCTCTTGGCCTCAGGAGTTTGGCTTCCCAATAACTCATTAATTATTAATTAACAGGGTTTTCCCAGTGACAAATTCTGAAAGCCACTTCACCACCTCCAGAATTTCCAGGGAAAAAGGATGAGTCAGCAGGGGCAGCTCTTGGCTATGGAGTTTTTCCTCCCAATAACTCATAAATTAATAATGACATTAATAATAGCATTAATTAATGTTTTATCCACAGTGACTGTCCCCTGCAAGTCCCTGGGGTCACCCCTCTCTGCAGGACCCCAGGGTGAGCAGGGACAGCTCCTGGCCAGGGATGCTCCCTCAGCAGTTTTGCCTCCCAATAACTCATTAATTAATAATGACATTAATAATAACAATAATTAATGCTTTTTCCCCAGTGACCGTCCCCTCCAAGTGCCAGGGGACACAACTGGGGCCACCCCCCCTGCAGAATCCCTCAGGGTCCCACTGAAATTTCGTTTCCCAGCCCACACAGAATTCCTCAGCCTTTTCCTCTCCCCTCTAACTAATTAACGATTAATTAATGAACGAATGAATTAATTTCCCCCACCTGAGCCTCATGTCATAGGACGCCAGGTCTCCCTTGTACTCCATGGGTGTGTGGATCTTCCCTGCAGGACACGGAGCGGGGTCAGGACAGGGGGATTGTCCCAATATCCCACAGAACCCTCCCCTGGCACAGCCTGAGGGGACAAGGGGTGACAAGGACAGGGACAAGGCCACACTGCCCAGGTGCTCACCAATGAGGGCCACCTTGCTCTCCTTCATGGAGTCCACCACCCGGTCCAGCTTCTCCTCGGACGCCGTGTTCTGCACCTCGCTCAGGTGGTGCTCGTCAAAGATCACGGGGACGTTGCCAGCCTGGGACAGGGACAGGGACAGGGACAGGGCCACCACGGTCACCTTCGGGACACCACAGGGGACACCACAGGAGCCCTGAGCCAGCCAGGCCCAGGCTCAGGGACAGGAGGGGTCACCTCAGTGGCACTGATGGAACTGTGGGACATTTCCCTTGGGAAACCCCTCTGAGGTGACCCCAGCACTGCCAAGGCCACCCTTGGGATGTCCCCAAGTGTCACATCCACAGGGCTGGAAATCCCTCCAGGGACGGGGATTCCCCCACTGCCCCAGAGCCATTTCTAGGAGGAATTACCCCAATATCCCAAACCCCTGCAGGAATGGGGACCCACCCTCTGCCTGTGGGACACGCGGGGACACTCAGGGACACTCAGGGACATTTAGGGACACTCAGAGACGGGCAGGAATACACAGGGACATGCAGGGACATGCAGGGACACTAAGTGACACACAGGGACAGGCAGGGACACTAAGTGACACACAGGGACAGACAGGGATGAGCAGGGACACTCAGGGACAGGCAGGGACACCAGGGACATTTAGGGACACTCAGGGGGACACAGAGACGCTAAGTGACACACAGGGACAGGCAGGGACACGCAGGGACATTTAGGAACATACAGGGACACTCAAGGACATTTAGGGACACTAAGTGACACGCAGGGACAGGCAGGGATGAGCAGGGACACTCAGGGACACACAGGGACACTCAGGGACATGCAGGGACACCAGGGACACTTAGGGATGCTCAGGGGGACACGGGGACAAGCAGGGACACTCAGGAACACGCAGGGACATTTAGGGACACTCAGGGACATTTAGGGATGCTCAAGGACACTAAGTGACACAGAGGGACATTTGGGGACACTCAGGAACACACAGGGACATGCAGGGACACTAAGTGACACACAGGGATATGCAGGGACACTAAGTGACACACAGGGACAGGCAGGATG
The DNA here is from genome assembly GCF_027579445.1 of Ammospiza nelsoni. Classification (NCBI taxonomy): domain Eukaryota; kingdom Metazoa; phylum Chordata; class Aves; order Passeriformes; family Passerellidae; genus Ammospiza; species Ammospiza nelsoni. The sequence continues at coordinate 6,085,577 of NC_080636.1, forward strand.
AGCAGGGACACTCAGGGACAGGCAGGATACTCGGGGACAAGCAGGACAAGCAGGGACACCAGGGACATTTAGGGACGCTCAGGGGGACAGAGGGACACTAAGTGACATACAGGAACACGCAGGGACACTCAGGAACACGCAGGGACACAAAGGGACATTTAGGGACACACAGGGACATTTAGGGATGCTCAGGGACACTAAGTGACACACAGGGACAGGCAGGGACATTTAGGGACACTAAGTGGCACACAGTGACAGTTAGGGACACTTAGGGACACACATGGATGCTCAGGGACACTCAGGGACAGGCAGGAACACACAGGGACATTTAAGGACACTAAGTGACACACAGGGACAGGCAGGGACATTAAGGGACACTCAGAGACAGGCAGGGACTTGCAGGGACACACAGGGACACTCAGGAATACAGAGGGACATTTAGGGACACTTAGGGACACTAAGTGACACATAGGAACATTTAGGGACACTAAGTGACACATAGGGACAGGCAGGGACATTTAGGGACACTCAGGGATACTCAGGAACATGCAGGGACAAGCAGGGAGATTTAGGGACACCCAGGACACACAGGGACATTGAGGGACACTCAGGGACACTGAGGGACTCACAGGGACATTTAGGGACACTCAAGGACACTCGGGGCCAGCTGCTGCTGGTGTCCCCAGGCCAGGCCATACCTTGAAGACCTCCTTGACAGCGTGCATGAGCTCCGGGCCCACGCCGTCCCCCGGCAGCATTGTCACCTGGAATGTCCCCTCAGCCCTGTGCGACTGCAGGGACACAGCGGGGTCACCCCAAAGCCCTCTGGGACTGGGGAGGTGACAGCAGGGTCACCCCAAAATGGGACAAAGTGACCCCCAGGGACCTGAGCCACGTCACACCCACGGGGACGCGGAGCGATGGGGACTTGGGGACGTGGAATGTTTGGGTTGGGAAAGCCCTGCAGGGCCAAGGCCACCGCTGAGCATTGTCCCCAAGTGTCACAGGGTTGGGAAATGCCCCCAGGGATGGAGACTCCACAGCTGTGCAGGGCTGGACAGGAGGAAAATCCCCACAATGTCCCCACAAGGGACCCTTGGGGACACCCAAACCTCTCCTGGCCCAGCCTGGGGCCGTGTCCCTTTGTCCTGTCCCTGTCCCCAGCTGTCCCCTCCTGGCAGAGCCACAGGGTCCCCCCTGATCCCCCCTTTTCTCCAGGCTGAGCCCCCTCCCCAAATCCATCCTGGACATGCTGCAGACCCTGGAGCCTGGTCCTGAGGGGCCCAGAGCCAGCACAGGACAGAGCTGTCCCTGTCCCTGTCCCTGTCCCTGTCCCTGTCCCTGTCCTGAGGGGCCCAGAGCCAGCACAGGACAGAGCTGTCCCTGTCCCTGTTCCTGTCCCTGTCCCTGTCCCTGTCCCTGTCCTGAGGGGCCCAGAGCCAGCACAGGACAGAGCTGTCCCTGTCCCTGTCCCTGTCCCTGTCCTGAGGGGCCCAGAGCCAGTACAGGACAGAGCTGTCCCTATCCCTGTCCCTGTCCCTGTCCTGAGGGGCCCAGAGCCAGCACAGGACAGAGCTGTCCCTGTCCCTGTCCCTGTCCCTGTCCCTGTCCCCCCAGGGGTGACACCACCCTGAGCACTCCTGACCCCACGGAGGGACCCTGTCCTGGCCAGCACTTGCAGAAATGCCCTGGAGGGATTGCTGAGAGCTCCCAGCACAGCCCGTGCTCCTAAATCCCCTCAGCCATCCCTGCCCTCAGCATCCCACGGAACTCTGGACAGGCATTTCGGGAGGAATTTCCCCAACATCGCCCCCAAATCTCTCCAAGGTTGGGGACTCCCCATTTCTCTTCCCAGGAGGAATTTTCCCAATATCCAGTCACAGCCCGTGTTCCTAAATCCCTTCATTCCTGCCCTCAGGATGTCCTGGAATTTTGGCAATTTCCCCAATATCCCACCCCAAAATCTTTCCAGGGATGGGGATTCTTCCCTTCTCTTTGCAGGAGGAATTCCCCCAATATCCAGGGACACCCCAGTGCTCCTAAATCCCCTCATTCCTTCTCCCTGTCCTCAGGAACTCCTGGAATTTTGGACAGCCATTATAGGAGGAATTTCCCCAATATCCCACCCAAATCTCTCAAGGGATGAGGTCTCCCCATTTCTCTTTCCAGGAGGAATTTTCCCAATATCCCAGCACAGCCTGGTGTTCCTAAATCCCCCAATTCCTTCCCCCTGCACTCAGGATCCTATGGAATTTTTGGACAGCCATTTTTAGCAGGAATTTCCCTAATAATCCACCCAAATCCAGGGATGAGGATTCCCCATTTCTCTTTCCAGAAGGAATTTCCCCAATACCCAATTTTCCCCCATATCCAGTCACAGCCTGGTGTTCCTAAATCCCTTCATTCCTGCCCTCAGGATGTCCTGGAATTCTGGACACTCATTTTTAGGAGAAATATCCCCAATATCCCACCCAGATCTCTCCAAGGATGGGGACTCCCCACTTCTTCCAAGAGGAATTTCCCCAATATCCAGGGACACCCCAGGGCTCCTAAATCCCCTCATTCCTTCTCCATGCCCTCAGGATCCCATGGAATTTCTGGACAGCCATTTTTAGCAGGAATTTCCCTAATAATCCACCCAAATCCAGGGATGAGGATTCCCCATTTCTCTTTCCAGGAGGAATTTCCCCAATACCCAATTTTCCCCAATATCCCAGCACAGCCTGGTGTTCCTAAATCCCCTCACCCATCCCTGCCCTCAGGATCTCCTGGAATTTTGGACAGGCATTTTAAGAGGAATTTCCCCAATATCCCACCCAGATCTCTCCAAGGTTGGGAACTCCCCACTTCTCTTTTCAGGAGGAATTTCTCCAATATCCAAGTTTCCCCAATATCCCAGCACAGCCCTGTGTTCCTAAATCCCCTCACTGCTTCTCCCTGCCCTCAGGAGCACCTGGAATTTTGCCAAGCCCCATTTTCATGGCCCAGACCACAACAGAACCTCGCTGATCACTCCTGGGATGTCCCACCCACCCCTCCCCTCCTTCCCCAGCCTGGAATTCCCTGTGGGACCCCCCAATCCCAGCCCAGGGAATTCCCTGCCAGCAATGCCAGGGAAACTCCAACCCCCAGAGGGAATGGGGAAGGAGGGACGGGAGGGAGGGAAGGAAGGAAAGCTGAGAGTCACAAATGAGGAGCTTTAAATAAGCTGGAATCAAATGTCCAGAGCACAAATGTGAAATGCCAGGAGGCAGAGCTGAGGGAAGGGCAGCGCCTCAAGGTCACACTGAGCCCTTCCCTCAGCCATATTCCCACGGAATCGGGGAATTTTCTGGCTGGGAAAAACCTCAGAGACCCCCCCAGCACCGCCAGGGCCACCACTGGCCATGTCCCCAGGGGATGTCACACCCCATCGCCCTTCCCAGGAATATCCCAATTGCCAATATCCCACCCAAACCTCCCCTGAGGCCTTTTCCCAAACCTCCCCCATCCTCTCAGGGGGTTCGGGGGGGTCAGAAGTTCCCCCCTGGGCCTCTTTTGTCCCCCCAAACCCCCAGATCCCCTGCTCACCTTGGCCTGTGCCTGCTGCAGGAGGGTGGCAGAGGTGCCCAGCGCCCGCCATGCCCCGAGGCTCTGGGCACGCAGGAGCCCCTGGGGGTGCCACAGGTCAGAGAGGGGGATCCCCAATCCCCACAGGTCAGAGAGCCCCATCAGGGGGTGCCCCCCAATCCCCCACAGGTCACAGAGTCCCAACAGGGGGTGCCCCCCACCCCCAAAATTCCCCCCAAGACAAAAGTGTCACCCCCAAAATGACACCCCCACAACCCAGCATGAAACTCCTCCACCCCAAAGTGAAGCCCCCCGGCTCTCACCTCACACTCTGCCCCACACCGACCCCCCAGACCCGACTGAACCCCACGACCCATCTGAACCCCAGACCCGTCTGAACCACCCAGACTGACCCTCCCGAACACATCTGACCCCTCACTGTCCCCTCACGGACCCCCCCAGACCTATTTGACCCGTCTGACCCCTCACTGACCCTGTCCGGCCCCCACTGACCCCTTCAAGTCCTCACTGACCGCCCCCACCCTCACTGACCCCTCACGGACCCTCCCAGCCCTCAGCGACCCCCTCCGACCCCCCCCAACCCTCCCTGACGCCCCTCAGACCCCTCACGGACCCCCCAGCCCTCACTGACCCCCCCAGCCCTCAGTGACCCCTCACGGACCCCCCAGCCCTCAGTGACCCCTCACGGACCCCCCCACACCGTCCCAGCCCTCAATGACCCCTCCTAGCCCAGAGAACGAAGAGGTCAGACCCCGTTTGACCCCCCTGACCCTGCCCGACACCCCCATACCCGGTGTCCCCCCCCAGAGCGATGTCCCCGCTCGTTCCGTGCCCTCAGTCCCCGCGGCTGAGCCCGCTGTCCCCTCGCTGCCCGTGTCCCGTCCCCCCGCTCACCGCCCGGCCCGCGCTGAGCGCCGCCATCTCTGCGAGCCCAGAGTGCACCGCGGGCAGGGGGCGGGGCGCGGAGTGACGTCATGGGGCGGGGCCTCGCTGGGCATGTGGCGCCCCCTGGCGGACGAGCGAGATAGCGCGGGAACGGGAACCCCCCCAATGTCCCACAGTGTCCCCCGGGGACCCCCCAGTGTGCCACAATGTCCCACTGGGACCCCTACAATGTCCCCTCAATGTCCCCCAGGGACCCCCCAGTGTCCCCCTGGGACCCACCCAATGTCCCCCCAGGGAGTCCCCAATGTACCTACAAGGACCTCCCCCAATGTCCCCTCAGGGACTCCCCAGTGTCCCCTCTGGGACATCCTCAATGTCTCCCCAGTGTCCCCCTGGGACCCCCACAATGTCTGTCCAGTGTCCCCCTTGGAACCTCTCCAATGTCCCCCCAGTGTCCCCCTGGGAGCCTCCCAACGTCTGCCCAATGTGCCCCCTGGGACCTCCTCAATATCCCCCCAGTGTCCCCATGGACCCCTCCAATGTCCCCCCAGGGATCCCGAATGTCCCCCCAATGACCCCGACAATGTCCCCCCAAGTGACCCTTGGGGACACCCAATGACCTTCCAGGCCCCTGGAGCCGCTCCTGAACCCTGCTGTGTCCCCTCCCGTCCCTCCCACCCATCCCGGTGTCCCCAGTGCCCCCAGCCCTCCTTGGTGACACAGGACACAGAGCTCTTCTCTTTATTGAACAGGCAGGGAGGGGACCCCGCTGTCCCCAGCGGCGCCACCTCTGCCACCCATCCAGCAGGGACACGGCCGGGAGCAGCTGCCAGGGGACAGGGACACACCAGGGGGGCTGGGGGTGTCCATGGAGTGTCCCCACGGTGTCCCCAAGGTGTCCATAGGGGCGTCCTTGGGGGTGTCCCTGGTGTGTCCATGGGGGTATCCATGGGGTAGCCCTGGGGTGTCATTGGGGTGTCCTTGGGGTGTCCTGGTGGCATCCCTGGTGGTGTCCCTGGTGGTGTCCCCAAGGTGTCCATGGGGTGTCCCTGGGGTGTCCCTGGGGTGTCCCCAAGGTGTCCATGGGGTATCCCCGGGATTGTCCATGGAGTGTCCCCAGGATGTCCCCAGGGTGTCCGTGGGCTGTCCATGGGGGTGTCCCCGGGATATCCATGGGGTGTCCCTGGGGTGTCCTTGGGGCATCCCTGCAGTGTCCCTGGGGTGTCCATGGGCTGTCCTTGGGGTGTCCCTGGGCTGTCCCTGGTGGTGTCCCTAGGATGTCCATGGGGTGTCCATGCGGTGTCCCTGGGGTGTCCTTGGGGCATCCCTGCAGTGTCCATGGGGTGTCCCTGGGCTGTCCCTGGTGGTGTCCCTAGGATGTCCATGGGGGTGTCCATGGGGTGTCCATACGGTGTCCCTGGGGTGTCCACGGACTGTCTAAGAGGTGTCCCTGTGGTATCCATGGAGTGTCCCCCCAGTGTCCATCCTGGTGGTGTCCATGGGCTGCCCCTGGGGCTGTGCCCAGGATGTCCCCGGCGTGTCCCCAGTGTCACTTTTTGAGGAGCTGTGCCCGGGCGCGGTTCAGCCTCTCAGCCAGGGCGCCGTCGGTGCCGGGGGAGCACCGGGACAGCACCAGGCTCATCTCGGCCTCGTTCTTGCGCTCCATGGCCGCCTCGGCCGCCTGCTCCAGGTCCCTGCGACACCACAGAGCCGTGAGGGGACAGCGCAGAGGGGACAGCGCGGGGACACAGGGCAGCCCCACCTTCCCATCGCTGTCCCACTGCCCCGGCAGCTCCCGGTGTCCCCAAAGCCTCCCACAGTGTCACCCCCAAATCCCCATTGCTGCCCCACAGGGAGTTCTGCTGCGTGTTGCCACATCCCCTGTCCCCACAAGGGTCCCCTGCATGTCCCCCTGAATATCCCTGGGATGTTCCCCTGAGGGTCCCTGGGATGATCCCCTGGATGTCCCCACAAAGGTCCCTTGGACATCCCCACAAGGATCCCCTGGATGTCCCTGCAAAGGTCCCCAGGATGTCCCCTCCCGAGGGTTCCTGGATGTCCCCATCAGGGTCCCCAGGATGTCCCCCTGATGGTCCCCAGAGGGTCCCTGGGATGTCGCCACCAGGGTCCCCGGGATGTTCCCCTGAGTGTCCCCTGGATGTCCCCCGCCAGGTATCCCTGGGATGTCCACCTGAGAGTCCCCGGGATGTCCCCCTGAAGGTCCCCAGGATGTCCCCCCCAAGGGTCCCTGGATGCCACACTAAGAGTCCCCTGCATGTCCCCCTGCGGGTCCCTGGGATGTCCCCCAAGGATCCCCTGGATGTCTCCCTGAAGGGCCTGTGCATGTCCCCCTGAGAGTCCCCAAGATGTCCCCCCAAGGGTCCCCAGGATGTCCCCCTGAGGGTCCCCTGGATGTCCCACTGAGTGTCCTCAGGATGTCCCCCCCAAGGTTCCCTGGTTGCCACCCCAAGAGTCCCCTGCATGTCCCCCTGAGTATGTCAGGGATGTCCCCTGAGGATTCCCTGGATGTCCCCCCCTAAGTATCCCTGGCATGTCCCCTGAGGGTCCCAGGATGTCCCCTGAGTGTCCCTAGGATGTCCTCCAAGGATCCCCTGGATGTCCCCTCACTGAGGGTCCCCTGGATGTCCCCTGAGGGTCCCTGGGATACCCCCTAAGGGTCCCCTGGATGTACTCCCTGAGCATCCCCTGGATGTCCCCCCACTGAGGATCCCCTGGATGTCCCCCAGGATGTCCCCTCATGTCCCTGGATGTCCCCCAGGATGTCCCCTCAGGTCCCTGGATGTCCCCACGCACCCCACGAGGACGAAGGCCTTGACGCGCTGCTCGGGCGGCACACGCGGCGCGTATTTCTTGGCCTCGTAGCGGTTGTGGTGCTTCACCGCCACCTCCACGAAGGGCTGGGAGGAAGAGCAGGGAGAGGTGAGGAAGAGCAGGGAGAGGTGAGGAAGGGCAGGGAGAGGTGAGGAAGAGCAGAGAGAGGTGAGGAAGAGCAGGGAGAGGGGAGGAAGAGCAGGGAGAGGGGAGGAAGGGCAGCGAGAGGTGGAGGATGGAGGATGGAGGGGCTGGAGAGGGGAGGAAGAGGATGGGGAGAGGGAGAAGGAAGGAAAATGGTGGAAAAGCAGGAATGGGAAGGGAATGGGAGAGATGGAGAAGGGAGGAAGAGGAGGGAGGTGGGAGGGTTGGAGAAGGGAGGAAGAGGATGGGAATGCAAGGATGGGAGGGCTGGAGAAGGAGGAAGAGGATGGGGAGATGGAGAAGGAAAGAAAATGGTGGAAGAGCGGCAATGGGATGGGAATGGGAGAGATGGAGAAGGGAGGAAGAGGATGGGAGGGTTGGGAAAGGGAGGAAGGGGATGGGAGGGTGGGAGAGAGGAGGAAAAGGATGATGGAGGTGAAAAGGGGAGGAAGAGGATGAGAGGGAGAGGGTGGGTGGGTTGGAGAAGGAGGAAGAGGATGGTGGAGATGGAGAAGGGAGGAAAACAGTGGAAGGGCTGGAGAGAGGATGATGAGGATGGGAGAGCAGGAATGGGAAGGCTGAAGAAGGAAGAATGGGAAAGATGGAGAAGGGAGGAAGAGGATGGGAGGGTTGGGGAAGGGAGGAAGGGGATGGGAGGGTTGGAGAGAGGAGGAAAAGGATGGTGGAGGTGAAAAGGGGAGGAAGAGGATGAGAGGGAGAGGATGGGTGGGTTGGAGAAGGAAGATGGGGGTGCAGAAAGGAGGAAGAGGATGGGGAGATGGAGAAGGAAGGAAAATGGTCAAAGAGCAGGAATGGGAATGAGAGAGATGGAGAAGGGAGGAAAAGGATGGCAGTGGTGGAAAGGGGAGGAAGAGGATGGGAAGGCAAGGATGGGAGGGCTGGAGAAGGAGGAGGAGGAAGAGGATGAGAGGGAGAGGATGGGAGGGTTGGAGAGGGAAGAAGATGGGGGCAAAAGAAGGGAGGAAGAGGATGGGGAGATGGAGCAGGAGAGAAGGAGATGGTACAGCTGGGGAAGGGAGGAAGAGAATGGGAGAGATGGAGAAGGGAGGAAGAGGATGGAAAGAGATAAAGAGGGGAGGAAGAGGATGGGAGAGCTCAAGAGGGGTGGAAGGGGATGAGAGAACTGAAACAGGGAGGAAGATGATGGGAAGAATGGGACCTCTAGAGAAGGAGGAAGATTATGGGAGAGTTGGAGAGGAGAAGAAAAGGGTGGGAAGGGCAGGGAGGGGAGGAAGAGGATGGTGGAGCTGGAGAGGGGAGGAAGAGGAGGGTAGAGTGGGAATGGGGAGGAAGAGGATGGGAGGGCAGGGAGGGGGTGACTGAGGCAGCCCAAGCTCTCACCAGGTACCCAATGGGCGACTTCTTGCTCTTGGAGAACTTCTCCATCTCCTCCCAGTCCCCGCGGGTGGCCAGGGCGTTGATCTTCAGCCACCAGTACCTGGCACAGGGGCACAGGGGGTCAGGGCTGTCCCTGAGCCCCGCAGGGCTGTCCCTGAGCCCCCCAGGGCTGTTCCTGAGACCCCAGGGCTGTCCCTGAGACCCCCAGCTCCCCCAGGGCTGTCCCTGAGCACCCCCAGGGCTGTCCCTGAGTGCCCCAGGGCAGTCCCTGACCCCCCCAGGGCTGTCCCTGACCCTCCCAGGGCTGTCCCTGAGCCCCCCAGCTCCCCCAGGGCTGTCCCTGAGTGCCCCAGGGCAGTCCCTGACCCCCCCAGGGCTGTCCCTGACCCCCCCAGGGCTGTCCCTGAACCCCCCAGCTCCCCCAGGGCTGTCCCTGAGTGCCCCAGGGCTGTCCCTGACCCCTCCAGGGCTGTCCCTGACCCCTCCAGGGCTGTCCCCACCTCTTGTCCGGGATCCGGAAGTCCCGGTAGAGCTGCTCGGCGCGCTTGTGGTGCCCGTCCAGGATGAGGGTGGCCACGGTGTCGTGCAGGGACAGGTCCAGGTAGGGCTTGTCCAGCTCCTCCTGCAGGTGCCGCTGCAGCCGCAGCAGCTTGATCTGCTCCTCGGTGGCCTGGGGACATGGGGACATCCTCGATGCCCTCAGCCATGCCCTGGGCCAGTCTCAGCGTCCCCAACCCTGCCCTGGCCCAGACTTGATGTCCCCAGAGTCCCTGATCCAGCCTCAATGTCCCTGTCCCAGCCCCAGAGTCCCCATCCCATCCCTGAGGTCCCTGTCCCAGCCTCGATGTCCCTGTGTCAGCCCCAGAGTTCCTGGCCCAGCCTCAATGTCCCCTCCCCCGGAGGTCCCTTCCCCGGTCCTGTTCCACCCTTGGGGTCCCTTTTCCAGCTCTGTCACAGCCTTGGAGTGGCTGTACCAGCCCAGTCCCCATCCCAACCCTGAGGTCCCCAATCCAGCTTTGGTGTCCCTGTCCCAACCTCAATGTCCCCAGCCCAGCCCCAGGGTCCCTATCACAGTCCCAGGATCTCCATCCCAGCTTTGGGGTCCCTGTACAAGTCCTGAGGTCCCCAACCCAGCCTTGGTGTCCCTGTCCCAACCTTGATGTCCCTGTCCCAGCCTCAATGTCCCCATCCCAGCCCCAGAGTCCCCATCCCAACCTGAGGTCCCTTTCCCAGCCCTGTCCCACCCTTGGGGTCCCTGTCCCAGCCTTGGGGTCCCTGTCCCAAATCCAGGGTCTCCATCCCAGCCCTGTCCCAGCCCTGTCCCATCCTTGATGTCCCTGTCCCAGCCTCAATGTCCCCACTCCAGCCATGCCCCTGGACAGGCAGCCACTCCCCCAGCCTTGTCCCCAGGGCAGGCACAGGTGACCTTGTCCCTGGTGTCCCCGGTGTCCCCAGTGTCCCTGGTGTCCCTGGTGTCCCCTGGGCACTCTCACCTTGGCAGCAAAGTCGTTCTTGGCCTTGTAGAACTCATCCAGGGCGTTCTGCAGGGCGGCCACGCGGCCTTCGATCCGCTGGGATGGCACAGGGATGGCACAGGGACATGGGGACATGGGGACATGGCACAGGACATGGTACAGACATGGCACAGGGACATGGGGAATGGGGACATGGCACAGGACATGGTACAGACATGGCACAGGGATGGCACGGGGACATGGGGACATGGCACAGGACATGGTACAGACATGGCACAGGGATGGCACAGGGACATGGGGACATGGCACAGGACATGGTACAGACATGGCACAGGGATGGCACGGGGACATGGGGACATGGCACAGGACATGGTACAGACATGGCACAGGGATGGCACAGGGACATGGGGACATGGCACAGGACATGGTACAGACATGGCACAGGGATGGCACGGGGACATGGGGACATGGCACAGGACATGATACAGACATGGCACAGGGATGGCACGGGGACATGGGGACATGGGGACATGGCACGGGGATGGCACAGGACACGGTACAGACATGGCACAGGGACATGGCACAGACATGTCATTCCTCGGGTGGGATCCCTGGATAGATCCTGACTCCCTGGGCAGGATCCCAAACCTGGCACAGGTGGCATGGGATGGGCACGGTCCCCCACAGCCCTGGGGTGCAAACTGGCAAGTCCCCATTCCCACACCCCGAGCCCCATTCCCACATCTCAATCCTGCCATTCCCACCATCCCAAATCCCACAATTCCCAGATCCATCCCAATCCCCACATTCCCACATCCCAAATCCCACAATTCCCATTTCCATCCCAAATCCCACAATTCCCATTTCCATCCCAAATCCCACAACTCCCTCTATCTCAAATCCCTGTCATTCCCCAACCTCAAATTCCTCAATTCCCTCCATCCCAAATCCCACAATTCCCAGATCCATCCCAATCCCCACATTCCTGCATCCCAATCCCACAATTCACCCATCCCAAACCCCAAACCCCAGACCCCAAATCCCAAACCCCAGACCCCACAGACCTTCTGGCCGTAACCCCCAGCACGTGCAGGTTGCCCAGCTCCTGATAACCCCCTGAAAGTCCCCAAAACCCTCAAAACTCCCCCAAAACCCCACATTACCACACCCAGACCCACAATTCCCCTATCCCAAACCCCAAACCCCAAATCCCTGACCCCAAACCCCACAAATCCCAAATCCCAGACCCCACAGACCTTCTGGCCGTAACCCCCCCAACATGTGCAGGTTGCCCAGCTCCTGGTGACCCCGAGCAACCCCAAAACCCCACATTCTCCATCCCAAATCCCACAATTCACCCATCCCAAACCCCAAACCCCAAACCCCAGACCCCAAACCCCACAAATCCCAAACCCCAGACCCCACAGACCTTCTGGCCGTACCCCCCCAGCACGTGCAGGTTGCCCAGCTCCTGATAACCCCCTGAAAGTCCCCAAAACCCTCAAAACTCCCCCAAACCCCGACATTCCCACACCCAGACCCCACAATTCCCCCATCCCAAACCCCGCAAATCCCAAACCCCAGACCCCACAGACCTTCTGGCCGTAACCCCCAGCACGTGCAGGTTGCCCAGCTCCTGATAACCCCCTGAAAGTCCCCAAAACCCCCAAAATTCCACCAAAACCCCCACATTCCCACACCCAGACACACAATTCCCCCATCCCAAACCCCAAACCCCAAATCCCTGACCCCAAACCCCACAAACCCCAAATCCCAGACCCCACAGACCTTCTGGCTGTACCCCCCCAACATGTGCAGGTTGCCCAGCTCCTGGTGACCCTGAGCAACCCCAAAACCCCACATTCTCCATCCCAAATCCCACAATTCCCCCATCCCAAACCCCAAACCCCAAATCCCTGACCCCAAACCCCACAAATCCCAAATCCCAGACCCCACAGACCTTCTGGCCATACCCCCCCAACATGTGCAGGTTGCCCAGCTCCTGGTGACCCTGAGCAACCGCAAAACCCCCCCAAAACCCCACATTCTCCATCCCAAATCCCACAATTCACCCATCCCAAACCCCAAACCCCAAACCCCAGACCCCACAGACCTTCTGGCTGTACCCCCCCAACATGTGCAGGTTGCCCAGCTCCTGGTGACCCCGAGCACCCTCAAAACTCCCCCAAACCCCCACATTCCCACACCCAGACCCACAATTCCCCCATCCCAAACCCCCAAACCCCAAATCCCAGACCCCAAACCCCAGAAATCCCAGACCCCACAGACCTTCTGGCAATAGCCTCCCAGCACATGCAGGTTGCCCAGCTCCTGATAACCCCCTGAAAGTCCCCAAAACCCCCAAAACTCCCCAAAACCCCCACATTCCCACACCCAGACCCACAATTCCCCCATCCCAAACCCCAAACCCCAAATCCCTGACCCCAAACCCCACAAATCCCAAACCCCAGACCCCACAGACCTTCTGGCCGTACCCCCCCAACATGTGCAGGTTGCCCAGCTCCTGGTGACCCCGAGCACCCCCAAAACCCCCCCAAAACCCCACATTCCCCACCCCAATCCCACAATTCCCCCACCCCAAACCCCAGACCCCAAATCCCAAACCCCAGACCCCAAATCCCAAACCCCACAGACCTTCTGGCTGTACCCCCCCAGCACGTGCAGGTTGCCCAGCTCCTGGTGACCCCGAGCACCCCCAAAACCCCCCCAAAACCCCACATTCTCCACCCCAATCCCACAATTCCCCCATCCCAAACCCCAAATCCAAAACCCCAGACCCCAAATCCCAAATCCCAAATCCCACAGACCTTCTGGCCATACCCCCCCAACATGTGCAGGCTGCCCAGCTCCTGGTGACCCTGAGCAACCCCAAAACCCCACATTCTCCATCCCAAATCCCACAATTCCCCCATCCCAAACCCCAAACCCCAAATCCCTGACCCCAAACCCCACAAATCCGAAACCCCAGACCCCACAGACCTTCTGGCTGTACCCCCCCAACATGTGCAGGTTGCCCAGCTCCTGGTGACCCCGAGCACCCCCAAAACCCCCCCAAAACCCCACATTCCCCACCCCAATCCCACAATTCCCCCACCCCAAACCCCAGACCCCAAATCCCAAACCCCACAGACCTTCTGGCCGTAACCCCCCCAGCACGTGCAGGTTGCCCAGCTCCTGGTGACCCCGAGCACCCCCAAAACCCCCCCAAAACCCCACATTCTCCACCCCAATCCCACAATTCCCCCATCCCAAACCCCAAATCCAAAACCCCAGACCCCAAATCCCAAATCCCAAATCCCAAATCCCACAGACCTTCTGGCCATACCCCCCCAACATGTGCAGGTTGCCCAGCTCCTGGTGACCCTGAGCAACCCCAAAACCCCACATTCTCCATCCCAAATCCCACAATTCCCCCATCCCAAACCCCAAACCCCAAATCCCTGACCCCAAACCCCACAAATCCCAAATCCCAGACCCCACAGACCTTCTGGCCGTACCCCCCCAGCACGTGCAGGTTGCCCAGCTCCTGGTGGTTGTCGTCCTGGTTGTACAAATCCTTCAGCGTCTCCCGCTCCTGGTGCCGGCAGAACTGGGGGGCAACGGGACATTTGGGGTCACCTTTGGGCTCAGGGGGACACCCAGGGGGTCAAGGGACACTTTTGGGGTCAAGGGACATCCTAGGGATCAAGGGACACTTTTGGGGTCAAGGGACACTTTTGGGGTTTTGGAAGAATGGCTTTCCCAAAACTCCTCAGGGTGGCTCAGGAGTTTTTGGGGTCACTCAGGGAGTTTTTGGGGCTACTCAGGAGGTTTTGGGGGCGTTCAGGGGGTTTTCTGGGGGGCTCAGGGGGTTTTTGGGGTCACTCAGGGTGTTTTTGGGGTGTTTCAGGGTTTTTGGGGCGCTCACCTGGCGGTATAGGCTGTGCTCTCAGGGAGTTTTTGGGGTTACTCAGGGGGTTTTTGGGACGCTATGGGGTTTTTTGGGGTCACTCAGGGTTTTTTGGTGTTTTGGGGTTTTTGGGGGGCTCACCTGGCAGTACAGACTGTGGCATCAGGGTGTTTTGGGGGTGCTCAGGGGTTTTGGGGGTCACTCAGGGGTTTTTGGGGCACTCACCTGGTGGTACAGGCTGTGGTGTCCAGTGTTTTTGGGGTGCTATGGGGTTCCTGGCGTTTTTGGGGTGTTTTGGGGTTTTTGGGGCGCTCACCTGACATTACAGGCTGTGCTCTCAGGGGGTTTTTGGGGTGTTTTTGGGGTGCTGGCCTGGTGGTACAGGTTGTGCTGTCAGAGTGTTTTTGGGGTGCTCAGGGGTTTTTGGGGTGCTGATCTGGTGGTACAGGCTGTGTTCTCAGGAGGTTTTTGGGGTGCTCAGGGTATTTTTGGGGTCACTCCGGGGGTTTTTGGGATGCTCAGCGTGTTTCTAGGGTTGTTCAAGGGGCTTTTGGGGTGCTCAGGGTGTTTTGGGGTCACTCAGGGTGTTTTTGGGGTGTTTTGGGGGTTTTTGGGGCGCTCGCCTGGCGGTACAGGCTGTGCTCTCAGGGAGTTTTTGGGGTGTTCTGGGGATGTTTTTGGGGTGTTTTGGGGATGTTTTTGGGGTGCTCAGGGGTTTTTGGGGCGCTCACCTGGCGGTGCAGGCTGTGCTCTCAGGGGGTTTTTGGGGTGCTCAGGGTGTTTTGGGGTCCCTCAGGGTGTTTTTGGGGTGTTTTGGGGTTTTTGGGGTGCTCGCCTGGCGGTACAGGCTGTGCTCTCAGGGAGTTTTTGGGGTGTCTCAGGGATTTTGGGGTTATTCAGGGTTTTTTGGGGTGCTCAGGAGTTTTGGGGTGCTCACCTGGCAGTACAGGTTGTGCTCTCAGGGTGTTTTTGGGGTCTCTCAGGGATTTTGGGGTGCTCAGGGGTTTTTGGGGCGCTGACCTGGTGGTGCAGGCTGTGCTCTCAGGGGGTTTTTGGGGTGTTTTGGGGATGTTTTTGGGGTGCTCAGGGGTTTTTGGGGCGCTGACCTGGCAGTATAGGCTGTGCTCTCAGGGGGTTTTTGGGGTGCTCAGGGGTTTTTGGGGCGCTCACCTGGCGGTACAGGCTGTGCTCTCAGGGGGTTTTTGGGGTCCCTTAGGATGTTTTTGGGGTGCTCAGGGGTTTTGGGGCGCTCACCTGGCAGTACAGGCTGTGCACTCAGGGGGTTTTTGGGGTGCTCAGAGGTTTTTGGGGTGCTCACCTGGCGGTACAGGCTGTGCTCTCAGGGGGTTTTTGGGGTGCTCAGGGGTTTTGGGGTGCTCACCTGGCGGTACAGGCTGTGCTCTCAGGGGGTTTTTGGGGTGCTCAGGGGTTTTTGGGGTGCTCACCTGGCGGTACAGGCTCAGGGCCACGGGCTGGTTCTGCAGGGTCATGAAGAAGGAGCCGCGGTTGAGCTCGTTCTTGAGGTGCAGCACAACGGTGTACACTGTGGGGACAGGGACAGGGACACGGGGACAGGGACAGGGACAGAGGACAGAAGGGTTTTGTTGGAGCTTTTTCCTGCACCTCCCAATCCTCTCTGTGCCCCCTGATGCTCCACGTGCTCCCCCAGACCCCAAAACACCCCCAAAAGGCTCTCCCAGACCCCAAAATGATCCCAAGGGGCTCCCCAAAGACCCCAAAATGGTCCCAAGGGATTCAGCCACACACCAAAACATTCCCAAGGGGCTCTCCCAGACCTCAAAATGCCCCCAAAAAGGCTCTTCCAGACCCCAAAATGGTCTCAAGAGGCTCCCCAAAGACCCCAAAATGGTCCCAAGAGGCTCCCCAAGATCCCAAAATGCCCCCAGAAGACTCCTCCAAACCCCAAAACACTCCCAAGAGGCTCTCCCAGACCCCAAAATGGTCCCAAGGGACTCCTCAAAGGCCCCAAAATGGTCCCAAAGAATTCATCCAGACCCCAAAATGTTCCCAGGAGGCTCTTCCTGATCCCAAAATGTTCCCAAGGGACTCCCCAAAGACCCCAAAATGTTCCCAAGATGCTCTCCCAGATCCCACAATGCTCCTAAAAGGCTCTCCCAGACCCCAAAACGTTCCCAAGGGACTCTCCAAAGACACCAAAATGCTCCCAAGAGGCTCCCCCTGATCCCAAAACACTCCCAAGGGGCTCCCCCAGACCCTATTACTTTCCCAAGGGGTTCCCCAAGACCCCAAAACAGTCCCAAGAGGCTCTCCTAGACTCCACAACATTCCCAAGAGGCTCCCAAAGACCCCAGAATGCCTCCAAAAGGCTCCTCCAGACCCCAAAATAGTCCCAAGGGACTCCTCAAAGCCCCCAAAATGGTCCCAAGGGATTCATCCAGACCCCAAAATGTTCCCAGGAGGCTCCCCCTAATCCCAAAACACTCCCAAGGGGCTCTCCCAGATCCTATTACTTTGCCAAGGGGCTCCCCAGGACCCCAAAACGCCCCCAAAAGGCTCCTCCAGACCCCAAAACATTCCCAAGGGGCTCTCCCAGACCCCACAATGTTCCTAAAAAGCTCTCCCAGACCCCAAAATGGTCCCAAGAGATTCAACCAGACCCCAAAACGCCCCAAGAGGCTGTCCCAGACCCCAGTATGGTCCCTAAGGATTCATCCACACACCAAAACATTCCCAAGGGGCTCTCCCAGACCCCAAAATGGTCCCAAGGGGCTCTCCCAGACCCCAATACACCCCCAAGAGGCTCTCCCAGACCCCAATACACCCCAAAAGGCTCCCCCAAACCCCAACCCCCCCCAGGCCCGCCCTGTCCCCTCACCCAGGTCGGTGTCCCCGCTCTCGATGGCTTTGCCCAGGGCCAGTTTGCTCCGTTTCATCTTCAGCAGCAGCGGCACCTGCTCCCCGCTCCGGGGCTCGTACTCCAGCAGCTGCCCAGGGCACAGCGCTGTCACCTCGTCACCCGGGGGGTGGCAGTGCCACCCCGCGTCCCCTCCCCGTGCCACCAGCCCACCTTGATGGCCAGCTCGGCGCGGCCGCAGTCGTAGGCGCGCGTGGCGATGTCCGAGTAGGAGATGCCCGCGGTGTCCCCAAGCTTCTGGTTGATGGCCTGGGCCACCTCCTCGTCCGACTTGTCCTTCTGCTGCACCTGTGGGGACAGCGAGGAGCGTCCCCAGGTGTCCCCGAGGCGGGGTGGGGTGTCCTGGGGTGTCCCCTCACCTTGTAGCAGGCCCAGTGTGCCAGGATGCGGCTGACGCCCTGCATCTCGGGCAGGCGCAGGAACTCGCAGATGCGGATGGCCAGCGGGTACAGGCGGCGCAGGACCAGCCTGGGGACAGCGGGACGGGGACATCAGGGGGACAGGGACATCAGGGGGACAGGGACATCAGGGGGACATGGAGGGAAAGGGGGATATGGGTATGCGGGGACAGGCGGAAATGGAGCGGTCATATGGGGCTTAGGAGACACCACGGGGGACAGGGGACACCAGAGGGGACCAGGAGACACCAGGGGGGTGAGGGGACATGGACAGGTCAGGGGGATATGGGGGGAAAGGGAACACAAGGGGACAGGGGACATGGAGAGGCCAGGGAGAATGGACAGACAGGGGACACCAGGGGGACAGGGGACATGGAGAGGTCAGGGGAATATGGGGGAAAAGGGGGATATGGAGGGGTCAGGGGACACCAGGAGGGACAGGGGACATCAGGGGGGACAGGAGACACAGGGGGATCAGGGGACATCAGGGGGACATGGAGGGTACAGGGGGACATGGAGGAGTCAGGGGGATATGGGGGAGAAAGGGGATATGGGGGACAGGGGACATGAAGGGGTCAGGGGATTCCAGGGGACACACAGGATACCAGGGGGGAGAGGGGACACAGGGGGACATGGGACATGGAGGGGACAGGGGACACCAGGGGGGTGAGGGGACTTGGAGGGGTCAGGGGGATATGGGGGGAAAGGGAACACAAGGGGACAGGGGACACTGGAGGGACAGGGGACATGGAGAGGCCAGGGGGAATGGACAGACAGGGAACACCAGGGGGACAGGGGACATGGAGAGGCCAGGGGACACCAGGAGGGACAAGGGACACCAGGGGGGACAGGAGACACAGGGGGCAAGGAACATGGAGAGGTCAGGGGGATACGGGGGAAAAGGAGGATATGGAGGGGTCAGGGGACACCAGGGGAGACAGGAGATACCAGCGGGGACAGGAGACACAGGGGGACAGGGGACACCAGAGAGACATGGAGGGCTCAGGGGGACATGGAGGGGTCAGGGGACACCAGGGGGGACAGGGGACATGGTGAGGTCAGGGGACATGGAGGGGTCAGGGAGATATGGAAGGGTCAGGGGGATATGGGGGACAGAGGGACATGGAGAGGCCAGGGGACATGGGGGACAGGGGGACATAGGACACCAGGAGGGACAGGGGACACACAAGGTTGGGGGACATGGAGGGGACAGGAGGACACAGGGGGACAGGGGACACGGGGGGACATGGGGACATGGAAGGCTCAGAGGGCACGGAGGGACAGGGGACATGGAGTGGTCAGGGGGACACACAAGGGGTCAGGGGCAGGGAAGGGTCAGGGGACATGGGGGGACAAGGGGACACCGGGGGGGATAGAGGACATGGGGGCACAAGGGGGGGACATGGAGGGGTCAGGGGGATACGGGGGTCAGGGGACACCAGTGGGGGACAGGGGGACACACAGGACAGGTACAGGGAATTGAGGAGTTGGGTTGGGTTTGGGAGATCCCCAAGTGCTGGGAACTGCTCAGCCCCTGGATATGGGAATTGGATGGGGAATTTGGGATTGGGGATTTGGGATCGGGGCATTGGGATGGGGGATTTGGGATGAGGAATGTGGGATGGGGGGCATTGGGATGGGGAATGTGGGATGGGAAAAGTGGGATGGGGGATTTGGGATGAGCAATGCTGGATGGGGGATTTGGGACAGGGAATTTGGGATGGGGAATTTGGGATGAGGACTGTAGGATGGGGGGCATTGGAATGGGGAATGTGGGATAGGGAATGTGGGACGGAGGGGATTTAGAGGGGTCCACAAGCGTTTGGAGCTGCTCAGCCCCTGGACATGGGAATGGGATGGGAACTGTGGGATGGGGAATTTGGGATGGGAAATGTGGGATAGGGGCATTGGGATGTGAATTTGGGATAGGAACTGTGGGATGGGGAATTTGGGATGGGAAATGTAGGATAGGGGCATTGGGATGGGGAATTTGGGATAGGAAATGTGGGATGGGGAATTTGGGATGGGAAATGTGGGATGGAGGTATTGGGATGGGAAATGTGGGATAGGGAATTTGGGGTGCTGGAAGCTGCTCAGCCCCTGGATATGGGAATGGGATGGGAACTGTGGAATGGGGAACTTGGGATCGGGAATTTGGGATAGGGATTGAAAGATGGGACCCTCGGAACGGGGAAGGTGGGATGGGGATTTTGGGCTATGCAATACAGGATGAGGACGTTAGGACAGGGACTGTGACACACAGAATTTGGGATGGGAACCACGGGAAGGCTCGGGATGCTCCAGGGCCGCGGGGCTCTCACCTGTCCAGCAGCACCTCGATGGTGAGCTGCTTGTATCTGCAGGGACAGTCAAGGCACATTTGGGATCACGGCTGCCCGGGAAGGCCCTGACCCCATGGCAGGCAGTAGGATACTGGGTGAAGGTGAGCGGGATCCCGATCTGGTAATCCCTGATGGCGTTGAGCACCCGCAGGTCCTGGCACATGCGCACGAACCCCTCCGGAGGGAACTTATCCAGGAAACACTTCCCAAAGGAAGCTGCCTGTGGGATCAGGGGGGGAAATCAGGGAAAATCCTTCATCTTTCAGCTCCCTCCTCCTCCTCCTCTTGCTGCTGGCTCACCCTCAGCAGGGATTTCTGGGTCTCAGGCTCGTGCTCGTAGCCCGCAGCCTCGATGCACTGGCCCACGGCCTCGGGGAGCAGCTGCTGCTCGCGGATCTCCCGCAGGTACTCGTCGGCCTTCTGGCTCTCCTTCTGCAGGACGAGGAGAAGGAGAAGCCCTGGGACACAGATCCCTGGGGATGCCAGCCCAGGGGGGCTCTCTGGGAGGGGGATGTACCTCGTACTCCTTCTGAGCCTCCAGCAGCAGAGCGCCCGGGGCCATGGAGGCGATGCGGAAAATCTCCTGGCTGGCCTCTGTGGGACGGGGACACAGCGGGGATCAGGGGCTGCTCCAGCCTGGGGGTGGCACCTGGTGCCACTGCCAGCACCTGGCAGCGCCCTGCAGCTTCCATGAGCTCCTTCCATGATCCCCTCCAGCACCGGGATCGTGGAATGGGTTGGGTGGGAAGGGATCTTAAAGCCCAATAATTCCACCCCATCCATGGGCAGGGACAGTTCCCACTGTCCCAGGTGGATCCAAGTCCATCTAAGCTGGCCTTGGGCACTGCCAGGGATCCAGGGGCAGCCACAGCAAATCTGGCAATTCCAGCCCAGCCAGCAATTCCTTGCCAAGATCCCAGCCCCATCTTCCTTTTCCCAGTGGGAGCCATTCCCTGGCTCCTGTCCCTGCAGGCCTTGTCCCCAGTCCCTCTCCAGCTCTCCTGGAGCCACTTTAGGCTCTGCAAGGGGCTCTGAGGACTCCCTGGATTTTCCCTTCTCCAGGGGAACATTCCCAGCTCTCCCAGAGCAAAAGAGCTCCAGAATCCTGGAATGGTTTGGGTTGGAAAAGAGCTTAAATCCCATCCATTCCCACCCCATCTATGGGCAGGGACACCTCCCACTGTCCCAGGTGGATCCAGCCTGGCCTTGGGCACTGCCAAGGATCCAGGGGCAGCCACAGCAAATCTGGCAATTCCAGCCCTGTCCCTGCCCACCCTCCCAGCCAGCAATTCCTTGCCAAGATCCCAGCCCAATCTCCCCTTTCCCAGTGGGAGCCATTCCCTGGCTCCTGTCCCTGCAGGCCTTGTCCCCAGTCCCTCTCCAGCTCTCCTGGAGCCCCTTCAGGGACTCTGAGGATTCCCTGGAATTTTCCTTTCTCCATGAGAACATTCCCAGCTCTCCCAGCCTGGCTCCAGAATCCCAGACAGGTTTGGGTGGGAAGGGACCTTAAATCCCACCCATCCCCACCAGGGACACCTCCCACCATCCCAGGGTGCTCCAAGCCCCATGTCCCACCTGCCCTGGGACATTCCCATGGATGGAGCATCCACAGCTCCTCAGGGAATTCCTGTGCCAGGATCCCACACCCCAGGGGCCCAGGAGGGCAGGGAACTCACCGGGGATCTCGTGCAGGAACTCGTGGGTGCTGCGGGACAGGATCCTGACCCCGTCCAGCTCGGGCACCAGGTAGGAATCCTCATCCAGGACAAAGCTGGGATCCTGCTAAGGATGCCCATGGACACGGCTCCGGGACAGCGCGGAGAGACTGGAACCCCACGGGAGGGGGGAAGGACTTGGGAACATCCCATGGGACGGGGAAGCACTTGGGAACATCCCATGGGACAAGGGAAGGACTTGGGAACATCCCATGGGATGGGGAAGGACTTGGGAGCATCCCATGGGATGGGGAAGGACTTGGGAACATCCTATGAGACAGAGGAATGACCTGGGAGCATCTCATGGGATGGGAGAAGGACCTGGGAGCATCTCATGGGATGGGGGAGCACCTGGGACAATCCCAAGGGATGGGGAAGGATCTGGGAACATCCCATGGGATGGGGAATGGACCTGGGAGCATCCCCTGGGACAAGGGAAGGACCTGGGAACATCTCATGGGGTGGGAAAAGACCTGGGAGCATCCCATGGGATGGGGAAAGGGCCTGGGAGCATCCCACGAGATGGGGAAAGGACTTGGGAAGATCCCATGGGATGGGGAAGGACCTGGGAGCCTTTGTGAGGCTTGGGAGCATCTCCTGGGACAAGGGAAGGACCCGGGAGCATCCCATGGGATGGAAAAAGGACCTGGGAGCATCCCCTGGCGTGAGGAAGGACCTGGAAACATCGCATGGGACAGGGGAACAACCTGGGAGCCACTGTGGGGCTTGGGAAAATCCCATGGGACAGAAAAGGATCTGGGAGCACCTCCTGGGACAGGAGAAGGATCTGGGAGCATCCCATGGGATGGGGAAAGGATTTGGGAACATCCCAGGGAACAGAAAAGGATCTGGAAGTCAGAGTGGGGTTGGGAACATCCCATGGGACAGGGAAAGGACTTGGGAACATCCCATGGGACAGAAAAGGACCTGGGAGCATCCCATGGGACAAGGGAAGGACCTGGGAGCCTTTGTGGGGCTTGGGAGAATCCAATGGGACAGAAAAGGATCTGGAAACCAGAGTGGAGCTGGTAACATCATATGGGACAGAAAAAGGACCTGGGAGCATCCCATGGGACAGGGAAAGGACTCAGGAGCATCTCATGGGATGGAAAAAGGGCCTGGAAGCATCCTATGGGATGGGGAAAGGATTTGGGAACATCCCAGGGAACAGAAAAGGATCTGGGAGCATCTCATGGGATGGGGAAGACACTTGGGATCATCCCACGGGACAGAAAAGTACCTGGAGATTCCAGCCCACCTGAGAGCACCCCGTGGGACAAGGGAAGGACCTGGGGACATCCCTGGTGACAGAGCAGCAAGGGGGGCAGCAGTGTGGGTGCCAGAGGAGGTGGCAGCACCCCTGGCGTGTCCCTGTCCCCAAAGGATACCGGATGCACTCCGAGGAGTTGCCCACCACCATGAGCTGCCGCTCCCAGGCCAGCACCACGGCGCGCTGCCGGCTGCGGGGCCGCGTGCACCTGCGGGACCCCAACATCAGCCCCAGCCCTGGGACCCCAACATCAGCCACAGCCCCGGGACCCAAACCATCAGCCACAGCCCTGGGACCCCAACATCAGCCACAGCCCTGGGACCCCAACATCAGCCCCAGCCATGGGACCCCAACATCAGCCACAGCCCTGGGACCCCAACATCAGCCCCAGCCATGGGACCCCAACATCAGCCACAGCCCTGGGACCCCAACATCAGCCACAGCCCTGGGACCCCAACATCAACCCCAGCCCTGGGACCCCAACATCAGCCACAGCCATGAGACCCCAACCCATCAACCACAGCCATGCGACCCCAACATCAACCACAGCCCTGGGACCCCAACATCAACCACAGCCCTGGGACCCCAAACGGGGACAGGGACACCCGGGGGTCCCACGGGGCTGGGGGTGGCACAGGGACAGGGACGGGGACAGGGACCGGGACGAGGACGGGGACAGGGGACACAGGGACAGGGACAGGCAGCTCACCAAACCATCTGCTTGGGCGGGGTTCGGATGCCGGTGTTGAACTCGCAGAACTTCTCCTGTGGGAGAGGAGAGAGGTCAGGGACACTCCTGGGGGAACTGGGAATGGGGGGAACTGGGAATGGGGGGAACTGGGAATGGGGGGTGGGTGCTGGGCCACCAGAAGGTCCCACAGGAACTTCCAGATCCAGCTCTGGGAGCAACCAGGGCTCCAAGCAAGATGGGGAAAACATTTTTTTTACTATTATCAATGTCAGGCAAAGATTTTTTTATTATTTATTATCATCATCAATGTCAGGCAAAGATTTTTAAATTATTATTATTATTATTATTATTATTATTATTATTATTATTATTATTATTATTATTATTATTACTATTATCAATGGCAGTCAAAGATTTTTATTTTTTTTTATCATCAACAGCAGGCAAAGATTTATTATTATTATTATTATTATTATTATTATTATTATTATTATTATTATTATTATCATCGGTGGCAGATAAAGACTTTTTTATTATTATTATCAATGGCAATCAAAGGTTTTTTTTAATCATTAGTATTATCAACAGCAGGCAAAGATTTTTTTATTATTATTACTATTATCAATGGCAGGAAATATTTATTATTATTATTACCAATGGCAGGCAAAGATTTTTTTATTATTATTATTATTATCGATGGCAGCAAAGATGTTTAATTTTGTTTTAATTAATGATTCTCAGTGGCAGGCAGGGGTTTGCAGGTGCAGGGACATTTCTGGCCAGGGCTCACCTTGAGCGAGGCCGTTCCCATCCAGACGCAGCCGGAGTCGCAGAACAGCGCCAGCAGCCGGTGGGTGAAGGACACGGCCACGTGCAGGAACGGCCCCGCCGAGGGGCTCAGCCCGGGGGGCGTCTGTGGGGACAGGGACACCGGTGGGGACACCATGGGGACACCAACGGGGGACCAGAGTGACACCAGAGGCACGGTCAGGACAGGGGGGTCATCAATGGGGACACCAACAGGGCTCAGAGTGACACCAGGGGCACGGTCAGGACAGAGGGGCACCAATGGGAACACCAATGGGGGATCAGAGTGACACCAGGGGCGGGGTCAGGACAGGGGGGACACCAATGGGGACCTTGGAGTGACCCCTGAGTGGTGTGGTCAGAATGGGGGTCACCAAAGGGGGCTCAGAATGTCCCCAATGGGCATGGTCAGGACAGGGCAGGGCACCATTGGAGTGACCCCTGAGTGGTGTAGTCAGGACAGGAGGAGCACCAGAGGTCACAAATGGGGGCTCGAAGTGACCCCAAGGGACGTGGTCAGGACAGGGGGGTCACCAACGGGGGATCAGAGTGTCACCAGAGACAGGGTCAGGAGAGGGGACACCACTGGGGACACCAATGGGGTTCAGAGTGACACCAAGGGGTGTGGTCAGGACAGGAGAGTCACCAATGGGGGCCTTGGAGTGACCCCCAAGTGGCACAGTCAGGACAGGGGGGACACCAGGGGACACCAATGGGGGCTTGGAGTGACACCAGGTGGTGCAGTCAGGACAGGGGCGTCACCAATGGGGACCTCGGAGTGAACCCTGAGTGGTGTGGTCAGGACAGGAGGAGCACCAGGGGACACCAATGGGGGCTTGGAGTGACCCCAAGGGATGTGGTCAGGACAGGGACACCATGGGGACACCAACAGGGAGATCAGAGTGACACCAGGGAGCATGGTCAGGACAGGGGGATCACCAGTGGGGACACCACTGGGGGCCTGGAGTGACCCCTGAGTGGTGTGGTCACAACGGGGGACACCAATGGGGGCTCAGAGTGACACCAAGGAGGGTGGTCAGGACAGGGCAGGGCACCATTGGAGTGACCAGGACAGGGGGGTCACCAATGGGGACCTCAGAGTGACCCTAAGTGGTGTGGTCAGGACAGGGGACACCAGTGGGGGCTCAGACTGACACCAAGGGGTGGGGTCACAACAGGGAGGACAGCAGGAGA
Source organism: Ammospiza nelsoni (assembly GCF_027579445.1). NCBI lineage: Eukaryota > Metazoa > Chordata > Aves > Passeriformes > Passerellidae > Ammospiza > Ammospiza nelsoni. The sequence continues at coordinate 6,111,065 of NC_080636.1, forward strand.
CACCAATGGGGACCTCAGAGTGACCCCCAGGTGGTGTGGTCAGGACAGGGACACACCAGGGGACACCAATGGGGCTCAGAGTGACACCAGGGGCATGGTCAGGACTGGAGAGTCACCAATGGGGACCTTGGAGCGACTCCCAAGTGACATGGTCAGGACAGGGGGATCACCACTGGGGACACCAATGGGGACCTTGGAGTGACCCCAAGTGGTGCAGTCAGGACAGGAGGGACACCAGGGGACACCAGTGGGGGCTCAGAGTGACATCAAGGGATGTGGACAGGATAGGGGGGTCACCACTGGGGACCTTGGAGTGACCCCCAAGTGACATGGTTCAGGACAGGGGGGTCACCAATGGGCATCTCCGAGTGACCCTCAAGTGGTGTGGTCAGGACAGGGGGGGTCACCAGGGGACACAATGACCCCATTTGGTGTGGTCAGGACAGGGGGGTCACCAATGGAGGCCTTGGAGTGACCCCCAAGTGACATGGTCAGGACAGGGGGGTCACCAGGGAACACCACCAGGGGCTCAGAGTGACACCAAGGGTGTGGTCAGGACTGGGGGGTCACCAATGGGGACCTCAGAGGCATCCAGGATGGAAAGGATTTGGGAGCATCCCCTGGAATGGGACAGGAGAAGGACCTGGGAGCATCCCAGGGGACAGGGGAAGGAGCTGGGCACACCCCAAGGGACAGTGGGGACAGTGGGGACAGTGCAGCCCAATCCCCAATTCCCAAAGGGCCTCACCAGCACGGAGCAGGAGGTGTTGTCCAGCAGGAAGAGCTCCTGTCCCATGGCCAGCAGCACCATGGTCACCCTGTCCTGGGCCAGCACGGTCCAGCACGGCGGGGCCTTCTGCAGCCCTGCGGGGACAGTGACACCCCTGGGACACGGGGACAGAAGGGACAGGGGGGACAAGGGACAGGGAAGGACAGAGAGAAGGGGATTGGGGACAGAGGGCACAGAGAAACAGAAGGGGAACAGGGAGGACAGAGAGGACAGAGAAGGACAGAGGGGACAGACAGGGACAGTGGGGATTGGGGACAGAGGGACAGAGAAACAAGGACAAGGGAATGGGGGGACAGAGGGCACAGAGAAACAGAAGGGGAACAGGGAGGACAGAGAGGACAGAGAAGGACAGAGGGGACAGACAGGGACAGTGGGGATTGGGGACAGAGGGACAGAGAAACAAGGACAAGGGAATGGGGGGACAGAGGGACAGAGAAACAGAAGGGGAACAGGGAGTACAGAGGGGACAGAGAGGGACAGAGGGGTCAGAAGTGGACAGGGGGACAAGGAGACAGAGAAGGACAGGGACGGACAGAGAGACAGAGGGGGACTGAGGACAGAGGGCACTGAGGGATGGTGGGACAAGGAAAGGACACATGGAACAAAGTGGGGACGGGGTAGACAGAGGTGGACAGGAGGGACAGTGGGGACAGAACAGAGGGACAGATAAACAAGGACAAGGGGATGGGGGGACAGAGGGACAGAGAAACAGAAGGGGAACAGGGAGGACAGAGGGCACAGAGAAGGACAGAGGGGGACACGAGGGACAAAACAGAGGAGCACGTGGGACAGTGGGACAGCAGGGATTGGGGACAGACGGACAGAGAAACAAGGACAAGGGGATAGGGAGGACAGAGGGACAGAGAAACAGAAGGAGAACAGGGAGGACAGAGGGGGACAAAGGGGGACACAGAGGGACAGAGAGGGACATGGTGTCACCCACCAGGGACCTCGGGCAGGCGGCGCAGCTTGAGGTCGTCGATGTTGGTGGCGAGGGAGAAGCGCAGCGCTCCCGTCAGGATGGCCACGCCCGTGCCGAACTCCGTGTGGAACACCTGCGCCTCCAGCACGTGGTTCTGCAGCACCTCCTGCAGGACACGCCGGGGAGGGGACACTGGCGACACGCTGGGGACACCGGGGCTCGGCTGGGGCAGGCAGTGAATGTGCTGCTCTCCGGGACGGATCCCAGCTCCTTCCCGAGGGATGGGACAGCCCCGGTTCTGCATCCCCCAAACCCCACCCAGGGCATCTCAGGAGGCGGAAATGGAGAAGATGAGATGGGGTGGGATTATGGGAAGGAATTCCTGGTTTGAGGGTGAAGAGGGGCTGGGATGGAATTCCCAGAGAATTCCATCTGGATGAAATTCCACTCCTGGATCCCTGGGAGTGTCCAAGGCGAGGCTGGACAGGCTTGGAGCAGCCTGGGATGGTGGAAGGTGTCCCAGGGCAGGGGTGGAATGGGATGGGCTGTGAGGTCCCTTCCCACCTGCCCCATCCCAAATCCCACCCCAAATCCATCCCACACCCCGTTGCCTCACGTTTCCCATGCTGAAGTGCCGCTTGAACTCGCAGAACAGGTTGTAGACCAGGACAGTGCCATCCTCCTGGATGCACAGCAGGTCCTCCCCCGCCGTCCAGCCCAGGTGCACCAGGGGGCCGCTCTTCCACTGGGAACGGCACGGAAGGGTCAGCCCCGAGCCAGGGACGGCCCTCCAGGGACACACCTGGGGTGCCGGAGCTCTGACAGCTTCTCCACAGCTTGGACACCTCACCCAGAGGCCCAACACTTCACTCTGAGATCCAACACCTCACCTGGAGGTCCAACCTCTCATCCAGATGTCCAACACCTTGTCCACAGTCCAACACCTCACCCAGAGGACTGACATCTCACTCAGAGGTCCCACCTCTCATACAGAGGTTCAACACCTTGTCCACAAGTCCAACACCTCAACCAGAGGACTGATCCTCATCCAAAAGTCCAACATCTGATCCACAGGGCTGACACCACACCTTATCCAGAAGTCCAACATTGACACTTCACCTGGAGGCTCAACACCTCATCCAAAAGTCGAACACCTCATCCAGAGGTCCAGCACCTCATGCAAAAGTCCAGCATCTCATCCAAAGGGCTGACACCTCACCTGGAGGTCCAACACCTCACACAGAGGTCCAACAGCTCATCCAAAAGTCCAAAACCTCATCCAGAGAACTGACACCTCATCCAGAGGTCCAACACCCTACCTGGAGGTCCAACACCTCATCCAGAGATCCAGCACCTCATCCAGGGAACTGACACCCCACCTGGAGGTCCAATATCGCATCCAGAGCTCCAGCACCTCATCCAGAGCTCCAGCACCCCACCTGACCCGGCTCTGCAGGTCCCTGCAGTCCTGGCACTGTCCCTCAACTGCCCCATGTCCCCCTCAGCCCCAGGCAGAGGGGAAGGAGGATGTTCCCGTGGCTCCAGTCCTCATCCCATTCTCCTGTCCCATTCCTGGGGAGCAGGGAAAGGATTCTCCTGCTCCAAACCCATTCCATCTTCTTCTTCCATCCCTCATCAGCAGGAAAGGATTGGCTTGCTCCAAACCCATCCCATTCTCCTGTCCCATTCTTGGGCAGCAGGAAAAGGATTCTCCAGCTCCAAACCCACCCTATCTTCTTCTTCCATCCCTCATCAGCAGGGAAAGGATCTTCCTGCTCCAAACCCTTTTCCATCCTCTTCTTCCATCCCTCATCAGCAGGGAGAGGATTCTCCTGCTCCAAACCCATTCCACCCTTTTCTCCCATCCCAGGGCAGCTCCCATCCGTTCCCCGTGCTCCCACAGCCCTGTCCCCCCACCCAGGCTGTCCATCCCCCCCAGCTCACCGGGACACTGGCCAGGAGCAGCCCTGAGGCCGAGTAGATCTCCAGGAGCGGGCGGGCGCTGGGGGTCTTGTCCCGCCGGGAATTCCTCAGCAGAGCTGGGACAGGGACAAGGACAAGGAGGGGACAGTCCCTGAGCCATGGGTGGCACAGCCCCGGCTCGGGGAGGCGGGCTCGGGGGGCTGCACGCACCTATGGGACCCCCATACGGGGCAGCTGCCACCACACAGTCACGGAGATCCTCCCGCAGCCCCCATTCCATGGAGTAGAGCTCCAGCTTCCTGATGGGACACGGATGCATGGATGGACGGATGGATGGATGGATGGATGGATGGATGGATGGATGGATGGATGGATGATGGATGGATGCATGGATGGACGGATGGATGGACGGATGGATGGATGACGGATGGATGATGGATGGATGGAAGGATGGAAGGATGGATGGATGGATGGATGGATGGATGATGGATGAATGGATGGATGGATGGATGATGGATGGATGGAAGGACGGATGGATGGATGGATGAATGGATGGATGATGGATGGATATGCAACAGATACAGGGACAGAAGATCCATGGACAATGCCCATCCCCAAACCAGCCCTGAGATCCCCAAGAAACCTCAGGAGCCCCAAGATCCACAGACACCCCGGGAACCCCCAAAGATTCCCAGGAATCCCCCAGACCAGCGCAAGGAGCCAGGGCCATCTCGGGACCCCTCCAGCAACCCACAGGACCCTCCACCAGCCAACCCCAAGCCCACCCTGGGACCCCTCAGCCATCCCGGGACCCTTCAGCCATCCCGGGACCCCTCAACCACCCCTGGGACCCCTCAGCCATCCCGGGACCCCCATCCCCAGCCAGCCCCAAGACTCGTGTCCACCCAGGGACCCCCTTAATCCCCCGGGACCCCCATCGCCAGCCAGCCCCGTGGTACCCCAGAACATCCAAAGTAACCCCATAACCACACCCCGGGATCATAGCCATCTCCGGGATCCCCGTTCTAGCCCTGTCATCTCCCCGAGCCCCTCGAGCAGTCCCGGGACCCCCGAGCAGCCCCGGGACCTCCAAGCAGCCCCGGCACCCCCGAGCTCTCCAAGCAGCCCGGGGATCCCCGAGCAGCCCCGGGACCCCCGAGCACCCTCAGGCCGGTGCCGCCCCCGCCGCCCCTCACCGGTAGAAGGTCTCCTCGCCCAGCGGGTTCCAGTTGGCCGTGTAACAATCCATGGCGCGGCCGGGATGGGGGAACCGAGATGGGCCGAGGGGAACCGGGACCGAGACCGGGATCCGGACCCGGCGGTCCCGGCGCTTCCCTCAGCGCGCCACGCCCCGAGCGTCGCGCCGTGACGCAGGGCCGGGCGCCGCCATCTTGGGTGAGGGCACGGGCAAGTAAATGGGAAACCGCCGCCATTTTGAGTGAGGGCAGCGAGAAAGGGGAACTGCCGCCATCTTGGGTGAGGGCAGCGACAAAGGGGAACCGCCGCCATCTTGGGTGAGGGCTGTGGGAAAGGGGAACCGCCGACATCTTGGGTGAGGGCACAGGCCTTGTCCTCAAGTGTCGCCTGTCCCCAAAGGTTTCCCCTCTCCCCCACAATCTCCGTTGTCCCCGAGTGTGTCCCTAGTTCCTTAAGAGGCCTCTTATCCCCAGAGGTGTCGCCCAAGATGTCCCCTGTTCCACCAAGGTGTCCCTCAAGGTACCTGTCCTCCCTCAGCGTGTTAACTGTCCCCCAGGCTGTTCCTTACCCCCAGGGGATGTCCCCATGCCCCAAGATGTCCCTTGTCACACACACTGTTCCCACAGGTCTCTCTTTATTTCCTGCTGCTGGAAACCCAGGAAGGGCCACGGAGGTGCCCCCTGTGCTGGGGTGGGGATCAGGGGTGCCATGGCGGTGCTTCACGTGCCAGGGGTGGAGTGCTGTGGTGGAGTCCCAGAGCTGGAGTGCCAGGGTGGTGCCACACGTCCTGGTGTAACGGTGCCAAGGTGGCGCCACATGTCCCGGTGTCACGGTGCCAAGGCAGTGCCACGTTGGGGGGCCACGGTGGTGCTGTGTGTCCTGGGATGGAGGTGCTGTGCTGGTGCTGCTGTGCCAGGATTGGGGTCGGAGTGCTGGGGTGGTGTCCTGGGGCTGGGTTTGGGGTGCCATAGCAGTGCCAGGGTTCACAGACAGCGGCAGTGCCAGGGTTCGGGTGCCACAGCAGTGCCATGGCAACGCCTCATGTCCCGGGCTCACGGTGCCGTGCCAGGGCCGGAGCAGTGCCAGGTTTGGGGTGCCATGCCACCGTGGCAGCGCCACCCAGGCCCTACTTATTGGCATCGCCCAAGTCACAGCGGTAGTGAAAGATCTGGAAGTTCAGCAAGGTGCCCAGCAGCGAGGGGTACGAGGCGCCCACCTTGCGGAATCCCTGCCCCTCGTAGAGCCGCTGTGCCGCCACCTGCACCATGGAGGTGCTGAGCACCACGGCGCCGTACCCGCGGGCACGGGCGAACGCCAGCACCTCCCGGCACAGCGCCCGCGCCAGCCCGCGGCCCCGGTGCTCCCGGCTCACCGACATCCTCTTGAGCTCCAGCTCGCCACGGCCCGTGGGCACCGCCGCCACCATGGCCGCCACGGTGCCGGCCTCTTCAACCACCCAGAAGCGGCAGTCGGGCGGGCGCAGGTACGTGCCTGGCACGTCGCACAGGTCGGTGCCCAGCGCCTCGCGCACGTAGTCGGCGCTGAGCGAGCGCACCAGCACCCAGAGCAGCACCAGCGCCAGCGCCACCGCGCCCAGCCCCAGCACCCAGGAGCCCGCGGCCGCCCGCGCCGCCACGAACACGGCCAGCAGTGCCAGGCGCACCCGCGCCGCCCGCAGAATGTGCCGGAAGCCGGCCGGGGCGTGTTCCAGGATGCCGCGGGCAAACAGCGCCCGCACGGCCTCAAAGTCCTGATCCTGGTACTGCCGGATGCGGAACGACGCCATGGGGGCACCTGCGGGGGCACGGAGAGGGGTTAGGGGGTGATATAGGGGGGGTGGGCAGGGGGAGATGGAACTTGGGGCGGTACAGAGGGGTCAGGGACAGACAGAGTGACCAGAGACTTGTCCCTGGTGTGGCACAGGAGGGTCAGGGCAGTGCCATGGATGGAGGACCCCCAGACCCACCACTGGCCATGGCACAAGGGGTCACAGAAGCGCCCACTTTCACAGGGACCCTCGGTGTGCCCCCACACCCATCCTTGGGATGGCACAAGGGGTCAGGGCAGTGCGCACCGTCACAGGGACCCTTGGTGTGCCCCCAGACCCATCCCTAGCATGGCACAAGGGGTCAGGGCAGTGCCATGGATGGAGACCCTCCAGGATACCCCCAGATCTCATCTTTTGCATGGCACAGGGGGTCAGAGCTGCGCCCACCCTCACAGGGACAGCCAGAGTGTCTTGAGACCCATCCCTGGTCATGGCACAAGGGGTCACGACAGTGCCATGGATGGGGACCACCCAGGATACCCCCAGATCCCATTTTTGGGATGGCACATGGTGGTCAGGGCAGTGCCCGCCCTCGCAGAGACTCCCAGTGTGCCCCAGACCCATCCCTGGCATGGCACAGGGGGATCAGGGCAGTGCCAGTGCCGCTCCCACCAAGGGTGCCCCAAAAACAAGGGGTAAAACTGTGGGGGGCACAGGAGAAGAGCCGCAGGATCTGGGGGTGCCGCCTCCCTCCCCGGAACCCCGGTACTCGCCGGGAGCCGCGGCACGACCCGCTCCGGGCAAAGGTGGGCAGAGCGTGGGCACCGAGCTGTGCCCGGGACAGGACAAAGGGGCAAAGGGCCCGGGGGGGCACGGGGACACGGGGACAGGAGGGGACAGGAAGGGACAGAAGAGGGACACGGGCACAGCCCCCCGGAGGGTTTGGGGGGTCAGACCCATGCAGGGCACATCAAGGAGGTCCCCAATGTGCCCCAAACCTTTCTCTCGGGGGGTGCCCGGCCCCAACCCCCACCCCCCAAAATCGCTCCCGGCCGCCCCCCCCACCTGCTGCTCCCGGCGCTGTCGCTCCTCACACCGGCACCGGCGGCTCCTCGGGGACAACCGGGGGGTCCCTCACGGCACGGGGGTGACTCGGTGACCCCCTGAGCACCCCCAGGGGATGTTTGTTTTGGGTGGGGGGGTCTTTGTTTGGCGCACCCCCAGCCCGGCCTGTGCCTGCGAGATGCCGGGTGCGTTCAGCCCATCGTTCTGCGCCGCTCAGGGTGGGGGCCCGGCAGGATTTGGGGGGCTCCGGTGGCAGCAAGGGGTAGGGGGGGGACACCCCCGGTTTGGGCCGTGCCGAGGCCGGCGGAGGCTCCGGTGAGCGGCGAGCGCAGGCGCCGAGCGGGAAGCGCTGCTGCCCCTGCCGATGATGGCGTAAAGAGATCCCGGAAGGTTGTGGGGTCACGGGGAGGGGGATTTGGGGGAGCGCAGGGGACGGGGGGCCCGGGGAGTGGCGGGGGGACACTGCACGGGACCCCTGTCACCCCCAAATCCCGGCGGTGGGGCAGCGATGGGGGAGTGGGGTGGGGGTGCAGCCCCTCGCAGTGTTGGTGTCACAATTGTGGGGACACCCCAGTCCTGCCCAGCGTCACCCCAGGGGGCTTTGGGGGGTCCCCATGATGATGCTCGCCCCCCCAGCCCCGATCTGGAGCCTCCCCGGGGGTGGCATGGGGGTCCCGGGTGTGTTGGGGACCCCCATGAACGGCTCAGCCCAGCGCTGGGGACAGCCCCGCATTTGGGAAGGGGGACACGGTGGCATCAGGGCCCAGCAAGGCACAGCCCCCCACCCTGCAGGACCGCAGGGGGGTTAAGGGGTTAAGGTCACCCCAACCCCTTTATTGTACCCTACAACCCCCAGTGCCCCCTCGGCTTTCCATGGGACTCGGGGTGCCCCACGCTGGTGCCCCACCTCTCCTGGGGGCTCAGGGGGTGCTGGCTCTGATGGCGGTGCCCCATCGCCCCACCATGACCCCATGGTCACCCAGACCCCATCCCCGACCCTCTCTCGGTGTCCCCAAAGTCCCAACACCCCCCAGTGCCCCCCAGGACCCTCCCAGTGCACCCATGGCCCGGCACTTCCCGAACCCCACAGCCCGGACACCCACGGACCCCCACCCTGGAGACCCCCCCAGTGTCACAGCCCTGCCGGACACTGTCCCCAGGGTCCCCAGAGCTCCGCAGACCCGCCCAGGTCTCTGCAGCCCCCAGAGCAGCCCCAGCACTGTGGGGACACCCCCCGCTGCAGGTCCCCATTGTCCCCGCTGCCCAGGGACCCCCTCCGTGTCCCCCCAGCCCCGCCCCCTCCGCGCCGCCCATGAATCCCGCATCCTATTGGCCCCCGCCGCCGGCAGCAGCCAATAGGCGCCCAGAGATGAGGGGAGGGGCAGGACAAGCGCTCACGTGCGCATCAGGGGCGGGGCCAGGCTATCCAATGGGATGAAGGGGGCGGGACCGTGCGGAGCACTCGACAACAGAAAGGGGCGTGGCTCAGTGAGCGTAGCTCATGGTGAATATTTATACCACGGAAATGGGCGTGTCCTAATGAGGGGCGCGGCTCGGAGCGGAATTTCTACTGGTCAGCACCGAATGGGCGGGGCTTTACTGCGGCGGCGCGACTAAAGGGCCGGGAATGGGCGTGGCCTGGTGAGGGGCGTGGCCTCGCCGAGTTCCCACGGCAGGCTCCGGGGCAGAATCGAGCCCCGGTCCCTTTCCTGGTCCCGGTCCTGTTCCTCTTCCCGGTCCTTTTCTAGGTCTCGGTCCCATTCCCGTTCCTGTTCCCGTCCCCATTACCATTCCAGGTCCCATTCCCGTTCCCATTCCCGTTCCCGTTCCCATTCCCATTCCCATTCCCGTTCCTATTCCCGGTCCCCTTCTCACTCCCATTCCCGTTCCCGTTCCCGGTCCCTCCGCCGCTCCAGCCCCGCACACTCGCAGCCGCAGCGCACCCAAACTTTACTGGATCCGTCCCGCCCGTTCTCCCTCGCCCCCTGACCGATCCCGCGGCCCCGGGGCCGCCCCGCTCACTGCCCGCGGCCGTGGGCGCGCAGGCGGCGGAGCCGCAGCCGCTGCAGCCGCAGCGCCGGGTCCGGGCCCGGCCGGGGCCTCCCGGGCCGGTGGCGGCCCCGCGCCCGCGCCAGGCGGAAGCTGCACGGGGTGGGAACGTTCTCGAAGTAGACCCGGCACGGCTGCGTGGCCGCCTCGTAGCCCTCGGCCCGCGCCGTCACCTCGTACTCGCCCGGGTTCAGCAGCCGCCAGTAGTCCCCGTCCGAGGCTGAGGGGGTGGGTGTCACACTGCTGTCCCCACCCTGTCCTTGTCCCCAGCCCCAGTCCTGTTCCTGTCCTTGTCCCCAGACCCAGTCCTGTTCTTGTCCTTGTCCCCAGCCCCAGCCCCGTTCCTGTCCCATCTCCATCCCTAATTCCCATCCCCAATCCCATTCCTGTCCTCGTCCCCTGCCTCAGTCCCGTTCTTGTCCCATCCCGAATTCCCATCCCCAATCCCATTCCTGTCCCAATCCCATCCCCATTCCCAACCTAATCCTGCTTCCTTTGCCATCTGCAATCCCCAATCCCACTCCCCTTCCATCCCTGTCCCCAGCCCCATCCCATTCCTGTCCCCATCCCCTTTCCCAGCCCTATTTCCATCCCCACCTGCAATTCACAATCCCACCCCCAAATCCCATCCCACTCCTTTCCCTGTCCCAGCCCCGTCCCATTCACATCCCCAATGCCATCCCCATGCCTGTCCCATCCCCATTTCCAACCTCATCCCCTTACTCTCCCCATCCCAATCCCATCCCTGTCCCCATCCCATCCCCTTTCCCAGTGCCATCCTATTTCCATCCCCATCTGCAATTCCCAATCCCAAATCCCATCTCATTCCTTTCCCTGTCCCCGTCCCCATTCCCATCCTCATCCCCATCCCGTCCCTGTCCTTATCCCACCCTCATTCCCAGCCTGACCCCGATCCCGATCCCGCCCCAAACCCCGCCCCTCCGTGTCTCGGTGTCCCGGTACCGGTGCGGACGTCGTGGTTGATGCCATCCACGGAGATGATGGCGTTGGGGATGCCCAGCTCGGTGTCACTGTCCCGGACCACGCCCTTGATCCCCCGGTGCACCTGCAGGGCGTGGCACAGGTGGCACAGGTGTGTCCCCCGCTCCCGGTGCCACCTCAGCGTTTGGGGACAGCCACGTCCCGCTGCCATCCCGCTGGGCCCCCACCCTGCCGTGCCCATGGCCACCCCGCAATGTCCCCAGCGTGTCACCTCCATCCCCAAAGCCTTACAGACACCCCTAGGGGTTCCCTGGCCCTGCCCTGCTCATGACACAGTGTCCCCATTGTCCCAGCACCCTCCAGACCCCACCCAGTGTCCCCATTGTCCCAGAAACCCCCAAATCCCACCCAGTGTCCCCATTGTCCCAGCAACACCAGACCCCCCACTTGAGACCTCTCCCCAGTGTCCCCATGATCCCAGAACAACCTGGATCCCCCCAGAGTCCCCATGTCCCAAACCCCCCAAATCCCCCATCCTGTACCCCACTTCCCCGTATTCCCATGGGCTCAGCACCCCCAGACCCCCTCAAGTGTCTCCATGTCCCAAACCCCCCAAATCCCCCATCCTGGATCTCCCAGTGTCCCCACGATCACAAAACCACCTGGACCCCCTCCAGTCCCCCCATGTCCCAATCCCCCATGCTGAACTCCCCTTTCCCAGTATCCCCATAATCCCAAAACCCCCCAAATCCTCCATCCTGGATCCTCATTCTCCACTGCCCCCCTCATCCCAGCACCCCCAAGACCCCCCCAGTGTCCCCATGTCCCAAACCCCCCCAGATCCCCCATCCTGAATCCCCCTTCCCCATATCCCCATGGTCTCAGCACCCCCAGACCCCTCCAGTGTCCCCCATGGCCCAAATCCCTCAAATCCCCCATCTTGGACTCCCCTTCCTCAGTGTCCCACTGGTCCCAGGACACCAGACCCTCTCAGTGTCCCCATGTCCCAAACCCCCCAAATCCCCCATCCTGTACCCCACTTCCCCGTATTCCCATGGTCTCAGCACCCCCAGACCCCCTCAAGTGTCTCCATGTCCCAAATCCCTCAAATCCCCCATCCTGGATCTCCCAGTATCCCCACGATCACAGAACCACCTGGACCCCCTCCAGTCCCCCCATGTCCCAATCCCCCATGCTGAACTCCCCTTTCCCAGTATCCCCATGATCCCAGAACCACCTGGATCCCCTCGGTGTCCCCATGTCCCAAAACCCCCCAAATCCTCCATCCTGGATCCTCATTCTCCACTGCCCCCCTCATCCCAGCACCCCCAAGACCCCCCCAGTGTCCCCATGTCCCAAACCCCCCCAGATCCCCCATCCTGAATCCCCCTTCCCCATATTCCCATGGTCTCAGCACCCCCAGACCCCTCCAGTGTCCCCCATGGCCCAAATCCCCCATCTTGGACTCCCCTTCCTCAGTGTCCCACTGGTCCCAGGACACCAGACCCTCTCAGTGTCCCCATGTCCCAAAACCCCCCGAATCCCCCATCCTGGATCTCCCAGTGTCCCCCTGGTCCCAGAACCACCTGGATCCCCTCCAGTCTCCCCATGTCCCAAAGCTCCCATTTCCCCATCCTGAACTTCCCTTCTCCACTATCCCCATGATCTCAGAACCACCTGGACCCCCTCAGTGTCCCCATGTCCCAAATTCCCCCAAATCCCCCATCCTGCCCCCCCTTTCCCCATCCCAGCGCCCCATTCCTCCCCATTCCCATCCCACCCCATCCCCTCCTCACAGACAGACCCGGGGTGGCTCCTGCCACCCTCGAGCCGTGTCCCCAGGCCCCGGGTGGTGCCACCCCCGGTGCCACCCGGTGCCAGCCCGTGCCCCACCTGCTCCATGAAGAGCAGCAGCGACTCGCGGTTGTTCTCCCACTCGGCGGGCAGCTCCGAGGCGTGCGGGAATTTGTCGCAGGAGAGCTCCACGGTGATCTCGAAGCAGTTGGTGTGCAGGTAGCTGAAGTCGTTCATGCCTGGGGGCACAGCGAGGGTGGCAGCAGGGGACAAAGGGACAGAAAAATCCCGGAGTGACAGGAAAATTCCAGAAATTTCCTGGATACTGAGAATTTCAGACTTTCTGTGCTGGCAGCACTGACCCCCACGAGAACACTGCATTTAACCTGAGGGCATAGAGAAAGCTTCCAAAATTAAATAATAAAACTCAAATTATGAATGTGCAGTTGGATTAGAAATGTGTAATATCACAGGGTGGAAAACTTGCAATTTAAAGGTTTAAAATATAATAATATCTATAAAGCAAAATAGAAGTTTTAGGGCAGAGGTTGGTCCTGTCCTTCATCACCTTCTTCTCCATGGGTTTGGGTGGTTTGGTGTAAATGGTTAAAAAATTCCACATTGCAAGTCACAGGTAATTAATTTAATTAATAACTAAATTAATTATTTAAAAATAAAAATAATTTAGGTGTCATTTCTTAATTGGATACTTTAGCCTTAAAAAGCCTTCTAAAGGGAGAGATAGGGCTCCACTTTCAGCTTGTTAGAGTAATTTACTATTAAATTCACTGTTTGTGATACTGTATTGTAGGTAAGAACTGATAAATATCTGAGTCCAAATGAGAAAACCATCTTTCTAAAAGAAACAAAAACCCAAAAAATAACAAAAAAAAAGAAACAAAAAATAAGCAAAAAATAACCAACCCCCCCCAAAAAAATTAGCAAAAAAGAAAAAAAAAAAAAAGAAAGAGAAGAGAAACAAAAGAGAAACAAAAAATCAAAAATCCACGTGTCCCCACTCACTGCCACCCACTGTGTGCCACCTGAGCTCAGTGTCCCTACTCACAGCCACCATCTCAGAGTGTCCCTGCTCACTGCCACTGTGTGCCACCTGAGCTCATGGACTGTCCCCACTCACTGCCATGTGCCACCTGAGCTCAGTGTCCCTTCTCACTGCCACCATCTGAGAGTGTCCCTGCTCACTGCCACCCACCGTGTGCCACCTGAGCTTACAGAGTGTTCCTGCTCACTGCCACTTGTGCCACCTGAGCTCAGTGTCCCTGCTCACTGCCACCATCTAAAAGTGTCCCCACTCACTGCCAGCCACCGTGTGGCAGCTGAGCTCAGTGTCTCTACTCACTGCCACCATCTAAAAGTGTCCCCACTCACTGTCAGCCACCGTGTGCCCCCGATCTCACACGGTGTCCCCACTCACTGCCACCCATCGTGTGCTACCTGAGCTCAGTGTCCCTGCTCACTGCCACCCCCCGTGTGCCCCCTGATCTCAGGGACTGTCCCCACTCACTGCCATGTGCCCCCTTGAGCTCAATGTCCCTACTCACTGCCATGTGCCACCTGAGCCCAGTGTCCCTACTCACTGCCATGTGCCACCTGGGCTCAGTGTCCCCGCTCACTGCCACCATCTCAGAGTGTCCCCGCTCACTGCCACCATCTCAGAGTGTCCCCACTCACTGCCATGTGCTACCTGAGCTCAGTGTCCCCGCTCACTGCCACCATCTCAGAGTGTCCCCGCTCACTGCCATGTGCCCCCTGGTGTCACGGCGTGCCCCACTCACTGCCAGCCACGGTGTGCCAGTGGGCGCCGTTGATGATGTTGCCGTAGCGCGTGAAGTCGTCGTAGTGGCAGGGGCGGCGCTCGGCGCTGGCCATGGCGGGGTTGGCGGTGGCGTAGACGGTGGCCAGCCAGCGGAAGACGCCGTCGTCGGGGGTGGGGGTGAGCTCCTGCGCCTTCCAGTAGGTGCGGCTCATGTCGAAGGGGTAGGTGACCACCAGCTCCCCCCCGTGCAGGTTGGCGCTCAGCACGAACGGGTAGCGCTGCATCCACGCGATCACCGCACGCGTCTCCGGGGCCACCTGCGCGGTGACACCGCCGTCACCCCTGCCACCGGGGCCATGTGCGTGGTGACATTGCTGTCACCCCCACTACTGGGGCCATGTGTGTGGTGACACTGCTGTCACCCACACCACCGGGGCCACCTGCGCGGTGACACCACCGTCACCCGTGCCACTGGGGCCGTGTGCGTGGTGACACCGCTGTCACCCACACCACCGGGGCCATGTGCGTGGTGACACCGCTGTCACCCACACCACCGGGGCCATGTATGCGGTGACATTGCTGTCACCCGTGCCACTGGGGCCGTGTGCGTGGTGACACCGCTGTCACCCACACCACCGGGGCCATGTGCGTGGTGACACCGCTGTCACCCACATCACCCCAGGGCCATGTGCGTGGTGACACTGCTGTCACCCACACCATTGGGGCCATGTGCGTGGTGACACCGCTGTCACCCACACCACCGGGGCCATGTATGCGGTGACATTGCTGTCACCCACACCATTGGGGCCATGTGCGTGGTGACACTGCTGTCACCCACATCACCCCGGGGCCATGTGCATGGTGACACTGCTGTCACCCACGCCACCGGGGCCATGTGTGTGGTGACACTGCTGTCACCCACACCACCGGGGCCATGTATGCGTTGACACCGCTGTCACCCACACCATTGGGGCCATGTGCGTGGTGACACTGCTGTCACCCATGCCACCGGGGCTACCTGTGCAGTGACACCACTGTCACCCATGTCTCTGGGGCCATGTGTGCAGTGACACAGCTGTCACCTGCATCTTCAGGGCTGCCCAAGCAGTGACACTGTAGTCACCCACACCATTGGGGCCACCTGTGTGGTGACACCACCATCACCTGCATCTCTGGGGCCATGTGTGTGGTGACACTGCCATCATCCGCTTCTCTGGGGCTGCCTGCATGGTGACACTATTGTCACCCGTGTGTCTGGGGCTGCCTGCACGGTGACATTGCCATCACCCATGTCTCTGGGGCCATGTGTGCGGTGACACTGCTGTCACCCTTGCCTCCAGGGCGACTGGTGCCATAACACTGCTGTCACCTGCGTCTCTAGGGCCACGTACGTGGTGACACCGCTGTCATCCGTGCCTCCAGGGCCACCCATGCGATGACACTGCTGTCACCTGCATCTCTGGGGCCACGTGTGCAGTGACACCGCTGTCACTGCTTCTCTGGGGCTGCCCACGTGGTGACACTGCTGTCACCCACATCTCCGGAGCTGCCTGTGCGGTGACAGCGGTGTCACCCACACCACTGGGGCCACCCACGTAGTGACACCACTGTCACCTGCACCACTGGGGCCAGGTGACACCGCTGTCACCAGCAACTTGTGGTGGTGGTGGCCATGTCCTTGTGCCTTCTGGTGACCCCCTGGGTTGGGTGGGTTCAGCCCCCTGTGGGTGGGCAGCACCCACCCCGCTGGACTGGGAGGGGTTTGGGGGTTTCTCAGGGGTTTCAAGGGGGTTTCAGGGGCATTTTGGGCTGTTTTGGGGTCCCACCCCAATGTGACAGGATGGGGGTTTTGGGGTCTCACCCCACTGTGATA
Source organism: Ammospiza nelsoni (assembly GCF_027579445.1). NCBI lineage: Eukaryota > Metazoa > Chordata > Aves > Passeriformes > Passerellidae > Ammospiza > Ammospiza nelsoni. The sequence goes on from NC_080636.1 coordinate 6,127,165, forward strand.
GGATGGGGGGTTTTGGGGTCTCACACTGATGTGAAGGGATGGGGGTTTTGGGGTCTCACACTGATAGAATGGGGGTTTTGGAGTCTCACCCCACTGTGATAGGATGGGGACGTTTTGGGGTCTCACCAGGGCACCACCCCAGCAGGATAGGGGTTTTGGGATCTCACACTGATAGGATGGGGATGTTTTGGGGTCTCAAACTTATAGGGTGAGGGTTTTGGGGGTCTCACCCCGATGTGACAGGATGGGGGTTTTGGGGTCTCACCATGGCACCACCCCAGCAGGATGGGGATGTTTTGGGGTCTCACACTGATAGGGTGTGGGTTTTGGGGTCTCACCATGGCACCCCCCCCAGCAGGGTGGGATGTTTTGGGGTCTCACCGTGGCGTTGGCGAAGGTGTAGTACTCGGGGATGGGGATGTAGTGGTTGGGGAACTCGTGGGGCACCAGGTCGTTGTCCTCGGCGTCCCACAGCGCCGTGTTCAGGTCGGCAAAGTTGTGGTTGAGGTCGATGCCCTCGTACGTCCAGCGGCCCATGGCCCATCCCGCCAGCTCCGAGCCCTGCCGGGCACCGCGGGCACCGGGGTCACCAGGAGGGGCATCGGGATGGGCACTGGGATGGGCATTGGTATCACCGGGATGGGCACTGAGATCACCGGGATGGGCACCGGGATGGGTGCTAGGATCACTGGGATGGGCACCGGGATCACCAGGATGGGCACTGGCATTACCGGGATGGGCACTGGGGTCACCGGGATGGGCACTGGGATGGGCACCGGGATCACCAGGATGGGCACAGCGGGCACCAGGGTCAGCGGGATGGGCACTGGGATCACTGGGATGAGCACCGGGATCACCGGCATGGGCACTGGGATCACTGGGATGGACACTGGGATGGACACTGGGGTCACTGAGATGGACACCCTGGGCACCAGGATCACCGAGATGGGCACTGGGATCACTGGGATGGGCACCGGGATCACCGAGATGGGCACTTGGGGTCACTGTGATGGGTACTGGGATGGGCACTGGGATGGACACCAGGATCACAAGGATGGGCACCATGGTCACTGGAGTGGGCACTGGGATCACGGGGGTGGGCACAGGGGTCAGTGGGATCCCTGTGATGGGCACAGCAGTCACCAGGATGTCCACCAGGATGGGCACTGGGATAGGCATCATGGTCACTGGGATGGGCACCAGGATCTCCAGGATGGGCACGAGAATGGGCACCAGGATGGGCACCAGGATCACTGGGATGGGCAGAGCAGTCACTGGGATGGGCACTGGGATGGGCACCGGGATCACCAGGATGGTCACTGGGATGGTCACCTGGGTGAAACCTGTGGTCATCTGGATGAGCACTGGGATCCCCGGGATGGGCACTGGTATGGGCACCGTGGTCACTGGGATAGATACTGGCAGATAGATGGGCACCAGGATCACTGGGATCCTCTGGATGGGCACCAGGACACCAGGATGGGCACTGGGATCCCCAGGATGGGCACGAGAATGGGCACCAGGATGGGCACCAGGGTCACTGGGAGGGGCACTGCGGTCACTGGGATGGGCACTGGGATAGGCACCGGAATGGACACTGGGATCATGGGGATGGGCACCGGGATGGGCACCGGGATGGGCACCGGGATGGGCACCGGGATCACTGGGGCTCCTGGGATGGGCACAGTTACGGGCAGGGGCCGGTGGGTGCCAGCCGTACCAGCCTGTAGGCGGTCTCGTAGCCGTCGGGGTTCATGGAGGGCAGCAGGTGGATGCGCGTGCCCGTCACCAGCTGCACCACGCGGGCATCGCCGCGGCGGAACTCCCGGCACAGGAACTCCATCAGGTTCAGCAGCAGCTCCCGGCCCAGCACCTCGTTCCCGTGCATGCCGGCCACGTAGCGGAACTCGGGCTCTCCTGGGGGCCACCAGGGTGCTGCGCTGTCCCCGTGTCCCTGCGCCACCCTGGCCACTGTCCCCGTGTCCCTGTGCCACCCTGGCCACTGTCCCTGTGCCACCCTGGTCACTGTCCCCGTGTCCCTGCGCCACCCTGGCCACTGTCCCTGTGCCACCCTGGCCACTGTCCCCATGTCCCTGCACCACCCTGGTCACTGTCCCTGTGCCACCCTGGTCACTGTGCCCGTGTCTCTGTGCCACCCTGGTCACTGTCCCCGTGTCCCTGTGCCACCCTGGCCACTGTCCCTGTGCCACCCTGGTCACTGTCCCCGTGTCCCTGTGCCACCCTGGCCACTGTCCCTGTGCCACCCTGGTCACTGTCCCCGTGTCCCTGCGCCACCCTGGCCACTGTCCCTGTGCCACCCTGGCCACTGTCCCCCTGTCCCTGCACCACCCTGGTCACTGTCCCTGTGCCACCCTGGTCACTGTCCCCGTGTCCCTGCACTGCCCTGGTCACTGTCCCTGTGCCACCCTGGTCACTGTCCCCGTGTCCCTGCACCACCCTGGTCACTGTCCCCCTGTCCCTGCACCAGTCTGGGTGTCCCTGTCCCCATGTCCCTGCACCATCCTGGGTATCCTCATCCCATGTCCCTGCATCAGTCTCGGCGTCCTTGTCCCTGTGCTGGACCAGTCTGGGTGTCCCTGGTCACTGTCCTCATGTCCCTGCACCCCCCTGGGTGTCCTTGTCCCCATCCCGGACTACCCTGGGTGTCCCCGTGTCCCTGCAGCACCCTGGCTGGCCCTGGTCACTGTCCCCATGTCTCTCCGCCAGTCTGGGTGTCCCTGTCCCCATCCTGAGCATCCCTGGGTGTCCCCTGTACCCATCCCCATCCTGGGTGTGCCTGTTCCCATGTCCCTCCACCAGTCTGGGTGTCCTTGTCCCCACACTGGACCAGTCTGGATGTCCCTGTGTCCCTGTCTCCATCCTTGGTGTTCCTGGTCACCCTGTCCCCATGTCCCTGCACCAAGCTGGGTGTCCCTGTCCCCATCCTGAGCATCCCCTGGGTGTCCCTGTGTTCCCATCCCCATCCTGGGTGTCCCTGTCCCCATGTCTCTCCACCAGTCTGGGTGTCCCTGTGTCCCCATCTCCATCCTGAGCATCCCTGGTCACCCTGTCCCCATCCACGTGCTCTACTTTGGACATCCCTGGTGAGTGTCCCCATCACCCTGCACCAGTCTGGGTGTCCCTGTGTCCCCATCGCCATCCTGGGTGTCCCCAGCCACCCTGTCCTCTCGTCCTTCACAGATGTGGGTGTCCCTGGTGACCCCAACTCCATGCTGAGCATCCCATGCCAAGTTGGTTGGCCCAGTCACCCCATCCTGAGCCAGGCAGGGCGACTGTCCCATCCTGAGCCAGCCCTGGTGACTGTCCCCACCCCCTGTACCAGCCCTGGTGACTGTCCCCATCCTGAGCCAGCCCTGGTGACTGTTCCCACCCCCTGTACCAGCCCTGGTGACTGTCCCCACCCTCCAGCACCAGCCCGGCCATCCCCGACGCCCCGTCCTCATCCTGGGCACCCCCAGTCGCCCCATCCCCGCCTGGGCATCCCTGGCCGCTGTCCCCAGGCCCATGGTGTCCCACCCCGGCTGTCCCCAGCTGTCCCCAGCTGTCCCCTTGGCACGCACCCACTTCGTGCTGCCCGGGGTTGTCCGAGATCTCCATCACGTAGAGGCGCAGCCCGCGGGAGCTCTGCCCGATGCTGTACACGCGGGTGATGTCGGGGCACTCCTCGCTCACCCTCTTCATCAGCTGCGGGTGGTGGCACCGTCAGGGACACCCCGAGGTGGCACAGCCCCCCCGGCCCCGCTTGGGGAGACGGAGCCACCCCGGGGGTCGCGGGGAGGGTGGCACCTTTCTCATCTCCTTGTAGTTGTGGTGGCGGAAATCCAGCTGCGGCTCGGGCGGGGCCGGGGGGTGCCAGGCGTGGGCATCGCTGGGATCTGCGGGGACACCGAGGGGACACCGGGGGGACACCGGGGAGACACGGTCAGGGACAGCGAGCAGCCCAGACCGCCACTCTGGTGACACCGCTGGGCGCTACCGGGGCGGCGGGTGGGGACCTGGGGGACACCAGCGGGTCACTGCGGGACAGGGGACAGCCAGGGGGACACCGGCGGGATAGGGGACAGCCAGCGGGTGCCTACGGGACAGGGGACACCAGCGGGTCACTGTGGGGCGGGGGCCAGCCAGCGGGTCCCCGAGGGACAGGGGACAGCCTGAGGGTGGGCAGGGGACAGCCAGAGGGTCACTGCGGGACAGGGGACATCCCCACAGGGCAGGGGACAGGCGGGGACACGCACCGGGCAGGGGACAGCCGGGGGGACACCAGGGGGTCACTGCGGGGCAGGGGACAGCCCCACAGGGCAGGGGACAGCCAGGGACACGCACCGGGCAGGGGACAGCCCAGCACCTCGGCCCGCAGGCAGACGGTGCCGTTGCGGAACCAGCTCTGCGGGTTGATGCGCAGGAAGCGCCCCACGAGCGGCGAGGGCAGCACGTTCAGCACCGGCGTCTCGGGGTCTTTGTTGGCGGGGAACACCTGCGGGGACAGCGGGGACAGGAGGGGACAGCGGGGTCAGGGAGAGCCGCCCGCGGGGCTCCAGGGGTGTGCCCGGTGCCCTCCAGCACGGGCAGGGCAGAGCCTGGGTGGGGCCGCGGGCGCTGCTCGGAGCCCAGGGGCAGCAGGGATGGGCACGGGGAGCCCCAAATCTGTTCCTGGCAGGGGCCAGGCAGGGGGACCCCAAAATCCACCCCCAAATCTGATCCTGGTACAGCTCTGACACAGAGACCCCCAAATCCACCCCAGGCACAGGGAACACAAACCCACCCTGGCACAGGGACCCCAAATCCATCCTTGGTACAGGAACCCCCAAATCCACCCTCAGCACAGGGACCCCAAACTCACTGAGCACAGGGACCCCCCGAACCCAGCCCTGGCACAGCCCTGGCACAGGGACCCCAAACCCATTCTTGGCATGGGGACCCCAAACCACCCTCAGCACAGGGACCCCAAATCCATACCTGGAACAGGCACCCCAACTTACCCTGTCCCAGGGATCCCCAAATCCACCCTCAGCACAGGAACCTCCAAACCCACAGAGCGCAGGCACCCCCAAACCTAGTCCTGGCACAGTCCTGGCACAAGGATCCCAACCCCATCCTCAGCATGGGGACCCCCTGTGAGAGTCTGTCCGAATTTTCCCTCATCTGCCTCACGATCGTCCTTGGGAGACCACTGAAGAGAAGACCCTCCCCATCTATATCTGGCTCTGAAGGAGAAAAGTCACACGCCACGGGCCCTGAGACCTGAAAGCTCAGTGTTGAGCTATTGTTTTCACAGGAGTGTTTGCTGTATGCTAAGAAGGGGGCACCATGCCCCCATTTGCAACAATAGCAGCTCTGGAAGCTCTCCCACCTCTCGGCCTGGCTGGGCTTCTCCTGAGTTTCAGGTGGTCTCCCACCGAAGACCCTCATCTGTTTTACAACCACCATGACAGACAGATGGAGATGTGAGAAGCTTTTCCATCAAGGACTGAGACATGAAACTCCTAAAAGGCCCCTCTGCTCCTTCCAAGGACTGGGACTGAAACCCCCAGCCCGGGGAGGTGTGTGGGGAGGCAAGCTGACCGAAGCGAGATGTTTGCCTGCAGGTTGTGACCACTGGAGCAAGAAAACGATGGCTCTCATTTACTGCTGAGAACATGGACTACCTGTTACATCTGTTCCATATTGGATCTGTTTCCCCCCCCCTCACAATTTTCAGTAATAAAAGCCTCTGAGTTAGCCAGAGCCTTTGAGATCTCCCCAGCGTAGCAGGTGGACCCTCGGCTGGACTGCACCAAAGGACTTCGTCTCTGTGTTGGTAGCTATATCCCCTCTCTCTCTCTCCCTTTTTCTCTCTTTTTCTCTCCCTTAATCCCTCTATTGCATTTTTGCTGTAGTTATTTCAATTAAACTGCATTTGTTTTGATTATCACTGCAAACCCCCTTGTACCGTGCTGGTGTTTTGCACTCTGAGATCATTCCTACGAACCATCAGGCCATCTGTCCATTAGGACGGACCCTGACACCCCCAAACCCACCCTCAGCACGGGGACACCAAATCCATCCTTGATACAGGGATCCCAAACCCGCTCTGGCACAGGAACCCCCAAATCCACCTCAGCACAGGGACCCCAAACACGGCTCTGGCACAGGAACCTCAAACCCGTCCCTGGCACAGAGACCTCCAAACCCAGCCCTGGCACAGAGACCCCAACCCCTCCCCAGCTCTAGGCTGCCGTGCTCTCCCCGGTGCCACGCCACACCCACGCGTGTCCCTGTGTCCCCACGGCCGTGCCAGGGGGGCTGGCAGGTGCCCAGGTGGGGACAAGCAGCCTTTGTGCTGGGGGGAAATGCTGCAGGGCGCCCGGCGGGGCCAGGCCAAGGGCAACAGAGCCCAGGCACGGAGCCAGCTGGCACGGCCACCCCGGGATGGGCACCCCGGGATGGGCACCCCGGCATGGGCACTCCTCCCTGGGGTGGTTAACCCTCCTTGGTGTGGTTAACCCAGTGTGGTTTAACGCCCTGCCAGTGTGGTTATCCCACCTGCCATCGTTAACCCTGGCATGGTTAACCTCCAGTATAATTAACCCTGGCCTAATTAACCCCCCTGGCAGAGTTATCTCACCTGGTTAACCCCCAGTATAATTAACCCTGGCCTAATTAACCCTCCTGGCATCGTTACCCCCTGGCATGGTTAACTCTTGGAATGGTTAATCCACCTGGCAAATTAACCCCAGCCTAACTAAACCCCGTGGCATCATTGCCCACCTGGCACGATTAACCTCACCACAATTAACTCCAGTATAATTAACTCTGGCCTAATTAACCCCCCCTGGAATGGTTATCCCACCTGGCATGGTTAACCCCACCACAATTAACCCCAGTATAATTAACCCTGGCCCAATTAACCCCACCCTGGCATCATTACCCACCCTGGCACAATTAACCCCAGAGCATCATCAACCTCCCCACCACGCTTAACCCCCCCACCATCATAACCTCCCAGGTGATTCCTGCCCCCCAGCCCTGTCACCTCCCCATGTCCCCACCCCGTCTGGGGATGCCACCCCCGATGCCACCTCAGCGCCACTCACCGCCTCCTCGGTGCCGTTGCGGCTCGGCAGCCACACGTGCGAGTCGTTGCTGACCTGCACCTTGTAGGACGTCACCCAGTCGTACCTGCGGGGCACAGGGGGTCAGGGGGTCCCCCACGCTGTCCCCCCCTTGTCCCCGTTGTCCCCTTACGTCCAGATGGAGTTGAGGCCCTGGGTGATGACCCCGGTGAAGCGCGTGAGGCGCCGCGCGTCCACCTCCAGCCACTGCTGCGTGTCCTCGCGCCCCGCGCACCAGCCACCGTCAAAGAAGTCACCGTCGTAGAGCCCTGACTGTGGGGACAGGAGGGGACACGCTCAGGGACACGCTCAAGGACAGGACCCCACTGCCCGCCGTGTCCCCGAGCCTGGGGTGGCACCAGGGTGGTGGCACCGAGATCAATGGGAGCCACACGGGAGGGAGGGGGCAGAGCTGGAGAGCGCCTGGGACACTCGCGGGCTGTGAAGATGCCACAAACTCGCCACAAAATGTCACAGACATGCCATGAAGATGCCACAAACTCGCCACAAAATGTCAAAAAAAAAAAAAAGCCATGAAGATGCCAAAAACTCGCCACAAAATGTCAAAAATGTACCATGAAGATGCCACAAACTCGCCACAAAATGTCACAAACACGTCATGAAGATGCCACAAACTTGCCACGAACGGGCAACACCTACTCTGTGTTTGTCATGCACTTGCCATACCTGCATGCCTCGTGTGACATCCAAACATCCCTCCAGCCTGGCACAGCCTGGCACATTCCTGGCACACTCCCAGCACACCCTGGCATACTCCTGGCACACCCTGACCCACCCTGGCACACTCCTGGCACACCCTTGCCCTCCCTGGCATATTCCTAGCATGCTCCTGACCCACTCCTGGCACACCCTGACCCACTCCTGGCACACTCCTGGCACCCCTTGGCCCACTCCTGGCACACTCCTGGCACCCCCGGCATGTTCCCGGCCCACCCGCAGTACCTGGATGTTGAGGCGGCCGCGGTGCGCGCCCAGCCCGTGCCGCTTGTGGCTCGATGCCCGGAGCTGCTCGTCCAGCACCCGCAGGGACTCCAGCCCCAGGGGGGGACACGCTGGGGACACAGCGGGGACAGCGCTCACACCGCGATCCCTGAGCAGCAGGGGCCATCCCCACCCTGTGTCCCCACCGAGCTGTGCCATGGGGACCGTGCCAGCCTGGGCTCGACACCCCAACCCCCAGGTGCCCCCAGGACACGGCCAGCCCCGTGTGCAGGTGACAATGCCCGTGCCACCCGCACCCAGCGCACGTACGGGGCTCCTGCGGCGCGGCCGGAGCCTCCGGCTTCTTCCTCAGCACCTTCTTCTTCACCACCTTCTTCCTCACCACCTTCCTCCTCCTCACCGCCACCTTGCTCACCGAGGGCGCGGGGGCTGCGAGGGGACACGGGAACAGCCTGGCACCCCGTTTTCCCCCACGAACCCCCTTTGCACTGCCGTCCTTCACACCCCGTCCCCTCGCAGCGGCCCCGTCCCCTCCGGTCCTACCGGTGCCCGCGGGGTCCCCGGGGCTGGCGGGGGTCGCGCTGCCCTTCGGGGGTCCCGTCGTGGTGCTGCTCCTCGAGGGGGCGGCCGTGGTGCCCTTCGGAGGGGGTGCCCCGCTGGCTTTGGGGGGTCCCGCCGTGGTGCCCTGCCAGGGGGGCGTCTCGCTGCCTTTAGGGGGTCCCCTGGCGGTGCCCTTCGTTGGGGTGACCCCGCTGCCTTTAGGGGGTCCCCTGGTGGTTCCCTTCGTTGGGGTGACCCCGCTGGCTTTGGGGGGTCCCCTGGTGGTTCCCTTCGTTGGGGTGACCCCGCTGGCTTTGGGGGGTCCTGTCGTGGGGCCCTTTCTGGGGGACACCCCGCTGGCGGTGCCCTTGGTTGGGGTCGCCCCGGTGGCTCTGGGGGTCCCGCTGGGCGTGCCCGCCCCGGTGCCGCGGGGCCGGCCGGGCTGGGGGGGCGCGGCGCGGGCGGGGGGCGCCGGGGGGCCCAGCAGGAGCAGCAGCAGCAGCAGCAGCGGCGGGGCGAGGGGCGATCCCCGCATGGCCGCGGCCCTGCCGGTCCCTGCCCGCTCCTGCCGGTCCCTGCCCGCTCCTGGGCCCGGTCCCGGCCCCTCCCCGACCCCCGCCCTCCTCCTGCCCGCCCCTGCCCGGGACCCCCGGCCGTGCCCTGCCCGCCCCGCCCCGTTAACCGGCCCCGTTCCGCTCTCCCTGTTACCGGACCCCTCGAACGGGGGACAGCGGGTCCCGCCCGCTCACCGGCGGGTCTTGTCCTGTGACCCTGCCGTGTCCCCACCGTGTCCCCGCTGTCCCATCACCGTGTCCCGCTGTCCCCTCACTGCATCCCCGCTGTCCCCAGCCCCCCGCAGGGTCCCCAGTGTCCCATCGCCGGTCGGGGAGTGGCCCGGGGGTCCGCGGGGGCTCCTCCCGCCTCAGCAGCGGCGTTGCCGGCCGAGCCCGGGGACCCGGCAGGTCCCGGAGCCGCCGGTGCGGGCGGAGCGGGGCCGAACCCGGCGGCCAGAGGCGGTCCCAGGCCCTGGCCCCGACCCCTCGGGGGTGCCCCGGGTGGGACTCGGGGCGCGGGTCCGGGTGCCGGGTCCGGGGTGTGAGTCCTGCTTGTCCCCCCCACCCTGCGCGGGGTCTCACACGCGCTTTTTCCGCCCCCAAAGAACTTTCCTGTCTCGACTTTCCCTTCTTTTATTGGGATTTCCCGCGGGCAGGGCTGGTGCCATCCCTGTCCCTTGTCCTCATCCCTGTGCTGTCCCTGGGGGTGTCCCAGAGCCCTGCGGGGCTGAGGAGGGAGGGGGACAGACAGACCCCTCTGGCTCTGTGCTCTGCTCCGGGATCCTTTGGATCCGCATCACCCGGGGACGCTCCTTCGCCATCCCGGGGAGCGGGGGACAGCGGGGACAGCGGGGACGGAGCATTCCGTGCCCGGTTCCCAGGGCCGGATGCCGGCACGGGTTTTGTCCCGGGCTGAGGTAGCTCTGCCTTCTGTCGAGGCTCTGGCCGTGCCTCAGCCCCGTGACGGCTCTTTCGAGGTTTGCAGCATTCCCGGCCCCGCTCCTGGCGCCGTTCCCGGCCCCGATTCGCGCTGGCTCAGCACTTCCCGGGATGTCAGGAATTTCCTGGTGCAGCGCCCGCGGCTGCCAGAGCCCGCTCGGAGGTGCCTTAAAGGCGCCGTAGCTTTTCCCGGCAGGAATCCCACCGGGAAGCTGCTGTGGTTCCCCGCACCGGAGCGGGATCGAAGCCACCGAGCAGTGCCGGGACAGTCCTGCCCAGGGCCGTGTCACTGTCCCCGTGTCCCTGAGTCATTCCTGCAGGGATGGTCCCAAGGAGTCTCTCCCAGCCTGTGCTCCAGTCTGGGATCTCATCCAGTCTGGATGAATCTCTTCATGTTCTGACAGTGCCACTTCTCCAGGTGTCTCTGGGTGCCACCGGTGTCCTTCCAGTGTCACCCAGGGGGGACAACCCCCTTGGCACACCCTGGTGTTGTGTAGCCAGAGCTGCAGCTCCAGAAGGTTCCAGAAGGTTCCAGAGGGCTCCATGGTTGCCAGGATGTCCCGTTGTGACACCGGAGCTATGCCATGCTCCAGTCCCAGTGTGATCCCAAAGGGTTCAGGTCCATTCCCAGGAGCAGCAGCTCCCGGATCCCTCTGGAGAAGCCAAATCCCAACTCCCGGCTGGCCCAGGGGCTGAGGAGGCTGCGGTCCCAGGAGGGACAGGGGATGTTGGCCATGGAGCAGGAGCAGTGGGAATTCTGCTGTCCCCCAGAGCTGTGCCAGGGGGGACACAGCAGAGATCCACAGGGATCCCGAGGGTGTCCCCAAGGGATGAGCCAGGGCACAGCCCATGGGCACAGAGATCTGTCCTGGTGGTTGGACTTCATCACCCAGGAGATGTCCCACATGGAAGAATTCATCGACCAGGAGCTGCGCCAGGAGAAAGCCTGGGGAGACCAGGAACTGTGCCAGGGGCAAGGCAACGGATGCCAGGATCTGTCCCAATGGCAGGAATTCACCAACCAAGAGTGGTGCCAAGGGGAAGCCATCGGATCCCAAGAGCGGTGCCAAGGGGAAGCCATCGGATCCCAGGAGTGCTGCCAAGGGGAATCCAACGGATCCCAAGAGTGGCGCCAAGGGGAAGCCATCGGATACAAAAGTGTGTCCCAATGGGAAGATCTGATCAACCAGGAGATGTTCCAGATGGAAGAACTCTTCAACCAAGAGACGTCCCACATGGAAAACTTCACTGACCAAGAACGGTGCCAAGGGAACGCTAAGGGATACAAAACTCTGTCCCAATGGGAAGACTTAATCCAGCAGGAGATGTCCCAGATGAAAGTATCCGTCAACCATGACACGTCCCAAATGGAAGGATCCATCAACCAGGAGATGTCCCAAATGGAAGAATCCATCAACTACAACATGTCCTACATGGAAGACTTCACCATCCATGAGATGTCCCAAATGGAAGGATTCATTAACCACAAGACGCCCCACACGGAAGAATTCACCAACCAGGAGATGTCCCAAATGAAAGAATCCGTCAACCACGAGATGTCCCACATGGAAGAATCCATCAACCGGGAGACGTCCCACATGGAAGAATCCATCAACTGCAAGATGTCCCACATGGAAGACTTCACCAACCAAGAGATGTCCCACATGGAAGGATCCATCAATCAGGAGATGTCCCACATGGAAGGATCCATCAACCACAAGATGTCCCAGATAAAAGAATGCATCAACCATGACATGTCCCAAATGGAAGGATCCATCAACAACAAGATGCCCCACATGGAAGAATCCATCAACCAAGACCCGTGCCAAGGAAAAGCCAAGAGACACCAAGAACAGCACCAAGGGAAAATCAATGGATACAAAACTCTGTCCCAATGGGAAGACTTAATCCACCAGGAGATGTGCCAGATGGAAGAATTCATCAACCATGAGATGTCCCAAATGGAAGAACTCACTGACCAAGACCTGTGCCAAGGGGACACCGAGACACACCCAGAGCAGTGTCACGGGAATGTCAGGGGACACAAAACTCTGTCCCAATGGGAAGACTTCACCAACCAAGAGACGTCCCAGTGGGAAAGACTTTCTTGACCAGGAGCTGTGCCCAACAGAGCAGGGGCACATCCTCACCCACACCATGGGTGCCGGGGTCAGCTCCCTCCAGCCCTGCCCATCCCGACCTCCAGGGCCTTTCCCACGTGGAGCCTGGCACTGACCCCACCTCAGAGAAGTTCAGCATTCCCAGGGAGTTAATCCGAGTTTCCCCTTCTGACTCACCTGAAGTTCACAGGAAATGGTTCCCATGTGCTCCCCAAAAAGGCAGGGGTGCCCAGCCACAGGCAAAGGAATTAATTAAAGGAATTAAAGGAATTCCTGAATTCCTGTGGCTCTGTCGGCTGCTAATGAGCCCCAGGAGGGGTTGAGTGCTCCAGGGGTGTCCCCAAGTTTGGAATGTCACCATGGAACTCAGGGGGCTGGGGGCAGGGACTCATGGAATTGTTTGGGTTGGGAAAATCCCTCTGAGACCACTGAGTCCAGCTCTGCCCAGGCCACCACTGCCATGTCCCCAAGTGCCACATGCACAGGGCTAAATCGCCCCAGGGATGGGCACTCCACCCCTGCCAGGGCTGGACAGCCCTTTCCAAGAAGGAATTTTCCCAAAATTATCCAACCTGGCCCAGCCTGAGGCCGTTCCCTCTCCTCCTGTCCCTGTTCCCTGGGAACAGATCCCAGCTCCCACCTGGCTCCAAGAATCCAGGGAGTTGTGCAGACCAGAAGTTCCCCCTGATCCCCCTTTTCTCCAGGCTGAGCCCCTTTCCCAGCTCCCCCAGCTGCTCCTGGAGCTCCAGCCCCTTCCCTTGACTCTCTCCATCCATCACCTGGATCTCCAATGTCCATCCAGAGTCACCAAACCCCAAGGAATGACCCCAAACTCAATGAGCCCTGGGGTAACTATACAGTAAGAACATTTATTTCCTGGAGACACCTGGAACAGTCTCTCCCACATCGGATGATCGGAGACACAATTCCAACCCTCTCTTGCTTTGGGTTTGGTCTGTTCCCGGCTCGATTTTTTACACCGTGGATGCTCCTTCCTGGCCCCGAATGACAAAGGAAATCCGAACACACAGAACTGACTGGCCCCGAAGTGTGGTTCCTGGGAAGCTCCATCACCTGGAGCTCGGCTCCTCCCCACCGCTTCCTGCTGCTTGGCCATGAATTCTGTGAGAAAAGAGAAGACAGAGATGGTACTGCAGGGATATTCCAGGATTATCCCCTAAAACCTGGGCCAGAATATCTGGGCCACGTTCAGTCAGCTCCTCCCACGGCCAAGGTGGGATTTATCCCATAAAACCCCCCAAATTCCACATGGGAAGCTCCTGAGGGGAATGTGGCCAAATCTCAGGGGTCAGGATTCCCCACAATCTGGGCATGGAATAAAAATATTCCACATTCCACTGTATTCCCAAACCCCATCACACGTGAACTCCCAGGAATCCTGGCACCCCTGAATCCAAGGATTTGGGGAGATATTTCCGTTTTTCTGGTGGTACCTCCATGTTCTGCCGGTGCAGGGGGGTCCTGCAGTGGTTGATCATGGAGGGCTCGTCGGCGTAGAAGAGGGAGCAGATCTGGCAGAAGAATCCGGCCTTGGGGACCAGGATGTCCAGAGCTGAGGATACACCACAGTCACCACACACAGCTCCCAGAAATATTCCAACCTCACCTTCCCTCTAGCCAAATCTGGGGAATCTGTGATTCCTCAAGGGAAATTACAGTTCTTAAACATTCCAAAAAATCAGGTTTTTCACCCAAGCTGGTCCCTGACCCGTTTCAATCTCCAGGTCATCTCCATTTCCAATAAACACTCCATTTTCTGGGAATAAAAACAATGAATCCCATTGAAGTTGGAGCAGGTCTTGAAGGACTGACCCCATGGAAAAATGATCCCTGCTGGAGCAGTTCCTGAAGGACTGACCCCATGGAAGTTGGAGCAGTTCCTGAAGAACTGATCCGATGGAAAAGTGATCTATGCTGGAGCAGTCTGTTCCTGAAGGGTTGACCCCACGGAAGCTGGAGCAGTTCTGAAGAACTGATCCCATGGAAAAGTGACCCATGTTGGAGTCTGTTCCTGAAGGACTGACCCCATGGAAGTTGGAAACAATTCCTGAAGGACTGACCCCGTGGAAGTTGGAACAATTCCTGAAGGACTGACTCCATTGAAAAGTGACTCATGTTGGAGCAGCTCCTGAGGGACTGACCCATGGAAGTTGGACCAGTTCTGAAGAACTGAGCCCACAGAAATAGGAACAATTCCTGAAGGACTGACCCCATGGAAAAGCGACCCATGTTGGAGCAGTCTGTTTCTGAAGGATTGGTTGATCCCATGGAAGAATGACCCACATTGGAGCAGTTCCTGAATGGAAAGACTCCATGGAAGTGGGAGCAGCTCCTGAAGGACTGACCCCATGGAAATTCAGGAAGTTCCTGAAGGACTGACCCCACAGAAGTTGGAGCAGGGACCTGATTAATTCCTGAAGGATTGATCCCACAGAAAAAGTGACCCACAACAAAGCAGCTCCTGAAGGAAAGACTCCATGGAAGTGACTCATGTTGGAGCAGCTCCTGAAGGACTGACCCCAAGGAAGCTGGAACAATTCCTGACCCCATGGAATTCAGTATATCCCTACATCCTCATTTCACAGGCCTGGCAGCAATCTCCTCCTTTCCAGACACTGAATGTTGGGAATAAAACTCACCACAGGATGGGAACCCTCAGGAGACACTACACTGCACCCCACTAATAATCAATAATTCCACCTGGGTTTGGAAATTTCCGAAAAAAACTTTCCATGAGAGGCTTCTGAGTTTAACCAACTAGTTAAACACGGATTTGGAGGAGCCAAGAAAAACCATGGATTCTGGGCCCTGACTTTGAGGTTCTCTGTGGTGGTGAGGCACAGGAGGAGTTTTCAAATGGGCAAGAAAGAATCTTCCAGCCAAGAAAACCTGGAGCATTTCAGGGGATTCCTTTGGATTTACCTTTGGGAGTGCTCTGCGTCTTGGGACACCTGGAAAAGTCGTTTTCTTCTGCTGAGGCTTTGGTTCTGCATCTTCTGATCCCAGCTGAGCTGCTGGAGACAGAAATGCATGTTGGGATGGAATCATGGAATCATGGAGTGATGGAATGGAAGCATGGAACAGAATCACGGAATGATGGAATGGAACCATGGCATGGTTTGGGTTGGGAGGCACCTAAGAGACATGGACACCTTCCACCAGCCAGGTGGCTCCAAGCCTCGTCAAGCTGGCCTTGATGTTCCTCACCTTTTGGCTTGGAGATTTCAGCCATTTCATCCTCTGGATTTGTATCTCCTAGAATTCCCATTTCTTCCGGTCCTGCAACAGCAACAATATCTTCGTCATCTTCATCCTCGGGCGGGTTCTTCCCTGGGAAAGTGCTTTCTTCTTCTTCATCGCCGACTTCGTCGACTGTAACAAAGTTCAGTTCCTCTTTGAGGTGATTGAAGTCGGCCAGGAAATCATCCTCATCCTCGTTGACCTCATCCAGAGTCACCAGAGGATTGTCCTCATTGTCCTCCTGGATTTCATCCACAGTCACCAAGGCGTTGGGATCGTCGGGCACCTGGGAGGCAGCGCCATCCCCGGGATTGGTCTTCCCCTCCTCGGCGGCGCTCAGCTCCGCGGGCTCGTTGAGGGGCAGCTCCTCCACCTCCCCAATCTCATCCACGGTCACCAAGGGCTCGGCCTTCAGATCCCGCTCCTCAAATTCCCCCCGGGGCCCGTTCCCGTGGGAGCCCGGCTCCTCCTGCTCCGAGATCTCATCCAGCGTCAGCAGCGCCTGCGGATCCTTCACCGCTTCCGACAGCTCCTCCTCTTCCACCACCTCATCCACCACCACCAGGCCCTGGGGGTCGACGCCCGGCAGCGGCACCGGGGCCTCCTCCTCCTCCCCGATCTCATCCAAGGTGACAAAGGACAGCTCACCTTCGGCTCCGCAACTCTTCCCTTTCCTCTTCTTGGGCGCCGGCTCCGGAGGGTTGGCTTTGGGGGCTTCTTTTCTCTTCCCCCTCGGGGGGTTCCGCCGCGGCATCACCGGAGACTCGGCTTCCTCCAGCACCTCGTCCACCGTGACAAACTCGTCCAGGTTAAATGGGAAGAGCTCTTCCTCCTGGGAATGGATAGTTAACTGTCATCTCCAGGAGGAACATCCACACATGTTGGATCCAAAAAAATAACCCCAGATTTAATTTGAGTGAAAAAAAAAAACAAAAAAAAAAGTGGTTAGAGCTTAAATTGAAGCTTAAACCTCAGTTAATTTAAATTAATGACTCAGAAATTCAATATTTTGGATTAATTTATTTTAAATTAACTCAGGGTTAACCCCATTCACCATGACGAACTCATCCAGGTTAAAAGGAAGAGCTCTTCATCCTGGGAAATGGAATATTTAACTGTCATTGCCAGCAGGATATAAAAAATAACCCCAAATTTAATTGAGAGTGAAAAAACAAAAAAAAAATGGTCAGGGCTTAAATTGCAGCTTAAACCTGAGTTAATTTAAATTAATTACTCAGAAATGTTGAACTTCTGAGTCATTAATTTAAATTAACTCAGGTTTAACCTCGTCCACCGTGATGAACTCATCCAGGTTAAATGGGAAGAGCTCTTCATCCTGGGAATGGAATATTTAACTGTTATCACCGGCAGGATATAAAAAATAATCCCAAATTTAATTTGAGAGTGAAAAAACAAAAAAAAAGTGGTCCAGGGCTTAAATTGCAGCTTAAACCTCAATTAATTTAATTACTCAGAAATGTTGAACTTCTGAGTCATTAATTTAAATTAACTCAGGTTTAACCTCGTCCACCATGATGAACTCGTCCAGGTTAAATGGGAAAGAGCTCTTCATCCTGGGAATGGAATAGTTAACTGTCATCACCGGCAGGATATAAAAAATAATCCCAAATTTAATTTGAGAGTGAAAAAAACAAAAAAAAAAGTGGTCAGGGCTTAAATTGCAGCTTAAACCTGAGTTAATTTAAATTAATTACTCAGAAATTCAACATTTCTGAGTAATTAATTTAAATTAACTCAGGTTTAGTTCAGGAAGCCAAAGTTCTCTGGAAAAATCGCAACAGGTCAATAGGGGATAAAATTCCATGGGTAAAATTCAATGGATGAAATTCAGCAGATAAAAATCAATGGATAAAATCCAGTGGGATAAAGGTCAATCGACAAAATTCAGTGGATAAAATTCAACTGATAAAATTCAGTGGATAAAATTAAAGGGACAAAATTAGTTGGATAAAATCCAGCAGATAAAGTTAAAGGGACGAAATTCAACAGGTAAAATTCAGTGGATGAATTTCAAGGGACAAAATTCAACGGATAAAATTCAGTGGAAAAAAAATCAATGGATGAAATTCAGTGAGAAAGGCCAAAGGATAAAACTGAAGGGATAAAATTCAGTGGATAAAATTTAACAGATAAAATTCAATGGATAAAATTCAGTGGATGAAATTCAGTGGAGAAAGGCCAGTGGATAAAACTGAAGGGACAAAACTTAGTGGATAAAATTCATTCGGTAAAGTTCAACAGATAAAAGTCAACAGATAAAATTCCTGCCAATTCAAAGTTCTGGTCCAAAGGAATGGGTGCCCCATCCCAAATGATGCCTCTGATTTCTTCCGTTGAGAATTCTGAATTTTTGTTACTTTTTTTGCCAAATTATTCCATCCTACCCTCACATTTTCATGGATATTTAACACAAACTGTGAAACTGGGATTTGGGGATGGATTTATGGGATCTGATCTCAGCTGGGGTTTCCTGTGGTCTGGCTCTGTGAGCCTGGAAATAGGGACTGGAGAGATCCAAAGGGAATGGATGCAAAGGGATTCAGAGCCCACGGGATCCATGGACACCAGAAGGAAAAAGGGCAGGAATTTGGTGATCCCATTTTGGGAAGAGGGGAAAGATCCCTGAGAGCAGGAACATCATGGAATCCTGAATGGTTTGGGTTGGAGAAGATCCTAAATCCCATCCAATCCACACCCTGGAATATCAAAAATCCCCATTTCCATACACTCCATCCTTTTAATCCCATGGTTTTCCATCCTTACCTCCTTCTGTTTTTCCAGTGCTGCCGGCGCTGCTTTTCAAAGCTGCAGCACAGCCCCCACCAGAAGCCTGCAAAATGGGACAAAAAATTCCATGAAATCCCAGGAAATCCCAATCCTCACCGAGCACAGCTTTGTTTGGATCAAGGAGCTGCGCTGGGATGTCCCCACAGCTCCGGGGATTTGCCACCAACGGGTGACACCTGGCTCAGGAGCCTCTTTTCCATCTGTGCAGGGCTTGGAAAAGCAAATTTCAGCTCCCCAGAGGACACAGGGTTTATTCCCACTTGGAGCTGCTCCAAGGAATTCAGTTTGGATTCGCTTCCAAAACAACTTCCATAGGATTTTCCAACCAGTTCCACCCTCCTGGTGCAGCTAAAAGGAACAGGTTACCCAGCAGCTCCTCTGGTGGCCCCAGGATTTATGGAAAAGAGGTGATCCCAGAAACACAGAGTGGGAGAAGCTCAGGGAACACCTGGGCACTCCTGCCCGCCTCACCTGATTCCCACCAGGATTTTCCTTCGTGCCAGATGTTCCGCTCTCTCCCTGCTGGCTCTGCTTTGAACTCGTCGGAGATTCCAGCTGGGAATCCTTTTCCTGCTGGGATGAGCTCTTCCCGCCGTCTCCCTGTGCTTCCACTCCGGAATTTCCGTTCCCCTTCCACTGGCTGCTCCCAGCTCCTGGCTGAGCCGCGGTTTTGGGTGGGATTTTCTTCTCCAGTCCTGCTTTGGGAGGCATTTTCTGCTCCCCAGCTCTTCCCAGGGAAGGCTCGGTGATCCTGACGGGAATTTTTTGTTTCAGGATGTCTGGGACAGACACCACAGCCTTCAGCAGGGTTTTCCCAATGCAAGATTCCTTCAGGGACGCAGCGGGATTTACCGGAGCGGCCGCGTGGTTTTCTTCTGATTTTGCAGCTCCCATCCCTTTATTTTGTGGGATTTTAACCGAACTTCCCCCGTGCGTCTCACCAACAGCATTCCCAGAGTTCTCCCCACCCTTGGAGGATGTTTTTCCCGGTGTTTTCTCCAGTTCTGTCCCAGCCTTGCCCCCAGTTTTCCCTGGATTTTCCCCAAGTTTGGGCACGGATTCCTCCGCTGTCGCCTCTCTCTCTGCTCCAGCCACATCCAGTTTATTCCCTGGAGCATGCAGAGTTTTTGGGACAGCTTTCCTCTCCGTGGACGTTTCCTGGCTGCTTTTCCCAGCCTCGGGAACGGGAGTTTTCTCCGGAGCAGCCGGCTCCGTGCTGGGCTGGGTGACACCGGGTGACACCGCGGGAGCCTCCTCCGAGCTCGGGGACACTCCAGGGATGGCTCCTGGTGTTCCTCCGGCTGCTGGGGTGGCCTTGCTGGATGATTCCAGAGGTTCCACAGCGGGAGCAGAGGGTTCCTCATCCTCCTTTTGGAGGATTTCCAGCTCTGGCCCATCCCGAGATTTGTCCGTCCCCACTCCGGAAAGCGGCGCCGGTTTCTCCTCCGACCCCGCTCCGGGCGATTTGCTGCCAGCAGGATCCACAGGAATTCCAGGATCCAACCCCTCCACGTCCATCCCTGTGGGTGATTCCCTCGCTGCTCCTCCGGCCTGCGACTCGGGAATCTCCAGTTGTCCCACTGGAATCTCCTCCGGGACATTTGGGGTGGGAATTTGGCCTTTCTTGGCCTCTCCCGATGGATTCCCAGCTGGTTTTTGCACCGTTCCTGATCCCTCTGGGATTTTTTTCAAGCCAGAGCTAAAAGCATTTAAAAGAAACAAAAATCAAACCATGGGGAGAGAATTCCAGAAGTCTCAGAAAGCTCCGGATGCCACCGGTGGGAGTTTTTTCTGGAGCATGAGGAAATGGGATTGGGAATTCTGTGGGAAAAGGCGACACTTGAGGTGAATAATTCACATTTTGGAGACCTCATGTCTCGGAAAATTTCCGTCCCACAGAAGGAAAATTGGGAGTATCCCACCAAAAGGATGCTCCTAGATAAGGGAATTAGAGGAGCTTTGCTCTGTCTGCAGCTCCCAAGCCCGAGAGAGCAGGTTTGGATTTGGGATCAGGTTTTAGTTTGGGTTTAAAATCCCCGATTTCCATGGAGAACCCTCTGGGATAACACAGCCCAAGGTGCCACAGGATGGAGCTTTGCAGGGAATTTCAGATTTCCCTGAGGGAAAGAATCCCACAGGATCAGCTTGGGAAGTGTTTCAATGGCTGTGCCTGGAGCACACATCCCAGCAGAATTCCAGCAGGGAATTTCTGCTCCAAAACCTGGAAAAATCAGGAATGTCCAGGAGAGCGGGATTTGGGATCCTCCAAAGGGATTTTCCCATCAATTCAACACTTCTGGCTGTGCTCAGTTTGTTTTCCACTGGGATGCACAGAAAACTCCTGGGAATAAATGGAAAACCGCCCCCCACCCCAGATTCATGGAAAATGTGACCTGTGAAAAGCAGAGCCCAGGAGTGAAGTTTAATTAATTAAAGTTTCAGAAAAATCATTAATAATTAAAATAATAATTCAGCTGTTTTCTGCTCCCTAAGAAATAGAATAAATTAATTGTGTGCATGTGGAGCAGGGAGAAATGTCAACTTTCCAACTTTTCAGAAGCTGGGACTCATGGAAAAGTCACATTTTAATTTTAATTTTTAATTCCACTCGTCTGGAATCAAGAAGTGGCTGTGAGGAAGAGATTCCCATTAATTTGGGAATTAATGCTCCCAAAATTCAGCAGTTTCATAGAATGACAAGGAAAGAAATGGGATCTGGGAATACAGAGCTTTTCCATAACAGAATTCCTTAAATTTGAGGATGATCCTTATACAATTTGCGGGTTTTAACAACAAAACTCATCCAGAAATCCGAGCTGGAATCACAGAAAAAAAGGGATTGAAGCCATATTTAACAAAAATTCCTAAAAATTTCTGGGAATTCAGCAGTTGGGAAAAGGCATTCCAGAGGCAGGGATAGAGGGAAGAGCTGCAGGATGGAATAAAAGCAACAAGAGGAGCCAGGACATGAGCAGGGGAAAAAACAAGGAAAAACTCCACAGAAATCGGGGTTTCACGCCATTTTTCCATGATTTTTTTAATGAATCCCAAATATTTTGGCTCTGGAGGACATGGAGTGGGAAGGAGGAGCAGCAGGACACAGCTGGAGGGAGGCTCAGCAATCCCTAATCGTGGATGAACATTCCAAGAGGGAAAAGAAATGGATAAAATTCCCAAAAATCCTCGCAGGCTGTACCTTCCTTTGCTCCCATCCTCTCTCTTCACTTCCTTTTTCCCGGTTTCAGCCTGGAAAACAAAAATCCCAATCCCTGAGGGTGAAATCCCAGACCTGAGGGAAATATCCCAACCCTGAGGGAAAAATCACGATCCTGAGGGAAATCCTACCCTTTAGGAAAAAAACCCAAACTCTGAGGGAAAAATCCCAACCCTGAAGGAAAAATTCCATCCTTGAAGAAAATCCCAACCTTGAGAGGAAAATCCCAAATCCTGAGGGGAAAATCCCAATTCTGAGGGAAGAACTCCAACTCTGAGAGAAAAATCCCAAACCTGAGGGGGAAAATCCCAACGCTGAAGGGAAAAAATCTCAAACTCTGAGGGAAAAATCCCAACCCTGCGGGAAAAATCCCAACCCTGAGGGGAAAGTCCTGACCCTGGGGGGGAAAAAGTACCAACCCTTAGGGAAAATCCTAATCATGAGGGAAAAACCCAATCCTGAGAGGGAAATCCCAACTCTGAGGGGGAAATCCCAGTCCTGAGGAAAAAATACCATCCTTGAAGGGGAAAATCCCAACCCTGAGGAGGAAATCCCATCCTTGTGGGAAAAAAATTCCAAACTGTGAGGGAAAAATCCCAACCCTGAGGCAAAAATCAGGCTCTGAGGGAGAAAATCCCAACCTGAGAGAAAATCCTGGTCCTGAGGGAAATCCCATCCTTGAGGGAAAAAATCCCAAATCCTGAGGGAAAAGTCCCAAACCCTAAGGGAAAATTCTAACCCTGAGGGGGAAATCACAATCCTGAGGGAAAAATCCAATCCTGAGGGGGAAATCCCAATCATGAGGGAAAAATTCCAACCCAGAGGGAAAAAAAGTCCCAAATCCTGAGGAAAAATTCCAACCCTTACAGGAAAATCATGATCCTGACAGGAAAATCATGATCCTAAGGGAAAAATACATCCTTGAAGGAAAAATCCCTAAACCCTGAGGGAAAAATCCCAATCCTGAGAGAAATCCCATCCTTGAGAGAAAATATCCCAACCCTGAGGGAAAAACCATGATCCTGAGGAAAATCCTATCCTTGAGGGAAAATATCCCAACCTCTGAGTAAAAATCCCAACCCCGAGGGAAAAAATCCCAATCCTGAGAGAAAAATACCATCCTTGAAGGGAAAAATCCCAATCCCTGAAGGAAATCTCAAACTCTGAGGGGAATATCCCAAACCTTGACGGGAAAATATCCCAAAGCTGAGGGAAAATCTTGACCCTGGGGGGAAAAATTCCAACCCTGACAGAAAAATTCCCAATCATGAGGGAAAAACCCAATCGTGAGGGGGAAATCCCGACTCTGAGGGTGAAATCCCAATCCTGAGGGAAAAATTCCAACCCTGAGGGAAAAATTCCAACCCAGAGAGAAAAAAATTCTGACTGTGAGGGAAATCTCATTCTTGAGGGAAAAATCCCAAACCCTGAGGGAAAAATCCCAACCCTGAGGGAAAAATCCCAACCCTGAGGGAAAAATCCAAATCCTGAGAGGGAAATCCCAATCCTGAGGGGGAAAAATCCCAATCCTGAGGGGGAAAATCCTAGCCCTGGGGCGGGGAAGGAAATCCCAACCTCAAGGGAAAAAAAATCCAAACCCTGAGGAAAAATTCCAACCATGAGGGAAGATCTTGGCCCTGAGGGTAAAATCCCAACCCTGAAGGAAATCCCATCCCACAGCTCTTTGCAGGAAGGTTCTCCCATCCCAAAAAAACCCCAAATGGTGGAAAATATGGAATTTTTACCTCAGGAATGTCTCCGTGGGAGGACAAGGAGCAGGTGAGTGTGTGTTCTCCTATGGAATATGGATATTGCTGCAGGAAACTGTGCATGGAGCGCGCGGATTTGGGGCTGTCCAGGTGCAGGATTGCCTGAGGGAAAAAAATCTTGGTAATTCCTTAATTTATAGATAAAATGAGAATTCTTAAACCTGCTGGAATGTCTTGCTTTTTCCCTGCCATTTTCCAGGCGTAAAAAGGGTTAGAAGTCACTTTTAAATGGCTCAATTTGGGTCCTAAAGGTGGAACTAACTTGGATTTCTTGGGATTTAAAATATTTTTCCTGGATTTGGCAATTTTCAAAGTATATTCTGGGTTTTTTTAATTTTTGGGGGATTTTTCTTGGGTTTTCTGGAATTTGAAAACTACTTCCTTGGATTTAAAAAACATTTTCAATGGATTTTGGGATTTTAAGGGCATTTTCCTTGTTTATTGGGGATTTAAAGGACATTTGCCTTGGATTTTAAAGAATATTTCTATGGGTCTTTTCTTTTTGTTTTTGGGACTTGAAAAACATTTTCTTGGTTTTTCTGTGATTCAAAGGATATTTTCCTTGTTTTTCTTGGGATTTGAAAACATTTTCTTAATTTTTTTTCCTTATTTAAAGACCATTTCCTTCTTTTTTTTGGGATCTAAAACCTAAAAATCCCCCCCAAACCTCAGCAATTCTGCCATTCCCACTCTTTCCAATTCCCAAAAACTCCCAAAACCCTCATCCCCAAGTCCCCAAAATTCCCCCAAAAAATCCCCCAAAAATCCACTAAAACCTTCCCAAAAACTTTAAAAAAAATCCCCCAGATCCACCAAAAACTCCCCCAAAATTAAAAAAATCCCCCAAAAATCGCAAGAAATCCCAAAAAATCCACAAAAATAATAAAAAAAAAATCACATTTCCACAAAAATCCCCCAAAATTAAAAATAATCCCCCAATAAAAAAAAATAGAAATAATCCCCTAAAATTTCCAACTAAATCCACCAAAAATCTCCCAAAAATTCCCAAAAGATCCCCAAAAATCCCAAAGGAAAAGACCAAAGGGAGGAAAGGGCAGAAAGGGGGGGAAAAGGGAAAAAGGGACAGGAAGAGGAAAAGAAGGAAATGGGGAAAAGGGGGAATAAAGTGGGACAGAGGAAAGAGGGGCAAAAAGGGGAAAAACTGAAAGGATGGGGAAAGGAAGAGAGAAAAGGAAAAAATGGGAATAAGGAGAGAAAAAAAATACTCCACAATCCCCCAAAATTTTTCCAAAAAAACCCAATAAATTTTAATAAAGCCCTCAAAAATCTCCCAAAAATTCCCAAAAAATCTGGAAAATTCCCCCAAAAATTCCCCCAAAATCCTCAAAACCTCATTTTTTCCCTTCAAGCTCCAGTTTTCCCCCAGGCCCAGGGCCGTACCCGGTGCCGGTTGCTGAGCACGGCACAGTGCTCCACCTTGCCAAGCACAACCCAACACAAACCAGCTCCACTTCCTGGAACCCCTCTGCCAAAAATCCCCCAAAATTCCCCCAAAATCCCCATTTTCTCCCATTTTTTCCCCCTTCAAACCCTGATTCGCCCCAGGGCCATACCCAGTGTCGATTGCTGAGCACAGCACAGTGCTCCACCTTGCTAAAGTGCAGCCCTGCACACACCAGCTCCAGCTCCCAAATCCCTCTGCCAAAACCCCCCCAAAATTCCCCAGAAAACCCCATTTTCCCCAATTTTTCCTCTGCTGTACCCGGTGCCGGTTGCTGAGCACAGCACAGTGCTCCACCTTGCCAAGCACAACCCAGCACACACCAGCTCCAATCCCCGAATCCCTCTGCCAAAAATCCCCCAAATTCCCCCATTTTTCCCCCATTTTTTCCCCTTCAAACCCTGATTCCCCCCAGGCCCAGGGCTGTACCCGGTGCCGGTTGCTGAGCACGGCACAGTGCTCCACCTTGCCAAGCACAACCCAACACACACCAGCTCCAATTACTGGAACCTCTCTGCCAAAAATCCTACAAAAACCCCATTTTCCCCCCCATTTTTCCCCTGCTGTACCCGGTGCCGGTTGCTGAGCACGGTGCAGTGCTCCACCTTGCCAAGCACAACCCAGCACACACCAGCTCCATTTCCTAGAGCCCCTCTGCCAAAAACCCCCCAAAAAACCCCATTTTCCCCCATTTTTTCCCCCATTTTCCCCTGCTGTACCCAGTGCCAGTTGCTGAGCACGGCGCAGTGCTCCACCTTGCACAACCCAGCACAGACCAGCTCCACTTCCCAGAACCCCTCATCCAAAAATCCCCCAAAATCCCCAAAAAACCCCATTTTCCCCCATTTTCCCCCTGTTTTACCCGGTGCCGGTTGCTGAGCACAGCACAGTGCTCCACCTTGCCAAGCACAACCGGACGCAAACCAGCTCCGCTTCCCAGAATCCCTCTGCCAAAAATCCCCCCAAAAACCCCATTTTCGCCCCTTTTTTTCCCCCATTTTCCCCTGCTATACTCGCTGCCGGTTGCTGAACACGGTGCAGTGCTTCAGCTTGCCAAGTACAACGGGGCACAGAGCAGCTCCACTTCCCAGAACCCCTCATCCAAAAATCCCCCAAAAATCCCCAAAAAAACCCATTTCCCCCCATTTTCCCCGTTTTACCTGGTGCCGGCTGCTGAGCACAGCACAGTGCTCACCTTGCACAACCCAGCACAGACCAGCTGCACTTCCCAGAACCCCTCTGCCAAAAATCCCCCAAAATCCCCCAAAAAACCCCATTTTCTCCAATTTTCCCCCCATTTTCCCCAGTTTTACCCGGTGCCGGTTGCTGAGCACGGTGCAGTGCTCCACCTTGCCACAACCCAGCACACAGCAGCTCCAATTCCTGGAACCCCTCTGCCAAAAATCCCCCAAAAATCCCCAAAAAACCCATTTCCCCCCATTTTCCCCCTGTTTTACCCGGTGCCGGTTGCTGAGCACAGCACAGTGCTCCACCTTGCCGAAGCGCAGCCCCGCGCACACCAGCTCCGCTTCCCAGAATCCCTCATCCAAAAATCCCCCAAAATCCCCCAAAAAACCCAAATTTTCCCCCGTTTTCCCCAGTTTTACCCGGTGCCAGTTGCTGAGCACAGCACAGTGCTCCACCTTGCCGAAGCGCAGCCCCGCACACACCAGTGCCAATCTCCAAATCCCTCTGCCAAAAATCCCCCAAAAAACCCCATTTTTCCCCATTTTTTCCCCCATTTTCCCCAGTTTTACTCGGTGCCGGTTGCTGAGCACAGCACAGTGCTCCACCTTGCCGAAGCGCAGCCCCGCACACACCAGCTCCATTTCCTAGAACCCCTCTGCCAAAAATCCCCCATAATTTCCCAATAAAACCCCATTTTCCCCAGTTTTACCCGGTGCTGGTTGCTGAGCACGGCGTAGTGCTCCACCTTGCCGAAGCGCAGCCCCGCGCACACCAGCTCCAATTCCTGGAACCCCTCTGCCAAAAATCCCCCAAAATCCCCCCAAAACCCCATTTACCCCATTTTCCCCCTGCTGTACTCGGTGCCGGTTGCTGAACACGGTGCAGTGCTTCAGCTTGCCAAGTACAACGGGGCACAGAGCAGCTCCACTTCCCAGAACCCCTCATCCAAAAATCCCCCAAAATTTCCCAATAAAACCCCATTTTCCCCCGCATTTTTCCCCAGTTTTACCCGGTGCCGGTTGCTGAGCACGGCGTAGTGCTCCACCTTGCCGAAGCGCAGCCCCGCGCACACCAGCTCCAATTCCTGGAACCCCTCTGCCAAAAATCCCCCAAAATCCCCCCAAAACCCCATTTACCCCATTTTCCCCCTGCTGTACTCGGTGCCGGTTGCTGAACACGGTGCAGTGCTTCAGCTTGCCAAGTACAACGGGGCACAGAGCAGCTCCACTTCCCAGAACCCCTCATCCAAAAATCCCCCAAAATTTCCCAATAAAACCCCATTTTCCCCCGCATTTTTCCCCAGTTTTACCCGGTGCCGGTTGCTGAGCACAGCACAGTGCTCCACCTTGCCGAAGCGCAGCCCCGCACACACCAGCTCCAATTCCTGGAACCCCTCTGCCAAAAATCCCCCAAAATTTCCCAATAAAACCCCATTTTTCCCCCGTTTTCCCCAGTTTTACCCGGTGCCGGTTGCTGAGCACGGCGTAGTGCTCCACCTTGCCGAAGCGCAGCCCCGCGCACACCAGCTCCAGCTCCCGGTAACCCTCGGCCGGGAGGTTCCCCAGGTGCACCAGGTGAGAGCGCAGACAGGAGGTGTCCACCTGCAGGGAGAGCAGCCGTGGGTGATGGGGAAAGAAAGGGGAAAAATGAGGGGAAAAATGAGGGGAAAAGGGAGAAAAAGGGAGAAAAAGCAAAAAAAAAAAAGGGGGGAAATGGGAAAGAAAGGGAAAAAATGAGGGGGGGAAAAAGGGGATAAAAGGGAAAAGAGAAAAAGGAGGGGAAGGAGGAAAAGGGGGGGGAAGAGGAAAAATGGGGGGAAGGGAAAAAAAAGGAATAGAAAAAGAGGGAAAAAGGGGGGAAATGGGAAAGAAAGGGAAAAAATGAGGGGGGGAAAAAGGGGATAAAAGGGAAAAGAGAAAAAGGAGGGGAAGGAGGAAAAGGGGGGGAAGGGGAAAAATGGAGGGGAAGGGAAAAAGGGAAAAAAAGGGAAAAGAAAAAGGGGGGGGAAAGGAAAAGAAAGGGAAAAAGGAGGAAAAGGGGGGAAAGGGGGAGGAAGGGAAGGGGAAAAGGGGGGAAAAGCAAAAAAAAGGGAGGGGGAGGGAAAAAAGCAAAAAAAAATGGGGGAAAAGGGAAGAAAAAAGGAGAAAAAAGGGTGAAGGGGAAAGGAGAAAAGGGGAAAAAGAGGGAATACAGTGAAGTGAGGAAAAGAGGAAAAGGGAAGAGGAGAAAGGGAAAGTAGGGGAAAAGGAAGGAGAAAAGGGGGAAATAGAACAAAGAGGGGAAGGAGGGGAAAGAGGGGAAAAAAGGAAGGAGAAAAAAAGGGGGAGAAAAGAGAAAAAAGTGGGGAAAGGGGGGGAAAGGGGGAAAAACAGGAAAAGAAAGGGGAAAAATAGGGAAGAAAAAAGGGAAGAAAGCAGAAAAAAGGGGGCAAGATGGGGGAAGGGAGAAAAGGAGAAAATGGAAAAAAGGGGGATAAAGAGGGAAAAAGAGGGGATAAAATGAAGGGGGAAAAGAGGAAAAAGGAAGGGGGAAAAGGGGAAAGAATGGAAAAAGGAAGAAGAAGGGGAGAAAGGAGGAAAGGGGAAAGAAGGGAGAAAAGAGGAAAAGGGAAGGGGAAAAAAGGGAAAGAAGGAAAAAGGAAGGAGAAAAGGTGAAAAATGAACAAAGAGGAGAAAGAGGGGGAAAAGGGGGGAAAGGAAGGAGAAAAAAAGGGGAAGAGAGGGGAAAGGGAGAAAAGGAGAAAATTCAACAAATGGGGGCAAAGAGGGAAAAAAAGGGACAAAATGAAGGGGAGAAAAGAGGAAAGGGAAGAGAAAAAGGGGAAAGAAGGGAACAAAGAAGGAGAAAAGGGGGGAAGGAGGAAAGGGAAAATAGGGGGAACAAAGAGGGGAAGAGGGGAAAAAGGAAGGGGAAATAAGGGAAAAAGAGGAAAAGGGAAAATAGGGAAAAGGGAAGCGAGGAAAATGGAGGAAAAGAGGGGGAAAGGGGGAAAAAGAGGGAAAAAAGGGGGAAAAAAAGGGGAAAGGAGAAAATGGAATAAAGGGGGTAAAGAGGGAAAAAGGGGGAATAAAATGACAGGGAAAAGAGGAAAAGGGAAGGGGAAAAAGGGGAAAAGGGGGAAAAGGAAGGAGAAAAAGGGGGAAGAGGGGGAAGGGAACAAAGAGAGGAAAAAGGGATAAAAAGGGGAGAAAATAAAGGGGGGAAAAGAGGAAAGGGAAGGGAAAAAAGGGAAAGAAGGGAACAAAGAAGGGAAAAAATGGGAGAAAGGAGGAAAGGGAAAAGAGAGGGAAATGGAACAAAGAGGGGAAAAAGGAAAAAAAAGAAGGAGAAGTAATGGAGAAAAGGGAAGGGGGAAAAGGGGGAAAATGGAAGAAAAAGGGGAAAAAAGAGAAAAAATGAAGGAGAAAAAAGGGGGGAGGAGGGGGGAAGGGAGAAAAGGAGAAAATGGAACAAAGGGGGATAAAGAGGGGAAAAGAGGGAATAAAATGAAGGGGGAAGAGGAAAAGGGAAGGGGAAAAAGGGGAAAGAAGGGGGGAAAGGAGGAAAGGGAAAAGAGGGGGAAATGAAACAAAGAGAGAGGAAAGAGGGAAAAAGAGAAGGGAAAATAAGGGAGAAAAGAGGAAAAGGGAAGGGGGGAAAAAGGGGAAAAGGGGGGAAAAAGGGAGAAGAAGGGGGAAGGGAGAAAAGGAGAAAATTGAACAAAGGAGGGCAAAGAGGGAAAAAGGAAAGAAAATTAAGTGGGGAAAGGGAAGGGGAAAAAGGGCAAAGAAGGAAAAAAGGAAGGAGGAAAAAGGGGAAAAAGAGGGAAATGGAAGAAAGCAGGGAAAGAGGGAAATGGGAAGGGGAAAATGGAAAAAGGGAAAAAAGGAAGGGGGAAAAAAGGGGAAAGAAGGGGAAATGGAATAAAGGGAGAAAGAGGGAAAAAAGGAAGAGGAAATAAGGGGGGGAAGGGGGAAAGGAAAGGGGGAAAGGAGCAAGAGGGGAAAAGGGAAGCAGAAAAAAAGGGGGAAAAGAGGAAAAGGACAGGGGAAAAGGAAGGAGAAAAAAACAGGGAAAAGGATTGGGAAGGGAAAAGGGAAAAGGGAAAAGGGAAAGAGAAGAGAAGAGAAGAGAAGAGAAGAGAAGAGAAGAGAAGAGAAGAGAAGAGAAGAGAAGAGAAGAGAAGAGAAGAGAAGAGAAGAGAAGAGAAGAGAAGAGAAGAGAAGAGAAGAGAAGAGAAGAGAAAAGAAGAGGGAGGAAGGGGGAAAATGGGAAAAAGGGGGAAAAAAGGGGAGGGGAAGGGAAAAAAGGGAGAAAAAGGAAAAAAATGGGAATAAAGGGGCAAAAAGGGAAGAAGGAAAGAATAGGGAAAGGGGGAAAAGTGAAAAAATGGGAAAAAGGAAGGGGAAAAGTGTGGGGGGGAGATGACAGAAAATGGGGGAAAGGGAATAAAGGGAGGAAAAGGGAGAAATTAAAAGGAAGGGAAAAAAGAGGGGAAAAAAGGGAGGGGAAGGGGAAATTAGGGGGAAAAATGAAGAGAAAAAAGAAAGAGAAAATAGGGGGGGGGAAGGGAAAAAAAACATCTCTCCATCTATAAAAGAATGGAATTTTGAGCTGGAATTGAGATAAACTCCCCATTCCCATTTTGAACTTTCCAACACTTTTTTTTCAGGGAGAAAACCCCCGAGGCACCTGAGGAGAATCCTGGAATTAATCCTGGAATTCTGAAAGGATCAAAGGGCCTGGAAGATTCCAGAAATCCCAAATAGTCCCATTCCAGGGATAAAATGGGATTTATCCCAATCTGAAATGCTCAGGAATGAGCACTCCCAGCTCCCAATTAATGAAACTCCCAAGAAAATTGGGATAATGAGGAGAAAAATTTGGGATAATGAGGAGAAAAATTTGGATAATGAGGAGAAAAATTTGGGATAATGAGGAGAAAAATTGGGGATAATGAGGGAAAACCCACCTTGGGATCAGACTCCTTGATGAGAGAGATGAAAATGGCTTCCTTTAGGGAGAAAAAAAAGGGTTTGGAGTTTAGTTAATAATAATTGATAATTGATCAATAATTAATCATCATTAAAGTGTTCATCATGTCAAAAACCAAAATTTTCCTAGGGAAAAATCTCTTGTTTTAAACTCCAGGAAGTGCTAAAAACTCTATTTAAATTCCATTTAAATACTAAAATCTTGCTTGAAGCAGAAAATTGGGAATTTTTTTCCCAGAGTTTCTCCCACAATTCCTCCAATTCCCACAAACCCCCAATTCTTACAATTGCCATAATTGCTAAATTCCCCAAATTCCCCAACTTCCCCCAATCTCACAAAACCCGAATTCCCCAAAGTCCTAAAATTCCCACAATTTCCAAATCCTCTTAATTCCCAATTTTCCCCAAACCCACAATTCCCAGATTCCCCAAATCCCCAAATTGCTCAACTTCCCTCAATCCCACAATCCCTAAAATCCCCACAATCCCCAAATTACCGAAATTCCCAACTTCCCACAATGTCCCCAACTACCAAAATTCCCCACATCCCCACAATTCCCAAATTCACCAACTTCCCACAATTCCCCAATTTCCCTCAATCCCCCAAAATCCCCAATTTCCCCCAATTCCCCAACTTCCCTCAATCCTGCAATTCTCACAGTTCCCACAATTCCCCCAATCCCCAAAATGCTCAACTTCCCTCAATCCCATAATCCCTAAAATTCCTAAATTCCCACAATTCCCCAAATTCCTAAAATCCCCACAGTCGCCCAAATTTCCAACTCCCCCAATTCCCACAATCCCAAAATTTCCCAACTTCCCCCAATCTCTCAATTCCCAAATTCCCCCAACTCCTAAATCCCCACAAGTCCCTCAATTCCCAAAGTGCTCAACTTCCCCCAATTCCCCTCAATTCCCCAATTTCCCTCAATCCTCACAATTCCCAAATCCTCACAATCCCCCAAATTCCCAACTCCCCCAATCCCCCAAATTCTTGCAATTCCCCACAATCACCAAATTCCCAAAATTCCCAACTTCCCCCAACTCCTAAAATTCCCCCAATCTCCCAAATTCCCCAACTTCCCCCAATCTCCCAATTCCCAAATTCCCACATCCCCACAACTCCCTCAATTCCCAAAGTGCTCAACTTCCCTCAATTCCCCTCAATCCCCAAATTCCCCAATTCCCCTCAATCCCACAATTCTCAAATCACCAAAATTCCCCAACTTCTCCCAACCTCACAATTCCCAAATTCCCACATCCCCACAACTCCCTCAATTCCCAAAGTGCTCAACTTCCCTCAATTCCCCTCAATCCCCAAATTCCCCAATTCCCCTCAATCCCACAATTCTCAAATCCCCAAAATTCCCCAACTTCTCCCAACCTCACAATTCCCAAATTCCCCCCAATCCCCAAACTTCTCTCAATCCCACACTTCACTCAATCCACTCAATCCCCAAATTCCTCACAATCACCAAACTCCCAAAATTCCCAACACAATCCTGCAAGTTCCCAACTCCTCCAATTCCCCAAATTCCCCAATTCCCCTCAATCCCACAATTCTCAAATCCCCACAATTCCCCAACTTCTCCCAACCTCACAATTCCCAAATTCCTCCAATCCCCCAACTTCTCTCAATCTCACACTTCACTCAATCCACTCAATCCCCAAATTCCTCACAATCACCAAACTCCCAAAATTCCCAACACAATCCTGCAAGTTCCCAACTCCTCCAATTCCCCAAATTCCCAAATCCCCTCAATCTCCAAATCCCCCATGTTTTGGGATTGCCGTTTCCCCACCTCATCCTGCAGGGACGGGTGCCGGGGCTCGTGCCGGATGCGGAGCTGGCTCCCGCCCAGGCACATGGGGAAGCAGCCGTAGAACTTCACCATGGACTCCGCGGCTCGGCGGGGGATCTCCAGGTACGCCTGGCAAACACATCCACAGCTCCCAAAAATGCCCCAAATTCCCCCAAACGTTCCCCAAATTCCCAAGGGCTCTCGTTTCCCGGCGTTCCCAGGCAGGCCATACCTTTTTGTGGGAGGAGAGGATGAGCAGGTCCCGCAGGCCCCCGAAGGGCTTGGCCAGGTTGGAGATTTCCTCTGGGGAGTAACCCTTGGGTGGCAGGTTGGACACCAGGAG
Source organism: Ammospiza nelsoni (assembly GCF_027579445.1). Classification (NCBI taxonomy): domain Eukaryota; kingdom Metazoa; phylum Chordata; class Aves; order Passeriformes; family Passerellidae; genus Ammospiza; species Ammospiza nelsoni. The sequence continues at coordinate 6,160,213 of NC_080636.1, forward strand.
CACGCAGCACTGCTCGGGGTCAGCGTCCTCCTGTGGGGTCACGGAATTCCTGATCCCAATCCTGATCCTGATCCCAGTCCTGATCCCGATCCCCATCCCAATCCCCATCCCAATCCCGGCAGGTTGGACACCAGCAGCACGCAGCACTGCTCGGGGTCATCGTCGTGTGGGGTCATGGAATTCCTGATCCCAATCCTGATCCTGATCCCAATCCTGATCCTGATCCCCATCCCAATCCCGGCAGGTTGGACACCAGCAGCACACAGCACTGCTCGGGGTCATCATCGTGTGGGGTCATGGAATTCCTGATCCCAATCCCAATCCTGATCCCGATCCCAAACCCCATCCCCATCCCAATCCCAATCCCAATCCCAATCCCAATCCCAATCCCGGCAGGTTGGACACCAGCAGCACACAGCACTGCTGGGGGTCATCATCATCCTATGGGGTCAGGGAATTACAGCCCCATCCTGATCCCAATCCCCATCCCCATCCCCATCCTGATCCCGATCCCAATCCTGATCCCAATCCCCATCCCCATCCCCATCCTGATCCCGATCCCAATCCTGATCCCAATCCCCATCCCCATCCCCATCCTGATCCCAATCCCAATCCCCATCGTGGCAAGTTGGACACCAGCAGCACACAGCACTGCTCAGGGTCATCATCCTGTGGGGTCAGAGAAATACAGCCCCATCTGATCCCAGTCCTGATCCCACAGCTGCTGTTCCCATCCCAATCCCAATCCTGATCCCATAGCTCCCATCCCAAAGGGAATCCCCATCCCCATCCCAATCCCGGCGGGTTGGACACCAGCAGCACACAGCACTGCTCGGGATCCTCATCCTCCTGTGGGGTCAGGGAATTACAGCCCCATCCCCATCCCAATCCCACAGTTCCTGTTCCCATCCCAAAGGGAATCCCCATCCCAATACTCCTGTTCCCATCCCAAAGGGAATTCCCAATCCCAAACCCAAAGCTCCCATTCCCATCCCAAAGGGAATCCCAATCCTGATCCCAAAACTCGCCGTTCCCATCCCAAAGGGAATTTAAATTTCAATCCCAATCCTCACTGTTCCCATCCTAAAGGGAATTTCAATGCCGATCCCAGAGTTCTCATTCCCATCCCAAAGGGAATCTGAATCCTGATCCCAATCCCACAGCCCAGAGCTCGCTGTTCCCATCCCAAAGGGAATTTCAGTCCCAATCCCAATTGTGATCCCAGAGCTCACTGTTCCCACTGTTCCCATCCCAAAGGAAATTCCCAATCCCAATCAGAGATCTCATTCCCATCCCAAAGGCAATTTCAATCCCAATTCCAATCCCAGAGCTCACTGTTCCCGTCTCAAAGGGAATCCCAATCCCAATCCCAATCCCAATCCCACACTTTGCTGTTCCCATCCCAAAGGAAATTTCACTCCTGATCCCACAGCTCCTGTTCCCACCCCAAAGGGAATTTCAAACCCAATCCCAGAGCTCGCTGTTCCCATCCCAAAGGGAATTCCAATCCCAATGCTCCTGTTCACATCCCAAAGGGAATTTTAACCCTGATCCCAATCCTAATCCCACAGTTGGCCGTTCCTATCCCAAAGGGAATTTCAATCCTGATCCCAAACTCGATCCCAAAGCTCCCATTCCCATCCCAAAGGGAATTTCAGTCCCAATCCTGATCCCAGAGCTCACTGTTCCCATCTCAATGGGAATTCCAATTCCAATCCCAATCCCAATCCCAGTCCAGAATGTCACTGTTCCCATCCCAAAGAGAATTCCAATCCTAATCCCAGAGCTCCCATTCCATCCCAAAGGGAATTCTGATCTCAGAGCTCCCATTCCCATCCCAAAGGGAATTCCAATCCCAATCCTGTCCCAAAGGGAATTCCAATCCCAATCCCAAAGCTCACTGCTCCCATCCAAAAGGGAATTTTAACCCTGTTCCTATCCCAAAAAGAATTCCAATCCCAATCCCGATCCCAGAGCTCCCATTCCCATCCAAAGGGGAATTTTGATCTCGTTCCTATCCCAAAGGGAATCCCAATCCCAATCCCAGAGCTCACTGTTCCCACCCCAAAGGAAATTCCCATCCCAATCCCAGAACTCCTGTTCCCATCCCAATGGGAATTTCAGTCCCAATCCCAGAGCTCTCTGTTCCCATCCCAAAGGGAATTTCAATCCTGTTCCCATCCCGAAGGGAATCCCAATCCCAACCCCAATCCCAGAGCTCTCCGTTCCCATCCCAAAGGGAGGTTCTGGGGTTTGGGATTGGGATGGAACCGAGGCCAAAGGGGTTGGAGGTTGGGATTGCTGGGAATCCTTGGGAAAGCAGGGAAATTCCCAGTGTTCCCAGAATTCCCAAGTCCCCACAATTCCCTCAATCTCCACAATTCCCAAATTCCCACAATTCCTACAATTCTCCAATTCCCTAAAACTTCTAGAATTCTGAAATTCCCACAGTTCTCCCAATTCCCAAATCCTCAGAATTCCTCAATTCCCATATTCACACATTCCTACAATTCTAAAAATTCCCACAGTTCCCAAAGCCCTAAAATTCCTAGAATTCCCACAATTCCCTCAATCTCCACCTTTCCCCATTCTCCCAAATCCCCACAATCCCACAACTCCCAAACCCCTAAAATCCCCCAAATCCCCCAATTCCCAAACCCCTAAAATTCCCACAATCCCACAACTCCCAAACCCCTAAAACTCCCACAATCCCACAACTCCCACATTTCCCAAACCCCTAAAATCTCCCAAATCCCCCAATTCCCTAAAATCCCCACAATCCCACAATTCCCACATTTCCCAACCCCCTAAAATCCCCCAAATCCCCCAATTCCCTAAAATTCCCACAACCCCACAATCCCACATTTCCCAAACCCCTAAAATCCCCCAAATGCCCCAATTCCCAAACGCCTAAAATTCCCACAATCCCACAATTCCCAAACCCCTAAAATCCCCTAAATCCCCCAATTCCCAAACCCCTAAAATTCCCACAATCCCACAACTCCCAAACCCCTAAAATTCCCACAATCCCCAATTCCCTAAAATTCCCACAATCCCACAATTCCCAAACCCCTAAAATCCCCTAAATCCCCCAATTCCCAAACCCCTAAAATTCCCCAAATCCCCCAATTCCCAAACCCCTAAAATTCCCACAATCCCACAACTCCCAAACCCCTAAAATTCCCACAATCCCCAATTCCCTAAAATTCCCACAATCCCACAATTCCCACATTTCCCAAACCCCTAAAATCCCCCAAATCCCCCAATTCCCTAAAATTCCCACAATCCCACAATTCCCACATTTCCCAAACCCCTAAAACTCCCCAAATGCCCCAATTCCCAAACCCCTAAAATCCCCCAAATCCCTAAAATTCCCCAAATCCCACAACTCCCAAACCCCTAAAATTCCCACAATCCCACAACTCCCACATTTTCCAAACCCCTAAAATCCCCCAAATGCCCCAATTCCCAAACCCCGCTGACCTTCCCGCCGGGATCCGTGGGTTCCTCGCTCACCGCAGGCTCTGGAAATGGGGAAAAGGAGCAGCTCAATCCCACAGAATTCCCAAATTCCCTTTTAATCCCAATTCCCCAAGGACTTTTCCCATTATTTTTCCCCCAGCCCCACAAAAATCCCGGAACAACCCCAAATGGAGAATTCCAAGAATTCCCTCAATTACCAAACTGAGAATTCCACGAATTCCCTGGAATTACCAAAGGGAGAATTCCATGAATTCCCTGGAATTACCAAACTGAGAATTCCATGAATTCCATGAATTCCCTGGAATTACCAAACTGAGAATTCCATGAATTCCCTGGAATTACCAAAGGGAGAATTCCACGAATTCCCTGGAATTACCAAAGGGAGAATTCCACGAATTCCCTGGAATTCCCAAACTGAGAATTCCATGAATTCTCTGGAATTACCAAACTGAGAATTCCATGAATTCCCTGGAATTACCAAACTGAGAATTCCACAAATTCCATGAATTCCCTGGAATTACCAAACTGAGAATTCCATGAATTCTCTGGAATTACCAAACTGAGAATTCCATGAATTCCCTGGAATTACCAAACTGAGAATTCCACAAATTCCATGAATTCCCTGGAATTACCAAACTGAGAATTCCATGAATTCCATGAATTCCCTGGAATTGCCAAAGGGAGAATTCCATGAATTCCCTGGAATTACCAAAGGGAGAATTCCATGAATTCCATGAATTTCCTGGAATTACCAAAGGGAGAATTCCATTAATTCCCTGGAATTGCCAAAGGGAGAATTCCATTAATTCCCTGGAATTACCAAACTGAGAATTCCATGAATTCTCTGGAATTACCAAAGGGAGAATTCCACGAATTCCCTGGAATTACCAAACTGAGAATTCCATGAATTCCATGAATTCCCTGGAATTACCAAACTGAGAATTCCACAAATTCCATGAATTCCCTGGAATTACCAAACTGAGAATTCCATGAATTCCATGAATTCCCTGGAATTACCAAACTGAGAATTCAACAAATTCCATGAATTCCCTGGAATTACCAAAGGGAGAATTCCATGAATTCCCTGGAATTACCAAACTTTCCCTGGAATTACCAAAGGGAGAATTCCACGAATTCCCTGGAATTACCAAACTGAGAATTCCATGAATTCCATGGAATTACCAAAGGGAGAATTCCACGAATTCCCTGGAATTACCAAAGGGAGAATTCCACGAATTCCCTGGAATTACCAAACTGAGAATTCCATTAATTCCCTGGAATTGCCAAAGGGACAATTCCATGAATTCTCTGGAATTACCAAACTGAGAATTCCATGAATTCCATGAATTCTCTGGAATTACCAAACTGAGAATTCCATGAATTCCATGAATTCCCTGGAATTACCAAAGGGAGAATTCCATGAATTCCCTGGAATTACCAAACTGAGAATTCCACAAATTCCATGAATTCCCTGGAATTACCAAAGGGAGAATTCCACGAATTCCCTGGAATTACCAAAGGGAGAATTCCATGAATTCCCTGGAATTACCAAACTGAGAATTCCACAAATTCCATGAATTCCCTGGAATTACCAAACTGAGAATTCCATGAATTCCCTGGAATTACCAAAGGGAGAATTCCACGAATTCCCTGGAATTACCAAACTGAGAATTCCATGAATTCCATGAATTCCCTGGAATTACCAAACTGAGAATTCCACGAATTCCCTGGAATTACCAAAGGGAGAATTCCATTAATTCCCTGGAATTACCAAAGGGAGAATTCCATGAATTCTCTGGAATTACCAAAGGGAGAATTCCATGAATTCCCTGGAATTACCAAACTGAGAATTCCATGAATTCTCTGGAATTACCAAAGGGAGAATTCCATGAATTCCCTGGAATTACCAAACTGAGAATTCCATGAATTCCCTGGAATTACCAAACTGAGAATTCCATAAATTCCATTAATTCCCTGGAATTACCAAAGGGAGAATTCCACAAATTCCATGAATTCCCTGGAATTACCGAACTGAGAATTCCATGAATTCCCTGGAATTGCCAAAGGGAGAATTCCATGAATTCCCTGGAATTACCAAACTGAGAATTCCATGAATTCCCTGGAATTACCAAATTGAGAATTCCATGAATTCCCTGGAATTACCGAACTGAGAATTCCATGAATTCCATGAATTCCCTGGAATTACCAAACTGAGAATTCCATGAATTCCCTGGAATTACCAAAGGGAGAATTCCATAAATTCCATTAATTCCCTGGAATTACCAAACTGAGAATTCCACGAATTCCATGAATTCCCTGGAATTACCGAACTGAGAATTCCATGAATTCCATGAATTCCCTGGAATTACCAAAGGGAGAATTCCATGAATTCCCTGGAATTACCAAACTGAGAATTCCATAAATTCCATTAATTCCCTGGAATTACCAAACTGAGAATTCCACAAATTCCATGAATTCCCTGGAATTACCGAACTGAGAATTCCATGAATTCCCTGGAATTACCAAAGGGAGAATTCCATGAATTCCATGAATTCCCTGGAATTACCAAAGGGAGAATTCCATGAATTCCATGAATTCCCTGGAATTACCAAACTGAGAATTCCACAAATTCCATGAATTCCCTGGAATTACCAAACTGAGAATTCCATGAATTCCCTGGAATTACCAAAGGGAGAATTCCACGAATTCCCTGGAATTACCAAACTGAGAATTCCATGAATTCCATGAATTCCCTGGAATTACCAAACTGAGAATTCCACGAATTCCCTGGAATTACCAAAGGGAGAATTCCATTAATTCCCTGGAATTACCAAAGGGAGAATTCCATGAATTCTCTGGAATTACCAAAGGGAGAATTCCATGAATTCCCTGGAATTACCAAAGGGAGAATTCCATGAATTCCCTGGAATTACCAAAGGGAGAATTCCATGAATTCTCTGGAATTACCAAAGGGAGAATTTCATGAATTCCATGAATTCCCTGGAATTACCAAACTGAGAATTCCACGAATTCCCTGGAATTACCAAACTGAGAATTCCATGAATTCCCTGGAATTACCAAAGGGAGAATTCCATGAATTCCATGAATTCCCTGGAATTACCAAAGGGAGAATTCCATGAATTCCCTGGAATTACCAAAGGGAGAATTCCATTAATTCCCTGGAATTACCAAACTTTCCCTGGAATTACCAAAGGGAGAATTCCACGAATTCCCTGGAATTACCAAAGGGAGAATTCCATTAATTCCCTGGAATTGCCAAAGGGAGAATTCCATGAATTCCCTGGAATTACCAAACTGAGAATTCCATGAATTCCCTGGAATTACCAAAGGGAGAATTCCATGAATTCCCTGGAATTACCAAACTGAGAATTCCATGAATTCCCTGGAATTACCAAAGGGAGAATTCCATGAATTCCCTGGAATTGCCAAAGGGAGAATTCCATGAATTCCCTGGAATTACCAAAGGGAGAATTCCATGAATTCCCTGGAATTACCTGGCCCTGCCTCTGCGGCTGTCCCGGGGTCTCCTGGTCTGTCTGGCTCCGGGGAGGTTTTGGGATTGGGATTGTTGGGATTGTTGGGATTGGGATTGTTGGGATTGTTGGGATTGTTGGGATTGGGATTGTTGGGATTGTTGGGATTGTTGGGATTGTTGGCATTGTTGGGATTGTTGGCATTGTTGGGATCCGAGGGCTCCGATTCCGGAATTTCCTCGGCCGCAGCCCCGGAATCTTCCCCGGCCTCTTTCCCTGTGGGGAGGAAACAGCAGCACCTCGAGATCTGCACAGGATTCATTTCCCTTTTCCCCCTTTTTTTTTTGCAATCCTATTAATTTTTTTACCATTTTCCCAAGGGGTATTTTCCATTTTTCCCTATTTTCCAAAATTTCACTTTCTCGTTTTCCAGTTTTTTCCCCATTTCCTCCCATTTTCCCCCATCTCCTCAAGGTTTTTTCCATTTTCTTTTCCCATTTTCCCAAATTTCACTTTCTCCTTTTCCCAATTTTTTCTCCAAGATTTTTATCCTGTTTCCCCATTCTTTTTCCCATTTCCCCCATTTATTTCCCCATTTTCCAGAGCTTTTTGTTCCATTTTCCCTGAGATCGTTTCTTCTATTTTCTCTTCCCATTTCCCACATTTTTTTCCAATTTTCCACAATTTTTTCCAATTTTCCAAATTTTTTCCCATTTCCTTCCCATTTTCCCAAGGTTCTTTCCCTCATTTTCCATTTCTCCCCATTTTCTAAGGGATTTTTTTCCCTTTTTCCCCAAGATTTTTTTCAATTTTCACAAATTTCATTTTCTAGTTTTCCCAAATTTTTCCCCATTTCTTTCCCCATTTTCCAGAGCTTTTTTTCCCCAATTTCCTGAGTTTTTTCTGCTATTTTCTCTTCCCATTTTCCCAAGATATTTTCCAAATTTTTTTCTCTATTTCCCCAATATTTTTCCCATTTTCCCAAGGTTCTTTCCCCCATTTATCTCACATTTCTTCCCATTTTCCCAAGGGATTTTTTCCATTTTTTTCCCAATTTTGCCCCAAGATTTTTTCCCATTTTCCCAAATTCCGCTTCCTCATTTTCCCAATTTTTCCCCACATTTTTCCCCCAAGATTTTTTTTCCTGTTTCCCCATTTCTTCCCCATTTTCCAGAGCTTTTTTTCCATTTTCCCTGAGCTTTTTTCTTCTATTTTCTCTTCCCATTTTCCTGAGATTTTTTCCCCCATTTTCCCACATTTCTTCCCATTTTCCACGGGATTTTTTCCATTTTTTCCTCATTTTTCCCCAAGATTTTTCCCCATTTTTTCTCAATTTTTCCCATTTTTCCCCCATTTCCCCCTCACCTTCCACATTCGAGGCTTTCTTCACTTTCTTCTCTCCCATTGTTTTCTTCACTTTTTCCTTTTTCCCTGCAAAAAAATCCCCAAAATTCCCAATTCCCATCAGTGATTCCTTCCCAAGGGAACAAATTCCCAAAAATTCCAAGAAAATTCCAAGGAATTCCAGGGATAGGAGCAAAAAACCCAAATTATTTGGGGGAAAAAATTTTATTTTTTTAGGGGAAAAACCCCAAAATTTAAATGAAATACAGGGCAATTTATGGGGAAAAAAATTGGATTTTTGGGGTAAAAGAAACCCAAAATTTTAATTAATTCTGTGGGATTTTGGAGGCAAAACATCCCAAAATTTAAATTAAATCCAGGCAAATTTTGGGGAAAAAAAAAAGATTTTAGGTGAAAAAAGTGGATTTTAGGTGAAAAAAAAATGGATTTTAGAAGGATTTGGATTTGGGGAGAAAAAGGAGGGATTTTTTTGAAAGAAAATTGGGGATTCTGGAGGAGAAATTCAGATTTTTTTTTAGGGTAAATAATCCCAAAATTGGAATTAATCCAAAAATTGGAATTAATCTCAAAACTGAGCTCAGGAATGGATGAAAATCAATTAATTTATAACCCAAGAATCTCCTATTATAACCCAATAAAATTAAAGTTAATTCAGCCAATTAATTAATTAATCCAATAATTAATTAATTAATTAAGTTGACTAATAATTCATTAATAATTAAACAAGCTCAGGAATGAAAAATAAAATCAATTATTTGGCACCAGCTAATTTCCTATTAAAAGACAATGAAATAAAAATTAATTAAGGCAATTAATTAAGCTAGTTAATTAATAACTAATTACTAATTAATTCTTAATGAAGAGCAACCTCACCTGTCAGGACTTTGGGGCTCTTGGTGTTGCTGCTCGGGACTTTCCTGGGAGGATAAAAAAAACACCAAAAAATCAATTTAATTAATAATTATTAATCATTAACTCCCAATTAAAGGTGAAAGTTTGAGCCCTTGGATTCCCAATTATTGTAATTAACAGTAATTAATTAATGAGGGTCTTACTTGGTGCTTGTTGGAGGTTTTTTGGGGTTCAGAACTCGTTTTTTCACCGTTTTTTTCGCCTGGAATGGGAAAAAATGAAGATTTATTAACAATTGGTATTAATTATGAATGGGATTCTTAACTTTAATTAGTTACTGATAATTAAGTAATGATAAAATATTACTTATGACTGCTGTTAATTAAAACAATTCAGATTTTATTAATAAATATGCAGATTTATATATAAATATATTAAATTAATTAACACCAAAAATTCAGAGTATTGATTAATTTTGACTAAGATAATTTAATTTTTATTTTATTAAAAATATGGCTATGGAACAATAAATGCCTTAATAACAAGGTTAATAATAATTAATCATTACCTGTAACAATTAATTAATATTAGTTTCATTATTAATAACTGACATTACATTTAAATAAGATGCTTAATTTAAATTAATTAATGCTAATTAAGCAGTTACAAAATATGAATGACATCCAATATTAATTAAAATTTCAGTAAGATTTTATTAATAAATGTGCATATTTTTATATATAAATATATATATAAAATGAGCAAATAATTATTAATAACTAACCACATTAATTAATTTTAACAGTACTTATTTCACTTTTATTTCATTTTTATTACTTATTTTTAATCATAAATTAAACCATTTATTCGTGATCATTAATTATTAACTATTAATTTCATTTTTATTTCTTTTTTTAATTTCATTCTCCTAAAAACTGCGTGTACGGACACAGAGATCTATACAAACAAGGTTAATCATCATTAGTAATTAAGGGCAGTAATTAATTAATAGCTCTGGTTGGAATTCCCAGCTGGGGTTGCCACTCCTGGATGGAACCGGTCAGAATTCCCAGTTGGAATTTCTGGTTGGAATTCCCTCTCCCGGTTGGAATTAATGGCTGGAATTCCTGGCTGGAATTCTCTCTCCTGGCTGGAATTCCCAACTGGAATTCCCTCTCCTGGCTGGAATTCCTGGTTGGAATTCCCTTTCCTGGTTGGAATTCCCAGCTGGAATTTCCTCTCCTGGTCGGAATTCCCAATTGGAATTCCCTCTCCCAGTTGGAATTAATGGCTGGAATTCCCAGCTGGAATTTCCTCTCCTGGTTGGAATTCCCGGCTGGAATTCCCAACTGGAATTCTCTCTCCTGGTTGGAATTCCTGGTTGGAATTCCCGGCTGGAATTCCCTCTCCTGGTTGGAATTCCCAGCTGGAATTCCCAGCTGGAATTCCCGGCTGAAATTCTCTCTCCTGGTTGGAATTCCCGGCTGGAATTTCCTCTCCTGGTTGGAATTCCCAACTGGAATTCTCTCTCCTGGTTGGAATTCCCTCTCCTGGTTGGAATTCCCAACTGGAATTCCCGCTCCCAGTTGGAATTAATGGCTGGAATTCCCGGCTGGAATTCTCTCTCCTGGTTGGAATTCCCGGCTGGAATTCCCAACTGGAATTCCCTCTCCTGGTCGGAATTCCTGGCTGGAATTCTCTCTCCTGGTTGGAATTCCCAACTGGAATTTCCTCTCCTGGTTGGAATTCCCATCTGGAATTCCCAACTGGAATTTCCTCTCCTGGTTGGAATTAATGGCTGGAATTCCCGGCTGGAATTCCCTCTCCTGGTTGGAATTCCCAACTGGAATTCCCAGCTGGAATTTCCTCTCCTGGTTGGAATTCCCGGCTGGAATTCCCAACTGGAATTCCCTCTCCTGGTTGGAATTCCCGGCTGGAATTCCCAACTGGAATTCCCTCTCCTGGTCGGAATTTCTGGCTGGAATTCCCAGCTGGAATTCCCTCTCCCAGTTGGAATTCCTGGCTGGAATTCCCAACTGGAATTCTCTCTCCTGGTCGGAATTCCCTCTCCTGGTTGGAATTCCCAACTGGAATTCCCTCTCCTGGTCGGAATTCCCCGCTGGAATTCCCAGCTGGAATTCTTGCTCCCAACTGCAATTCCTGGCTGGAATTCCCAGTTGGAATTCCCAGCTGAATCCCCACTCCCGGTTGGAATTCATGGCTGGAATTCCCACTGCCAGCTGGAATTCCCTGTCAGAATTCCCGGCTGGAATTCCCAGTTGGAATTCTCTCTCCTCTCCCAGTCAGAAGGCAGCAATTCCCTCTCCAGGCTGGAATTCCTGGTTGGAATTCCTGCTGCTGGTCAGAATTCCCAGTCCCAGTCAGAATTCCCATTGGAATTGCCACTCCCAGCTGGAATTCCCAGTAGGAATTCCTGGTTGGAATTCCCTCTCCCAGTCAGAATTCCCATCTGGAATTTCCAGTCCCAGTCAGAATTCCAGTAGGAATTCCTGGCTGGAATTCCCAGTTGGAATTCCCATTCCCAGTCCCAGCCAGAATTCCTGGCAGCAATTCCCTCTCCTGGATGGAATTTCTGGTTGAATCCCTGCTCCTGGTCACAATTCCCATTGGAATTCCTGTTGGAATTGCCACTCCCAGCTGGAATTCTCAGTCAGATTTCCCACTGGAATTCCCAGTCCCAGTAGGAATTCCCAGCTGGAATTCCCTGTCCCAGTGAGAATTCCTATTAGAATTCCCATTAGAATTGTCACTCCCAGCTGCAATTCCCAGTAGAATTCCTGGCTGAAATTCCCAGTCCCAGTCAGAATTCCCAGTCAGAATTCCCAGTCAGAATTCCCTCTCCCAGTAGGGATTCCAGGCTGGAATTCCCACTCCCATTCAGAATTCCCACTGGAATTCCTGGTTGGAATTCCTGGTTGGAATTCCCAGTCCCAGTCAGGATTCCTGTCTGGAATTCCCTCTCCCAGTAGGAATTCCCAGTTGGAATTCCCAGTCAGAATTCCCATTGGAATTCCCAGTCCCATTGGAGTTCTCAGTCGGAATTCCCAGTCCCAGTCAGAATTCCTGTTGGAATTCCCATTCCCAGTCCAATTCCCAGTCATAATTCCCATTCCCAGTCCACTTCCTGTTGGAAGTCCCAGTAGGGATTCCCATCTGGAATTCCCAGTCCCATTGGAATTCCCAGTCCCAGTTAGAATTCCCATTGGAATTCCCAGTAGGGATTCCCATCTGGAATTCCCAGTCAGAATTCCCATTCCCAGTCAGAATTCCCACTGGAATTCCCAGTAGGGATTTCCATCTGGAATTCCCAGTCCCATTGGAATTCCCAGTCAGAATTCCCATTCCCAGTCCCACTGGAATTCCCAGTAGGAATTCCCATTCCCAGTCCCGTTCCCGCTGGAATTCCCGTTCCCAGTCCAATTTCCAGTCAGAATTCCCAGTCCCACTGGAATTCCCAGTCAGAATTCCCGTTCCCAGTCCCACTCCCAGTCAGAATTCCTGTTCCCAATCCCATTCCCAGTCAGAATTCCCATTCCCAATCAGAATTCCCATCTGGAATTCCCAGTCCCCCTGGAATTCTCAGTCAGAATTCCCGTTCCCAGTCCAATTCCCAGTCAGAATTCCCAGTTCCAGTCAGAATTCCCGTTCCCATTCCAATTCCCAGTCAGAATTTCCAGTCCCATTGGAATTCCCAGTCAGAATTCCCATTCCCAGTCCCATTCCTGTTGGAATTCCCATTCCCAGTCCCATTCCTGTTCCCAGTCCCATTCCCAGTCAGAATTCCCGTTCCCAGTCCCGTTCCCGTTCCCATTCCTGTTCCCAGTCCCGTTCCCGCTGGAATTCCTGTTCCCAGTCCCATTCCCAGTCAGAATTCCCATTCCCATTCCCGTTCCCGCTGGAATTCCTGTTCCCAGTCCCATTCCAGTTCCCAGTCCCATTCCCGTTCCCATTCCCGTTCCCATTCCCAGTCCCGTTCCCAGTCCCATTCCTGTTCCCATTCCCATTCCCGTTCCCAGTCCTGTTCCCCGCTGGAATTCCTGTTCCCAGTCCAATTCCCAGTCAGAATTCCCGTTCCCAGTCCCGTTCCCAGTCCCGTTCCCAGTCCCATTCCCGTTCCCAGTCCCGTTCCCGTTCCCGTTCCCAGTCCCGTTCCCGTTCCCATTCCTGTTCCCGTTCCCATTCCCGTTCCCATTCCCATTCCCAGTCCCGTTCCCATTCCCGTTCCCAGTCCCGTTCCCGTTCCCAGTCCCATTCCCATTCCAGTTCCCAGTCCCATTCCCGTTCCCGTTCCCGTTCCCATTCCCGTTCCCATTCCCGTTCCCGTTCCCAGTCCCGTTCCCGCTGTTCCCACCTGCGCTCTCTCGGCCACGCTGATCCGCACCCGTTTCCCGTTGAGCAGCACCGGCGCCGTCTCCCCAAACTTGACGGCGGCGATCACGGCCTCCTTGTAGTTCATCTCCAGGTAGGCCTGGAGGAAACACAGAGATATCCCAGAATTCCCAAAATTCCCAGAATTCCCAAAATTCCTGGAATTCCAGGGGGTTGGGGGGGGTTCTGGGGGAATTGGGGTCAGGGGGAGGTGAGGGAGGGAAATCCGGCCGGGATCGGGAATTGCAGGGGGGATCCAAGAGTGGAGGGGAAAGGGAAGGGAGAGAAGGGAAAGGGAATAAGGAGGAAAGGGAAGGGGAAAAAGGGGAAAAAAGGGGAGGGAAAGGAGAGGAAAAAAGAAAACAAAAAGGAAAACAAAAAGAAAAAAAGGGGGAAGGGAAAGGAAAAAAGGGTGAAAAGGGGAAAAAAGGGGGGGATAAAAGAGGGGGAAAAGGGGGAATAAAAGCGGGGGGAAAAGGGGAAAAAGGGGGGGGGGAGGGAAGGAAGGGGAGAAAGGTAAAAGGAAGGGAAAATGGGAAAAAAAGGAAAATAAAGGGAGAACAAAGGGAAAAAAGGAAAGGAAAGGAAAGGAAAGGAAAGGAAAGGAAAGGAAAGGAAAGGAAAGGAAAGGAAAGGAAAGGAAAGGAAAGGAAAGGAAAGGAAAGGAAAGGAAAGGAAAGGAAAGGAAAGGAAAGGAAAGGAAAGGAAAGGAAAGGAAAGGAAGGAATACAGAGGAAAAGGGAAAAAGGAGATTAAAAGAAGGGAGAAAGGGAAAAAGGGGAGGGAAAGGGAGGAAAAAGAAGAAGGAAAAGGAAAATAAAGGGAGAACAAAGGGAAACAAGAGGGAAGGGGGAAAGAGAAAAAAGGGAAGGGGGAAAATGGGAGAAAAATTGGGGGAAAAGGGAAAAGGGGAGGGAAGGGGAGGGAAGGGGAGGGAAGGGAAGGGAAGGGAAGGGAAGGGAAGGGAAGGGAAGGGAAGGGAAGGGAAGGGAAGGGAAGGGAAGGGAAGGGAAGGGAAGGGAAGGGAAGGGAAGGGAAGGGAAGGGAAGGGAAGGAAAAGAGGGAAGGGGAATACAGAGGAAAAGGGAAAGGGAAAAGCAAAAAAGGAGATTAAAAAAAGGGAGGAAAGGGAAAAGGGAAAGGGAAAAGAAAAGAAGAGAAGGAAGGAAAATAAAGGGGGGGAAGGGAGGAAAAAAGAGGGAAGAATGGAGAAAAGATGAAGGGAAAAGAGAGAAAAAAGGGAATGGGAAGGGGGAAAAAGGGAAGGAAAAAAAAACCCCATCGATAAAATCCCAGAACTCTGAGTGGGAACAGCCCTGAACTCCCCAGTCCCAGCCCATCCCAGACAGGGAATTTTGACCCCAATTCCCAACCCCAACTCCCAATCCCATTTTTGGGGCTGACCTCGTTGCGGGAGCGCAGCACGATGAGGTCGCTGACCTTCCCGAAGGGCTGCACCAACTTCTTGATGTCCTGGTCGGAAAATCCCGAATCGGGCAGGTCCGAGATCTGCAGCACCGTGCCACAGCTCAGCAGCTCCTCCCTGAGCAGCTGCAAAACAACAGCACCCACAGCATTCCCAACAATCCCATGGAACGCCCAGAGCATTCCCAACAATCCCCAATCCCATGGAACACCCAGAGAATTCCCAACAATCCCATGGAACACCCAGAGAATTCCCAACAATCTCATGGAACACCCAGAGCATTCCCAACCATCCCATGGAACACCCAGAGAATTCCCAACAATCCCCATGGAAGACCCAGAGAATTCCCAACAATCCCAAATCCCATGGAACACCCAGAG
This sequence comes from Ammospiza nelsoni, assembly GCF_027579445.1. NCBI lineage: Eukaryota > Metazoa > Chordata > Aves > Passeriformes > Passerellidae > Ammospiza > Ammospiza nelsoni. Next base: position 6,175,602 of record NC_080636.1, read on the forward strand.
CATTCCCAACAATCCACGGAACACCCAGAGAATTCCCGACAATCCCATGGAACACCCAGAGCATTCCCGACAATCCCATGGAACACCCAGAGCATTCCCAACAATCCCATGGAACACCCAGAGAATTCCCAACAATCCCATGGAACACCCAGAGAATTCCCAACCATCCCATGGAACACCCAGAGAATTCCCAACAATCCCATGGAACACCCAGAGAATTCCCAACCATCCCATGGAACACCCAGAGAATTCCCAACCATCCCATGGAACACCCAGAGAATTCCCGACAATCCCATGGAACACCCAGAGCATTCCCAATAATCCCAACAATCCCCATGGAACACCCAGAGAATTCCCAACAATCCCATGGAAGGCCCAGAGAATTCCCAACAATCCCATGGAACACCCAGAGAATTCCCAACAATCCCCCAAACCCCAGGAATTCCCAAACTCCAGAAATTCCCAAATATCCCCCCAAACCCCAGAAATCCCACAAACCCCAGGAATTCCCACAACCCCCAAACCCCAGGAATTGCCCCAAACCCCAGGAATTCTCAAATAACCCCCAAAACCCCAGGAATTCCCAAACCCCAAGAGTCGCCCAAACCCTCAAACCCCAGGAACTGCCCCAAACCCCAGGAATTCCCAAATACCCCCAAACCCCAGCAATGCCCCAAACTCCAGAAATTCCCAAATATCCCCCCCAAACCCCAGAAATCCCACAAACCCCAGGAATTCCCACAAACCCCAGGAATTCCCAAACGCTGTGACTCCCCCACCCACCCTGTTGTAGGGCAGACTCTTCCCCGACTCCTCCTCCTCCTCCTCGTGCTGCTGCTCCCTGTCCTTTTTGAGGGTCCCCCCTGTGGCTTCGGGGGCGTCGCTGGGCCCGGCCCCGCCCTCCTTGCGGGGCGTTTTTGGGGTGGCCCGGGAGGGTTTTCGGGGAACCCCGAGGGTTTTCCCGGAGCCCAGGGAATCCTGCAGGGATTTGTGCCTCTGGAACTCGGCCAGGAAGCCCGGGCCCAGCGTGCGCATCACGGCCTCCAGCGCCGCCCGGCGGGCTGTGAGGGAAACGGGATAAAATGGGTTTTTTGGGGAAAAAAATGGGATTTTGGGGATGTTTTTGGGAAAAAAAGGGGATTTGGGGGATTTTTGGGGTGGCCCGGGAGGGTTTGCGGGGAACCCCCAGGGATTTGTGCCTCTGGAACTCGGCCTGGAAGCCCGGGCCCAGCGTGCGCATCACGGCCTCCAGCGCCGCCCGGCGGGCTGTGAGGGAAACGGGAAAAAATGGGGTTTTTGGGAAAAAAATGGAATTTTGGGGATTTTTGGGGGAAAAAAAGGGGATTTGGGGGATTTTTGGGGTGGCCCGGGAGGGTTTGCGGGGAACCCCCAGGGATTTGTGCCTCTGGAACTCGGCCTGGAAGCCCGGGCCCAGCGTGCGCATCACGGCCTCCAGCGCCGCCCGGCAGGCTGTGAGGGAAACGGGAAAAAATGGTTTTTTTGGGGAAAAAAATGGGATTTTGGGGATTGTTTTGGGAAAAAAAGGGAATTTTGGGGAAAATATCAGGTATTTTGGGGATTTTTTTTTAAAAAAAAGGGAATTTTGGGGAAAAAATCGGGAATTTGGGGGATTTTTTGGGGAAAAAATCGGGAATTTTATAGGGATTTTTTTGGAAAAAATCGGGAATTTTGGGGAAAAAATGGACATTTTTGAGGGAAAAATGGGAATTTTGGGGGGATGTTTTAGGGAATTTCGGGAAAAAATAGGATTTTTTTTTGAAAAAATGGGAATTTTAGGGGATTTTTTAGGAATTTTGGAGGGAAAAAAATGGGGGTTTTGGGCAAAAAAATGGGCATTTTTGGGGGGATATTTCAGCGAATTTTGGGAAAAACCTGGGTGTCTTTTTGGAAAAAAATGGGGATTTTTTTGGGGAAAAAAGGGGATTTTGGGGATTTTTTTGGGAAAAAAAGGGAATTTTGGGGAAAAAATCGGGAATTTTATAGGGATTTTTTGGGGAAAAAATCGGGAATTTTGGGAAAAAAATGGACATTTTTGAGGGAAAAATGGGAATTTTGGGGGGATGTTTTAGGGAATTTCGGGAAAAATGGGATTTTTTTTTTTAAAAATGGGAATTTTTGGGGATTTTTTTTGTGGATTTTGGGGAAAAAATAGGAATTTCTTGGGAATTCTTTTGGACATACTTGGGAAAAAATGAGAATTTTCTTGTAATCTTTTTTTTTAATTTTCAGGAAAAAAATGGGAATTTTTTTTTTAATTTTTTGGGAAATAACCCAGGAGTTTTTTTGGGATTTTTTGAGATTTTTTTGGCTACTTTTGGAAAAAAACAGGAATTTTTGGGGATTTTCTTTTGGATTTTGGGGGAAAATCAGGAATTTTTGGGGATTCTGTTGGGAATTTTTTTTTTAATTTTTGGGGAAAAAACCCAGGGAATTTTTTGGGAAAAGCCCTCCAGAGCGGCTTTCCTGGCCAGGAGGGAGAAACAGGAATTGCTGGGGGTTGGGGGAAAATGGGAATTTTTTGGGGAATATTTTGCAGAACTCTGGGAAAAAAATGAGAATTTGGGGGCGATATTTTTGGAAAAACACTGAAATTCTGGGGGATGTTTTTGGAAAAAAGAGAGAATTTTGGGGGGATTTTTGGGAATTTTCAGGAAAAAAGGGGAATTTTGGGGAAAAAAATGGGAATTTTGAGGGGATTGCTTTGGGAATTTTGGGAAAAATTAAGAATTTTAGGGGGTTATGTTAGCAAAAATAGGAATTTTTGAAAAATAATTATGGATTTTTTTTTTTTTTTATATTTTGGGGGAAAAATGGGAATTTTGGGAAATTTATTTTGGAATTTTGGGGAGATTTTTTTTAAATTATGGGAATAAAATGGGAATTTTTAGGGATTTTTTTTTTTTTTTCCAAAAAAATCCCCTGTAATTTATGGGGGAGATTTTTGGGATTTTTTAACAAATTCTTTGTCAATGTTTTGGGAATTTTTTGGGATTTTCCTGGGAATTCTTTGGGAATTTCCTGCTCCTGTCTGAGCCCGCAGTACTTACAAGCTCGGAGCCTTCCTCTAACTCTGCCTTCCTGCGCTGCTGGGGCTGCTTTAATTAGTCCTTAATTAGTCCTTAATTAATGCCCGGCTGCTGCGAGGCTGCGGAGAACCCACAGGTCGGTTATTGGCTGGAGCATTCCCAAGGTTTTGAATTTATCCCTAAAAAAATCCTGGGAATCCCAAAATTCCCTTTGGGGGTGGAAAAAAAAACTGGGAATCCCATTGAGCAATCCCAAAATTCCCATTGGGAATCCCACTGAGCGATCCCAAAATTCCAATTAGGGGTGAAAATTTGGGAATCCCACTGAGCGATCCCAAAATTCCAATTAGGGGTGAAAATTTGGGAATCCCACTGAGCAATCCCAAAATTCCCACTGGGTTTAAAAAGATTTAGGGAATCTCACTGATCATTCCCAAAATTCCAATTAGGGGTAAAGAATCATTGTGAATCCCAAAATTCCCAAAATTCCCATTGGGAATCCCATTGGGCATTCGCAAAATTCCCTTTGGGGTTATACAAAAACATCATGAATCCCACAGAATTCCCAAATTCCCATTGGGGGTGAAGAAAACTTCATCAATGCCACAGAACTCCCAAAACTCCCATTGGGAATCCTACTGAGCATTCCCAAAATTCCCATCGGGAATTTCACTGAGCATTCCCAAAATTCCCATTGGAGGTGAAGAAAACTTCATGAATGCCACAGAACTCCCAAAATTCCCATTGGGAATCCCACTGAGCATTCCCAAAATTCCAATTGAGGATTAAAAAATCATCATGAATCCCACTGAGCATTCCCAAAATTCCCATTGGGAATCCCACTGAGCATTCCCAAAATTCCCATCGGGAATTTCACTGAGCATTCCCAAAATTCCCATTGGGGGTGAAGAAAACTGGGAACGCCACAGAATTCCCAAAATTCCCTTTGTGGGGGTGAAGAAAACTTCATCAATGCCACAGAACTCCCAAAATTCCCACTGGGAATCCCACTGAGCATTCCCAAAATTCCCATTGGGAATCCCACTGAGCAATCCCAAAATTCCCACTGGGAATCCCACTGAGCATTCCCAAAATTCCCACTGGGGGTGAAGAAAACTTTGGGAATTCCATTGAGAATTCCCAAAGTTCCAATTGAGGATTAAAAAATCATCGGGAATTCCACTGAACTTTCCCAAAATTCATCAGGAACCTCACTGAGATTTCCCAAAATTCCCTTTGGGAATCCCAGTGAAGAAAACCTTGGGAACGCCACAGAATTTCCAAAATTCCCACCAGGAATCCCATTGAGCATTCCCAAAATTCCCATCAGGTGTGAAGAAAACTTCGTAAATTGCCGTTAATTCCCAAAATTCCCTTTGTGGGAGGTGAAGAAAACTTTAGGAACACCAGGGAATTCCCTAAATTCCCATGGTGGGGGGGGGTGGAGAAAACTTCGCGAACAGCAGAGAATTCCCAAAATTCCCTTTGTGGGAGGAGGAGGATAAACTTTGGGAATCCCACCCTCCCTGGTGTGTGTGTGTGCTGTGTGTGTGTGTGTGTGTGTGCTGTGTGTGTGTGCTGTGTGTGTGTGTGTGTGTGCTGTGTGTGTGTGTGTGTGCTCTGTGTGTGTGTGTGTGTGTGCTGTGTGTGTGTGTGCTCTGTGTGTGTGTGTGTGTGTGCTGTGTGTGTGCTGTGTGTGTGTGTGCTCTGTGTGTGTGTGTGTGTGTGTGCTGTGTGTGTGTGTGTGTGTGTGCACTGTGTGTGCTGTGTGTGTGCTGTGTGTGTGCTGTGTGTGTGTGTGCTGTGTGTGATGTGTGTGTGTGTGTGTGCTGTGTGTGTGTGTGCTGTGTGTGTGTGTGTGTGCTGTGTGTGTGTGTGTGTGTGCGTGCTGTGTGTGTGTGTGCTGTGTGTGCTGTGTGTGTGTGTGTGTGTGTGTGCTGTGTGTGTGTGTGTGTGCTGTGTGTGTGTGTGTGCTGTGTGTGTGTGTGTGCTGTGTGTGTGTGTGTGTGTGCTGTGTGTGTGTGTGTGCTGTGTGTGTGTGTGCTGTGTGTGTGTGTGTGTGTGTGCTGTGTGTGTGCTGTGTGTGTGTGTGTGCTGTGTGTGCTGTGTGTGCTGTGTGTGTGTGTGTGTGTGTGCTGTGTGTGTGTGTGCTGTGTGTGTGTGTGTATGTGTGTGCTGTGTGTGTGTGTGTGTGTGTGCTCTGTCTGTGTGCTCTGTGTGTGTGTGTGTGCTCTGTGCTGTGTGTGTGCTGTGTGTGTGTGTGCTGTGTGTGTGCACTGTGTGTGCTGTGTGTGTGTGTGCGCTGTGTGTGCTGTGTGTGTGCTGTGTGTGTGTGTGCTGTGTGTGTGTGTGTGTGTGTGCTGTGTGCTGTGTGTGTGTGTGTGTGTGTGCTGTGTGCTGTGTGTGTGTGCTCTGTGTGTGTGTGTGCTGTATGTGTGCGTGTGTGCTGTGTGTGTGTGTGTGCTGTGTGTGTGCTGTGTGTGTGCTGTGTGTGTGTGTGTGTGTGTGTGTGTGCTGTGTGTGTGCTGTGTGTGTGTGTGTGTGTGCTGTGTGTGTGTGTGTGCTGTGTGTGTGTGCTGTGTGTGTGTGTGTGCGCTGTGTGTGTGTGTGTGTGCGCTGTGTGCTCTGTGTGCTGTGTGTGTGCCCGGTGCGTGCAGACCTTCAGAGGAGCGGCTGGGCCGGCTGCAGGCGTGCTCTGAACCCCGTTAATCCCTATCCTCCCCCGGTGCGTGCTGTGTGTGTGCTCTGTGTGTGTGTGCCCAGTGTGTGCTCTGTGTGTGTGTGCTCTGTGTGTGTGTGCCCGGTGTGTGTGTGCCCAGTGTGTGTCTGCCCGGTGTGCGTGTGCCCGGTGTGCGTGTGCCCGGTGTGCGTGCAGACCTTCCGAGGAGCGGCTGGGCCGGCTGCCGCGGGGGCGCTCGGCGCTGTCGGAGCGGCTCCGGTGGGGCCGGGGGCTGCCCCTGGCCAGGCTGCGCGGGCGGGAGCGGGAGCGGGAGCGGGATCGGGGCCGCGGGAGGTGCCGCCCGCCGGGGCTGCGCGAGCGCGGCCGCCGGAGCCGCCCGGGGCTGCGCGAGCGGGAGCGGCGGCGGAGCGAGGAGGAGCTGGGCGGGAGCGGCGGCGGCCGGGAGCGGCGGCGGGACGGGCTGGGCGGGGACAGCGAGCGGCGGCGCGGGGTGCGGTTCTCCTTGCGCTCGGCGCCATGCCTGCGATGGGACAGAGAGAGAGAGACGGGGGTGAGACTGGCGAAAGGGTGATGGGATTGGGGATATGGGATTGGAGAGATGGGGGGCGAGGGATTGTGAGGAAAGGGGTGGGCATGGGGATAAGGGAAACGGGATTGGGGAAATGGGGGATTGAGGAAATGAGATTTGCGGAAATGGGGATTGGGGAAATGGGATTGGGGAAATGGGATTGGGGAAATGGGATTGGGGAAATGGGGATTTGGGGGAAGAAGGAAATGAGAAACAAAATGGGAAACGCTGGACAAATCTGGACTGAACTAGAAAAACTGGGGAAAAACTGATTAAACTGAATATGGGAAAAGGGGGATTTGGGGAAATGGGGGATTGGGGAAAGGGGGGATTGGGGAAAGGGGGATTTGGGGAAATGGGGATTGGGGAAAGGGGGGATTGGGAAAAGGGGGATTTGGGGAAATGGGGGATTGGGAAAATGGGGATTGGGGAAAGGGGGATTGGGAAAATGGGGGATTGGGGAAATGGGGGATTGGGGAAAGGGGGGATTGGGGAAATGGGAGATTGGGGAAATGAGATTTGGGGAAAGGGGGATTTGGGGAAAGGGGGATTTGGGGAAAGGGGGATTGGAGAAATGAGATTTGGGGAAAGGGGGAATGGGAGTATGGGGATTGGGGAAAATGAGGGATTGGGGAAATGAGATTAAGGGAAAGGGGGATTTGGGGAAAGGGGGATTGGGGAAATGGGGATTTGGGGAAATGAGATTTGGGGAAATGGGGGATTGGGGAAATGGGGGATTTGGAGAAATGGGGATTTGGGGAAATGGGAGATTGGGGAAATGGGGGATTGGGGAAAGGGGGATTTGGGGAAATGGGGGAAGTGAGAAACAAAATCGGAAACGCTGGACAGATCTGGAAAAAACAGAAAAACTGGGAAAAAACTGATTAAAAACTGGGAAAAAACTCCCCAAAGAGATTTGGGGAAAGGGGGGATTTTGGAAAAGGGGGATTGGGGAAAAGGAGGATTTGGGGAAAAGTGGGGTTTGGGAAAAGGGGGATTGGGGGAAAAGGGGGGAATAGGGATTGCGGAAATGGGGAAAGGGAGGAAAAGGAGGATTGGGGAAAGGGGGAATTGGGGAAAGAGGGAAATGAGAAACAAAATGGGAAATGCTGGATAAATCTGCAAGAAAATGATTAGAAATTGGGGGAAAACTGGGAGAAAAAAAAACTGGGGGAAAACTCCCCAGACAGATTTGGGGAAAGGGGGAAATGAGATTTCTGGGAAAGGGAAGAAATGAGAAAAATACCAGGAAAATACTGGACAAATCTGGACTAAACTAGAAAAACTGGATAAGACTGGAAAAAATGGTAAAAATTGATTAAGCTGAATATGGGAAACGGGGGATTTGGGAAAAGGGGAAAATGAGATTTGTTTTTTATAAAATTTTATAATAAAAATGTGACCTCGTGGAGAGGGGTTGGAAAGTGCAAACCAGGGAAAAGAAATTGTTAAAATTAATTAATTAATTAATGAGTAATTAGGGGAAGGAATGGAAAGCACAAGGTACCTGCTGGAGGAGTGAGCCTCAGGATTCCACTCGGGATATCTGTCAATGACAAAGGGAAAAATGTCAATGGAAAAGCCAAAATTCCCCAAAAAAGGGGATTTTTCCAGATAAATATTCCTATTTGGGACCCCAAAAGCACCAAATGTTGATTTCTGCTGGGAATATCCCTGGATGGGGTGGGAGGAACCTCAAATCAAACCATTCTAGGAATTTGGAGCCCCTTGGCTCTGGGAGAGCTGGGAATGCTCCCCTGGAGAAAGGAAAATTCCAGGGAATGCTCAGAGTCCCTGCAGGGGCTCCAGGAGAGCTGCAGAGGGACTGGGGACAAGGCCTGCAGGGACAGGAGCCAGGGAATGGCTCCCACTGGGAAAGGGGAGATTGGGCTGAGATCTTGGCAAGGAATTGCTGGCTGGGCTGGAATTGCCAGGGAATTTCCAGGAATTCCCAAGCCCTGGATCCCTGGCAGTGCCCAAGGCCAGGCTGGACATTGGGGCTTGGATCCATCTGGGATAAGGGGAGCTGTCCCTGCCCATGGATGGGCTGGAATTATTGGGATTTAAGGTCCCTCTCCAGCATTCCATGATCCTCAATGGATCCCCAGTGGATCCCAAATGGATCCTCAGCGGATCCCAAACAGATTCCCAGTGACCTCCCAACTGATTACCCAGTGGATGTCCAATGGATTCCAGAGTGGATTCCCAATGGATCCCAAAAGGATTCCACAATGGGTTCCTAGAGAACACCCAGCTGATTCCCAGTGGATCTCAAAAAGATCCCCAGTGGGTCCCCAGTTGATTCACAGTGCATTCACAATGGATTCTCAGTGAATTCTCAGTGAATCCCCAAAATATCCCCAGTGGATTCCCAATGGATCCCAAATGGCTTCCCAGTGGACCCCCAATTGATTCCCAGTGGATCCCCAATGTATCCCAAATGGATCCCACAGTGGATCCATTTGGGACACATTGGGAATCATGGAATGCTGGATTCCTAATGTATCCCACAGTGGATTTCCAATGGATTTCACAGTGGGTTCCCTATGGATTCCCAGTGAATTCCCAACTGATCCCAAATGGATCCCACAGTGCATTCCCAAAAGATCCCAAATGGATTCCCCAGTGGATCTCAAAAATATCCCCAACGGATCCCCAGTGGAATCCCAATGGATCACAAATTGATTCCCCAGTGGATCCCCCAGTGGATCCCAAATGGATTCCACAGTGATTCCCAACATACTCCCAATGGATCCCAAATGGATCCCACAGTGGACTCCAAATTTATTCCAAATGGATTCCACATGGATTCAACAGTGCATTCCAAATGGATCCCGAGTGGATCCCAAGTGAATTCCAAATGAACTACCAACAGACTCCTGGCAGATCCCCAATGGATTCCAAATGGATCCCCCCAGTGCAATCCCAGTGGATCTCCAACTGATTCCCAACTGATTCCCACTGGATCCTCAGTGGATTGCTAATGGATCCCAAATGAATTCCCCCATGGATTCCCAATGGATCCCTAGCAAATCCCCAACTGATTCCCAGTGCATTCCCGATGGATCCTCAGTGGATTCCAAATGGATCCCGAATTGATTCCACAGTCGGTTCCAAATTGATTCCCAGTTGATCCCAAAGCGGATTCCCAATGGAACCCAAATGGATTCAGCAGTGCATTCCCAATGGATGCCCAGTGGGTTCCCTGTAAATCCCCAGTGGATCCCGAGTGAATTCCCAGGGGATTCCCAATGGACTCCCAAGATTCCTGGGAGATCCCCAGTGGATCCCAAATGGATCCCCCAGTGACATCCCAGTGGATCTCCAACAGATTCCCAATTGATTCCCAGTGGATCCCCAGTGTGTCCCAAATGGATCCCACAGCAGATTCCCAATGGACTCCCAACGAATTCCCAGCGGATCTCAAAAAGATCGCCAGTGGATCCCAAAGTAGATTCCAAATTGATTGACATGGGTTCAACAGTGCATTCCCAATGGATCCCTGGCGGATCCCCAATTGCTTCCCACTTGATTCCCGAGTGGATCTCCAATTGATTCCCACTGGGTTTCCAAATTCCCAATGGATCCCCAATTGATTTCCAACGGATCCCTGGCAGATCCCCAACTGATTCCCAGTGGATCCTTAGCAGATCCCCATCAGACCCCCAGTGGATCCCTTACTGTTGGCGCAGCCTGCGGCAGCTCTCGAGGTGGTCGGGGTTGTTCTGGTGCAGGATCCAATCCTGGGGAAAAGAGAACATTGGGAAAAGTGGGATCAGGGTGTGGAAAGCCCGGGATCACCCCAATCCCTCGGGGCTGGGTTTGCACTCTCCAGCCCATCTTTACCTCGGAAAAGTCAAATTCCCATGGAATTCAGGCAGAGGGTTAAAAGCTGATTATCACTGCTCCAGCACAAGAGCCTCAATTAAATTGATTAATTCAATCAATTAATTAAACGAAACTATTACATTAATTAATTAAATCAGTTCATTAAATCAATTAATTCATCAATTAATGAGCGGGATGGCAGCAGCACATGGATCACCAGAGGCTGCTCCAAAATAAATCAGAATTAAAGGGAATGAATCCATGATTTGCTGTCACATCCATGAGCAATTCCAGCTCCCTCCAAACGTGGCATCTCCATATCCAACCTCATTCCCAGCCTGGAATTTCTGCGCCTGGAGCTCTGGAAATGTTCAGTTCCCATCATGTCACAGCTCAAAGGTCACTGCAGAGCCTCAGGATGTTTTCAACGCTCGTTTATCATTAAAATATCAGATAAAAATAGGATTTAATTCCATATAAAAAAAGTCTGGTTTAAATGGGAAAATTGACAGGGAGCTGGGAAAAAAAAAGGAGGCAGTTTTCTATGGAGAAAGGAATATTCCTTGGAAAACTCTGGGATTCTTCAAGGTGGAACATCACCAATGATAATTATTAAATATTCTTGGGAAAAAAAAATCAACTTCCAGTGGCTCTTACAGTGTAAATTCAAATCAAATATGGAATAATTAATATAAAATAATGGATCTGAAGAGTCGGGATGATGGAATAATTCCTACGAGGATAAAGCAGCATTTTCAGCATTCCAAGCTGGTTTTCCCTAATTCCAGACCATCCCTAAGCAATCCCATTCCCAAGGATCCGGATTTTTCCAGGATTGAATTTAACCAGGATAAAAAAAAAAATGCTGCTCCTCAAGGAAAACTTCGCAGGAATGAGAAGGGAATTTGACTCCCAGGATTCCAATTCCATGGTTCCAAGGAGGAGTTTTGGCTCCCAAATCCCTCCAGCTGCTGATCCAAGACTTTTGGGAATCTTCTTCTCCTTGCCAGGTCCTCACCAGCCAAAGCCCTCTGGATTTATGGATTTTCCTCCTTTCTGCCTCATTCCTAACTCTTCCCATTCTTTGGGAATATTCTAGTGTCCACAGAACCCAAAACCTGGATTTATGGATTTTCCTCCTTTTTGCCTCATTCCTAACTCTTCCCACTCTTTGGGAATATTCCACTGTTCATAGAATTCAAAACCCTCTGATTTATGGATTTTCCTCCTTTTTGCCTCATTCCTAACTCTTCCCACTCTTTGTGAATATTCCACTGTCCACAGAATCCAAAACCATCTGGATTTATGGATTTTGCTCCTTTTTGCCTCATTCCTGGCCCTTCCCACTCTTCAGGAATATTCCACTGCCCATGGAACCATCATGGAATGGTTGGGTTGGAAGGGAACCCAAAGATGATCCCAGGTTGCTCCAAGCCCCATCCAACCTGGATTGGGACATTCCGGGGATGGAGCAGCCACGATTTTTCCTGGGATCCAAAGAAATCCTTCCCCTGAAATTACAGGATCCCTTCCCATAAATCCTGGTGAGAAGAAAAATTCCATCTGAACTCCTCCATTCCCACCTTCCCTAATTCCATCCCAACCTCCTCTCGCTCAGGTATCACCACCAAGAAGTCCTGGAAGCAGAAGGAGGTGGAACAAAGTGTCCAAGAAAGGAATTCCAAGTGCAAATCTTCATGGAAAACAGAAAATCCCAAGGATTTCACAAATTCCAGGTCCAAGGAGGCATCAGCCCCAACTTTGAGTGGATTTGGGAAACAAAAGTGGATAAAAATAAGGATAAATCCCATCCCTCGTGCTGGGAATGTTTCAAATCCACTTCATTCCAGATGTGAAGGGACTGAGGATGAAGGAACTGTTATTCCAAGAAATCTGCTCCATCCAAGACGTGAAGTGTTTGGAGAAGGAGGAATCCCACAAATCTCACTTTGTTATTCCTGCAGGACGCAATTCTGAGCTGAAAAGGAAGCTGTTCCATGGAATATCCATAAAATCCTTCAAGATTTTGAGGATTTGGGAAATTAGAATTGAAAGGGAACAGCAGAGGGTCAGACTCCGCCTATCCCAGAGCAGAATTGGGAATTTTGCCCTAAAAACCATCCAGGACACAAAGATTTTTGGGAATACCTGGCCCAAGCATCGATTTTGGTCTCAAATTCTGATTTTAATGCCCCAAAATCCACCTTGGTGTGGCTGCTCCTCACAGCCAGCCCTGAGGATCCCACAGAAATGTTCCTCAGGATCAGAACCCAACCTCTCACCCCGGCCCTTCCTCCCTGAGACCAAAATGAGGCCAAATCTGTCAAATTCTGGTGCTGCCCCAACCCCACCTTCCATGGGCACCTCCACAAATTCCACCATTTTTTCCACAAATTCCCAATATTTTTTGGACCTGCCTGCTTCAAATGATCCATTTTCCATAAAAACCTCTGGATGCAGGTGGGAAACACCAAAACGTGTGGCTTCTAAACCACAAACAAACAAAACCCCCTTGAAATGTATCAGAAATCTGTAAAAATGACATCCAGGGAGATTTTTTTTTCAGGGAAAATTCAGCTCCCAGAGTTTTGGCACAGCCAAGTTGGAGGGATGATGTTGGGATGAATATCCCACATCCAGGTGGGAACTTCTGGGTTTCATATTCCAGTGGTTGGAATTCTCTTCCCATGGGCAACACAGCATGATCAGATCCAAAATGAGTCAATTCAAGAGTAGATTTTAAAAATCCATGGAAAAAGCATGAAAAATCCACAAAGAAAACATAGGGAAAAGGGAGCTCAGGACCAACAGCCTGAACTCAGAATCCATCACTGGAATTTTGGTTTTAGGGTCTTCAAATGTGGGATAGAGAAGGTTTTCCTCATTGGGCACCTTCATCTTCATCCAATGTCAGTTCTGTTATCCCAGAATCCTGGAATGGTTTGGGTTGGAAGGGACCTTAAATCCCTATCCCATTCCTGCTCCTGCCATGGGCAGGGACACCTTCCCCAATCCCAGGTGGATCCAAATCCATCCAGCCTGGCCTTGGGCACTGCCAGGGATCCAGGGGCAGCCACAGCAAATCTGGCAGTTCCAGCCCAGCCCCTGCCCACCCTCCCAGCCAGCAATTCCTTGCCAAGATCCCAGCCCAATCTCCCCTTTCCCAGTGGGAGCCATTCCCTGGCTCCTGTCCCTGCAGGCCTTGTCCTCAGTCCCTCTGCAGCTCTCCTGGAGCCCCTGCAGGGACTCTGAGCATTCCCTGGATTTTTCCCTTCTCCAGGGGAACATTCCCAGCTCTCCCAGCCTGGCTCCAGAGCATCTCCATGGCCTCCTCTGGATTTGCTCCAGCAGCTCCAGGTCCTCCTGGCATTGCTCCAAAGCTGGAGGCAGCTCTGCAGGTGGGGTCTCACCTGGGCAGAATTCCCACCTTTCCTGCTGCCCACGCTGTGGGATCAGCCCAGGACATTTGGAGCTTCCCATCCAGGACACCCCAAGTCCTTCTCCCAGAGCTGCTCCAATCGTTCTCTTCCTATCTTGGATCTGTGCTGGGATTGTCCTGCTCCAGGAGCTCCTGCCCTTGCTGGGCCTCACGAGGTTGGGATGGTCCCACCTCTCCAGGCTGTCCAGGAAAATCCCTCCAGATGTGATCCCAGGGCAGTTCTTGGTGTCACCTTCACTGTGCCAAGGGTGACTGATCCCGGTGTCCTTGTCACCGATGGAGACGTTGAATGGTGCTGACCCCAATCTCAGGGTGGCTGGTCCTACCTGGGTATGGAGCTGGTGACAACTCCAAGCGCCACCATCCATGAAATCCATTTCTCCAGGCCAAGGGCAGCCATGCCACCTGGGACAGCATCAAATGTCTCAAGTCCTTGGGAATCACTGGATCTGGTGGCTCCTCCAACCTGAGGTCCCATCCAGCTCTCACAGGACAGGGAATGGTTGGGAAGATAAATCTTGAATGTCCAGGTCATCTCCAACCACCCAAAACCAACCAGATCTGCTGAACTGCACAGCTGGAATTGAGAGGAATTCTTCAATCTCTGCAATTCAAGATACACCAGTTGCACATTTCCTCATCAAAATTTTATTTTTGGGATTAAACTCCCAAACTCTCATGGTTCTTCTGCACCAGAGCTGGTCCTAGGAGGTCTCCTGTGTCCCTGGGAGACAAAACACCAAACACTTCCCAAAGGAAGGGAATCCAGGCCAGAGCTGAAGGACAGGGAGCAGGTTTGGGGGGCTGCAGTAGGATCAGGATTCCTGGGAACACATCCCAGCCCAGTGCCACCAGGACAAGATCTCACAACCTTTAATCCACCCCAAAACCCTCAGCCAGAGCTGATTTGCCAACAGATTTTTAGTGACAACATTTCCCTGCTTAAACGAGCTAAGAATTCCCATCTCAGTTAATTCCCTTTTCCAAAATTGTTTTTCCCTTTGTTAACACTCCCCACCTTCGTCTTCCTGTTCAATTTTACCCATTTTTATTTAAATTCATCCTTCCCGTCCCACTTCCAGCTGCCCATCTCCCTGGCCCTCAGCACTTCCTGGGGAAAAGGATTTGGGAATCTCTGGGTTTTTCCCTAACAAAGCCGTCCCCATTTTCAGCCAGATTTTTAACTCACAGCAAACAGAGCCTAAAATCTCCAGGATTTTGCCAAATTACAAAAATCCCTCCCCCGCAGCCTCTCCACACTTTGCAATTCAAACACATTAAATAATTATTAATTAATTACTCTGGGTTTTTATATCACGTTCTCCAATATTTTTGATGGATCAAACCTTGGGCTTTTCCAGGAAAACCCACAGCTTCCAAAACATTTTTCATCTCCAAATATCCACCATTTTCTCCCTTTATTTTTTCCTTCAAAGCTCAAACTGTGATTTCCTTCAAGGCTGAGAGCCCGGCGGGATGAATGGACGCATTTTCCGTGTCGCCCCGAGCCAGCCTCTGGGATATTCAGCGTTGTCACACAGAGCAGATTTGGAAGATGAAATTTCAGGTTCTAAATGGGCTCTTTTGTTTTCAGGCAGAGTTTGGAGGAGGAGGAGGGGGGAATGAATACACAGACATCTCACCCACCCCCAGACATGATTTGAGTCCCCCACACACGACATTAAAATTTCACTCCGCTGCTCAAGGTTTGTTTTGTTGTTTGAAACCCGCTGCAAAGTCAAAAAAACATTTCAATACTAAAATAAAAATTAAAATCAACACGTAAAGCAACTCTGAAATGCAACTGGGAGCAGAACACGCCGTTACAATAATTTCTAGCATCATTCCCAACACTCAACCTTGGCGACCAGCATCCCAATCCACAGAATTCCCAGGGCAAACAACCAGCGGCAGGAAAAGGTGCCGAGTACACACGCTTAGGGAATAATCTGGGAAAGCCACTCACCTTCATATGAGTGCATTCAAGGTTACACAGAGAACACAAATGTGGGAATATTCGTGGCGACGTGGCATAGTAGTCATTCATCATGGACGGGGTGGGCAGGCGTTTGCTCTTCTCGGGGAACACGGGCAGCCAGGACGCCTTCACCACCCCGAACGGGGATTTGATGGGCTCCTGTGCTGGAGAGTGGTAGGGTTTGTGGTAGGGTTTGTGTCCCGCCGAGGCCCCGCCGGCGGCGCTGGGCCCAGGATGGGTGCTGGGCCTGGGATGGGTGCTGGGGCCGGGATGGGCGCTGG
Source organism: Ammospiza nelsoni (assembly GCF_027579445.1). NCBI lineage: Eukaryota > Metazoa > Chordata > Aves > Passeriformes > Passerellidae > Ammospiza > Ammospiza nelsoni. The sequence continues at coordinate 6,191,423 of NC_080636.1, forward strand.
GCCCGGGATGGGCGCTGGGGCCGGGATGGGCGCTGGGGCCGGGATGGGCGCTGCCGGCGTCGCGCTGCTTCTGCTCGTGCTGGCTGATGGCGGCCAGGAGCCCGGCCGAGAAGGGCGGCGGCGTCAAGGGCGGCAACACGTGCTGGGTCACGGGCGGCTGGACCAGCGGCGGCATCACCGGGGGCAGCATGGGCTGCGGCAGCGGCGTGGGCAGCAGCGCCGGCAGGATGGGTGGCAGCACCGGCGGCATGGGCGGCTGGGACACCGGCTTCACCACCGGCAGTACAGTGGGCGCGGCGCTGCACAGCACCGGCACCTTGGCCGGCGGCTCGGCCGGGAAAAACGACGGAGCGGGCGAGGAGTCGGCGGGAAAGGCCGGCAGCTTGATGAGGTCTTCGGCCGGGAACACGGGGTTGCACGGCACGTTGGGCACATTGGGCGGTGGGACGGCCACCGGCACGCTCTGCTCCCGCTGGAATTCTTCTCTGCTCTCCGCGCTCGAGCTTTCGGGATTGAAGACGCGCGCTTCCAGCGGTTCCTCGGGCAGCGCCTCGGGGTTGTAGGTGCGGATCTCCAACGGGTCCTCGGTGTAGCCGTACTTGCTGGCGTGGCCGTAGTCGATCACTTTGCTCTTGACGGCGGTGCCGCTGCTCTCGCCCACCGGCTCCTCCCCCCGGCTCGGAGCGTGCAGGCCGGGCACGGCGTGGCCCATCTTGCGGATGCGGATCTCCCGCAGGATCCGCGGCATGTTCTCGGGCGTCAGCTGGTCGTCGGGGTAGCGGCTCAGCTCCTCCAGGTCCTCGTTGGACAGCCCAAAGCTCGCTAAAATGCTGGAGGCGCTTTCGGGCGTGTAGCGGTTCTGGGGGTTGGAGTTCTGCTCCAAGACCGGCGCCGGGCCGGGCGGCTTCGGCCCGGCGGTGCCGGTGGGGCAGGGGCCGCCATCCCAGCGAGTGGCACGGGGATCTCCCTTCTGCTCCTGGTGCAGGCCGGTCTTCTCCTTGACTTTCCTGGGATCGGCCCTGTGCAGCGTGACGCGGACGTTGATCCTCTGCGAACCCGTCCACTCCTGCCCCGAGAATCTCTGGGGCGCTCCTTGGGGCGTCGCGGGCGTGGCTTTCCTGGGAGGCCCCGCCGCGCCTCCGGCCCCGAACGCTGCCGGGGGTTTGGTGCCCGCCGGGTTGGGTCCTCTGGGCCTCGGGGGCAAGGTTCCTCTGGGGCTAAACATTGCGTCTTTCAGCAATGCCTGGCGGACGCCAGCGTGGGGAGGCGCCCGCCCGCCGCTGGCAGCCAAGTGCTGGAGAGCCAAGTGGGTCTTAATTTGGGCAAGCTGAAAAGGAGGAGGGCCCAACACAAGGGGGCTGGCAAGGCCAAGGTTCAGGGAATTCACAAGTGGTGCGAAACTTTCCAAGATCAACACAAAGCTGCAAGTTAAAAGACAAGGATTAGATGGGTCATCTTTGGCATCTGCTCACAGCGGCTTCTAGGACGGGGAGAAAAGCAACCCGAGGCACGGAAGCGGGATTTGCACCACAGTTTAAGGCACTCAAAAGTCACAAAAATATAATTTTCTTTCACTGTTTAAAATTTTAAATATAGAGAACAGGTGATTAATCAATTAAACAGCTGATTAACAAGCTTAACCCAACAAATTGGATCTCACAGGGAACACAACCGGTGGTGACACTTGCAACAGCATCGCTTAAAACCTGGCATTTCACTTCTTTGTGACAACAGAATTTGGGTTGAATTACAATTAATAATTTTAGGAGCAGTAAGGCAAAGCGTGAAACCCCCCTGTCGGGAGGGTGACGAGGGATGAGCTGGAAGTGGAACCACTGAGGTGGAGAACTCCAACCAGTTCCAGCTGGGTGGAGCTGAGCCGAGGCCGGAGCGGTTTCCAGGAGGACACTCCCATGAGCGCTCTCATGGGCGAAGAGCAAACCCTGCAAGAATTCACAGGGTGGGACGAGGCTGCAATTCTGTGCGTAGAAAATATCCAATCTCTCCAAGAGCTTAAATAGAAAGGGTTTGAAACAGAGAGAAGTAAAACCGTACAGGAACAACAACAAAAAAATCTCCACACAAAAAGCACCGTGATCAATGGAAGTGGGGCTTGGTTTGGGTGAAATCACTGAGAATTTGGTGCTGCGGGGTGGTAAAAGAAGGTACAAATACAGGGAGAGGAAAATGAAACACCACAGAGCTCTGGAGAGAGAATCACACAAGGCTTTGGGCTGGAAGGGACCTTAAAGCCCATCCCATTCCACCTCCTGCCATTCCCATTCCCACACCTCCCGTTATCCCAGAGTGCCCCAAGCCCTGTCCAAGCAGGTCAGGGATGGAGACTGAGATCAGTGAAACATCAAAGAGCAGCAAAGTCCCTGTGCAGCTCCTCGGGGACCGAGCGAGGACAGCAGGAATTCTGGATTTAGGGCGAAGACAAAGCAGCAGCCACAACATCAGCACGTCCCCAGCTCCATCCCCGTTCCCAACCCCGAACACGGCACTGCCGGAGCAACGCTGCAAAAACTCCCAACCCTGGCCCAGCCCAAACCAGGAAAACTCCAAACCCGGGAATTCCTCATTTCCCCCTTGTCCATCTCTTGTCTCCTGGAAACGAACTCTTCTTGCAGCTTTTCCAGGAGTTTTCCCGGCCGTTCCCGGAGCTCTGCGCTGAGTTCCTGCAGCACCAAGGTTCTCGTCTCTCCGATGCCGTCACGGGGTTTTGTTTTCCAAGCTCGTGGAAGTCGACTCCAGCTGGAAGTTTTTCCACGAGCAGAGGTTCACACTGAGATCACAGCTCAAGGAACAAACCTTACAGGGAATGACCAAACAGAGGTGCAGGACAGCAGGATTTTCCAGCACAATTCCCGGAGTTTGTTCCCATCTGGGTGTGAGGTTTTTTGAGGAATTATTTAATTTGAACCAAGTACAAACTGTTCAGGCTCAGGAGAAATGTGAATCCTATTAATCCTCGCCAAGCAAACAATAACCAGATTCCCACCAGACAGCATTCCCAAAATTCTGGCCTCTCACCCAATATTCCTCCTCCCTCCATAAATTAAATTGGATTTCAACAGGAGCTGCATGTGAAGCCAAGTTTGTTCCAGAGGGCTTCCAAACAAATGTGAACCAACATTCCCCGAGCCACCTCCTGCCTTTCTGATTGTGTTTTCTCCAGAATTCCCAGCACTGGAGGACAAAAATTCCCTCTGAGCCCATCCCTGTGGGAAGCACTTGGAGAAGGAATGCTGTCAAAGCCACCCACCACCAGGACAACCACGAATGGGTCAGCAGAGCAAATCTGAAACACCACCAACCTTAATTCCATGGATCAGGAATCTCCCAAAGGAGGAAAAAACACAGAATTCCCACAGGATGGGTTTTTACCTCTCCAGGTATTTCCAGGTGCTGCATCTCACACGGACAGCTGGGAGCAGGGAAGCTCCCACAGCAGGATCAGGGATAACAACTCACCTCTGACACCTCAGGGATAGAATCCAGGTTGGGAAAGACTTGGAGCAACCTGGTTTATGGAAAATACCCCCATCCATGGCAGGGGGTGGCATTGGATGGGGTTTGAGGTCCCTTCCCACCCAAACTAGTCCGGGATTCTAGGAAGGGCTGCGGACAAGGAGCTCCTGAGCGACCTTTCCAAAGGAAATGCTGGAAATGCTCCTAAGGAAATGCCAAGATGGAGGAAACAATGGTCTGGAGATATCAGGGAGAGCCTCACCTTCCTCCTCCAGGCAGCTTTGTTTGGGAAGTGTCGGAGCCTCGGAGTCGCCGCTGCTGGGACAGGGACACCACAGCAGGGACCGAGCTCTGAGCTGGGGCTGTGGCGACACTGAGTGGAAATCATGGAATGGTTTGGGTGGGAAAAGAGCTTAAATCCCATCCAATCCCATCCCCAGAGCAGGGACACTTCCACTATCCCAGGCTGCTCCAAGCCCCAATGGCCAACCTGGCCTTGGACACTGCCAGGGATCCAGGGACAGCCACAGCAAATCTGGCAATTCCAGCCCAGCCCCTGCCCACCCTCCCAGCCAGCAATTCCTTGCCAAGATCCCAGCCCAATCTCCCCTTTCCCAGTGGGAGCCATTCCCTGGCTCCTGTCCCTGCAGGCCTTGTCCCCAGTCCCTCTGCAGCTCTCCTGGAGCCCCTGCAGGGACTCTGAGCATTCCCTGGATTTTTCCCTTCTCCAGGTGAACATTCCCAGCTCTCCCAGCCTGGCTCCATCTCCGTGGCCTCCTCTGGACTCCCATCCTTGTCTCTGTGTCCTGTCTCTCCGCCTCTCATGTCCCAAGTCCCTCTCCAGCTCCCCTTTAGGCTCTGAGCTCTCCCTGGAGCTTTCCCTTCCCCAGGAGAACATTCCCAGCTGATCCCTGGGAAGGGCAATCTCAGAACTTCAGAGCACAACACAAAAGCTGAACGACACCTTCCTTGCTTTCCCCTCAACTTCCCGCCTCCATTTTTCCAGGCTTCCCAATGCAGATGGAGAAACAGAAAGTTCTGGATTTTAAACTCTCCCTGGTGTTTGCAGAGCCTGGATTAGAGCACAGAGCAAAAATTCCTGCATGGAGGAAAAGGACAAGGAACCTGCACCAGCACAGAATCCTGGGATTATCCCGGCTGGAAAACACCTCTGGGATCAGCCGGTCCAAGCTGTGCCCACTGCCCACCATGGCACTGAGTGCCACAACCAGGACCACCAGGGATGGGCACTCCAAAGCTCCCTGGGCACCTCCAAGGCCTGAGCACCCTTTCCATGAGGAAATTCCACCCTGAGCCTCCCCTGACACAGCCTGAGGCCGTTCCCTTTTATCCCATTATTCCCTGGGATCAGATCCCAACTCCTCCTCCCTGTCAGGGATTTGTGGAGAGCCACAAGGTCCCTCTGGAGCCTCCTTTTCTCCAGGAGCCCCAGGAGAAGGCAGAAGAGGATTTCTCCTGTTACACAGAAGGTTCATCCAAAAGGAAATTCCAAAAGGAGAATTTCCTGATTTGTCCCTATAAATAGCATGGAATTTTCTGGCTCTGTGCTAACTCCAGAGCACAAAAACAAAGCTGGAACCAAAGCCATGCCTGGGAAGCTGCTGTGCCCTTCCAAGAGCTTTTCCAGAACTGACCCCACAGATCTCACCAAGTCCACTCCCAAGACCTGGATCTCCTTTGCAAATCCCCTGCTCTTCCTTTGTTTGATGGCAAAATCTTGGAATGTTCTGGAAGAACCTGGATTTTCCTCTTCTTTCCTGTGCTGCCCATCCAGAGGGTGCCGTGGTCCTTCCCTCTGGAGAATTCCTCACCCACAGCAGCCCAGATGTTCTCTCATCAAGGTCAGGACTTGGGCAAGGCATTCCCAGCCCTTTTCCTGCAGCTGGGAATTCCTTCTCGAGATTCTGGATGGCTCTGGATATTTCACAACCCTCTGGATCTCTGGGATTGTCATCTCCAGACCTCCCCTTGCCAGCACAACCCCACCTCGAGGGGACATCCCAGTTCCAGCAGGAGCTCCTGGAGTTTCTGGGTTATCCATGGTGTCCATCCTTATTATCCCTCTATCCTGGGATCTTCCAGCTCCTCCCAAATCCAGCAGAGCACGACAGATCCAGGAGGGCTGGCATTCCAGGTTCTGCCATTCATGGTGGGCTGGCATTCCAGGTGAGTTGGCATTCCAGGTTGTGCCACTCCAGGTGGGCTGGCATTGCAGGTTGTCCCATTCCAGGTTCTGCCATTCGTGGTGGGCTGGCATTCCAAGTTCTCCCATCCATGGTGGGCTCGCATTCCAGGTTCTCCCATCCATGGTGGGCTCCCATTCCAGGTTCTCCCATCCATGGTGGGCTCCCATTCCAGGTTCTCCCATCCATGGTGGGCTCCCATTCCAGGTTCTCCCATCCATGGTGGGCTGGCATTCCAGGTTCTCCCATTCATGGTGGGCTGGCATTCCAGGTGGGTTGGCATTCCAGGTTCTCCCATTCATGGTGGTCTCCCATTCATGGTGGGCTGGTACTCCAGGTTCTCCCATTCCAGCAGGACCACCTGCCTGCTCAAGCAAGAATTCCCAGGATTTTCGAGGTGAAAGCAGCTCCAGGCAAAATCCTCCCTGAGGACATTCTGGTTACCAGCTCCAGATCCAGCAGGATCTCAGCTGGGATCAGTGGATTTGGAATTCCAAGAGCCAGGATCACTGGGAATGTTCCAGCCACACCAGGACACACAAGGGGTTGGGATGTGTCGTGGAGGATGAGGAAGAAGAGGAAGGCAGAATGGGAATGGTCCCGGAGCACCTGGATAATGGGAAGAGGACAAATCCCAGCCTGGAAATTTGGATTTGCCAGGAAAAAGGGAACAGCAAAGGCTGAGCTGGAATTGTAAAGCCTGAAGGAAGCAGATCCTTAAAAAGGACCAGGATGGGAAAGGAAGCATTGAATAAAAAAATTCCTGGGATGAGATAAAACCATGGGGGAAAAGGGACCCATACCCCAAGCAAAGTTATTCCTCCCACTCTGTGCCATCCTGGAAGCCAAAATCCCATCTCCCCACTCCCCTATCCCAGTTTTCCTATGGAAAAGGACATTTTGCAGGTATGGAATATCCCTTCTGCCACTCCAGGCTCATTCCCAGCTCAGAGAAAGCCAAACTCAGCTCCCAAATCCCAAACAAAACTCCGAGCAAAAGTCAATCCCATCCCAAGCAGAACATCAACACCAGCCCTGAAATCCACTGGAATATTCCCAAAATTCTGCCCCATCCCAGCCTTTGGGGCAGGTTTCTATCCAAGAAAATAAAAATCAGGACAAGCCTTTCAACCAAGAATTCCTGAAACAGGACCAAAATCAGGCATTTTCACACCAGGAATTTTCCTCAAGTTCCACTTTCAGAGCAGCACAAAGTTTGATAAATCAATTTAAACACCAGCAACAGGTCCCCGACTCCATCACTCCCATTCCTGCCTAAAATTCCTCCAAAAAAAGGCCAAATTCCACACAGAATATTTAACTGATGGCAAGGAAGTAGGAAAATAGGTTTTATTTACCTTCAAGAGTGAAAGATAAAAGGGAAATACCCAGATGAGGTCCTTGTGCGGCAGCAAAATCAACTCAAATCCCAAATTAGGGAAAGAAAAGAGGGAAGAGAAGGAATCCAGGTTTTGGAAGCCTTTGGAAAATCTCACCCTTGGATAAATATCCTCAATTTCAGCAGAAATTGGGGAAGAAGAGGGTGGGCTGGTCCCTTCCATCCCCACAGCCCAGGGCAGATTTAAATGGGGAAAAAGAAATTAAAAATTAAATTCAGGATACTCATTTTCCTTGGGGAATGTCTTATCCCAAAAAAAATCATGAGCTCATGTCAGATCCACCCTCTCTGATGCTCCCAGGAGCTGACTGAAAGTTTTGGATGTCCAGGGAAGGATTCCACGTCAGAGAAAGGAGCAAAAAACCCCCAAATAAACAATATTTAAACATCAATTCTGGGTTGGAATGAGATTTTTTGGGGCTTGGTTTGGGTTCTGAGTCAAAAAAAACTATTAAGTTTTATGTAAATACTCTTCAAAAATTACCCTATAAAAAGAGATTAAAAAAAAAAAAAATTAAGTAACAACCCACATTACATTTTTGGTTTAAAATAACAGTAAAAACATCCAAGGAGCCTGCACTAAAATCACATTTTAAAAAAGGTTAAATCCCCCAAAAGAGGAAGTTCCTGCAAACCACGTGATGCTACTGAGCTACAGCATTTGGCCTTCCGTAAAAATCATTTTTCTTTGGGTATTTTACCCAATTCTGCTCAATTATTCCTGTTTTAAAGCAGAAAAAAGGGAAAATCCGCGTTTTTAACTCGAACCACGTGGAGGTGCCTGAGGTCACGTCCAGATCCTGAGGTGCAAACCCAACCTAAGGCTGGTGTTGCTCTTTTTAGGGTCAATTTTAACCCAAAACCACAACTCCCAGCATCCATATCCCATTGTTTTAACGTAAACATGCTGAATTTATGGATTTATAATCCTGTGTAAGGATAAAATCAAGGCTTTGAGTGTTGTTTGACGTGTAGGGGAATGGAAGGAGGACCAGGGCAGTTTGACCTCACTTCAAACCGCGTAAACCCGAGACTGAAATGTCTAAAAAACCAAATTTAAATCCGTGCCGGGTACAAAATGTGGCGAATCCCTTGCGGGGTTGCGGCTGCAGTGCAGGTCGGTGGCTACAGGGCGGCTTTATCCGCGTGCCGGAAGAAAAAGGATAAAAGATTAACGACAAAGTGACTACAAATAAAGGAATAAAGGAGAAGAGATAAAAAAAAAAACAATAAACACCCACAGCCCGAAGCTCCTCATGAGGACCCCTCAGCCGCCCCCCCCCCCAGCCGCCATTACGCGCGTCCCCCTCAGCCCTCACCGCTGAGGGGGGGGGGGCGGCCGCCGCTCGCCTCCTACCTCCGCCGGCGCGCAGCCGCCGCTCTCCCCGCGTCCCCCGCCGCCGGGACGAGCCGGGAAGAAGCCCCTAAAAGCGGGGAGAAGTCCCTAAAAGCGGGAGGAAGCCCCGAAAAGCGGCGGGGAGAGCCCCGGGAGCGGCGGGCGGAGAGACATGGCGCGCCGGGCGCTCTGCGCGTGCGCGGAGGCAGCGCGGGATTCGCTGGGGGGAGGTGGCGGAGAAGGGGGGGCCGCGCATGCGCGCCGTGTGCAAAAGGGCAGCCGGCCCCTGCCGCGGGGCATGCTGGGAGCTGCCCTCATATAAAGGGACGGCCGCGGCGCGCGCCGCCTCAGAGTGGCGCTGGCGTCCGAAGTGTTCGGTTGCCGGCTTTTGTTGTATTATTGCTACTTTTGGCACTTCGGCGGCTGTTTTTGTAATTCCCGCAGCGTATTCTGCCCTCCTTGTGGTCCCCTCGTTGTTTTGCTGTGTGTAGCACAGCCCTTCCCGCCCTACTGCCGAGCCCCGCCAGTCTGTGAGGGACCGGGAGCTGTATTGTTCCTCTGCTCGTCAATTAACACTTAGAGCCTTAATTTCATCCTTACTCTGACATTTAAATCCATAAATTCAGCATTTTTACCTTAAAAGGGCGGATCTGGCTGTTGGGAATTGTTGGTTAGGGTAAAAATTTGCCTTAAATACAGAAATACCGGCCTCAGGTTGGGTTTGCACCTCATCCTCCCTCAGCAGCAGCTTCAGGAATGCTCCTCCAGCCACGTGGGTTTATTCCAAATTTTTCTTCTGGGCTCTTTGGAGAAACAATTTCCCCAGTAATTCCAGGGAAAACCATGAGACATTTGACATCCATGAGGGTTTTTGGGATGAATTATCCATCCTTGGAATGACCAAGGTCGGGTTGGGAAGGAATTGGAGCAGCTTGGGATAGTGGGAGGTGTCCCTACACATGGATGGGGTGGAATTTTTGGGATTTAAGGTCCTTTCCCACCGTAAATCAGCGGGATTTCCTTTGGAGCAGCAGCAGAAATCCCTGGAATTTCCAATGGGTTCAGGTCCCTTGGGACACAGTGAGTCACTGTCCCCAAATCCAGGTTCATGTCCCACAAAAACACCTCAGAACCCACAAAAAACCCTTAAAAGCTGCCATTATTCCCTTAAAATTCCCCAAATCCCAAAGCAGGGGTGGCACCAGCCCTGCCCCATCCCACCCCGCATTTCCAGGGAATTCTGAGGGGATTTTGGGGCTGCTGGAAGCCTGGCAGACACCTCCAGCTGAATTTGGGGTTCCCACAGCTAAAATTACTCCTTGGGGCTGAATTTCCCCCCAAAAAATAAAAGAAGAATCCCTAAATTCCTACATGAAATTCCCAGCTGAATTCCATGAAATTTGCCAATTCCAGCCTGAGGATCCTTCCTGATGAAAAGAATTGGGAGGGAAAATCCGTGGTGAACCCAAAACAGCTTTTGGGGTGAGCCCCAAAATCAGGGGATTTGGTCATTTTAAATTAAATAAATTAAGGAAATTAAGGAATTTAAATTAAAGAATTGAAGGAATGATGAAAAATATTGAAATTAAAGGATGAGCACAAGGCATTCTGCTCTTTTAGGGGTTTTGAGAAATCCCAAATCGCTTTTACTCGTCCTGGGGGTCAAAATAAATCCCAAAAAAATCAAAATCTGGAAATGTGAGGAAATCCCAAAATTGATGAGCCCTAAATCCTCCATCCCACAAAGATTTGGGGGCTGAGGAGCAAAATTTTGGGATTCAGCCAGAAATGAGGAGATTTGGGGGATTTGGAGCAGCAGGAAAAGCTGAGGGAGCTGGGGCAGGACAAAAAGGGGATTTGTGGGGTGGGAATTGGGATTTGGGGACAGGGACTGCAGGGACATTGGGAATTCTCCTGGAAAAGCTTTTCCAGCCCTGGGATTTTGGGAATTCTCCTCCTGGAAAAGCTTTTCCAGCTTAAAGGAGGATGGGCACAAGGGATTCTGCTCTTTTAGGGGTTTTGAGAAATCCCAAATTGCTTTTACTCATTAAATAAATACCAAAAATCAAAATCTGGAAATGCGAGGAAATCCCAAAATTGATGAGCCCTAAATCCTCCATCCCACAAAGATTTGGGGGCTGAGGAGCAAAATTTTGGGATTCAGCCAGAAATGAGGGGATTTGGGGGATTTGGAGCAGCAGGAAAAGCTGAGGGAGCTGGGGCAGGACAAAAAGGGGATTTGTGGGGTGGGAATTGGGATTTGGGGACAGGAATTGGGATCTGGGGACAGGAACTGGGATTTGGGGACAGGAATTGGGATCTGGGGACAGGAATTGGGATTTGGGGACAGGAATTGGGATTTGGGGACAGGAACTGGGATTTGGGGACAGGAATTGGGATCTGGGGACAGGAATTGGGATTTGGGGACAGGAATTGGGATCTGGGGACAGGAACTGGGATTTGGAGACAGGAATTGGGATCTGGGGACAGGAATTGGGATCTGGGGACAGGGGGAATTCTCCTCCTGGCAGAGCTTTCCCAGCCCTGCCGCAGCTGCCGGCGCCAGTCCCCGTCCCTGGGGGTGCTGGTGGCACTTGGGGACATGTGGTGGCCTCGGGGTAATGGTGGCGCTGGAGGCTGGGGGCGGCTGCTGGCCCCAATTAACTCATTAAGTCATTAACTCATTAAGTCATTAACTCATTAAGCCATTAGCTCGTCAGGTGGCTCCGGGGGTCGCGGAGCTCTCAGCGCTGTCCCCAAGGGGTGACAGCAGATGGGGCCACCAGCCCCGGGGGGACCGCGCTGAGCGACAGCGGCGCCGGGGCGGGGACAGGACAGGGACACAGGGGACACAGGGGACACAGGGGACAGCCAGCTCGGGTAAATGATGGGGACAGCACAGGGACAGCCAGCCCTGTGTCACTGTTGGGGACAGGGGACAGGACAGGGGACAGCCAGCCCCGAGTCTATGTTGGGGACAGGACAGGGACAGCCAGCCCCGTGTCACTGTTTGGTGACAGCCAGCCTTGTGTCACTGCTGGGGACAGGACAGGGGACAGCCAGCCCCGTGTCGCTGTTGGTGACAGCCAGCCTTGTGTCACTGCTGGGGACAGGACAGGGGACAGCCAGCCCCGTGTCACTGTTTGGGGACAGGAACAGCCAGCCCCGTGTCGCTGTTGGTGACAGCCAGCCCTGTGTCACTGTTGGGGACAGGACAGGGGACAGCCAGCCCCGCGTCGCTGTTGGTGACAGCCAGCCCCAGCCGCTGTGTGACATTGCTGTCATCGCCGGCCGCGTGCCCGTGTGGTGACATTCCCGTCCCCACTCGGTGGCCCTCGGTGACCTTGCGGGGCTCTCCTGTCCCCCCCTGTCCCCTCTGTCCCCTCTGTCCCCTCCCGCCCCACAAACCCCGCCTGCATTTGCGACACTGCCACCCCAAACCCCACAGGACATCTGTCCCCAAGGTGCCACCCCCAGTGCCACCGCAGTGTCCCCACCCCCGAGGTGCCACCCCCGAGGTGCCACCCCCTTGTCCCCTCCCCCGCGCTATTTCTGTCCCATCCGGCGACACCGCTGTCCCCAACCATACAAGGAGCCACCCCGGGGGAGGACACTTGTCCCCGAGTGTCGCCTTGTGGGTGGCCCGAGCTGCTGACGGCGACACGAGCTCGGGGATTGTCACCTCCCGCTCCTTGGGGACACTTCGCGGTGTTTGTCCCCTGTTTGTGGGACCGAGCCGGGATTAGCGCCCGCCGAGGTGACACAAATAGCTCTGGCGACACTGGTGGCCCTCGCGGTGGCCTTGGGGACGCATTTGGGGACACTGCCCTGCATCCAGCCCCGCTGTGTCCCCGAGCTCCGGGGGGAATTGTCCCCGTCCCGCTGGGGACACTGGGGACACTGGGGACAGCCCACCCCAAACTGGGGACACGGGGGACATTGGGGACACGGGGGACATTGGGGACATTGGGGGGGACACTGGGGACACTGGGGACAGCCCACCCCAAACTGGGGACATTGGGGACACTGGGGACATTGGGGACATTGGGGACAGCCCACCCCAAACTGGGGACACTGGGGACATTGGGGGGGACACTGGGGACACTGGGGACATTGGGGACAGCCCACCCCAAACTGGGGACATTGGGGGGGACACTGGGGACACTGGGGACAGCCCACCCCAAACTGGGGACATTGGGGACACTGGGGACATTGGGGACACTGGGGACAGCCCACGCCAAACTGGGGACACTGGGGACATTGGGGATATTGGGGGGGACACTGGGGACACTGAGGACATCCCACCCCAAACTGGGGACAGCCCACCCCAAATTGGGGACATTGGGGGGGACACTGGGGACATTGGGGACATTGGGGGGGACACTGGGAACACTGGGGACATTGGGGACAGCCCACCCCAAACTGGGGACATTGGGGGGGACACTGGGGACACTGGGGACAGCCCACCCCAAACTGCGGACACTGGGGACATTGGGGACACTGGGGGGGACACTGGGGACACTGGGGACAGCCCACTCCAAACTGGGGACACTGGGGACATTGGGGGGGACACTGAGGACATTGGGGACACTGGGGACATTGGGGACACGGGGGACAGCCCACCCCAAATTTGGGACACTGGGGACATTGGGGGGGACACTGGGGGGGACACTGGGGACATTGGGGACAGCCCACCCCAAACTGGGGACACTGGGGACATTGGGGACATTGGGGGGGATACTGGGGACATTGGGGACACTGAGGACATTGGGGACACTGGGGACACTGAGGACATTGGGGGGAACATTGGGGGGGACACTGGGGACATTGGGGACATTTGGGACACTGGGGACATTGGGGGGGACACTGGGGACACTGGGGACACTGGGGACACTGGGGACATTGGGGGGGGACACTGGGGACATTGGGGACACTGGGGACATTGGGGGGAACATTGGGGGGGACACTGGGGACATTGGGGACACTGGGGACATTGGGGGGAACATTGGGGGGGACACTGGGGACATTGGGGACATTGGGGACACTGGGGACATTGGGGGGGACACTGGGGACATTGGGGACATTGGGGACATTGGGGACACCGGCCAGGCCAGGGCAGGACCCCGCGCCTGGGGAGGGACAAACCCCAAAGGATCGGGGGGGGCCCGGGCCAGGAGCACCCCTGGGGGACCCCAAAACCGCCCAGGGACCCCAAAACTGCCCAGGGACCCCAAAAGTGCACCTGGAGACCCCAAAACCGCCCATGCACCCCAAAACTGCTCAGGGACCCCAAAACTGCACCTGGAGACCCCAAAACTGCCCATGCACCCCAAAACTGCTCCCTGCGCCCCAAAAATCCCGTCCCGGAGCAGGGAACGGTTTTGGGGTCACACCGAGGGGTGCGGGGACATTTTGGGTCCCCCTTTTCTGGGGTTCCCCCAAAAGTGCCCATGGAGCTTCCAGGGAATCCTCCAGGACACGGAGACCCCAAAACCGCTCCCTGCACCCCAAAAGTGCCCACGGACCCCAAAACTGCCCATGGAGTGTCCAGGGGATCCCCCAGGGCACAGAGACCCCAAAACTGCTCCCTGCACCCCAAAAACCCCATCCCGGAGCGGGGAATGGGTTTGGGGTCACACCGAGGGGCGAATCCCCCAAGAGACCCCAAAACTGCTCCGTGCACCCCAAAACTGCTCCGTGCACCCCAAAACTGCGCCCTCCACCCCAAAATTCCCATCCCGGAGCAGGGAACGGTTTTGGGGTCACACCGAGGGGTGAGGGGACATTTTGGGTCCCCCTTTTCTGGAGTCCCCCCAAACTGAGCATGAATCCTCCAGGGAATCCCCAGGTGACCCCAAAACTGCTCCCTGCACCCCAAAAATCCCAGCCCGGAGCGGGGAATGGGTTTGGGGTCACACCGAGGGGTGAATCCCCCAAGAGACCCCAAAACTGCTCCGTGCACCCCAAAACTGCGCACGGACCCTCCAGGAAACTCCCCAGTGCACGGAGACCCCAACATTTCTCCCCCCACCCCAAAACTGCCCACCGAGAGTCCTCAGGACACGGAGACCCCAAAACCGCTCCCTGCACCCCAAAACTGCCCATGGAGCCTCCAGGGAATCCCCCGGGACACGGAGACCCCAAAACCGCTCCCTGCACCCCAAAAACCCATCCCGGAGCAGGGAACGGTTTTGGGGTCACACCGAGGGGTGCGGGGACATTTTGGGTCCCCCTTTTCTGGGGTCCCCCCAAATTGAGCACGAAGGGAGGAGGCTTTTTCTCTCCAGGAGACCCCAAAACTGCTCCTTGCACCCCAAAATTGCGCACGGAGCCTCCAGGGAATCTCCCAGGTCATGGAAACCCCAAAACCTCTCACCGCACCCCAAAACTGCCCACGGAGCTCCAGGAGACCCCAAAACTGCTCCCTGCACCCCAAAAACCCCATTCCGGAGCAGGGAACGGTTTTGGGGTCACACCGAGGGGTGAGGGGACATTTTGGGTCCCCCTTTTCTGGGGTCCCCCCAATTTGAGCACGAAGGGAGGAGGCTTTTTCTCTCCAGGAGACCCCAAAACTGCTCCTTGCACCCCAAAATTGCGCACGGAGCCTCCAGGGAATCTCCCAGGTCATGGAAACCCCAAAACCTCTCACCGCACCCCAAAACTGCCCACGGAGCTCCAGGAGACCCCAAAACTGCTCCTTGCACCCCAAAAACCCCATTCCGGAGCAGGGAACGGTTTTGGGGTCACACCGAGGGGTGCGGGGACATTTTGGGTCCCCCTTTTCTGGGGTCCCCCCAATTTGAGCACGAAGGGAGGAGGCTTTTTCTCTCCAGGAGACCCCAAAACTGCTCCTTGCACCCCAAAAACCCCATTCCGGAGCAGGGAACGGTTTTGGGGTCACACCGAGGGGTGCGGGGACATTTTGGGTCCCCCTTTTCTGGGGTCCCCCCAAACTGAGCATGAATCCTCCAGGGAATCCTTCAGGTGACCCCAAAACTCCTCACCCCCCCCCCCCAAAACTGCCCACGCACCCCAAAATTCCCATCCCGGAGCAGGGAACGGTTTTGGGGTCACACCGAGGGGTGGGGGGGGGGGGGACATTTCGGGTCCCCCTTTTCTGCCCTGGGGGAGCTCCCGGGGGTGTCCCCCCAACCCCGACCCCAAATCCGGGGCTGTCCCCCCAAATCCGGGGGTGCGCGGCTGCGTCTCCCCAAAAGGAGAGAGGAAAGGGGAGACCCCAAACCCGCCCCAAACCTCGCGGGGGGATTTTGGGGACCCCCATGGAAAGGGGGGGGCACTCACCGTCCGAGGGGGTCCGGGGGGTTCGGGGGGTGCCGGGGGGGACCCCGATGGTTTTGGGGGGGGCGCGGAGGAGGCGCCGCCGCCCGCCGGCATCGCGGGCTTGGGATCGGGATCGACTTCGGGATCGACTTTGGGATCGACTTTGGGATCGTCACGGCGGGGAGGGGCCCTGGGACCGCCGGGGGGGCTGCGGGAACGGGGGTGCGGGGATGGGAACCCCCCAAAATGGGTCTGAGCGTTATTGGGGTGCGGGCATGCGGGAATTCCCCAAAAGTGACCCCAAAAGTGCGGGGGCACAACCGGGATATTTGGGATTTCCTTTGGGATCGTCACGGCGGGGGGGCGGCGCTGGAACCGCCGGGGGGGGGGGGGGGATCCCGAGCACAGGACCCCCCAAAATGGGTCTGAGCGTTATTGGGGTGCGGCCATGCGGGAATTCCCCAAAAGTGACCCCAAAAGTGCGGGGGCACAATCAGGATCGGGATATTTGGGGTTTCCTTTGGGATTTCCTTTGGGATCGTCACGGCGGGGAGGCGACGCTGGAACTGCCGGGGGGGCTTCGGGCACGGGACCCCCCCAAAATGGGTCTGAGCGTTATTGGGGTGCGGGGATGCGGGAATTCCCCAAAAGTGACCCCAAAAATGACCCCAAAAGTGCGGGTGCACAACCGGGATATTTGGGATTTCCTTTGGGATTTCCTTTGGGATCGTCACGGCGGGGAGGCGGCGCTGGAGGAACAGGGGGGGCTTCGGGAAGGGGATCCCCCCCAAAAATGGGTCTGAGCGTTATTGGGGTGCGGGGATGCGGGAATCCCCCCGTGACCCCAAAAGTGCGGGGGCACAACCGGGACCCCCCCCCCCGCCCCGTTTTGGGGCGCTCCGCATTGCGGGGTTCAGGGCCGGAGGGGGGGATCCCAAAATTTGGGGTCCCTCCCACTGCTGCGCTGCTCGATATTGGGGTGTGGGGATGGGGGAACCCCCATGGCGGTGACCCCAAAACTGGGGGTGCGGGGCTGGGTAAAATCCCCGTTCCTGACCCCAAAACTGCCAAGCTGGATCCCCCCCGTTCGTGGCTCAAATTTGGGGGTGCGGGGCTGGATCCGCCCCATTTCTGACCCCAATTTGGGGGTGCAGACCTGGGCAAACCCCCCCTGATCCTGACCCCAAAACTGGGGGTGCAGGGCTGGGTAAAGCCCCCCGTTCCCGACCCCAGTTTGGGGGTGCAGGGTTGGATCCCCCCCCCCCGGTGTTCCCGATTTGGGGAGCGGAACCGGGGCCGGTTCCCCTCCTGTGCTCCCCCATTTTGGGGTTCAGGGCCGGGTCCCCATGCGTGTCCCCATTTTGGGGTTCATGGCCGGTCACCCCCCTTGTGCTGCCCCATTTCGGGGTTCAGGCCCGGTCCCCATTCCCGGTGTCCCCAGCACTGTCGGGGTCACAGCCGCTGTCCCCTCCTGTCCCCTCCCCCCCGTCCCCAAAATTGGGCCCCCCCCCAAGCCACGCGCAAGCCACGTGACCGCCCCGCCCCCTCCCTGTGTTTACATGTTCCAGCCAATCAGCGTGCTTCTACAAAGGCGCCCTGGCGGCGATGCGGCTTTGTGACGTCTCTCCCCATTGGGCGAAGCGCCTGTCAATCATCCTCCAACCGCGGGGGCGGGGCGTTCGGTGTTATTTACATCGCACGTGGCCCCGCCCCCCGCGCGCTGCCTGTCTGCCCCACGTGGGCGACGCGTGCGCTCAGCCAATCAGAGCCGCCGGCATCAGCCAATCCGGAGACCCGCTCGGTGGGTGGGGTTAACCGCATGATTGACAACTCCGCGGCCCAATAGCAACGCGCTTTATATCCGTGCCGTCCAACCAGAACGCTGGAAGGCGGGGCCACGCGGCGGGGCCGGCCAATGGGAGGGGTGGGCGTGGCGGCGGCGGGAGGGGCGGGGCGTGGCGGCGGCGGAGGGCGCGGAGCGGCACCGGCCGGGCCCGAGGTACCGGGGGGGACCCGGGGGCGGCTCCGGGACACGGCCCGGGCCCGGCGGGGGGAGCGGCGCGGGGCGCCCCGGGGGGCACGCGGGGAGCGCGGCACCGGCGGGGCCATGGGGGCTCCGGGCCCGGGCCCGAGCAGGCCCCGCTGTCCCGCGGGCTCCGGGGGCTCCTGGCGCGGCACCCCCGGGAGCGGCACCGCGGCATTCCCGAGAGCCCCGGAGTGCGCTCGTTGTGGGCCGGGATCGGCTCCCGCACCCCGTTCCCATTCCCAATCCTGTTCCCATTCCCATTCCCGTCCCATTCCCAACCCCATCCCCGTTCCCATTCCCATTCCCATTCCTGTCCTGTTCCCATTCCCATCCCCGTTCCCATTCCCATTCCTAATCCTGTTCCCATTCCCATCCCAGTCTCGTTCCAATTCCCAGTCCTATTGCCGTCCCATTCCTATTCCCATCCCAATCCCATTCCCATCCCAATCCCATTCCCATTCCCTTTTCCATTCCAATCCCAATCCCATCCCCATTCCCATCCCAATCCCGTCCCATTCCCATCTCATACCCAATGCCCCTCCCATTTCTATTGCCAATCCCATTCCTTTCCCGTTCCCAATCCAGTTCCCTTTCCCGTTCCCTTCTCCATTCCCATCCCAATCCCATCTCGGTTCCCATCCCCATCCTCATCCCATTCCCAATCCTGTTCCCATTCCCTTTTTCATTCCCATCCCAATCCCAATCACATCCCATTCCCATTCCTAATCCCATTCCCGTTCCCATCCCAATCCCAATCCCATTCCTATCCTGTTCCCAATCCTATTCCCTTTCCCGTTCCCTTCTCCATTCCCATCCCAATCCCATCTCGGTTCCCATTCCCATTCCAAATCCGGTTCCCATCCCATTCCCATTCCCATTCCCATTCCCATTCCCATTCCCATTCTATTTCCATCCCATACCCATTCTCATTCTCATTCTCAATCCCATCTTGGTTCCCATTCCCATCCCAATCCCAATCCCATCCCTGTCCCCATTCCTACTCCTAATCCCATCCCAATCCCATTCCCCATTCCCATCCCATTCCTGTTCCCTTTTCCATTCCCATTCCCATCCCAGTCCCATCCCTGTTCCCATTCCTATTCCTAATCCCATCCCAATCCCATCCCCATTCCCATCCCATTCCTGTTCCCTTTTCCATTCCCAATCCCATCCCAATCCCAATCCCATCCCTGTCCCCATTCCTATTCCTAATCCCATCCCAATGCCAATCCCATTCCCCATTCCTGTTCCCTTTTCCATTCCCAATCCCATCCCAATCCCACCCCAATCCCATCCCAATCCCATCCCAATCCCATTCCCAATCCCATCCCAATCCCATCCCAATCCCATTCCCAATCCCATCCCAATCCCACCCCAATCCCATCCCAATCCCATCCCAATCCCATCCCAATCCCACCCCAATCCCATCCCAATCCCATCCCAATCCCATTCCCAATCCCATCCCAATCCCATCCCAATCCCATTCCCAATCCCATCCCAATCCCATTCCCAATCCCATCCCAATCCCATCCCAATCCCATCCCAATCCCATTCCCAATCCCATCCCAATCCCATCCCAATCCCATCCCAATCCCATTCCCAATCCCATCCCAATCCCACCCCAATCCCATCCCAATCCCATTCCTTAGGCTCAGGCACCCCCGATTCCCAATGGATCCCCCAGCCTGTACCACTCTCACATTTAGGGGTGGTCTCTGCCCCCAAATTCCCCCTCCCACCGGGATTTGGGACGTTCCTGGGATTTTTGGGATCTTTTCCAAGCCATGCCAGCCTGCAGGGCCTCGTGGGGACACCAGGCTGGGTGTCCAGCATCCCAAATCCAGGATTTGGGAAAGGCTTTCCCACACTCCATGGGATTTTTGGGATAAAAACTTTGGGATTTGGGGCGTCATCCTGCAAACATCCACGTCTGGGGAATTTGGGGTTTTCATGGAATCCTGGAATGGTTTGGGGTTGGAAAAACCTTAAATCCCATCCAGGGATGTTTTCCACTATCCCAGGTGGATCCAGCCCGGCCTTGGCATCCAGGAATTCCCTGGGAATTCCATTCCAGCCAGGAATCCCAGCCCAATCTCCCCTTTCCCAGTGGGAGCCATTCCCTGGCTCCTGTCCCTCCATCCCGTGTCCCCTTTTTAAAATAATCCCTGATCCCTGAAACCCAAACATTCCTTTTCCCATTTTTTTTCCCATTTTTTTCTCTGTTTTCCCCCCCATTTTTTTCTCCCATTTCCCTCCATTTTTCTCATTTTTTCCCCTTTCCCCCCCATTTTTTTTCTCCCCTTTTCCCTCATTTTTTTCCTGTTTTTCCCCCCCCTTTTTCCCTCTCCAGCTCTCCTGGAGCCCCTTCAGGCCCTCAGAGAATTCCCTGGATTTTCCCTTCTCCAGGGGAACATTCCCAGCTCTCCCAGCCTGGCTCCTCTCCCAGTTCCATACAGATTTAACCCTTTGGGAATTCTCCCAGATTCCCATCCCAATCCAGGGCTCCTCTCACTCCACAGGAAAGGAGGGAAATGGGATTTTCCCTTCCCAGGAAATTTTGGGAATGATGAAAACCCCCAGGGCTCAGCCATTCCCAATGGGGTGGGACAATCCTGGAGCTGTCACTGCTCCTGGGGGAATCCCAGCTGTGGAATCCCAGGAGAATTCCAGCTCTGAAACCCCAGATTTCCAGCTTTGGAATCCTGGGAGAATTCCAGTTATGGAGTCCTGGAAGAATTCCAGCTCTGAAATCCTGGGAGAATTCCAGGTTTGGAGAATTCCAGCTCTGGAATCCCAGGAAAATTCCAATTTTGGAATCCAGGGAGAATTCCAGCTGTGGAGTGCTGGGAGAACTCCAGATCCCAATCCCAGGAGAATTCCAGCTCCAGAATCGCAAGGGAATTCCAGTTTGGGAATCCCGGGAGAATTCCAGCTCCAAAATCCTGGGACAATTCCAGCTTTGGAGTCCTGTGAGAATTGCAGCTCTGAAATCCCATGAGAATTCCCATTTTGGAATGCTGGGAAAGTTCCAGTTTTGGAATCCTGGAAGAATTCCAGTTATGGAATCCCGAGAGAATTCCAGCTCTGAAATCCTGGGAGAATTCCAGTTTTGGAGAATTCCAGCTCCGGAGTCTTGGGAAAATTCCAGCTTTGGAGTCCCAGGATATTTCCAGCTTTGGAATCCTGGGAGAATTCCAACTCTGCAATCCCAGGAGAATTCCAGTTTGGGAATCCCAGGACAATTCCAGCTTTGGAATCCCAGGACAATCCCAGCTCCCCATCCCAGGATCTGCCGTGGTCCTGGTCCCGCCTGTTCCGGTGGGATTTTGGGATTTTTGGGAAGTGGAATCCCGGAATTGTGGGATGGTTCTGGTGGGAAAAGGGATGAGAAATCCCAAATCCCAGCTGGGCTTCCCTTCCCGCTTTTCCAGAGGGAATGGGGCTGGGGAGCAGAGCCAGGGATGAATTCCCTGTGGAATTCCTGGCTGGAATTGCTGCTCCTGTTGGATTTTCCCCAGGGAAGGAATTCTGCTGGTTAACCCTTCCTGTGCCATGGGGATGCACCCAGCCAGGCTGGCAGAGCTGGGAATGTTCCCCTGGAGAAGGGAAAAATCCAGGGAATGCTCAGAGTCCCTGAAGGGGCTCCAGGAGAGCTGGAGAAAGGAAAAAGGGGGGGGGGGGAGGGGGAAAAAAAAGAGAGAAAAAAAGGAGAAAATGGGAGAAAAAAGAGGGGGAAAATGGAAAAAGGAATGTTTGGGTTTCAGGGATCAGGGATTATAAAACAGGGGATAAGGGATGGAGGGACAGGAGCCAGGGAATGGCTCCCACTGGGAAAGGGGAGATTGGGCTGGGATCTTGGCAAGGAATTGCTGGCTGGGAGGGTGGGCAGGGGCTGGGCTGGAATTCCCAGATTTGCTGTGGCTGCCCCTGGATCCCTGGCAGTGCCCAAGGCCAGGCTGGATCCACCTGGGATGGTTGGAAGTGTCCCTGCCCATGGATGGGGTGGGACTGGATGGGATTTAAGGTCTTTTCCAGCCCAAACCATTCCAGAATTCTGGGACTCTTTTGCTCTGTGAGAGCTGGGAATGTTCCCCTGGAGAAGGGAAAATCCAGGGAATCCTCAGAGTCCCTGCAGGGGCTCCAGGAGAGCTGGAGAGGGACTGGGGACAAGGCCTGCAGGGACAGGAGCCAGGGAATGGCTCCCACTGGGAAAGGGGAGATTGGGCTGGGATCTTGGCAAGGAATTGCTGGCTGGGAGGGTGGGCAGGGGCTGGGCTGGAATTCCCAGATTTGCTGTGGCTGCCCCTGGATCCCTGGAATTAATTAATCCAAGGCCAGGCTGGATCCACCTGGGACAGTGGGAGGTGTCCCTGCCCATGGATGGGATGGGAATTTTTGGGATTTAAGGTCTTTTCCAACCCAAACCATTCCAGGATTGTGGAGCCCCTCTGCTCTGGGAGAGCTGGGAATGTTCCCCTGGAGAAGGGAAAAATTCCAGGGAATATTTAAAATCCCAAAAGAGGCTCCAAGAGAGCTGGAGAGGGCCAGGAATGGAATCCCGTGGGATCAGGGCTGGCTGTGGGACCTGCAGCTGCTCCCTCATTCCCGAATCCCAAATTCCCAGAGTCCCCAAGGATGAATGGCTCCGAGCTCGCCGGCAGCACGGCCTCCAGCCCCAAATCCAAGGAGGATCCCGTGGGGAATGGGCACGAGGAGAAGGAGAACAATCCCTTCGCCGAGTACATGTGGATGGAGAACGAGGAGGACTTCAACCGGCAGGTGAGATTCCAAAGCTGGGAATTCCTGGGGTCTGGGAACAGCCTGGGGGTGATTCCCAGAGAATTCCACATCCAGGAATTCCTGGGGTCTGGGAACAGCCTGGGGGTGATTCCCAAAGCTGGGAATTCCTGGGGTCTGGGAACAGCCTGGGGGTGATTCCCAGAGAATTCCACATCCAGGAATTCCTGGGGTCTGGGAACAGCCTGGGGGTGATTCCCAGAGAATTCCACATCCAGGAATTCCTGGGGTTTGGGAGCAGCCTGGGGGTGATTCCCAGAGAATTCCACATCCAGGAATTCCTGGGGTTTGGGAGCAGCCTGGGGGTGATTCCCAGAGAATTCCACATCCAGGAATTCCTGGGGTTTGGGAACAGCCTGGGGGTGATTCCCAGAGAATTCCACATCCAAGAGTTCGTGAAATTCAGAGCAGATTTCATCCCGGGATTGATTCCCAGAGATTCCCACATCCAGGAATTCTCATGATTCAGGGTGGGTTTCAGTCTGGGGGTGGGCGACTCTCAGAAATTCCCAGTTTGGGAATTCTTGGGATTTGGGAACAGCCTGAATCCCAGAGATTCCCACATCCAGGAATTCTCAGGATTCATGGTGGATTTCAGCCTGGAGTAATTCCCAGAAATTCCTACAGCTGAGATTTCTACAAGGTGGATTTTAACTTGGGGGTGATTCCCAGGGATTCTCACATCCAGGGATTCTTGGGATTTGGGATCAGGGCAGATTTCAGCCTGGGGGTGATTCCCAGAGATTCCTACATTTGGGAATTGTTGGGATTTGGGAACGGGCTGGATTTTAGCCTGGGGTTGATTCCCAGAGAATTCCCACATCCACGAATTCTTGGGATTTGGATTTCAGCCTGGGGTGATTCCCAGAGATTCCCACATTTGGGAATTCTTGGGATTTTGCTTCAGCCTGAATCCCAGAGGATTCCCACATTTGGGAATTCTTGGGATTCAGGGCAGATTTCAGCCTGGGGGTGATTCCCAGACATTCCTGCATTTGGGAATTGTTGGGATTTGGGAATGGAGCAGATTTCACCCTAGGGTTGATTCCCAGAGAATTCCACATCCAGGAATTCCGGGATTTGGACTTCAGCCTAAGGGGATTTCCCAGAGATTCCCACATTTGGGAAATCTTGGGATTTAGATTTCAGCCTGGGATTGATTCCCAGAGATTCCCACATCCAGGAATTCTTGGGATTTGGGAGCAGCCTGGGGTGATTCCCAGAGATTCCCACATCCAGGGATTCTTGGGATTTGGGATTCAGGGCGGGTTTCAGTTTGGGGTGAATCCCAGAAATTCCTGCATTTGGGAATTCTTGGGATTTGGGAACAGGGCAGATTTTAGCCTGGGAGTGATTCCCAGAGGTTCCCACATTTGGGAAATCTTGGGATTTGGATTTCAGCCTGGGGGTGATTCCCAGAGAATTCCACAGCCAGGAGTTCTTGGGGTTTGTGTTCAGCCTGGGGGTGATTCCCAGAGATTCCCATGTCCAGGAATTCTCTGGATTCAGGGTGGATTTCAGCCTGGGATTGATTCACAGAGGTTCCCACATTTGGGAATTTTGGGGTTTGTGTTCAGCCTGGGGTGATTCCCAGAGGTTCCCACATCCAGGAATTCTCTGGATTCAGGGTGGATTTCAGTCTGTCAATGACTCCCAGACATTCCCACATTCTGGAACTCTCAGGATTTGGGAACGGGGCAGATTTCAGCCTGGGGGTGATTCCCAGAGGTTCCCACATCCAGGAATTCCTGGGATTTGGATTTCAGCCTGGGGGTGATTCCCAGAGAAATTCCTCCAGCTGGGAATTCTCCAAGATGGATTTTAGCTTGAGGGTGATTCCCAGAGATTCCAACATTGGGGAATGCTCAGGATTCAGGTTGGATTTCAGCCTGGGATTGATTCCCAGACAATTCTATATCCAGGAATTCTTGGGATTTGGGTTCAGCCTGGGGATGATTCCCAGACATTCCCACATCCAGGAATTCTCCGCATTCAGGGTGGATTTCAGCCTGGAGTGATTCCCTGAGGTTCCCACAGCTGAGGATTCTCCAAGGTGGATTTTAGCTTGGGAGTGATTCCCAGAGATTCCCACATCCAGGAGTTCTTGGGATTCAGGGCGGATTTCAGCCTGGGATTGATTCCCAGAGATTCCTACATTTGGGAATTGTTGGGATTTGGGAACAGGGTGGATTTCAGCCTGGGGATGGTTCCCAGAGAATTCCACATCCAGGAATTCCCAGAGCATTCCACATCCAGGAATTCTCGGGATTTGGGTTCAGCCTGGGGATGATTCCCAGACATTCCCACATTGTGGAACTCTCAGGATTTGGGAACGGGGCAGATTTCCGCCTGGGGGGGGAGGTGATTCCCAGAGAATTCCACATCCAGGAATTCCCAGAGATTCCCACATTCCCAATTGGGAATATTCCTGGAATTATTCCTGGAAAAGAGCTGGAATCCCCATTCCTGGTGGGATTTAACGGATGTGGCGCTTGGGGACAGGAAGGATCTCTGAGGGCTTTTCCTCAAGAATTCCATGAGCCCCAAGGGATTTTCCAGGCCCTTCCCATGGAAAATCCCTTGGAATTCCTTCCCTTGGAATGTCCCTGGGCAGGTGGAGGAGGAGCTGCAGGAGCAGGAATTCCTGGATCGCTGCTTCCAGGAGATGCTGGAGGAGGAGGACCAGGACTGGTTCATCCCGGCGCGGGATCTCCCGCAGGGAATGGCGCAGCTCCAGCAGCAGCTGCACGGGCTGGCCGTGGGCGACGGGCACGGGACGGACGACATCCTGGTGAGCAGGAGCGGCACATTCCTGGGATTGGCACATTCCTGGGATTGGCACAGCCCTGGGATTGGCACGGCCCTGGGATTGGCACGGCCCTGGGATTGGCACATTCCTGGGATTGGCACGGCCCTGGGATTGGCACGGCCCTGGGATTGGCACATTCCTGGGATTGGCACAGCCCTGGGATTGGCACATTCCCTGCGATTGGCACAGCCCTGGGATTGGCACATTCCTGGGATTGGCACAGCCCTGAGATTGGTGCATTCCTGGGGTTGGCACATTCCTGGGATTGGCACATTCCTGGGATTGGCACAGCCCTGGGATTGGCACGGCCCTGGGATTGGCACATTCCTGGGATTGGCACATTCCTGGGATTGGCACAGCCCTGGGATTGGCACAGCCCTGGGATTGGCACGGCCCTGGGATTGGCACGGCCCTGGGATTGGCACATTCCTGGGATTGGCACAGCCCTGAGATTGGCACATTCCTGGGATTGGCACATTCCTGGGATTGGCGCACCCTGAGATTGGCACAGCCCTGAGATTGGTGCATTCCTGGGATTGGCACAGCCCTGGGATTGGCACATTCCTGGGATTGGCACATTCCCTGGGATTGGCACGGCCCTGGGATTGGCACAGCCCTGGGATTGGCACATTCCTGGGATTGGCATATTCCCTGGGATTGGCACAGCCCTGAGATTGGCACATTCCTGGGATTGGCACATTCCTGGGATTGGCACACCCTGAGATTGGCACAGCCCTGAGATTGGTGCATTCCTGGGATTGGCACATTCCTGGGATTGGCACAGCCCTGGGATGGGCACATTCCTGGGATTGGCGCATTCCCTGAGATTGCCACATTCCTGGGATTGGCACATTCCTGGGATTGGCACATTCCTGGGATTGGCACATTCCCGGGATTGGCACGGCCCTGAGATTGGCACAATCCTGGGATTGGCACAGCCCTGGGATTGGCACATTCCCTGGGATTGGCACATTCCTTGGAATTCTCCCATCCCTGGAATTCTACCCCTGGAATTGTCCCGTCCTTGAAATTGTCCCATCCATGGAATTGTCCAATGCCTGGAATTCTCCTATCCCTGGAATTGACCAATCCTTGGAATTGGCCCATCCCTGAAATTCTACCCCTGGGATCCCCCCTTGGAATTGTCCCATTCTTAAAATTGTCCCATCTATGGAATTGTCCCATCCTTGGAATTCTCCTATCCCTGGAATTCTGTCCCTGGAGTTGTCCCATCCCTGGAATTTTTTCACAGGAATTGGCCCATCCCTGGAATGGGCCCATCCTTGGAATTCTCCTGTCTCTGGAATTCTCCCATCCTTAAAATTGTCCAATCCCTGGTATTGTCCTGTCCTTGGAATTGTCTCATCCTTGGAATTCTATCCCTGGAATTCTCCCATGCTTGAAATTGTCCCATCCATGGAATTGTCCATTCCTTGGAATTCTGTCCCTGGAATTGTCCCATCCTTAAAATTGTCCTCTCCCTGGAATTGCCCCTGGATCCCTGGAAGTGTCCAAGGCCAGATTGGATCCACCTGGAATATTTGGATTGGATGGAATTTAAGGAGGGGATTGGAATGGGGTTGGGATGGGATTTGATGGGATTTAGGGATGGGATTTAAAGATAGAATTTAAGGATAGGATTCAAGGATCCCTTCCCGCCCAAACCATTCCACAATTCCATAAATCCGCTCTCCACACCATCCCTCAGAACCCCCAGATTTCCCAAATCCAACCCAAGACCCCAAACCTCGGGAACCATCCCAAAATCCCTGGAATTCCCAACAATGACCAATCCCATTCCCATTTTTTTTTTTTTTTTCCCAGAGCAAAAGCAACTTGAATCCAGACGCCAAGGAATTCGTTCCCGGAGTGAAGTACTGACCTCGGAAATTCGGGAATGGCCTGGCCAGAGACTGAATCCCTGCTCCAGGGAAAAGTTGGGACATGGGAAGAGCCCGGAGCGGCTCCGGCACCGGGATCTGCTCCGGCTCCAAGTACTTCTGGTTTTCCCTAATTTTTTTTTTTCTTTTTTTTCCTGGCTTTTCCTCACTTTTTCTTGGCAGTTTTTGGCTTCCTGGGATTTGCGGTGACCCCGCCAGCAGGAAAATCTTGGGGGAAAATCATGGAAAAATCACGGGAATATCATGGAAAAATTTTGGGAAAATGACAGGAAAATCCTGGAAAAATAATGCAAAAATTGATGGGAAAATCACAGGAAAATCTTGGGAAAAATAATGGAAAATCATGGGAAAATAATGGGAAAATAATGGGAAAAATAATGGAAAATCACAGGAAAGTCATGGAAAATCACAAGAAAATAATGGGAAAATCTTGAGAAAAATAATGGAAAGATCATGGAAAAATCTTGGGAAAAATAATGGGAAAAATCTTGAGAAAATAATGGGAAAATCTTGGTAAAAATCATGGGAAAATGACAGGAAAATTATGGAGAAATCATGGAAAAATCACAGGAAAATCATGGAAGATCTTGGGGGGAAATAATGGGAAAAATAATGGAAAAATAATGGAAAATCACAGCAAAATAATGGAAAAATCTTGGGAAAAAATAATTGAAAAATCATGAAAAAATCACAAGAAAAGCATGGAAAAATCACGGGAAAATCTTGGGAAAAATAATGGAAAAATAATGGAAAATCACAGCAAAATAATGGAAAAATCTTGGGAAATATCATGGAAAAAATCACAAGAAAAGCATGGAAAAATCATGGAAAAATCATGGGAAATCAATAATGGGAAAATCATGGAAAAATAATGGAAAATCAATAATGGGAAAATCATGGAAAAATAATGGGAAATCAATAACGGGAAAATCATGGAAAAATAATGGGAAATCAATAATGGGAAAATCAGGTTTTCCTGCTTCCAGAGGATTTAGGATTGGGAGCTGCACTGGATTTTCCCTGGTCTTTTGGAATATGATTTTCCCTGATTATTCTGGAATGCGATTTTCCCCGATTTTTTCCAGAATGGGATTTTCCCTGATTTTTCTGGACTGGAATTTTCCCTGATTTTTCCGGAATGGGATTTTCCCTGCTGGAAGTGAAGGGTTCCGAGGTGCAATCCCGAAATTCCTCCATATGGAAGCTGAGCAGGGGGATCCTGCCAATCCCAGAGGTTTTTAGGGAAACCTGGATTTCCCCAAACTCCTCTTCCCCTTATGGAATTCCTCAGCTCATCCAACACTACAGCCCCTAATTCCTCACAGGTGAAAAATCCAAGGAAAACTGAATTCCTGAGAAAAGAGAGGGTTGGGATGAGGGGTATTTTGGGATGTGGTGGGAATATCCTGGTGCTGATCCCTTTTCCAAGGATCCTGGGGTGGGATCCGTGTCTCCATCAGAATTTGATCCTGGGAATTTCCTTCTCCATCCATGGGAGCTGCAGCTCCCTAAATCCCGGCCAATTCCCAAAGTTCTGAAATGCTCAGAAATCCAAGGAAAGCAGGAGATCCTTGGGATTGGGAATCCCTGTCCAAGGAAATGAGGAAGTTTTTGGGATTGGAAATCCCTATCCAGGAAAAGTGGGAGCTTCCCAAGGTCAGAAATTCCTATCTAAGGAAATCAGAAGCTCATTTGGATTGGGAATCCCTGTTCAGGGAAATCAGGAATTCCTTGGGATTGGGAATCCCTGTCTGGAGAAATCAGGAACTTTTTGGGATTGGGAATCCCTATCCAATGAAATCAGGAGCTCCTCAGGGTCAGAAATCCCTGTCCAGGGAAATCAGGAACTCTTTGGGATTGGGAATCTCTATCCAAGGAAATCAGGAAATTTTTGGGATTGGAAATCCCTGTCCAAGAAGAGCAGGAGCTTGCCAGGGTCAGAAATCCCTATCCAAGGAAGTCAGGATATTTTTGGGATTGGAAATCCCTGTCCAAGGAAATCAGGAACTTCCCAAGGTCAGAAACCCCATCCAGGGAAACCAGGAACTTCCTGGAATTGGGAATCCCTGTCAGGGAAATCGGGAACTCTCTGGGATTGCAAATCCCTGTCCAGAGAAATCGGGGATGTTTTGGGATTGCAAATCCCTACAGAGGAAAAGCAGGAGCTCCTTGGGGTTGGGAATCCTCATCCAAGGAAATCAGGAACTTTTTGGGATTGGGAATCCCTATCCAAGGAGAGCAGGAGCTTCCCAAGGTCAGAAATCCCTATCCAGGGAAAGCAGGAACTTTTTGGGATTGGGAATCCCTGTCCAACGAAATCAGGAGCTCCTTGGGATTAGGAATCGCTATCCAAGGACATCAGGAAATTTTTGGGATTGGAAATGCCCGTCCAGGAAAGTGGGAGCTTCCCAAGGTCAGAAATCTGTATCCAAGGAAGTCAAGAGATTTTTGGGATTGGAAATCCAATTAAATCAGGAGCTCCTCGGGGCCAGCAATCCCTGTTCAAGGAAATCAGGAATGTTTTGGAGTTGGAAATCCCTCCCCAGGAAAAATGGGAGCTTCCCAAGGTCAGAAATCCCTATCCAAGGAAATCAGGAACTTCCAAAGGTCAGAAACCCTGTCCAGGGAAATCGGGAATTTCCTGGAATTGGGAATCCCTATCTGGAGAAAGTGGGAGCTCTTTGGGGTTGGGAATCCCTATCCAGGAAAAATGGGAGCTTCCCAAGGTCAGAAATCCCTATCCAAGGAAATCAGAATATTTTTGGGATTGGAAATCCCTATCCAGGGAAAGCAGGAACTCCTTGGGATTTGGAATCTCTATCCAGGGAATGCAGGAGCTGATTTGGATTAGGAATCTCTATCCAAGGAAATCCAGAAACTTTTGGGATTGGGAAATCTGTTCAAGGAAATCAGGAACTTTTTGGGATTGGAAATGCCCCTCGAAGAAAAGTGGGAGCTTCCCGAGGTCAGAAATCCCTATCCAAGGAAATCAGAAGTTCCTTGGGATTGGGAATCCCTATCCATGGAAATCAGGAGTTTCCCAAGGTCAGAAGTCCCTATCCAGAGAAAGTGGGAGCTCTTTGGAATTGCGAATCCCTATCCAGAGAAATTGGGAATCTTTTGGGATTGCAAATCCCTACAGAGAAAAAGCAGGAGCTCCTTAGGGTCAGGAATCCCTATCCAAGGAAATCAGGAGCTTTTTGGGATTGGGAATCCCTATCCAAGGAAAGCGGGATCTTCCAAAGGTCAGAAATCCCTGTCCAAGGAAATCAGGAGCTCCGTAGGATTGGGAATCCCTGTCCAGGGAAATCAGGAACTTCCCAAGGTTGGAAACCCTATCCAGGGAAACCAGGAACTTCCTGGAATTGGGAATTCCTGTCTGGAGAAATCAGGAGTGTTTTGGGATTGAAAATCCCTACAGAGGAAAAATAGGAGCTCCTTGTGGCCAGAAACCCCTGTCCAGGGAAATCAGGAACTTTTTGGGATTGGGAATGTCTGTCTGGAGAACGTAGGAGCTCTTTGGGATTGGGAAAGCAGGAAGTTTTTGGGATTGGGAATCCCTGTCCAGGGAAAGCAGGAGCCTCCCAGGGTTACAAACCCCTATCCCTGGAAAACGGGACCTTTTTGGGGTTGGGAATCCCAAACCAGGCGCATTCCAAAGGCTCCAAACCCTTTTCCAGGGAAATTGGGATCTGCTGGGCTGGGGAACCCCGGGAAAGCAGCAGCCCCAGCGCCATTCCCGCTGCTCATCCGTGAAAATCCCCATGGATCAGCGGGATCGGGGCCGCTGGAGCGTGAACAGGGCTGAGCTCATGGAATTCCCGGCATTCCCGCTGTTCCCAGCCCCCCTGGAAACCCCACAAACCCCATTTGGGCTGGGCAGGCTGGGATCCATCCCGTGGAGCGATGCCACGTTTTCCCCTCCTCTTTTTCCCGGTTTTCCTTGGATTTCTCCCCCAAATCCCTCCTTTTCCCCCACCACCCCCCAATGCTGTAAATTTTGGACGAGGTGAATCCCAAATAAACTTTTTTTGGAAGGGAGTGGGGCCAGAGTTTTCCTTGGAAAACTGCGGGGTCTCCATGAGCGGGTTTGGCCGCCCCAGTGATCCCAGTCATTCCCAGTTTGGAGCCCGTGCTGGCTCTGCTTGGGAATTCCCCTCCTGGAAAAGCTCCCAGAGGATTTTCCAGCACTTTAGCCTTTCTGGGCACTTCTGATTCCCAAAAGGGATTTTTTTTTCCCCTTTTTTTGTTTCCCCTTTCCAGCGGGAATTCTCCCAAAAGCTGCTCCGGCAGCTCCACGTCCATTCCCAGGTCGTGGATGTCATCCCTGATCCCAATCTTTGGGATTGCTTCCTTCCTGCTTTTCCTTGGATGCAGAGCCATCCCTGCCTGTGCTGGCAGGCTCAGCACCCCAATCCCATTCCCATCCCCAATCCCATTCCCATTCCCTTTCCCAGTCCTGTTCGCATTCCCATCCCCATTCCCAATCCCATCCCCGTCCCCATTCCCATTCATAGTCTCATCCCTATTCCCAACCCCTTAGCCCATGCCATCTCTTATCCTGCCCCATTCCCACATTCCCATCCCCATCCTGCCCCATTCCCATCCTGCTCCATCCCCTCACTCCTGGTCCCATCCCACCCCATTCCCACTCTCCCATTCCCACTCCCAACCTCCCATCCCCATTCCCGCCCCATTCCCATCCCCAATCCTACTCTCATTATCACCCCATTCCCATTCCCACCTCCCCATCCTAGTCCCATCCCCAATCCCCCATCCCCATTCCCACCCCATTCCCTCTCTCCCATTTCCATTTCCATTTCCATTCCCATCCCCACCTCCCCATCCCATTCCCATCCCCATTCCCCCATCCCCATTCCTTCTCCCCCATTCCCATTTCCATCCCCATTCCGACTCCACCATCCCATTCCCACCCCATTCCCTCTCCCACATTCCCATCCCCATTCCCTCTCCCCCAATTCCCATTCCCACCTCCCCATCCCATCCCACTCCCCCACTCCTCCATCCCATCCCCATTCCCACTCCCCCATTCCCATTTCCATTTCCATCCCCATCCCATTCCCACCTCCCCATCCCATCCCATCCCATCCCATCCCATCCCATCCCCACTCCCCCATCTTATTCCCACCCTGTCCCCCATCCCCATTCCCACCCCATTCCATCTCTCACATTCCCATCCCCATCCCCATTCCCACTCCCCTACCCCATTCCCACCCCATCCCCGTCCACATTGTCATTCCCACCCCATTCCCGCCTCCCAACCCCCATTCCCACCTCCCAGTCCCCATTCCCACCCCATTCCCTCTCCCCCATTCCCACTCCCCCACCCCATTCCCGCCCTATTCCCAACCCCAATCCTGCTCTCTCATTACCGCCCCATTCCCATTCCCACTCCCCCATCCCCATTCCCATTCCCGCCCCATTCCCACTCCCCTGGGCCAGTGCAACCGTTTTATTGCCAAACCACAAACCAACCCCACACACCCCAAAACCCCACACACCCCAAAACCCCACACACCCCGCAAACCCCACAAACCCCCCAGCCTCCTCCCTCTGGGAGGTGGCTCCGAGGGCAGTTTTGGGGCGCTGTCCCCATTTCTGGGGGCAATTTTGGAGCGCTGTCCCGTGTTGGGGGTAGTTTTGGGGCACTGTCCCGTGTTGGGGGTAGTTTTGGGGCGTTGTCCCATTTTTGAAGCGCTGTCCCGTGTTTGGGGCAGTTTTGGGGCTCTGTCTCCATTTTTGGGGGCAGTTTTGGGGCGCTGTCCCCGTGTTGGGGTCAGTTTTGGGGCGCTGTCCCGTGTTTTGGGGGCAGTTTTGGGGCGCAGTGCCGTTTTTGGGGCCGTGTTTGGGGCGCGGCGCTCAGAACACGTGCGTGTAGAACACATCCACGTTGCCGGCGCGGTCCAGCGGCAGCGCCGCCCCCACGTTGCGCGCCCCCAGCCGCGCTCCCCCCAGCGCCGAGGAGCGCCGCAGCTTCAGCAGGCTGAACCTGGAGAAATCCCCGCGGGCCTCGCCCCGCGCCCGCTCCAGCACCTGGATGAACCCTACAAACACCGGCACGCCGTCAGGGGGACCCCGAAACCCCGACCCCAAAATGCCCAAAATCCCCCGCAGCGCTCACCCGCCTGCAGGCGCTCCCAGCTGTTCCACACCGAGCCCACGCACACGATGGGCAGCCCCAGCTCGCCCGCGAACAGGCTCTGTGACAGCGGTGGGGACACTCAGAGGGACACGGTGGCACCGCCGCGGGGGTGGGGACACCCGGCAGGGCGCGGTGGCACCGGCAGCACCGGCTTCTGTGGCCTCACCTGGTGGATTTTGGGCAGCACGGCCACCACGTGGCGCGCCAGCACCTCGCCCGCCTTGGTGAAGATGTGGCAGCACAGCGGGTCACCGAGCTGGGCACCTGCGGGTGGCACCCGTGGGGACGTGGGACACTGCTCTGTGCCCCCTCCCCCGTGGGTGGCACCTGGGGGTGGCACCCACGGGGACATGGGACACCCCTCTGTGCCCCCTACCCCAGGGGTGGCACCTTGGGGACATGGGACACTCCTCTGTGCCCCCCTTGGGAGTGGCACCTGAGGGTGGCACCCATGGGGACGTGGGACATTCCTCTGTGCCCCCTCCCCTGGGGGTGGCACCTAGGTGTCCCCACCCTGTGCTCGGGGTCAAGGTGCGCCCGGGGCAGAGAGCAGGGAGTGGCAGCGGGAGGGACAAGGGGACAGAGATAAGGGGACAAGGATAAGGAGGCAGGGACAAACAGGGATAGAGACAAGGGGGGACAGGGACAAGGGGGATGGGGACAAGGGGGACCGGGATGGGAAGGGGGACAGGGACAAACAGGGATGGCGACAAACAGGTGACAGGGACAAAAGAGACAGGGACAAGGGGGACCGGGATGGGAAGGGGGTCAGGGACAAGGGGGACAGGGACAAAAGAGACAGGGACAAGGGGGACAGGGATAAGGGATACTGGGATGGGAAGGAGGTCAGGGACAATGGGGACAGGGACAAACAGGTGACAAGGACAATGGGGTCATTCCGGGGAAAGGGGTTTCCCTACCCTCCGCCAGTTTCTGGCAAAACCCCGCAAATTTGGACTTCTCGAAGGTGCGGTAGAGGTGGGTCAGGAGCCCCATCCTGTCCGAGATCTGTGGGGTCGGGGGGCAGGGCGGCCATGGGTGAGGCTTGGGGACCCGTCCTGGACACCCCAATGTCCCCGGGTACAGCTGGGAGTGACCCCAGATCCTGGCACACGGCCCTGAGCCCCCCAGGACCCCAAACACGGCTCAGGGCCACCCTGGACCCCAACACCATCCCAAAACCCTTCTAGCACCTGATATCCATCCCAGCCCTGCTTCCAGGACTGTGAGACCCATCCCAGAGCCCTTCCAGGACCCCGATACCCATCCCAAACCCCCAAAACTCATCCCAAAGCCCCTCCAGGACCCCAAAACCCATCCCAAACCCCTCAAGACCTCCAATACCCATCCCACAACACCCCCAGGACCCTGACACCCATCCCAAAGCCCTTCCAGGACCTTGACACCTATCCCAAACCCCCTCAAGTTCCCAACATCATCCCACCCCCCGAGAACCCCAAAACCCATCCCAAAGCCCTCAAGAACACCAAAACTCATTCAAAACCCTCCCAGAAGCCCAAAACCAATCCCAAAGCCCCCCAGAACCCTAAAACCCATCCCAAAGCCCTCAAGAACTCCAAAACCCATCCCAAAACCCTCCCAGAACCCGAATACCCATCCCAAAGCCCCTCAAGACCCTGATACCCATCCCAGATCCCTCAAAACCCATCTCAAACCCATTTCAAGACTCCAGCCCATCCCAAACCTCCCCAAAAAACCAAAACCCATCCTAAAGCGCCCAAGAACCCCAAAATCCATCCCAAACCACCCCAAGACCCCTGATACCCATCTCAAAGCCCCTCAAGACCCTGATACCAATCCGAAAACTCTGATACTCATCCCAGATCCCTCAAAACCCATCCCAAACCCCCCCAAGAACCCCAAAGCCGATTCCAAGCACCCCAAAAACCCTGGCAGCACCTGGAAATAGTCGAACATGGCCTGCCTGACGTAGGCGACGTCGTGGGGCGGCACCTCCAGGTTGTCCATGCAGTCAAAGACCATCTTGACAGCCTGGTGAGCGATCCAGTACGCTGGGAATAACGGGATCGGGGATGGATGATGGATGGATGGATGGATGGATGGATGGATGGATGGATGGATGGATGGATGATGGATGGATGGATGGATGGATGGATGGATGGATGGATGATGGATGGATGGATCAATGGATGATGGATGGATGGATGGATGGATGGATGATGGATGGATGGATGGATGGATGGATGGATGGATGGAGGGATGGATGGATGGATGGATGGATGGATGGATGGATGATGGATGGATGGATGGATGGATGGATGGATGGATGGATGGATGGATGATGGATGGATGGATGGATGGATGGATGGATGGATGGATGGATGATGGATGGATGGATGGATGGATGGATGGATGGATGGATGGATGGATGATGGATGGATCAATGGATGATGGATGGATGGATCCATGGATGGATCAATGGATGGTCAGCAGTGGGGTCAGCATTGGGGTCCCCCCTCCCCGGTGCCCCCCCGGGCTCACCAGACCCCTCGTCCCCCATCATGTGTCCCCAGCCGCCACAGCCGGTCTCGGAGCCGTCGGGGTTGATGAGTTTGCAGTTGGAGCCCGTGCCCGAGATCAGCACGATGCCACCTGTGGGGTGACACCCGTGGGGGTGGCACGGTGCCCAATGTCACCAATGCCATCCCAGCCAGCAGAGGACAGGGGGACAGGGATGGGAAGCGGGACAGGGACAAGGGGAACAGGGACAAATGGGGACAAGGACAAATGGGGACAGGAATGGGAAGTGGGACAGCGGCAAATGGGTGACAGGGACAAGAAGTCAGGGACAATTGGGACAGGAATAAGGGTTACAGGGACAAATGAGTGACAGGGACTAGGGGGACAGGCACAAGGGAGGCAGGGACAAGGGGGATAGGGATGGGAAGGGGGACAGGGACAGGAGGGGCAGGGACAAATGGGTGACAGGGACAATGAAGACAGGGACAAGGTGGGCAGGGATGGGGACAGGGATGGGGACAGGGACAACAAGGACTGGGACAAGGGGACAGGGACAACGGGGACAGGGACAGGGACAAGGGGAGCAGGGACAAACGGAACAGGGACAAATGGGTGGCAGACGCAAATGGGTGACAGGGACAATGGGGACAGGAACAATGGGGACAGGGCCCAAGCGCACCGTGGTCGGTGGCCGTGGCCATGGCCCCCACGGCGTCGGTGGTGATGAAGTAGCTCTGGCTCAGGTGGGGGAAGCGGCGCTGCAGCTCCTCCGTCAGCTTCCCGATGGCGTCCTGCTGGTCCCCTCCGCTCAGGGACAGCCCCTGCCGCACCCAGGGCCATGTCACCCCCGTGGTGGCACCGGGGGGGTGGCACGGGGCGTAGGGACAGCGCGGGGGCTCACCAGGGAGCGCAGGGGCACCTGGGGGTCGGCGCCCGCCTTGCTCTTGGCCTCGGTGACCATGCGCTCGATCCTCTCCAGGCACTTCTCGGAGCCGATGAGCTGTGACACGGCCAGGGGACAGCCTGAGGCCACCAAGGTGCCACACCGGGGGTGCCATGTGAATTTTGGACACCCTGAAGCCACCCTGGGAGTCCCACACAGGTTTTGAACACCCTGAGGCCACCCCAGTGCCATCCCAGGGATCCCACATAGGTTTTTGGGCACAGGGACACCCTGAGGCCACCCCAGTGCCACCCAAGGGTCCCACATAGGTTTTTGGGCACAGGGACACCCTGAGGCCACCAAGGTGCCATCCCAGGTGTCCCACGAGGGTTTTTGGGAATGGGGACACTGTGGCACCATCTGCAGTGGCTGCGTTCCACCGAAGTGTCCGTGAGTTTGGGGACAACCAGAAACAGCAACACTCCGTGTCCCACACCCTGTTCCATGTCCCATATCTCCATGTCCCACAGCGCACTCCATGTCGCAAACCCATTTCCATGTCCCAAACCCAGCTCCGTGTCCCAAACCCTTCTCCATGTCCCAAAGCCATCTCCATATCCCGTATCTCCACATCCCACTGCATGTCCCAAACCCAGCACCATGTCCCAAAGCCATCTCCAAATCCCATATCTCATGTCCCACACCCAGCTCCATGACCCAAACCCATGTCTGTGTGCCAAAGCCATTTCCATGTCCCACATTCCACTCTTTGTCCCAAATCCATCTCCATGTCCCAAACCCAGCTCCGTGTCCCACATCCCACACTGTGTCCCAAAATTTCCTTCCCATGTCCCAAACCCATTTCCATGTCCCACATCCAGCTCTGTGTCCCAAACCCATCTCCATGTCCCATTCCTCCATTTCCCAAAGCCCCTGTCCCCGTGTCCCCAAACCCCCTCCCCGTGTCCCATCCCCCTGTCCCCGTGTCCCCAAACTCATCTCCATATCCCAAACCCAGCTCCGTGCCCCAAAGCCATCTCCATATCCCACATCTCCGTGTCCCAAACCCACCTCCATGTCCCAAATCCCATTCTGTGTCCCAAAACTCCCTCCCCGTGTCCCAAACCCACCTCCATGTCCCAAACCCAGCTCCACATTCCATATCTCTGTGTCCCAAACCCCCTGTCCCCGTGTCCCAAACCCCCTCCCTGTGTCCCAAAACCCCTCCCCGTGTCCCAAACCCCACTCTGTGTCCCACATCCTGCTCCATGTCTGGAACTCATCTCCATGTCCCAAACCCATCTCCATATCCCATATCTCTGTGTCCCATCCCCTGTCCCAATGTCCAAACCCCCTGTCCCCGTGTCCCGTTCCTGTCCCCGTGTCCCAGCCCAGCCTGGGGACAGGGCTGTCCCCCAGCTCACCCAGTGGTTGGTGCAGGGTCCCTCGGTCTCGGCCAGGATTTGGCCATCCCCGGACACCAGCACCACCCTGGAGTGGGTGCCCCCGCTGCGGAGAGAGGGGGGGACACTGCCAGCACCGCCCCTGTCCCTGTCCCTGTCCCCTGTCCCTGTCCCCATCCCACCGAGCAGGGGGACCCCGCTGAGCCCCCGCCCAAGGGGTCACTGGGGGGCCCTGAAATGGGGGGTGCTGACCCCCACCCGGGGGGGTCCATCCGAGCCCCCCTCCATCGGCTGCCTCCCCTCGGCCCCCCTGTTTTGGGGGTGCCCGAGCGCGGTTTGGGGGTGCGGACCCCCAGAGCCTCCTCCATCGGTCCCCGGTTTGGGGGTGCCCGGGCGCCGGGGCGATGGGTTTGGGGGTGCGGAGCCCCCTCCATCGGTCCCCGTCCCCCCGGTTTGGGGGTGTCCGGGCAGGGTTTGGGGGTGCGGAGGAGCCCCCGGAGCCCCCCCGGCCGCGCCGCGCCCCTCACCCCTCCACGCCGCCGAACAGCGACGCCATCGCGGCCGCCACTGGCCCCGCCCCCCTGTGCCGGGCACGCCCAGGGGCGGGGCCACACTCAGGGACACGCCCATGACTATTTATGGACAGTGGCCACGCCCATCCGCGGCCACGTCCCATGGACCCGCCCATC
Organism: Ammospiza nelsoni; assembly: GCF_027579445.1. Classification (NCBI taxonomy): domain Eukaryota; kingdom Metazoa; phylum Chordata; class Aves; order Passeriformes; family Passerellidae; genus Ammospiza; species Ammospiza nelsoni. The sequence goes on from NC_080636.1 coordinate 6,230,290, forward strand.
TCCATATATGGGCAAAGAGCAGCGCCATCCCTGTCAATGGCCACGCCTCCCCGTTGGCTCCGCCCCCGCGCCCGTTCCGGGTCCCGGTGTCCCCTCCCTGTCCAGGGGGACCCCGCGATGGCACCGGGACCCCGCCCGCGGCACGGGGCGCTGCTGGCCCCACGGACACGCTGAGGACACGGCCCGAAGCGTGTGGGGCCGCGGAATGGGGTAAATACCCCGAATCACCCCGAAACTCACACGTGAGAAATCACCCAATCCCCTCTGTACCCACCCACCCGTGAGAAATCCCCCAAATACCCCTGCACCCATCCGTGGCACAACCCCAAGCAACCACAAGTGACAAATCCCCCAAATCCACTGTACCCCACCCGTGAGAAATCATCCCCCAAATCCCCCAAATCCACTGTACCCATCCGTGGCGCAGCTCCACGCACCCACAAATGACAAATTCCCCCAAATTTTCTCTACCCACCCGTGACAAATCCCGGAAATCCCCTCTGTACCCATCCATGAGAAATCCCCCAAATCCCCCTGTACCCATCCGTGGCACAGCCCCACACACCCACAAGTGACAAATTCCCCTAAATCCCCCCAAAACCCACCCCAAAGTGGCAAATCCCCCAAATCGCCCCATACCCATATGTGAGAAATCCCCCAAATCTCTCTATACCCACCTGTGGGACATCCCCCAAATCCCCCCTGTATCCCACCCCTGAGAAATCCCCCAAATCCCCCTGTACCCCACCTGTGAGAAATCCCACACATGAGAAATCCCCCAAATACCTCTGTACCCATCCGTGGCACAGCCCCACGCACCCACAAGTGACAAATTCCCCTAAATCCCCCCAAAACCCACAAGTGACAAATTCCCCCAAATCCCCCTAAAACCCACAAGAGACAAATTCCCCCAGATCCCCCCAAAACCCACAAGTGACAAATCTCCCCAGATCCCCCCGTACCATCCGTGGTGAGAAATCCCCCAAATCCCCCGTTCCCTCCTGGCTCAGACCCCCCCTCGCACTCAGCCTCTCCTTCCCAGAATTCCCCTGAGCTAAGGGGGGTCCCCTTGTCCCCTCTGTCGCCACGGAGGGGTTGGGACCACGTGTCCCCTCTGTCCCCGGTGTCCCCGGGGTCCCCTCCCCTGGTGTCCCTCGGCAGCCGCTGCCCGTCCCCCCTCCCCGGGTCAGCGAGGTCACAGCTGAGACCCTGCCGGGCCCCGCGGGCTCAGCGGGGGACAGAGGTGACAGTGATGGCAGCGGTGACAGCGGTGGCAGAGGTGACAGTGATGATAGAGGTGACGGTGATGGCAGCAGTGACAGCAGAGCCGGCGATGTTCCCGCCCCGAGGAGAGGGAGGGAGGGAGAGGAGGGAGAGAGGGGAGGGGGGAGATGGAGAGATGGAAAATGTGAAGGGAAAGAGGGAGGAATGGATGGATGGACGGACGGACGGACAGACGGATGGATGGATGGATGGATGGATGGATGGATGGATGGATGGATGGATGGATGGATGGATGATGGATGGATGGATGGATGGATGGATGGATGGATGGATGATGGATGGATGGATGGATGGATGGATGATGGATGGATGGATGGATGGATGGATGGATGGATGATGGATGGATGGATGGATGGATGGATGGATGGATGGATGGATGGATGGATGGATGGATGATGGATGGATGGATGGATGGATGGATGGATGGATGATGGATGGATGGATGGATGGATGGATGGATGGATGGATGGATGATGGATGGATGGATGGATGGATGGATGGATGGATGGATGGGCACACCCAAATGGAAAGAGATAGTAGCAATGGGGAATGGGCAGGAGGAGCAGGGACAACTGCAACCAGCTTGGGACCATGGCCCAGAGACCAGTGGAGAGGACAGGTGGCCCAGCATGGTCAGGACCCCCTTTACACCTGGCAGCACCAGCCAGGCCATGCCAAATCCCAAATCCCAAATCCCAAATCCCAAATCCCAAATCCCAAATCCCAAATCCCAAATCCCACATCTGGCATGGCCACGTTGCCACTGTCAGGTGTTCTGTGGTCCTGGGACACTGGGACGGGGACAAAATGGAGCAGCAGGGACAGGGACATAGCCGGGATGGTGACACAGCCATCCCAGGACTGGGATCATGTCGTGTCCCCCAGCCCTTCACTAGGGTGTGGCGGAGTCTCCTTACCGTGTGTCACCTCCTCCTGGGAGCTGTGACCGCCCCAAGGATGCGGACCCTCGGGACTGTCCCCATTTTCCAGGCGGACCCTCGGGACTGTCCCCATTTTCCAGGCGGACCCTCGGGACTGTCCCCATTTTCCATGCTGGGGGTCCCGGGCCCCGCGGGAGGAGCGAGCCCGGCTCCCCCCAAGGCGGGGGCGGCGGCAGGGGAAGGGTTAACGCGGGGAGTGTTCGTGAGCAGCCCCGCGCCCACCGCCCCGTGCCCTCATTAGTCCCGGTGGCACCAGCCTGTCTGGGGACAGCGGGGACAGGCGACAGACGCCTTTTGTCTCAACTTGTGGCAAAGTTGGAGCGGAGCCGGGAGTGCCGGTGAGTCCCACGAGGCCGCGGCCTGGGGACAGCGCTGTCCCCGCTGCCACCCTCGGCGCCAGCCGGACGGCGGGGCAGTGCCCCGATCGCATCCCGCCATCAGCTCGGGGAGAGGAGGAGGGACCCCGCTGTCCCCTGAGCTGTCCCCAGCCTGGGGGAGGTGGCTTCTCCCGTCTGGGATCGGCTGGCACCGGCAGGACGGGACACGGAGGTTTGGGGAGCTCGGGGCAAACAAGCGGCGGGACCCACACCGGGAATGGGGTGCGGGAGCCGGGAACGCTCGAGGGACAGCCCGGTGCCAGCAGAGCCCGGGAATGGCGGTGAGGCTCCATCCCCGCAGCTCCCGTGGGTTCCCGATGGGAGCACGGAGGGACTGCGAGGGCAGCGGGACCGAGAGGGGACGAGGGGACCAGGGCCGAGCCCCCCCAAAGCCGGACCGAGCCCCCCAAAGCCGTACCGAGCCCCCCAAAGCCGGGCCGAGCCCCCCAAAGCCGGACCGAACCCCCCAAAGCCGGGCCGAGCCCCCTCCGCCATCCCGAGCTCCACCCGCGGAGCATCCCCGGCGGATCCGGCTGGGAAAGGAGCGAAGGAGGCCCAGGCTCGGCTCCGGGCGAAGCGCTGATTTCAGGGGGCTGGGCTGAATTCCGGGCTCTGGATCCATCCCCGGCTGCTGAGCCGAGGTTGGAACGGCACCGGGGACATCCCAGGGACGTCTCGGGGACATTTCGGTGACATCCCGGCCGGAGGAGGAGGATGGTGAGTGGAGAAACGGGAATGGGGCAGTGGTGGAATGGGGTGGGGTGGGCGACTGCTCCATGGGCAGGCGGCTGCTGCGGTTGGATTTGGGGAGCCCATCCCAGCAGGTGATCCCATCCCAAATGGATGATCCTGTGCCCGTCTCCATCCCAAATGGATGATCCCACACCCGTTTTCATCCCAAATGGATGATCCCACACCCGTCCCCATCCCAAATAGACCACACAGGATCCCATCCATGCCACCGGTACCGGGATAAGGGATCAACCGGGAGAGCTGGGACACAGGGAAGCGGGGTCTGTCCGTGTGTCCTTCCCTGTGTCCGGTCACCTTCTTGTGGCTCCAGAATCTCGCTGTGTTCCCGGAGATCCCAGCTGTGCCCTGGGTGCTGCTTTCTGTCCCATTCCCAGAGTCTGTCCATTTGTCTGATTGTCCGTCCATCCATCCATCCATCCATCCATCCATCCATCCATCCATCCAACCATCCATCATCCTTCTGTCTGTCCATCCATCCTTCCTTCTTTCCTTCCTTGTGTGTCTCCATCCATCCCAGCATTTGCTCCTTCATCCCTCCATCCCTTTGTCCCTTCATCCCTCCATTGCTCCATCCCTCCCTTCCTCCATTTTCACACTCCCCACCCCTCCATCCCTCCCTCCATCCCTCTGTCCATCTCTCCATCCCTCCTTCCGTCTCTCCATCCCTCCCTCCCTCGCTCCACCCCACTCCCCATCCCAGGGATCCGGGCAGGGACACTGTCGGTGACATTTGCGCTCCGGCTCTGCCACCTTTCAGCTGGACACCGTGGAGGGACAGGAGGTGAATTCCAGAGGAGGTGAATTCCCGAGGGGATCAGGAAGGGGCTGGGAGGTGACACTGTTGGGGCCGAGTCGCGCTGGGGTGGTGGCACTGGGGACACCGGTGGCACTGGGGACACCGGTGGCTCCGGCCTGTCCCGGGAGCTGTCACGGAGCAGCCTCGGCTCTGAGGGCTGGGGACGAGCGCCGGGATGTGGCTGTGACCTTTCCGACCGGGAATGTCACTGGTGTCCAGCCATGGAGCTGCCGTGCTGGACAGGGATGGAGACAGGGAATGGGGACGGGAATGGGGATGGGAATGGGAATGGGAATGGGAATGGGAATGGGGACTGGGGACAGGGAATGGGGACAGGGACAGGGAATGGGGACAGGGAGTAGGAACACGGAGTAGGGACAGGGAATGGGAATGGGGATGGGGATGGGAATGGGGACAGGGACAGGGAATGGGGACAAGGAGTGGGAATGAGGATGGAGACAGGGATGGGGATAGGGATGGGGACAGGGAGTAGGGACAGGGAATGGGGATGGGAATGGGGACAGGGAATGGGGATGGGGGACAGGGATGGAGATGGGAATGGGGCAGGGTTAGGGATGAGGGTGGGAACAGGGAGATTGATGGAGAGGGACAGGGATGGGGACAGGGATGGGGACAGGGACAGGGATAGAACCAGCAGTGGGGGTGGGAAAGGGGCTATGGACGTGTCCGGGGGGACAGGGACAGGGACAGGAGCAGGGCCAGGGCCAGCCCCGAGGGGTCCCTGTCACCACCGGTGGGGCCGGGGCGGGGGCGGCGGGGCCGCGGGGCCGCTCCCGTGGGGCTCCAATGGGGCAGAGGGCAGCAGCCGGGGGGCGCCGCTCGTTAAAGCTGATCGCTCCATCGCTAATTGATGTCGTTAATGAGCGGGGCAGGGGGCGGGAATCCCCCCGGGGCAGTTCCGCCCCTGCTCCGCCCGGTCCGTGCCTCAGTTTCCCCATTCCACCCGCAGAACGGGACACGCGGCGATGTCACCGCCCCGCCCGTGCCGCGGGAGGGGGGCACAGGGGAGGTGACACGGCCGGGATTGTCCCCTGGGGTCACCCGTGCGGTGGCCGCGGTGTCGCACGCCTGACCTACTTCGGGGCCGGGGCTGAAAATGAGATAATGGGCTCTGGGGAGGGACTTGGGGACGCGCGGGTGGCACCGCCCTGGCGCCACCCGGGCTGGTGGCACTGCCACGGTGTCACTCGGGCTGGTGGCACTGCCTCGATGTCATCCGGGTTGGTGGCACTGCCTCGGTGTCACCCGGACTGGTGGCACTGCCACCGTGTCACCTGGGTTGGTGGCACTGCCTCAATGTCACCCGGGCTGGTGGCACTGCCACCGTGTCACTCGGGTTGGTGGCACTGTCATGGTGTCACTCAGGTTGGTGGCACTGCCTCGGTGTCACTCGGGCTGGTGGCACTACCTCGATGTCACCCGGGCTGGTGGCACTGCGATGGTGTCACCTGAGCTAGTGGCACTACCTCCATGTCACCGGGGCTGGTGGCACTGCCACGGTGTCACCTGGGTTGGTGGCAGGGACAGGCGGGGGTGGCGGGGTTGCACTGGGATGGACTGGGATGGACTGGGACGGACTGGGACGGACTGGGATGGATTGGGATGGACTGGGAGGGACTGGAATGGACTGGGATGAACTGGGATGAACTGGGAGGGACTGGGACAGACTGGGACAGACTGGGACGGACTGGGTTGGACTGGGATGGACTGGGATGGACTGGGAGGGACTGGGATGAACTGGGATGAACTGGAATGGACTGGGAGTCTCCCAGTGCTCCCCAGGAGCTGGGAAGGAGCCCCAGCAGGAGCACCGAGGGCAGAGAGGACCCCAAAACCCGACTGAGGGTACGGGGGACCCCAAAACCCGTCTGACGGGGCCCCTGAAGCCATGACAAGGGGACAGGGGACCCCAAAACCATGGTCAGGAGGACACAGGACCCCCAAATCTCCTCTGAGGGAAGATGGGACCCCTGAATCCCCCCCAGGACTCCCAAATCCTGGCTGAGGGTGAATGGAACCCCAAACGTGGACTGAGGAGAGATGGGGTCCCCAGAATCCCACCCGAGGGGAAATGGGACCCCTGAATCCCCCCTGGGGACAGGCGGGGTGTCCTGGGCACCCCACGAGGGATGGGGACAGGGGAGGAGATGGAGCAGGGGATGGGGGCACCCCAAATCCAGGGGTAACCCCGGGCCCTTTTCCAGACCCCAAATCCACAGCACCATCCCACACTGGGGATCCGCTCCCACCACCCTTTGTCACCCCAAAACCATTCTGGGGACACCCGGGGGCTGCAGGGGCCGGAGCAGATCCGGGGGTGCCCCCAAACCCCTCCTGGAGGAGATGCGGCCACTCCGTGTCCCCTCTGCCGTTTGGGGTCTGTGGGGACACCGGGCCCCCATCCCGGGGGTCCCCGGGGGGTGCGGGCAGTGGGAGCCCCCCAATCCTTCCTGATCGATCCCAAATCATTCCTGATCCCTGATCGATTCCCCCAATCCTGATCGATTCCCCAATCCTTCCTGATCGATTCCCCAATCCTTCCTGATCAAACCCCAATCCTTCCTGATCGCCCCCCTTTTCCTGATTGATCCCCCCACCTTTCCTGATCGATCTCCCCATCCTGATCGATCCCTCCCCATCCTGATTGATCCCCCCACCTTTCCTGATCGATCTCCCCCATCCTGATTGATGCCCTGACCTTTCCCAATAGCTCCCCCTTTTCCCAATTGCTCCCCCCCCTTTCCTGATTGATTTTCCCACCTTTCCTGATTGATCCCCCCCCATTGTTCCCTTATTGATCCCCCCAATCCTCCTTGATTGCCCCCCCTTTTCCCAATTGATCCCCGTCATTCCCAATTGCTCCCCCACCTTTTCCTGATTGATTTTCCCACCTTTTCCTGATCGGTCCCCTGACCTTTCCTGACTGCTCCCCCTCTTTTCCCGATTGATTTTCCCACCTTTCCTGACTGGTCCCCTCACCCTTCCTGATTGATCCACTTTTCCCAATTGATCCCCATCATCCCCAATTGCTCCCCTGCCTTTTCCTGATTGATTTTCCTGATTGATCCCTCCCTTTTCCCAATCGATGCCCCCATCCTTCCAGACCTTTCCCCATCCTTCCCGATCGATCCCCCCCATCCTTCTTGATCATCTCCTCTTTTCCCGATTGATCCCCCCCCCTTTTCCCGATTGATCTCCCACCTTTCCTCATTGATCCCTCATCATTCCCGAGTTCTCCCCACCTTTTTCCCATTGATCTCCCCCTTTTCCCCATCGCTCCCCCTTTTCCCAATTGCTCCCCCGCCCGTCCCGGGGCAGCAGCGGGGCCGGTCCCGGGAGACAGAACCGGTCCGGGGGAGCAGCGGGGCTGGTTCAGGGGAGCATCTGGGCCGGTCCCGGGAGACAAAGCTGGTCCCGGGGAGTAGCGGGAGCGGGGCCGGTCCCGGGGAGCAGCGGGGCTGGTTCGGGGGAGGTAGAGCTGGTCCCGGGGAGCAGTAGGGCCGGTCCCGGGAGACAGAGCCGCTCCCGGGGCAGCAGCAGCAGCGGGGCCGGTCCCCCTGGTTCGCGGGAGGTAGAGCCGGTCATGGGGAGCATCTGGGCCGGTCCCGGGGAGGCAGAGCCGCTCCCAGGAGCAGCAGAATCGGTCCCGGGGGGCAGCGGGGCCGGTCCCCGGCAGCAGCAGCAGCGGACCGGTCCCGGAGAACAGAGGGGTTGGTTTGGGGAAGGTGGAGCCGGTCCCGGGCAGCAGCTGGGCCGGTCCCGGGAGGTAGAGCCGGTCCCGGGGAGGAGAGGGGCCGGTCCCGGGGGCAGCAGCAGCGCTGGTCGGGGAGCAGCAGGAGCGGGGCCGGTCCCGGGAAGCAGAGCCGGTCCCGGGGAGCAGCAGGAGCGGGGCCGGTCCCGGGAGGCAGAGCCGGTCCCGGGGAGGAGAGGGGCCGGTCCCGGGGAGCAGCAGGAGCGGGGCCGGTCCCGAGGAACAGAGTGGCTGGTTCGGGGGAGGTAGAGGGTAGAGCTGTTCGGGGAACAGCAGAACCGGTCCCAGGGAGGCAGAGCCGGTCCCGGGGAGCAGCAGCCGCAGCAGCAGGAGCGGGGCGGGTCCCAGGGCAGGGCCGGTCCAGGGGGGGCAGAGCCGGTCCCGGGGAGCAGCAGGAACGGGGCCCGTCCGGGGGCAGGGCCGGTCCCGGGGAGCAGCAGCAGAAACGGACCCGGTCCCGGTGCCGGGGAGCAGCAGCAGGAGCGGGAGGAGCGGCGGCGGGCTCGGTCCCCGGCCGCGGTGCATTCACGGTTCGGGGAGCGCGGGAGGCTGAGCGGAGCTGACGGCAGCCGGCGGGAGCGGCGCTCCGGGGGGAGCGGGGCCCGGATCAGGCAGGGCTGACCGGAGCGCGACCCGCGCCGCAACACGGAGCCGATGAGCGGCGGCGGCGGCGGCGCGGGGGGAGCCGGGGCGGGGGCGGCTCTGACAGCCCCGGGCAGCGCGGCCAGGCGTGCGGGGAACGGGAACGGGAACGGGATGGGGAATGGGAATGGGAACCGGGATAGGGGAATGGAGGATTTGGGGTGGGGGAATGGGAATGGGAACAGGGACGGGGATGGGAACCGGGATGGGAGTGGGAATGGGGGGATGGGGAATGGGGAATGGGGATGGGATTGGGAAAGGGGATGGCGTAATGGGAACGGGGAAATGGGATGGGAACCGGGATGAGGAAATGGGAATGGGAACCGGGAGGGGGGAATGGGAACAGGGATGGGAGCGGGAATGGGAACGGGGTAATGGGAATGGGGGAGCAGGGATGAGAATGGGAATGGGGACAAGGTTGGGGATGGGAACGGGAACAGGAACTGGGAGCGAGGATGGGGAATGGGAACGGGCATGAGAGTGGGAATGGGAATGGGGTAATGGGAACAGGAAAGGGATGAGGGAATGGCAAAGGGAGAATGGGGATGGGAATGGGATTGGGAATGGGGGAATGAGGATGACAATGGGAATGAGGATGGGAACGGGGATGAGAGCGGGAATGGGAATGGGGGAATGGGAGCAGGGGAATGAGGATGAAATTGGAATGGGGATGGGGAAATGGGAATGGGAACGAGAACGGGGATGGGAACTGGGATGGGGGAATGGGAACAGGGATGAGAGTGGGAATGGGAATGGGGGAATGGGGATGAGAATGGGGATGGGGATAAGGATGGGGGAATGGGAATGGGGATGGGATTGGGGATGAGGATGAGGATGGAAATGAGAATGGGAATGGGGGTGGAGCTGGGAACGGGGATGGGGATGGGAACGGGGATGGGGAAATGGGAAGAGGAATGGGGAAATGGGAATCAGAATGGGAATGGGGGAATGGGAATGAGAACCAGGATGAGGGAACGGGAATGGGGAACAGGAACAGGTATGGGAACGGGAATGGGAACTGGATGGGAATGGAGATGGGGACAGGAATGGGAATGGGGAAATGGTTGCAGGAGTGGGGATGGAAAGTGGGAATTGGAATGGGGATGGGGATGGGGATGGGGATGGGAATGGGGAAAGGAGTGGGGATGGGAATGAGGATGGGAATCAGACAGGGAGAAGTGGGGGGGACTGAGGGTCAAATCCCATCCATGGGGATTTGTGGGGCTTGGAAGCCAAACCCCATCCATGAGGATGTATGGGATTTAGGGGAAAAACCCTCCAGAATGATTTGAGGGGAACAAAACCCCACCCATGAGGATTTATGAGGTTTGGGGGCAACAAACCCCTCCTGAAGGATTTGGGGGAAACAGAACCCCACCCATGGGAATTTATGGGGCTTGGAAACAAAACCCCATCCATGAGGATTCGTGGGTTTTTGGGGGCCAAATCCCATCCATGAGGATTTGTGGGGCTTGGAAACAAAACCCCATCCATGAGGATTTATGGGATTTAGGGAAAAAACCCCTCCAGAAAGATTTGGGGGAAACAAAACCCCATCCATGAGGATTTATGGGATTTAGGGAAAAAAACCCCCCAGAAAGATTTGGGGGAAACAAAACCCCATCCATGGGGATTTAGGGAAAAAACCCCTCCAGAAAGATTTGGGGGAAACAAAACCCCATCCATGAGGATTTATGGGATTTAGGGAAATCCCCCTCCAGAAGGATTTTGGGTGGCCAAACCCCATCCATGGCTTCAAGCCAAGCTGTGGGGGTACCAAACACCCGAAATTTCATGGAGGACCCCAAACCACTCCCCGAGAACCTTCTGGAAGCTGCAATCCCGGATCCCTGGGGGAGCTGTGGGGTGGATTTGGGGCGGGGGTGTGAGGGGAAGGGGGGAGCGGCAGAGAGCTCGGTCAGGAGCGGGAAAAGGGGAGGGAAAGGGAGGGAACGGCGCTCCCGGGGCGCCTCTCGCGCGTTTTTCACGCCTGGATTCGCCGGCAGCTCCCGGCGGGGCCCGCCTGGAACTTCACGGGGTTTTGGTTGCGGAGTGGAAATGGGAAAGGAGAAAAAAAAATCCTGAAAAAAAAAAAAAAAAGGGAAAAAAGGGAAAAAATAGCTGTAAAAATGGCTCTAAAAATAGCCCTAAAAGTAACCTAAAAGTGCCCTGAAAATAATCCTAAAAACTGCCTTAAAAATATTCCTAAAAATGTCTTAAAAATGATCCTAAAAATAGTCCTAAACTTGACCCTAAAAATAACCCTAAAAATTGCCCTAAAAACGATCCAAAAAATTGCCCTAAAAATAATTCTAAAAATGACCCTAAAATTGACCCTAAAAATGATCCTAAAAATGATCCTGAAAATGATCCTAAAAATAACCCACACGCAGCTCTGAGGGCCCTAAATGCCCTAATGGGGGATTTTGGGGTGACGGGGAGGGGTGGGGATGAGGGGCGCCCTATTGGGGTGTTTGGGGTGCTCGGGGTTTTGGGGTATTTGGGGTGTTTTTTTGGGGTATTTGGGGTGTTTAGGATTTTGGGGTATTTGGGGTGCTTGGGGTGCTCGGGATTCTGGGGTGTTTGGGGTTGTTTGGGGTATTTGGGATGTTTGGGGTGCTCGGATTTTTGGGGTGTTTGGGGTGCCCAGGACACCTGAGGTTCACAGGGGTTTTGGGGTTCTCGGGGTATTTGGGGTTGTTTGGTGTATTTGGGGTGTTTGGGGGATTTGGGGGATTTGAGGTTGTTTGGAGTATTTGAGGTGTTTGGGATTTTGGGGTATTTAGAGTGCTTGGGGTGTTTGGGGTGCTCGGGGTTTTGGGGTGTTTGGGGTTTTGTTTGAGGTGTTTGGGATATTTGGGGTGTCTCGGGTTTTGAGGTGTTTGGGGTTATTTGGGGTGCCCAGAGCACGTGAGATTCACAGGGGTATCTGAGGTGCTTGGGTACCTGGAGTTTTGGGGTTTTTGGGGTACTTGGGGTGTTTGGGGTGCCCAGGGCACGTGTTGTTCTCAGAGGTTTTGGGGTGCTCAGGATTCTCGCTGTTTTGGGCTATTTGGGGGCTTCACAGGGGTTTTGGGGTACCCGGAGCCCTCAAAAGGGGCAGAAAAAGGAGATTTGTGGGGAAAACGGGGGAAATTCGGACACGGGGACAAAGCGGGGGAGCCCCAAAACGCGGGGCGCGCTCACCCCAAAGGATTCGGGGATTTATCGCGGACTGGCGGGCCCGGGGGGCGGCTGCGAGCGGGATCGGGAGGGGTCGGGAATGATCGGGAAAGATCGGGGGGGTTCGGGAATGATCGGGAATGATCGGGAGGGTTCGGGAATGATCGGGGGGGTTCGGGAATGATCGGGGAAGGATCGGGAGGGATCGGGAATGATCGGGGGGGTTCGGGAATGATCGGGGAAGGATCGGGAGGGTTCGGGAATGATCGGAAGGGTTCGGGAGGGATCGGGCGGGATCGGGAATGATCGGGAGGGATCGGGAGGGTTCGGGAGGGGTCGGGAATGATCGGGAAAGGATCGGGAGGGATCGGGAATGATCGGGGAAGGATCGGGAGGGTTCGGGAAGGATCGGGGAAGATCGGGGAGGGATCGGGAAAGATCGGGGAAGGATCGGGAGGGTTTGGGAGGGTTCGGGAGGGATCGGGAATGATCGGGGAGGGATCGGGAGGGTTTGGGAGGGTTCGGGAGGGATCGGGAATGATCGGGGGGTTCGGGAAGGATCGGGAGGGTTCGGGAGGGATCGGGAATGATCGGGGAAGGATCGGGAGGGTTCGGGAGGGATCGGGAAGGATCGGGAGGGATCGGGAATGATCGGGGGGGATCGGAGAGGTTCGAGGGTGTTCGGAAGGGATCGGAATTATTCGGGAAGATTCGGGAGGGTTCGGGAGTGTTCGGGGGCATGGGGAGGGATCGGGAGGGTTCGGGCGGATTCGGGATAGATCGGGGAAGGATCGGGACGGATCGAGGGTGTTCGGGGAGGTTCGGGGGGCATCGAGAGGGGTCGGGAGGGATCGGGAGGGGTTCGGGAAGGACTGGGGGGAATCGGGGGAGATCGGGAGGTTCTCGGTACCTCTCCGGGAGCGCAGAGATGGGAGCGAGGAGCCGGAGGCCCTCCCTGTCCCTGTCCTTGTCCCCATCCCTGTCCTTGTCCCCACCCCTGTCCCCCCCATTTCCCGCTGCCCGCGCCATTCCCAGGCTCTGAGGGGCTCGGCCGCACCCCCCGCATGGGGTCACCCATCGATCACCTCTGTGTCCCCACTGTGTCCCCTCTGTGTCCCCCCTGTGTCCCCCCGTGTGTCCCCTCTGTGTCCCCCCTGTGTCCCCACTGTGTCCCCTCTCTGTGTCCCCCCTGTATCCCCTCTGTGTCCTCTCTGTGTCCCCCCGTGTCCCCCCTGTGTCCCCTCCGTGTCCCCACCGTGTCCCCTCCGTGTCTCCCCCGTGTCCCCTCCCGGTCACTCCCCGGTCACGGCGCCCCCGGCTCAGCGCTGCCGCCCGTGCCAGGCCGCGTTAGCGCCGCCCGAGCGCCGCTTTGTCACCTTTGTCCCCTCCCCCGCTTTGTCCCCTGTGTCACACAAAGGGGGGGGGGGGGGGGGTTCAGGGGGTGCCTCGTTTGGGGGTTCCCCCGAAATCCCGGGATGTTGTGGGATGGGGGCGCTGGCACCGCTTTTTCTGGGATCCAGGACCCCAAAATGAGCCCACAGCACCCCTAAAACGAGACCCCAAAACGAACCCCACGGCACCCCTAAATGAGCGCCCCGAAACCCCAAACCCCAGAATGAGCACCCCTAAAATGAGTTCAGGAGCCCAGAATGAACCCACAGCACCCCAAATGGAGCCCTCTGGGATCCTAAAACGAGATCCCCAAAACGAACCCCCCCGGACCCCAAAATGAACCCACAGCACCCCTAAAACGAGACCCCAAAACGAGCCCCACGGCGCCCCTAAACGAGCACCCCGAAATCCCAAACCCCAGAACGAGCACCCCTAAAATGAACCCGCAGGACCCCAAAATGAAACCACACCACCCCAAGAGGAGCTCCCCGAGAACCCTAAAACGAGATCCTCAAAACGAACCCCCCCAGCACCCCAAAATGAACACACAGCACCCCTAAAACGAGACCCCAAAACGAGCCCCACAGCGCCCCTAAACGAGCACCCCGAAATCCCAAACCCCAGAACGAGCACCCCCAAAATGAACCCACACCACCTCAAAATGAACCCACGGCACCCCAAAATGAACATCAGAGCCCCAAAATGAGCCCGCAGAACCCCAAAATGAACCCACAGCACCCCAAAATAAGCACCCCGAAACCCCAAACCCCAGAACGAGCACCCCTAAAATGAGCCCGCAGGACCCCAAAATGAACCCACACCACCCCAAGAGGAGGTCCCCGAGAACCCTAAAAGGAGACCCCAGAACCCCCCCAGCACCCCAAAATGAACCCACAGCACCCCTAAAACTGAGACCCCAAAACGAGCCCCACAGCGCCCCTAAACGAGCACCCCGAAATCCCAAACCCCAGAACGAGCACCCCTAAAATGAGCTCAGGACCCCAAAGCGAAACATCCAGAACCCTAAAATGACCACCCCAAAATGAAATAACCCCGGACCCCTAAAATGAACCCCCAGCACCCCAAAGGGACCCCCGAGGACCCTAAAACGAGACCCCAAAATAAGCACCCCACGGCACCCCAAAACGACCCCCTTGGACCCCAAAATGAGACCCCAAAATGAACCTTCAGGAGCCCTGAAACGAGACCCCAAAGTGAGCACCCCGCACCCCAAAATGAACCCCCCAGGACCCCATAAATGAGGCCAGCCCCACACCCCAAAACGAACCCCCCAAAAGTTCTAAAATGAGCTCGGGGACCCCAAAATGAAACATCCAGCACCCCAAAAAGAGCCCCCCAGGACCCCAAAACGAGACCCTAAAATGAGCACCCCAACAGCCCAAAATGAATCTGCACCACCCCAAAACGAAACCCCGCACCCCAAAATGAGCCCTCCAGGACCCCAAAAAGAGACCCCAAAATGAAACGACCCTGGATCCCAAAATGAGCCCCCAGAACCCCAAAACGAACCCCCCAAAAGTCCTAAAATGAGCTCGGGACCCCAAAATGAAACATCCAGCACCCCAAAAAGAGCCCTTCAGGACCCCAAAACGAACCCCACAGCACCCCAAAATGAGACCCCAAAATGAACCTTCAGGACCCCTGAAACGAAACCCCAAAATGAGCACCCCGGACCCCAAAACGAGACCCTAAAATGAGCCCCCCAACACCCCAAAAACGAACCCCCGCACCCCAAAATGAGCCATCCAGAACCCCAAAATGAGACCCCCAAAACGAACGCTGGAGCACCCCAAAACGACCTCCCTGGACCCCAAAATGAGACCCCAAAATGAGCACCCCAACACCCCAAAAACGAACCCCCGGACCTCCAAATAAGTTCAGGACCCCATAATGAACCCACAGCACCCCAAAACCAAACCCCGGACCCCAAAATGAGCTCAGGACCCCAAAATGAATCTGCACCACCCCAAAACGAAACCCCGGACCCCAAAATGAGCCCTCCAGGACCCCAAAACGAGACCCCAAAATGAGCCCCCCGCACCCCAAAATGAACCCCCCAAAACCCTAAAATGACACCCCAAAATGAACCCCCCAAAACCCCAAAATGACACCCCAAAATGAACCCCCCAAAACCCTAAAATGACACCCCAAAATGAATCCCCCAAAACCCCAAAACGACACCCCAAAATGAACCCCCCAAAACCCTAAAATGACACCCCAAAATGAACCCCCCAAAACCCCAAAACGACACCCCAAAATGAAACCGGCCTGGACCCCAAAATGAGCCCCCCAAAACCCCACAACGAGACCCCAAAATGAACCCTCCAAAACCCCAAATCGAGACCCCAAAATGAACCCCCCAAAACCCCAAATCGAGACCCCAAAGTGAACCCACAGCACCCCAAAATGAACCCCCCAAAACCCCAAAAACGAACCCCCGGACCCCAAAATGAGCTCAGGACCCCAAAATGAATCTGCACCACCCCAAAACGAAACCCCGGACCCCAAAATGAGCCCTCCAGGACCCCAAAACGAGACCCCAAAATGAGCCCCCCGCACCCCAAAGTGAACCCCCCAAAACCCCACAACGAGACCCCAAAATGAACCCCCCAAAACCCCAAATCGAGACCCCAAAGTGAACCCACAGCACCCCAAAATGAACCCCCCAAAACCCCAAATCGAGACCCCAAAACGAGACCCCAGAGCACCCCAAAAGGAACCCCCCGGCACCCCAAAACCCCCAACCCGTCCCAGTCCAGCCCAGAGGGGTTTTTGGGGTCCCTAAATGGTTTTTGGGGTCCCTACACACTTTTGGGGTGTCCCCCTGTGCTTTGGGGTCTCTGTGGGGTTTTGGGGGTCCTTGCACCCCTTTGAGTCCCTGTTTTTTTGGGGTCCCCTACAGATCGGGGTCTCTGCCGTGTTTTGGGGTCCCTGTACATTTTGGGGTCCGTGTAATTTTTTGGGGGGGGGTCCTTGAGTATTTTGGGGTTTCCTTCATAATTTGGGGGCGTCCCTGTAGATTTTTGGGGGTCCCTGCGCAGTTTTGGGGTGGGTCCCTGTACAGATCAGGGGTTCCCGCTGTGTTTTGGGGTCCCTGCACATTTTGGGGTCCCTGTAAATTTTAGGGTCCCCTTTTTAGGGTTTGCCTCACACTTTGGGGGTCCCTGCACATTGTGGGGTCCGTCCCGGTATTTTGGGGTCCCCGCACATTTTCGGGGCTGTCCTCGTGTTTTGGGGTCCCCCCGCACCCTTTTGGGGTCCCTCAAAATTTTGGGGTCCCTGTACATTTTAGGGTCCCTTTTTTAGGGTTTCTTTCATACTTTTGGGGTCCCTCCCTGTGTTTTGGGGTCCCTGCACATTTTGGGGTCCCTGCCGTATTTTGGGGTCCCCGCACATTTTCGGGGTCCGTTCAGAGTTTTGGGGTCCCTCCCGTGATTTGGGGGTCCCTGTATTTTTGGGTTCCCTGTACATTTTAGGACCCCCCTTTTCAGGGTTTCCTTCATACTTTTGGGGTCCCTGCAAATTTTCGGGGCTCTCCTCGTGTTTTGGGGTCCCTGCGACATTTTGAGGACCCCCCGAACCCTTTTAGGGTCCCTCCCGTGTTTTGGGGTCTCTGTTCATTTTGGGGTCCCCTTTTTCAGGTTTTCCTTCACACTTCAGGGGTCCCCGCATATTTTGTGGGGTCCCCCACAGATCAGGGGTCCCTCCCTGTGTTTTGGGGTCCCTCCCTGTGTTTTGGGGTCCCTCCCTGTGTTTTGGGGGGTCCTTGCACATTTTGGGAATTTCCCGCCTCCTGCATATTTTGAGAAGCCTTTTCTCCGACTTCAGATCCCCCCGAACCCTTTTGGGGTCCCCCCGCACGTTTTGGGGTCCCCCCGCACGTTTTGGGGTCCCCTTTCTCCTTTGGGGTCCCCCATTCCCATTAGGCCGCGCGAGTCCTCCGAGCCGCCAGGGGGCGCTCTGGGCGCTCTGGGCGCTCCCTCCCCTCGCGTCTCGTTGGTTCCGGTGCCGCCTCTCGCTGGTTCCGGCGGCGGGCGCGGAGCGGGAGCGGCCCCGGCAGCGGCCCCGGGAGCAGCGGCCCCGGCAGCGGCCCGGCCCCGCCATGTGGTTCATGTACGTGCTCAGCTGGCTGTCCCTGCTCGTGCAGGTGGCCTTTGTCACCTTGGCCATCGGTGAGAGCGCCCCGGGGGCTGCGCGAAGGGATTGGGCCCGGTCCGGCAGTGTCGCGATATGGCGGGGGAGGGGAGGGGAGAACCGGGGGAGGCGGGGACAGCGAGGGATCGGAGGGGCCCCGACTTTGGGTCCCTGGGTGTCCCCAAGGCCTTAAATTGTCCCCGAGATTTGGGGTCCCTTTGTGTCCCCAAGGACTCAAAGTGTCCCCAAGCCTGGACGTCTCTAAGTGTCCCTAAGCCCTCAGGGTGTCCCCGACATTTGGGGTCCCTGGGTGTCCCCAAACCCCCAGAAAGTCCCAAGATTTGGGGTCCCTATGTGTTCTCCAGCCCTCAGGGTGTCCCCGACATTTGGGGTCCCCGCGTGTCCCCAAGCCCTCAGAAGGTCCCTGAGATTTGGGGGTCCCTGGGTGTCCCCAAACCCTCAGAATGTCCCCAAGACTGGCGGTCCATGGGTGTCCCCAAGGCCTTAAATTGTCCCCGGGATTTGGGGTCTCTGGGTGTCCCCGAGCTCTCAGAGTGTCGCCAAGATTTGGGGTCCCTGGGTGTCCCCAAGGCCTTAAATTGTCCCCAAGCCTGGACGTCTCTGAGTGTCCCTAAACCCTCAGAGTGTCCCCGAGATTTGGGATCCTTAAGTGTCCTCGAGGGATCGGAGTGTCCCCAAGATTTGGGGTCCCTGGGTGTCCCCAAGAGCTCAGAGTGTCCCCAGGATTTGTCGTCTCTGGGTGTCCCCAAATCTTCAGAATGTCCCCGAGACTGGAGGTCCCTGGGTGTCCCCAAGCCCTTAAATTGTCCCTGAGGTTTGGGATCCTTGAGTGTCCCCGAGCTCTCAGAGTGTCCCCAAGATTTGGGGTCCCTGGGTGTCCCCATGTCTTCAGGATGTCCCTGAGATTTGGGGTCTCTGGGTGTCCCCAAACCCTCAGTGTGTCCCCAAGATTGGAGGTCCCTGAGTGTCCCCAAAACCTCAGAGTGTCCCAAGGATTTGGGATCCTTTGGTGTCCCCAAGGCCTTAAATTGTCCCCGAGATTTGGGGTCCCTTGGTGTCCCCAAGGCCTTAAATTGTCCCAAGGGTTTGGGGTCTTTAGGTGTCCATGAGGGCTCTGAGTGTCCCCAAGATCTGGGGTGTCTGTGTGTCCCCAAACCCTCAGAGTGTCCCCAACATTTGAGGTCCCTGGGTGTCCCCAAGCCCTTAAATTGTCCCTGAGGTTTGGGATCCTTGAGTGTCCCCGAGGGCTCAGAGTGTCCCCAAGATTTGGGGTCCCTGGGTGTCCCCAAGTGTTCAGGATGTCCCTGAGATTTGGGGTCTCTGGGTGTCCCCGGGCCCTCAGAGTGTCCCCAAGATTGGAGGTCCCTGAGTGTCCCTGAGCTGTCAGAATGTCCCCAAGTTTTGGGGTCCCTGAGTGTCCCTAAGAGCTCAAAAAGTCCTTGACATTTGGGGTCCCTGGATGTCCCCAAGCCCTCAGAGTGTCCCCAAGGTTGGGGGTCCCTGGGTGTCCCCAAACGCTCAGAGTGTCCCAGGGATTTGGGGTGTCTGAGTGTCCTCGAGCCCTCAGGGTGTCCCCAAGATTTGGGGTCCCTGGGTGTCCCCAAGGCCTTAAATCAGCACAGGGACTGGAGTTCCCTGGGTGTCCCCAGAGCCTCAGGATGTCCCCAAGACTTGGGGTCCCTGGGTGTCCCCAAGTCCTCAGAATGTGCCCAAGACTTGGGGTCCCTGGGTGTCCCCAAACCGTCAGAGTGTCCCCAAGACTTGGGGTCCCTGGGTGTCCCCAAACCGTCAGAGTGTCCCGGGGATTTGGGATCCTTTGGTGTCCCCAAGGCTCTCAGAGTGTCCTCAGCATTGGGGGTCCCTGGGTGTCCCCAAGGCCCTAAATTGTCCCCAACTCAGGGATCCCAAATCCCTGAGTGTCCCCAAGCCCTCAGAGTGTCCCAAGGATTTGGGGTCCCTGGGTGTCCCTGTGTCCTCAGGGTGTCCCCAAGCCCGGGAGTCTCTTGGTGTCCCCAAGGTTTGGGCTCCCAGCTCTCCCTGACCTTTGGGCTCCCACAGCCCCGAGTTTGGGACTCCCTGGCTGTCCCCAAAGGGCCGGTGCCACCCCCGGGGTGTCCCCGGTGCCATTGGTGCCATCGGTGTCCCCGGTGCCATCGGTGTCCCTGTGCTGTCCCCAGTGCCATCGGTGTCCCCGGTGCCATTGGTGCCATCAGTGTCCCTCGTGCCATTGGTGCCATTGGTGTCCCTGAAGCCATTGGTGTCCCTATGCTGTCCCCAGTGCCATTGGTGTCCCCGGTGCCATTGGTGCCATCAGTGTCCCTCGTGCCATTGGTGCCATTGGTGTCCCTAGTGCCATCAGTGTCCCCAGTGCCATTGGTGTCCCTGGTGCCCTTGGTGCCATTGGTGTCCCTGTGCTGTCCCCAGTGCCATCAGTGCCATTGGTGTCCCTGGTGCCATTGGTGCCATCAGTCTCCCCGGTGCCATCGGTGTCCCTGGTGTCTGTGGTGCCATCGGTGTCCCTGGTGTCCCCATGGTGTCCCCGGTGCCATCGGTGTCCCTGTGGTGTCCCTGCTGTCCCCGGTGCCATGGGTGTCCCCGGTGTCCCCATGGTGTCCCCGGTGTCCCCGGTGCCATGGGTGTCCCTGGTGCCATGGGTGTCCCTGGTGTCCCCATGGTGTCCCCAGTGCCATGGGTGTCCCCGGTGCCATGGGTGTCCCTGCTGTCCCCGGTGCCATGGGTGTCCCCATGGTGTCCCCGCTGTCCCCGCTGTCCCCGGTGCCATGGGTGTCCCCATGGTGTCCCTGGTGCCATGGGTGTCCCCGCTGTCCCCGGTGCCATGGTGTCCCTGCTGTCCCCGTGCCATGGTGTCCCCGCTGTCCCCGTGCCATGGGTGTCCCCGCTGTCCCCGGTGCCATGGTGTCCCTGCTGTCCCGGTGCCATGGGTGTCCCCGCTGTCCCGGTGCCATGGTGTCCCCGCTGTCCTGGTGCCATGGTGTCCCCGCTGTCCCCGTGCCATGGTGTCCCCGCTGTCCCCGCAGCGGCCGGGCTCTATTACCTGGCGGAGCTGATCGAGGAGTACACGGTGGCCACCAGGAGGATCATCAAAGGCATGATCTGGGTGAGTGCTGCACCCCAAAGCCAGATCCCCCACACCCCAAACACCCCAAATACCCCAAAACCAGATCCCCCAAACCCCACAAACCCCAAACCCCAAAGCCAGATCCCCCAAACCCCAAATACCCCAAACCCCAAAGCCCAGAAATCCCAAAACCCCAAACCCCAAATACTCCAAAGCCCAGATCCCCCAAACCCCACAAACCCCAAACCCCACAAACCCCAAATACCCCAAACCCCAAAGCCAGATCCCCCAAACCCCACAAACCCCAAACCCCAAATCCTGGAAATCCCAAACCCCACAAACCCCAAATACCCCAAAGCCCAGATCCCCCAAACCCCACAAACCCCAAATCCCAGAAACCTCAAATGCCCGGGAAACCTCGGAAACCCCATAAACCCCAAACCCTTGGAAAGCCCCAAATCCCTGGGAACCCCAAAGCTCAGAAACCATAAATCCCCTTGAAACCCCAAATCCCAGAAACCACAAAACCTCAAATCCCAGATACCCCAAATGCCCTGGAAACCCCAAATTCCAGAAACCCCAAATCCCATAAACCCCAAATCCCCTGGAAACCCCAAATCCCATAAACCCCAAATCCCGGGGAAACCCCAAATCCCAGAAACCCCAAATCCTGGAAACCCCAAATCCCTGGGAACCACAAATCCCAGAAACTCCAAAATCCCAAATCCCAGATATCTCAAATGTAAAAAACCCCAAATTCCAGAAACCCCAAATTCTCTGGAAACCCCAAATCCCCTGGAAACCCCAAACCCCAGAAACCCAAAATCCCAGAAATCCCAAATCCCAGAAACCCCAAATCCTGGAAATCCCAGAAACCCAAAATCCCGGAAACCCCAAACCCCAGAAACCACAAATACCCCAAATCCCAGAAACCCCAGAAACCCCAAACCCCCAGAAACCCCAAATCCCGGGGAAACCACAAATCCCAGAAACTCCAAAGCCCCAAATCCCAGATACCCCAAATGCCAAAACCACCAAATCCCCTGGAAACCCCAAATCCCAGATCCCCCAAATCCCCGGGAACCCCAAAACCCCAAATCCCAGAAACCCCAAATCCCTGGGAAACCCTAAATCCCAGAAACCCGAAAACCTGGAAACCCCAAATCCTGGAAACCCCAAAAACCCAAATCCCAGAAACCCCAAATCCCTGGGAAATCCTAAATCCCAGAAACCCCAAACCCCAGAAACCACAAATCCTGGGGAAACCCCAAATCCCTGGGAACCCCAAAACCCCAAATCCCAGATACCCCAAATCCCTGGGAACCACAAATCCCAGAAATTCCAAAACCCCAAATCCCAGATACCCCAAATCCCAGAAACCACAAACCCCAGATCCCCCAAATCCCTGGGAACCTGAAACACCAGAAATCCCAAACCCCAGAAACCCCAAATCCCAGAAATCCCAAACCCCACAATCCCCAAACCCCACAAACCACAAACCCCAGAAACCCCAAATCCCTGGGAAACCCTAAATCCCAGAAACCCCAAATCCCAGAAACCCCAAATCCCTGGGAACCACAAACCCCACAAACCCCAAAACCCCAAACCCCAGAAACCCCAAATCCCAGAAACCCCAAATCCCTGGGAAACCCTAAATCCCAGAGACCCCAAACCCCACAAACCCCAAACCCCAGAAACCCCAAACCCCCAAATCCCAGATACCCCAAACCCCAGAAACCCCAAATCCCTGGGAACCACAAACCCCACAAACCCCAAAACCCCAAACCGCACAAACCACAAACCCTGGAAACCCCAAATCCCTGGGAAACCCTAAATCCCAGAAACCCCAAAACCCCAAACCCCAGATACCCCAAATCCCAGAAACCACAAAACCCCAAATCCCAGAAACCCCAAATCCCTGGGAAACCCCAAACCCCAGAAACCCCAAACCCCAAAACCCCAAATTCCCATTTTATCCCCATTTCCCCATCCCTTTTCCCATTATTTCCCTTTTTCCCCCCGTTTTTCTCCCCATTTTTCCCCATTTCCCCCCATTTTTCTCATTTTTTCTCATTTTTCCCCATTTTTCCCCATTTTTCTCATTTTCCCCATTTTTCTCATTTTTTCTCATTTCCCCATTTTTTCCCCATTCCCCCCATGTTTTCCCCAATTTCCCTTTTCCCCATTTTCCCTCTTTCCCATTTCCTCCCCCCCTTGCACTTTTTCCTCTTCTTTTCCCTTTTTTCCTGTTTTTTTCCCATTTTCCCAATTTCCCCCATCTTTTTCCCAATTATTTTTATTTTCCCCATTTCCCTTTTTTCTGTTTTTCCCCTTTCTCTCCCCATCTTTTTTCTCATTATTTCTCTTTTTTTTCAATTTTCCCCCATTTTCTTCCCTTTTTCCCGTTTTTCCCCATTATTTCCCTCTTTATTTCCCATTTTCCCCTTTTTTTTTTCCAATTTTTTCTCATTTCCCCCCCATTTTCCTCCTGTTTTTCCCTTTTTTTTTTCTGTTTTTCCCCATCCTTTCTCTCTTATTTCCCATTTCCCCCCTTTTTTCCCCAAATTTTTCCCCTTGATTTTTCCCTTTTTCCCCTTTTTCTCCATTTTCTCCCCCATCCCCCCCATTTTCCCCTTTTATTTTCTGTTTTTTCCCCATTTTCTCCCACCTTTTCCCAATTATTTCCTTCTTTTTTTCCCATTTTCACTTTTCTGTTCATTTCCCTCTGTTTTTCCCCATTTTCTCTGGTTTTTTCCTTGTTTTTTTCCCCTTTTTTCTCCCTTTATCCCCATTTCTCCTCTCCCCTTTCCCCCTGTTTTTTCCCCATTATTTCTCTCTTTATTTCCCATTTTCCCCTTTTTTTTTTCCAATTTTTTCTCATTTTCCCCCCATTTTCCTCCTGTTTTTCCCTTTTTTTTTCTGTTTTTCCCCATCCTTTCTCTCTTATTTTCCATTTCCCCCCTTTTTTCCCATTTCCCCCTGGTTTTTTCCCCATATTTTTCCCATTTTTACATTTTTTTTCTTTGTTTTTTTCCCTTTTTCTCCATTTTATTCCCCATTCCCCTCCAATTTTTCCCTCCTATTTCTCCCTTTTATTTTCTGTTTTTTCCCCATTTTTCACCCTTTTTCCAATTATTTCCTTCTTTTTATTCCATTTTCACTTTTCTCTTCTCCTGTTTATTTCCCTCTGCTTTTCCCCATTTTCTCTGTTTTTTTCCTTGGTTTTTTTCCCTTTTTTCTCCCTTTATCCCCATTTCTCCTTTCCCCTTTTTTCCCCTTTTTTTCCCCTGTTTTTCCCTCATTTTCCCCTCATTTTGCCCCACCTTTCCTGCCCATTCTTCCCCTTTTTTCCCCATTATTTCCTCCTTTTTTTTTGCATTTCCCCCATGTTTTTTCCCATTATTTCCCTCTTTTTCTTCCCCATTTCCCCCTTTTTTCCCTATTTTTCCCCATCTTTCCCCCCATTCTTCCCATTTTTTCCTTCCCCCCCATTTTCCCCACTAATCCCCACTAATTTCTCATTTTTCCCCTCTCATCCCATTTCCCCATATTTCCCATTTTTCTCCCATTTTTCTCCAATTTTCCCCCATTTTTTCCCTAATTTTCCCCCATTTTTCCCATTTTTTCCCCTCTAGTCCCATTTTCCCATATTTCCCATTCCCCCCCATTTTATTTTCTATATTTTCCCCATTTCACCCCCATTTCCCCATTTTCCCCCAATCCCATTTTTCCCATTTTTCCCATTTTTCCCATTTCCCCTCTAATCCCATTTCCCCATTTTTTCCTAATTTTTCCCCAATTTTTCACCATTTTCCCCCTAATCCCATTTTCCCCCCATTTTTCCTATTTTTCCCCATTTTCCCCACTATTCCCATTCCCCCAACTCCATTATTCCAATTTTTCCCCATTTTCCCATTTTCCCCCATTTTTCCCATTTTTTCCCATTTTTCACATTTTCCCCCATATTTCCTATTTTCCCCCCATTTTTCCTAATTTTCCCCCATTCTCCACTAATCCCATTTTTTCTCATTATTATCATTTTCCCCATTTTCCCCCCTTTTCCCCCTTTTTCCCAATTTTCCCCCTAATTTTTCCCATTTTCCCTTTTTTCCCCCCATTTTTCCCCATTTTTCCCCCTAATTTTTCCCCATTACCCCCTTTTTTCCTTTTTTTCCCTATTTCCCCCCCATTTCCCCCAATCCCATTTTCCCCCATTCCTGTTTTTCCTATTTTTTCCCCATTTTTCCCCCTAATTTTTACCCCCATTTTTCCCCAATTTTCCCCTTTTCCCCCCATTTTTCCCCTTTTTCCCCATTTTCCCCCATTCCCCACTAATCCCATTTCCCCCTAATCCCATTTTTCCCATATTTCCCATTTCCCCCATTCCTGTTTCTTCCTATTTTTCCCCATTTTCCCCCTAATTTTCCCCTTTTTTCCCCATTTTCCCCCCCTAACCCCACATTTCCCACATTTCCCATATTTATTTCCACATTTATTCCCACATTTATTCCCATATTTATTCCCACATTTATTCCCACATTTATCCCCACATTTATTCCCATATTTATTCCCATATTTATTCCCACATTTATTCCCCATTTTTATTTCCCACATTTATTCCCGCATTTATTTCCCACATTTATTTCCCATATTTATTTCCCACATTTCCCACATTTATTCCCACATTTATCCCACATTTATTCCCATATTTATTCCCACATTTCCCATATTTATTCCCCACATTTATTCCCATATTTATTTCCCACATTTATTCCCACATTTATCCCCACATTTATTTCCCATATATATTTCCCACATTTATTCCCCACATTTATTCCCATATTTATTCCCATATTTATTCCCTTATTTATTCCCATATTTATTCCCACATTTATTCCTATATTTATTCCCAAATTTCCCACATTTATTCCCACATTTATCCCACATTTATCCCCACATTTATCCCACATTTATTCCCATATTTATTCCCACATTTCCCATATTTATTCCCCACATTTATTCCCATATTTATTTCCCACATTGATTTCCCATATATATTTCCCATATATATTTCCATATTTATTCCCACATTTATTCCCCACATTTATCCCCACATTATTTCCCATATTTATTTCCCATATTTATTCCCTTATTTATTTCCATATTTATTCCCACATTTATTCCTATATTTATTCCCAAATTTCCCACATTTATTCCCACATTTAATTTATCCCCACATTTATTCCCTCATTTATCCCCACATTTCCCACATTTATCCCCACATTTATTCCCACATTTATTTCCCACATTAATTCCCACATTTATTTCTCATAATGATTTCCCATATTTATTTCCCACATTTATCCCACATTTATTCCCATATTTATTCCCACATTTCCCACATTTATCCCCACATTTATTCCCACATTTATTCCCACATTTATTCCCATATTTATTTCCCACATTTATCCCCACATTTATTCCCACATTTATTCCCACATTTATCCCCACATTTATTCCCACATTTATTCCCACATTTCCCACATTAATTCCCATATTTATTTCCCACATTTATTCCCACATTTATTTCCCACATTTCCCACATTTATTCCCATATTTATTCCCACATTTATCCCCACATTTATCCCACATTTATTCCCACATTTATTCTCACATTTATTCCCACATTTATTCTCACATTTATCCCACATTTATTTCCCATATTTATTCCCACATTTCCCATATTTATTCCCCACATTTATTCCCATATTTATTTCCCATATTTATTCCCATATTTATTTCCATATTTATTTCCCACATTTATTCCCACATTTATCCCCACATTTATTTCCCATATATATTTCCCACATTTATTCCCCACATTTATTCCCATATTTATTTCCCATATTTATTCCCTTATTTATTTCCATATTTATTTCCATATTTATTCCCACATTTATTCCCATATTTATTCCCACATTTCCCACATTTATCCCACATTTATTCCCACATTTATTTCCCACATTTCCCACATTTCTCCCCACATTTATTCCCACATTTATTCCCACATTTATTCCCACATTTATTCCCACATTTCCCACATTTATTCCCATATTTATTTCCCACATTTATCCCCACATTTATTCCCACATTTAATTTATCCCCACATTTATCCTCACATTTATTTCCCACATTTATTCCCCACATTTCCCACATTTATCCCCACATTTATTCCCATATTTATTCCCACATTTCCCATATTTATCCCCACATTTATCCCCACATTTATCCCCACATTTCCCACATTAATTCCCATATTTATTTCCCACATTGATTTCCCATATATATTTCCCATATATATTTCGCATATTTATTCCCATATTTATTCCCTTATTTATTCCCTTATTTATTTCCATATTTATTCCCACATTTATTCCTATATTTATTCCCAAATTTCCCACATTTATCCCCACATTTATCCCCACATTTATCCCACATTTATTCCCACATTTATTCCCACATTTCCCACATTTATCCCCACATTTATTTCCCATATTTATTCCCACATTTCCCACATTTATTCCCACATTTATCCCACATTTATTTCCCACATTTATTCCCACATTTATTCCCATATTTATTCCCACATTTCCCACATTTATTCCCATATTTATTCCCACATTTATCCCCACATTTATCCCACATTTATCCCACATTTATCCCCACATTTATTCCCACATTTCCCACATTTATCCCCACATTTATTCCCACATTTATTCCCACATTTCCCACATTTATTCCCATATTTATTTCCCACATTTATCCCCACATTTATTTCCCATATTTATTTCCCACATTTCCCACATTTATCCCCACATTTATTCCCATATTTATTCCCACATTTCCCATATTTATCCCCACATTTATCCCCACATTTCCCATATTTATCCCCACATTTATTCCCATATTTATCCCCACATTTCCCATATTTATTCCCCCATTTCTCCCCCAGTTCTCCTCCGCCGTTCACCTGGGGCTGTTCCTGTTCGAGCACTTCCCGGCGCTCCTGGTGGCCACGGGGCTCTTCAGCAACCTGGTGTGGCTGGGGCTGCTGCAGAGCTTCCCCTGCCTGCAGCCCGGCTCCTCCAACTTCCTGCTCTCCTGCGGTCAGCAACCACCACAGGCCTTTAAGAATTTTTTGGGAATTTTTTTGGGATTTTTTTGGGGATTTTTTGGGGATTTTTTTGGGTTTAAATGGGATTTTTTGGGATTTTTTTGGGATTTTTTTAGGTTTTTTTAGGGATTTTTCGGTGATTTTTGGAGGGAATTGTTTTGGATTTTTTGGGGAAATTTTACAGGATTTTTTGGGGAATTTTTGGGGAATTTTTGGGATTCTCTAAGACCCCGCAAAAAGCTCAGAATGTGCCAGAATTTGGGGTACCTGGTGTGGCTGGGGCTGCTGCAGAGCTTCCCCTGCCCCCAGCCCGGCTCCTCCAACTTCCTCCTCTCCTGCGGTCAGCAACCACCACAGGCCTTTAAGAATTTTTTGGGATTTTTTTGGGATTTTTTTTGAGGATTTTTTGGGGATTTTTTGGGGATTTTTGGGGATTTTTTGGGGATTTTTTGGGATTTAAATGGGATTTTTCGGTGATTTTTCGGTGATTTTTGGAGAGAATTATTAGGGATTTTTGGTGGGAATTGTTTTGGATTTTTTGGGGAAATTTTACAGGATTTTTTGGGGAATTTTTGGGATTCTCTAAGACCCCGCAAAAAGCTCAGAATGTGCCAGAATTTGGGGTACCCGGTGTACGTGGGGCTGCTGCAGAGCTTCCCCTGCCCCCAGCCCGGCTCCTCCAACTTCCTCCTCTCCTGCGCTCTGACATCAGCTTGGAATTATTTCAGATTTTTTGGGAATTTTTTGGGATTTTTTTGGGTATTTTTTGGGGTTTAAATGGGATTTTTTGGGATTTTTTGGGGATTTTTTGGGGTTTTTTTGGGATTTTTTGGTGATTTTTGGAGGGAATTTTGGAGAGAATTATTGGGGATTTTTTTGGGGATTTTTGGGGAAATTTTACAGGATTTTTTGGGGAATTTTTGGGATTCTTGAAGTGCCCCAAAAAGCTCAGAATGTGCCAGAATTTGGGGTTCTTCCCCTGCCTGCAGCCCAGCTCCTCCAACTTCCTCCTCTCCTGCACTCTGACATCAACTTTGGGTTTTGGGGAATTATTTGGGATTTTTTGGGATTTTTTGGGGATTTTCTTTTGATTTTTTCAAGATTTTTTTTTATTTTTTGAGGAAATTCTTGGATATTTTTCAGTGATTGTTTTTGAGTTTTTTGCTGATTTTTTTTGGAGGATTTTTGTGATTTTTTTAGGAATTTTTTGAGGATTTGCAGGGAATTTTTTGGAGTTTTTTTAGATTTTTGGGGATTTTTTAGAGGATATTTGGGAGTTTTTGGGGAATTTTTTTTTATATTTTTAGGGATTTTTTCAGTAATTTTTGGGTAATTTTTTGTGAATTTTTGGTGATTTTTAAAATATTTTTTTATTTTTGGGTTTTTTTGTAATTTTATCGGGGAATTTTGGGGTTTTTCTTTCAGAAGTTTTGGGGGGGAGTTTGGTGATTTTTTTGAGAATTTTTTTAGGGTTTTTTTGGATAATTTTCAGGGATTTATTGGGACTTTTTTGCAGATCTTTGGGAATCTTTTGGAGAATTTAGGGGGAGTTTTTGGGGGAGTTTTTGCTGATTTTTTGAAGATTTTTTGAGGATTTTCAGAGGAATTTTGAGAGAATTATTGGGGAATTCTGGGAGGATATTTGGGAGGATCTTTGGGGATTTTGGTGAAAATTTGGGGAACTTCTTGGAATTTTGGGGAAATTCTTTTGGGGGAAATTTTTTGGGGGGATTTTTGAGGAATTTGGGGAGAATTATTGGGGATTTTTGGGGGGAATTTTTAGGGATTTTGGGGATTTTTTGGGGGTTCTTTGGGAATTTTTGGGGGGATTTTTGGGGGAATTTTTGAGGAATTTGGGGAGAATTTTTGGGGATTTTGGGGGATTTTTGAGGAATTTGGGGATAATTATTGGGGTTTTTGGGGGAATTTTTGGGGGGATTTTTGGGGATTTTTGGGGGGAATTTTTAGGGATATTTGGGGATTTTTTGGGGGTTCTTTGGGAATTTTTGGGGGAATTTTTGGGGGGATTTTTGAGGAATTTGGGGAGAATTTTTGGGGATTTTGGGGGGTTTTGAGGAATTTGGGGATAATTATTGGGGTTTTTGGGGGGATTTTTGAGGAATTTGGGGAGAATTTTTGGGGATTTTTGGGGGGAATTTTTAGGGATATTTGGGGATTTTTTGGGGGTTCTTTGGGAATTTTTGGGGGAATTTTTGGGGGGATTTTTGAGGAATTTGGGGAGAATTATTGGGGATTTTGGGGGATTTTTGGGGGAAATTTTTGGGGGGATTTTTGAGGAATTTGGGGAGAATTTTTGGGGATTTTTGGGGGGATTTTTGAGGAATTTGGGGAGAATTATTGGGGATTTTGGGGGATTTTTGGGGGAAATTTTTTGGGGGGATTTTGGAGGAATTTGGGGAGAATTATTGGGGATTTTTGGAGGGGATTTTTTGGGGGTTCTTTGGGAATTTTTGGGGGAATTTTGATGGAGTTTTGGGGCAATTTTGAGGGAATTTTTGGGGGAAATTTTTTGGGGGGATTTTGGAGGAATTTGGGGAGAATTATTGGGGATTTTTGGGGGGAATTTTTAGGGATTTTGGGGATTTTTTGGGGGTTCTTTGGGAATTTTTGGGGGAATTTTTGGGGGGATTTTTGAGGAATTTGGGGAGAATTATTGGGGATTTTGGGGGATTTTTGGGGGAAATTTTTTGGGGGGATTTTGGAGGAATTTGGGGAGAATTATTGGGGATTTTTGGGGGGAATTTTTAGGGATTTTGGGGATTTTTTGGGGGTTCTTTGGGAATTTTTGGGGGAATTTTGATGGAGTTTTGGGGCAATTTTGAAGGAATTTTCGGGGCAATTTTGAGGGAACTTTTTGAGCTTTGGGATCCCCAAATTTGGGATCCTTGAACACCCCAACCCCCCTAAAAAATCCCCCAAATGCCCCAAATTTCCACCCCCACCTCAAAATTCCCAAACGTTTCAGGCTGGGGCAGAATTCCAGATTTGGGATTGGGAACGGGAGGGCTCAAAAATTTGGGATTTTCCCTCTGGAATGTTCTGATCCCGTTGTTTTCCCTGATTTTCCTACAGTTCTGGTCGTGGTCAATCACTACCTGGCATTCCAATATTTTGCTGAGGAATTTTACCTCTTCTCCGAGGTAAGATCCCAAAAATTTTGGGATTTTCCCCATTTTCCCCATTGGAAAAATCCCAATTTTTGGGTTGGTAGCTCTGAATTTCTTCAAAATAAAAATGGATTTTTTTTTTTTGGAATTTTTTTTTTTTTTTTGGGTTTCTTGAGGTTCTGAAATTCCCTGGGAGTTTCAGGTTTGGGGTTTTCCCAAGAAATTCTAGAAATGTGGAATGTTCGTTTTAATTTATCCCTAAAATGTGAAAAAATTTAGGAAATTTTAGGAGAAATAGGAAATTAATTATTGAAATTCCATTTTTTAAACCATTTAACCCCAAATCTTTTCCCATTGGGAATTCCATGACAAAAATCCCAAAATTCCATTAAAAATGAGGAAAATCCAATTTTTCCCTGAATTTTTGTTTTTTTTTTTTCATTAATTTCAATACTTTTTTCTGTATGGATTGAATTGAATTAATTAAAATCTTAATTAAATTAATCCTTAATTAAAATCTGGGAATTTAAAACCAGGAAGAGCAAAAAAATTGGGAACACCTCAAGGGAACTTTTTTATCCCACAAATCGGGGGTGAGGAGGAAATTTTCCATAGGAATTCTTGGAATTTTGGGGTTGGAATTTTGGGATTTCCGGGCTGGAATTTTAGGGAATTCTGCAGGTGCTGGCTGGAAATTTTCCATAGGAATTCTTGGAATTTTGGGGTTTTGGGCTTGGAATTTTGGGATTTTCCAGCTGGAAATTTAGGAATTCTGGGTTGGAATTTTGGGAATTCTGGGTTGGAATTTTGGGAATTCTGGCTTCTTTCAAGGAAGAGCAAAAAATTTGGGAACACCTCGAGGAAACTTTTTTATCCCACAAAAAAAGGGGTGAGATGGAAATTTTCCGTGGGAATTCTTGGAATTTTGGGGTTTTTGGGTTGGAATTTTGAGATTTCCAAACTGAAATTTTGGGAATTCTGGTTGGACTTTTCCATAGGAATTCTTGGAATTTTGGGGGTTTTGGGTTGGAATTTTGGGATTTCCGAGCTGGAATTTTAGGGAATTCTGCAGGTCCTGGCTGGAAATATTCCATTGGAATTTTTGGAATTTTGGGAATTCTGGGTTGGAATTTTCGGGGTTTGGGGTTGGAATTTTGGGATTTTTGAGCTGGAATTTTGAGAATTCTGGTTGGAATTTTTCCTTAGGAATTCTTGGAATTTTGGGATTTCCAAGCTG
The DNA here is from genome assembly GCF_027579445.1 of Ammospiza nelsoni. Lineage (NCBI taxonomy): Eukaryota > Metazoa > Chordata > Aves > Passeriformes > Passerellidae > Ammospiza > Ammospiza nelsoni. The sequence goes on from NC_080636.1 coordinate 6,262,203, forward strand.
GAATTTTAGGGAATTCTGCAGGTCCTGGCTGGAAATTTTCCATAGGAATTTTTGGAATTTTGGGGGTTTTGGGTTCAAATTTTGGGGTTTCCGAGCTGGAATTTTGGGACTTCTGCAGGTCCTGGTTTAGAATTTTCCATGGCAATTCTTGGAATTTTTGGGTTGGAACTTTGGGATTGCTGAGATGGAATTTTGGGATTTTGGAGTTGGAATTCTGGGATTTCCACATGGAATTTTGGGAATTCTGGGTTGGAATTCTGGGAATTCTGGCTTCTTTCAAGGAAGATTAAAAAATTTGGGAACACCTCAAGGAGAATTTTCGCCCCCCCAAAAAATGGGGTGAGATGGGCGCTTTTCCTTAGGATTTCTTGGAATTTGGGGGTTTTTGGCTTGGGATTTTGATGTTTTTGGGTTGGGATTTTGGGAATTCAGGTTGGAATTTTGGGAATTCTGCAGGTCCTGGCTTATTTCACCTTCTGCCTGTGGTTGATTCCCTTCGCCTTCTTCGTGTCGCTGTCGGCCGGGGAGAACGTCCTGCCCTCCACCGTGCAGCCCGGAGGTGGGAACGGGATTGGGATTGGGAATGGGAATGGGAATGGGATTGGGAATGGAAATGGGATTGGGAATGGGAATGGGATTGGGATTGGGATTGGGGTTGGGAATGGGATTGGGAATGGGATTGGGATTGGGATTGGGATTGGGGTTGGGAATGGGAATGGGGTTGGGAATGGGAATGGGAATGGGGTTGGGAATGGGATTGGGGTTGGGAATGGGATTGGGAATGGGATTGGGAATGGGAACGGGAATGGGAATGGGAATGGGATTGGGATTGGGAATGGAAATGGGGTCGGGAATGGGAATGGGGTTGGGATTGGGGTTGGTAATGGGAATGGGAATGGGATTGGGATTGGGGTCGGGAATGGGAATGGGAATGGGATTGGGAATGGGAATGGGAATGGGATTGGGATTGGGATTGGGAATGGGAATGGGAATGGGAATGGGATTGGGAATGGGAATGGGATTGGGATTGGGATTGGGAATGGAAATGGGGTCGGGAATGGGAATGGGAATGGGAATGGGATTGGGAATGGGAATGGGATTGGGATTGGGATTGGGAATGGGAATGGGAATGGGAATGGGATTGGGAATGGGATTGGGAATGGGAATGGGATTGGGATTGGGATTGGGGTCGGGAATGGGAATGGGAATGGGTGGGAAAGGATTTCATGCTTGTCCAGTTCTGATCCTGCTCAGAATATCCTGAAAATTTGGGATTTTTGAGGTCCCTAAGCCTTTGGAGAATCCCAAGGATTGAGAGTGCCAAGGCCTCAGAGAATCCCAGAAATTTGGGATTTTTTGGAACATCAAGGGTCAGAACGTCCCAGAAATCTGGGATTTTTGGGGGTCCTTGAGCCCTTGGAGAATCCCAGAAATTTGGGAATCCTGAGGTTCCCCAAGGGCTCAGAATGTCCCAAAAATTTGGGGTTCCTGAGCCCTTGGAGAATCCCAAGGATTGAACTCCATGGGGCAGCCCAGAGGTGGGAACGGGGTTGGGAATGGGATTGGGATTGGGATTGGGAATGGGAATGGGAATGGGATTAGGATTGGGATTGGGATTGGGAATGGGAATGGGAATGGGAATGGGAATGGGAATGGGATTAGGATTAGGATTGGGATTGGGATTGGGAATGGGAATGGGAATGGGAATGGGAATGGGATTAGGATTAGGATTGGGATTGGGATTGGGATTGGGATTGGGGTTGGGAATGGGATTGGGATTGGGGTTGGGATTGGGATTGGGGTTGGGATTGGGGTTGGGGTTGGGATTGGGATTGGGGTTGGGATTGGGAATGGGAATGGGGTTGGAAATGGGATTGGGGTTGGGAATGGGTGGGAAAGGATTTTCAGTTTGTCTGGTTTCGATCCTGCTCAGAACATCACAGGAATTTGGGATTTTTGGGGCCATCAAGGGTGACAATGTCGTGAAAATTTGGGATTTTTGGGGGTCCTTGAAGAATCCCAGAAATTTGGGGTTCCTGAGCCTTCAGAGAATCCCAGAAATGTGGGATTCCTGGGGCTTCCCAAGGGTCCGGAATGTCCCAGAAATTTGGGATTTTGGGGGGATCCCTGAGCCCTTGGAGAATCCCAAGGATTGAACTCCATGGTGCAGCCCAGAGGTGGGAACGGGGTTGGGAATGGGATTGGGATTGGGAATGGGGTTGGGATTGGGATTGGGAATGGGATTGGGAATGGGAATGGGGTTGGGATTGGGATTGGGAATGGGATTGGGAATGGGGTTGGGATTGGGATTGGGATTGGGATTGGGATTGGGATTGGGAATGGGAATGGGGTTGGGATTGGGATTGGGATTGGGAATGGGAATGGGGTTGGGATTGGGATTGGGAATGGGAATGGGAATGGGGTTGGGATTGGGATTGGGAATGGGAAAGGATTTTGAGTTCGTCCGGTTTTGATCCCGCTCAGAATGTCCCAGAAATTTGGGATTTTTGGGGGCATAAAGTGTGACAATGCTGTGGAAATTTGGGATTTTTGGGGTTCTTGAGCCATTGGAGAATCCCAGAAATTTGGTATTCCTGGGGCTTCCTGTGGGCTCAGAATATCCCAAAATTCTGGGATTTTTGGGGGTCACCAAAGTTGTCAAAATGTCCCAGGAATGGGAGGTCCCAAAGGCTCAAAGAATCCCAGAAATTTTGGGATTCCTGGGTGCCCCAAATTCTCCAAATGTCCCAAAAATTTGGGATCCCTGGGGTGCCCTGAAATCTCAGAGAATCCGAGAAATTTGGAATTCCTGAGGCTTCCTGTGGGCTCAGAATATTCCAACATTTGGGATTTTTAGGGGTCACCAAAGGTCAAAATGTCGCAGAAATTTGGGATCCTTGGGTGCTCCACAGGGCTTCAGAGAATCCCAGAAATTTGGGATTCCTGGAGCTTCTTAAAGGCTCAGAATGTCCCAAAAATTTTGGGATTTTTGGGGTCCCCAAAGGCTCAGAATATCCCAGAAATGGGAGGTCCCAAAGGCTCAAAGAACCCCAGAAATTTTGGGATTCCTGGGTGCCCCAAATTCTCCAAATGTCCCAAAAATTTGGGATCCCTGGGGGTCCCTGGAATCTCGGAGAATCCGAGAAATTTGGGATTCCTGAGGCTTCCTAAAGGCTCAGAATGTCCCAAAATTTTGGGATTTTTAGGGGTCACCAATGGTCAGAATGTCCCAGAAATTGGGGGTCCCAAAGGCTCAAAGAATCCCAGAAATTTTGGGATTCCTGGGGCTTCCTGTCGGCTCAGAATTTCCCAAAATTTTGGGATTTTTAGGGGTCAGAATGTCCCAGAAATTGGGGGTCCCAAAGGCTCAAAGAATCCCAGAAATTTTGGGATTCCTGGGGCTTCCTGTCGGCTCAGAATTTCCCAAAATTTTGGGATTTTTAGGGGTCAGAATGTCCCAGAAATTGGGGGTCCCAAAGCTTCAAAGAATCCCAAAAAATTTGGGATCACTGGGCCCCCCAAAAGCTCCGAGAATTCCATGGAATTGGGGCTTCCTGAGTACCCCATAAATTTGACATCCCTGATAACCCCAAAACTCCAACCCCACATTCCCAGTGGGATCCAGGAGCAACCACAACTCCTTGGAGAATTCCATCCCACTCCCCAAAAATCCCAAAATCTCCCCAAATTCCCCTCTGGAATTCTGATCCCGTTGCCCGTTTTCCGCAGACGACGTCGTCTCCAATTATTTCACCAAGGGGAAAAGAGGGAAACGCTCCGGGATTCTCCTGATTTTCTCCTTCATCAAGGAAGCCATCCTGCCCAGCAGGCAGAAAATTTACTGAAATTCGGGAATATTTGGGAATATTTGGGAATATCCTGAAGATCCCCAGCCGGAATATCCCAAATTTTGCCACTTTTTAGGAATTTTTTGGGAATTCAAAGACTTGGACACTCCTGGAGGTGCCGACCACGCTTGGGGTTTTTCCTGCTGATTCCTTGGGAATGTTTTCATGGAAAATTTTTGGGATTTGGGGAATTTCCCAGTTCCCTGAGGAAGCTGCTCCTGGATTTTCCTGAGGGTTCCACAGAGCCATGAATTAAAAGAAAAAATATGGGAAAAATCGGGATAAATCCAGAGGATTCCATATTTTTCCAGAAGGAATGATCCCAAAAAAAAAATCAGGATTTGGGTGGTTTAAATCCTGAAAATTCCTATTTTTCCCTCCAGCAAAGCCTTGGGAAGGAGTTGATGGGAAGGGATTTTCCATGGAAATCTCAGTTTTCCAAGGAATTCCCAGAATTCCGGATTTTTCTGACCTGCAGACGAGGGGGAATGTTGAGAATTCCCAGATTTTTCCTTCCTCCTTTTCTACAAAGGGTGAAAATCCTCTGAGGAAGCTGCAAATTTCTTCTTTCCCATCAAAAAAATTCCCATTTTTTTCTGGAATTTTCCATTCCCACCCCAGCCAGGCTTGGGAATTCCCGATCCAGAAGATTTTTCGAGTAATTCCCAAAAAAAAATTCCTTTGGAAAAACTGGAATTTTGCTCTGAGACCTCTTGGATTGGGATTTTTTGTTGATTTTTTCTTTTTTTTTTCCCCTCTGGATTGGCTGGAAAATTCCAGGATGGGAATGAGGAAAATCAGGAATTCCTGATTCCTTTGAGTCCCGATTTTCCTGGGATTTTTTTCCATATTTTTCCAGCCTGGATTTCCAGGAGCTGAATCAGATTTTAGAGAAATTGTGCAAATCCATAAATATTTAACCAGGAAAAGGAAATTTGGGATGAAACTCCTGGAAATTTGGGAAAAACATTCCCAGAAACACCAAGAATGAGAGAAATTGATGAATAAAGTGGAAAAATCTTGGATTTTCCTTGGGGTTTTGAGGGTTTTTATTGGGATTGGGATTTTTCCGGGTCCATGGAAGTGTCCAAGGCCAGGTTGTGGAATTTGGATGGAATTTTGCCACAGGAATTCCAGGATTTTGGGGGAAATTCATGGATTCAGATCCCTCCCCCATCCTGTGGGATTGTGGATTTTCCTGGATCTGGAAAGAGCAGGAAAAGGAAATTCCCAAGCTCTGGAATTTCCCTGGAAGCAGCAGAGAGAGCTCAAAAAAAGCTGGATTGGGAAAAATCGGGGGAAAAACTCCAGGATTTGAAGAAATCCGGGAAAAAACTGCAGGAAAGTTCCAAGATTTGAAGAAATCTGGGAAAAATCTCCAGGATTTGGGAAAAATCCATGAAAAACTCCAAGGTTTGGAAAAATCTGGGGAAAAACTCCAGGAAAGTTCCAGGATTTGGAGAAGTCCAGGAAAAAACTCCAGGATTTGGAAAAATCTGGAAAAAACTCCAGGAAAGTTCCAGGATTTGGGAAAAATCTGGGGAAAAACTCTAGGAAAATTCCAGGAATTGGAGAAATGTGGGAAAAACCTCCAGGATTTGGGAAATTCTGGGAAAAATCTCCAGGGTTTGGAAAGATCCAGGAAAAAGCTCCAGGAAAATTCCAGGATTTGGGAAAATCCAGGAAAAAACTCCAGGAAAGTTCCAGGATTTGGGAAAAATCTGGGACAAACTCCAGGATTTGGGAAAAATCCAGGAAGAAACTCCAGGAAAGTTCCAGGAATTGGAGAAATCTGGGGAAAAGCTCCAGGATTTGGAAAGATCCAGGAAAAAACTCCAGAAAATTCCAGGATTGGGAGAAGTCTTGGAAAAATCTCCAGGATGTGGAAAAATTTGGGAAAAATCTCCAAGAAAATGCCAGGATTTGGGAAAAATCTAGGGGAAAACTCCAGGAGAATTCCAGGATTTGGAGAAATCTGGGAAAAAACTCCAGGATTTGGAAAAGTTTGGGAAAAATCTCCAAGAAAATTCCAGGATTTGGGAAAAATCTGGGAAATTTTCTTGCTTCTTTTCCATCAGGAATTTCCCTTTTCCAGGTTTTTTTGGGGGATATCCTTCCCAATTTTCCTCCAGAAAAAGGAGCAGGAATTCAGGGAAATTTGGGAAAAATCCCTCCCAGCCTTAAAGCTTTGAGTTCCAGCTGGAAAAGGAGGGAGAAAAATCTGGGAAAAAAACCAAATCCAAGGGAATTCCCAAGGAATGGAGGATTTGGGATTCCTGGGAAAGGAGCTTTGGAATAATTCCAGGTGGTCTCAAATCCAAGGGAAATAAAAGATTTTATTTGGATGTAGGAAAGGAGGAGCTGCCCGAGGTTCTGTGGGATTTGGGGGAAGGAATTCCCGAATTTTGGGGGAATTTGGAGGGTGGGATGGAATTCCGTGGGGCGGGTGGGGGTTGGGTTGTTCCCAAGGAAAAGCAGCGTGGAATTCCAGGGGATCCCGTTTTTCCAGGGGTTCCCAGGAGGGTGGAAAATTCTGGGATTAAGGGTGGGAAATCCTGGGAAATGAGACAGGAAAATCCTGGGAAATGAGGGTGGAAAACCTGGAAAGGCGGGCGGAAAATCGTGGGAAAATCTTGGGAAAAAGGGGTGGGAAATCCTGGGAAATGAGGGCAGGAAATCCTGGGAATTGAGGGTGAAAAATCTTGGGAATTGGGGGTGGGATAGCCTGGGAAAGGAGGGCGGGAAATTCTGGGAATCAGAGGTGGAAAATCCTGGAAAAATCGTGGGAATGGATGGGGGGAAATCCTGGGAAATGAGGCAGGAAAATCCCAGGAAATGAGTGTGGGAAATCCTGGAAAAATCTTGGGAATTGGGGGTGGAAAATCCCGGGAAAGGAGCGTGGAAAATCCTGGGAAATGAGGGTGGGAAATCCTGGAAAAATCTTGGGAAAAAGGGGTGGAAAATCCCAGGAAAGGAGGGTGGGAAATTTTGGGGATAAAAGGATGGAAATTCCTGGGAAAGGAGGCAGGAAAATTCTGGAAGTCGAAGGTGGAATATTCTGGAAAAATCTTGGAAATGGAGGTTGGGAAATCCCAGGAAATGAGGGTGGAAAATCCTGGAAAGGAGGGTGGAAAATCTTGGGAATGGAGGCAGGAAAATTCTGGGAATTGAGGGGGGAAAATCCTGGAAAAATCTTGAGAAAGGAGTCTGGAAAATCTTGGGGAAAAAAGGGTGGGAAATCCTGGGAATTGAGGGTGGAAAATCTTGGAAAAATCGTAGGAATGGAGGGGGGAAAATCCCAGGAAATGAGGGCGGGAAATCCTGGGAAAATCTTGGGAAAAAGGGGTGGAAATCCTGGGAATTGAGGGCAGGAAATGCTGGGAATTGAGGGTGGGAAATCCTGGAAAGAATGCAGGAAAACCTTGGGGAAAAAGGGTGGGAGATCCTTGGAAATTGAGGGTGGGAAATCTTGGGAAATAAGGGTGGAAAATCTTGGGAATTGTGGGTGGAAAGTCTTGGGAAAATCTTGGGAATGGAGGGTGGGAAATCCAGGGAAATGAGGCAGGAAAATCCCAGGAAATGAGGGCTGGAAATCCTGGAAAGGCGGGCAGGAAATCCTCAGAAAATCCTGGGAGAGGAGGGTGGGAAATTCTGGGAATTGAGGGTGAAAAACGGTGGGAAAAAGAGGTGTAAAATCCTGGGAAATGAGGGTGGGAAATCCTGGAAAGGAGGCAGGAAAATTCCGGAAAAATCTTGGGAAAAAGGGGTGGAAAATCTTGGGAAAGGAGGGTGGGAAATTTTGGCAAAAAAGGGGTGGAAATACCTGGGAAAGGAGGCAGGAAAATCCTGGGAATTGGGGGTGGGAGATCCTGGGAAATGAGGGTGGAAAATCTTGGGAAAAAGGGGTGAAATATCCTGGGAATGGAGGTTGGGAAACCCTGGGAAAGGGGGGCAGAAAATCTTGGAGGAAAAGGGTGGAAAATCCTGGGAAAGGAGTGTGGAAAATCCCAGGAAATGAAGGTGGGAAATTCAGGGAATTGAGGGCAGGAAATTCTGGGAATTGAGGGTGGGAAGTCCTGGAAAGGAGGCAGGAAAATCTTGGGAATGGAGGACGGGAAATTCAGGAAATGAGGGCAGGAAATCCCGGGAAAGGAGGGTGGAAAATCTTGGGGGGAAAGGGTGGAAGACCCTGGGAACTGATGGTGGGAAAATGAAGGTGGAGAATCCCGGGAAAGGAGGGTGGGAATTCCCGGGAAGTGGCTCCTAGGCACTGTCCCAAGCCCAGCGGGGACGGGGACGCGTCCTGGGGAGGCCACCAAGGCCCCGGGGCCGGAAGGGGACAGCGGCTGTGTCCTTGTCCGTGTCCTTGTCCGTGTCCTTGTCCGTGTCCTTGTCCTTGTCCTTGTCCTTGTCCTTGTCCTTGTCCATGTCCTGCTCCTTGTCCTTGTCCTTGTCCTTGTCGCGGTTTCCTGGGAAAAGCCGTGACACAGGGATGGCATTGGGGACAGGAGGGGACAGGAGGTGGCAGCTGCCGGTGTCACCTCTGCGCCCTCCTTGGGGACATTCCCAGCTCCATACCCGCGTCCAGCTCCGTCCCGGCTCCGTCGCGCTCCTGTGCTCCTGTGGAATTCCTTGTGGAGTTGGTGCCCATGGAATTCCCGCCCATGGAGTTGGTGCCCATGGGATCGGTGCCCATGGAATTCCCCATGGAATCGGTGCCCATGGAACTGGTGCCCATGGAATTCCCCATGGAATCGGTGCCCATGGAACTGGTGCCTGTGGAATTCCTCGTAGAATCGGTGCCCATGGAATTGGTGCCCATGGAATTCCCCATGGAATTGGTGCCCATGGAATTCCCCATGGAATTGGTGCCCATGGAATCTGTGCCCTTGGAATGGTTTCCCATGGAATTGGTGCCTATGGACCTGATGCCCATGGAATTCCTCATGAAATTGGTGCCCGTGGAATTCCCCATGGAATTGGTGCCCATGGAACTGGTGCCCTTGGAATGGTTTCCCATGGAATTCCCCATGGAATTGGTGCCCATGGAATGGTTTCCCATGGAATTCCCCATGGAACTGGTGCCTGTGGAACTGGTGCCCATGGAATTCCTCATGGAAGTGGTGCCCTTGGACTGGTTTCCCATGGAATTGGTGTCCATGGAATTCCTCATGGAATTGGTGCCCATGGACTGGTTTCCCATGGAATTCCCCATGGATTGGTTTCCCATGGAATTGATGCCCATGGAATTCCCTGTGGAACTGGTGCCCATGGGCTGCTTTCCCATGGAATTCCCCATGGGCTGCTTTCCCATGGAATTCCCCATGGATTGGTTTCCCATGGAATTCCCCATGGATTGGTTTCCCATGGAGTTCCCCATGGGCTGCTTTCCCATGGAATTGCCCAGGGAATCCCCCGTGGCAGCGTCCAGGGCCCGGCGGCGCCGCTCCAGGATGGATCCCAGCTCCAGGGCCGATCCCCGATCCCGATCCCGATCCCGATCCCGATCCCGATCCCGGCTCTGCTGGCTGCGCCTCCGGCTCGGCCTCCGCAGGGCGCCCTGGGACACAAAGGGGTCACCGGGGGGGACAGTGAGGGGACACAAAGGGGACATCATGGGGAGGGATAGCAAGGGAACGTCATGGGGACACCATGGGGACAGCAAGGGGACATTGAGGGAACACCGAGGGGACAGCAAGGGGACACTGAGGGGGACATTGAGGGGACATCGTAGGGACACCAAGGGGGACATCATGGAGAGGGATATCAAGGGGACATCATGGGCACATCGAGGGGACATTGAGGGGACACAAAGGGGACATTGAGGGGACACAAAGGGGATATCAAGGGGACACCATGGGGACATCAAGGGGGACATTGAGGGGACACCGAGGAGATATCAAGGGGAGGGATAGCAAGGGGACATTGAAGGGACACAAAGGGGACAGCAAGGGGACACCATAGGGGACATTGAGGGGACAGTTCAGCAACCGTGTGGGTGTACAAAGGGGACATCTAAGGGGGCACCAGGGGGACATCATGGGGACATCAAAGAGGCATCAAGAGGGCACTGAGGGGACATCAAGGGCCACCAAAGGGGACACCACAGGGACAGAATGGGGACACTGCAGGGAGATCAGGTCAACATCGTGGGGATACCACAGGGACATCATGGGGAGGGATATCAAGGGGACATCGTGGGGACATCAAGGGGACACAAAGGGGACACCATGGGGACACTGCAGGGACAGCAAGGGGACACAAAGGGGACACCATGGGGACACTGCAGGGACAGCATGGCAACACCATGGGTATACAAAGGGGACATCTAAAGGGTCCCCACAGGGACATCATAGGGACAGCATGGGGACACCACAGGAACATCAAACAGACACCAGAGGGACATCAAAAAGACATCAAGGGGACACTGAGGGGACATCAAGGGCCACAAAAGGGACAAAGGGGACATAAGTGGACACCACAAGGAAAGAATTGGGGCACTGCAGGGAGAGCATGTCAACACCATGGGGACACCACAGGGACATCAAGGGGACATAGAGGGGAGGGATATCAAGGAGACATCAAAGGGACACAAAGGGGACATCATGGGGACACCAAGAAGACACCACAGGGACATCGAGGGGACACTAGGGGGATATCAAGGAGACAGGGTGGAGACATCAAAGGGACATCAAGGGAACACCATGGGGACATCAAGGGACACCAAGGGGGCATCATCAGGGCATAGAGGGGACCCTGAGGGGACATCTTGGGGATGTCAAAAGGACATCAAGGGGAACATCATGGGGACACCATGGGGACATCAAGGGGACACTGAGGGGACAGCACAGGGACAGCATGGAGACACCAAAGGGACACCATGGGGACAGTGTGAGGACACTGAGGGGACACTGAGGGATCAGCGCTGCCCACCAGGATCCCCTGCAGCTCCAGCGCTGCGCTCCTCCTCTTGCTGGCCACAGAGTCCTGCCAGGAAATCAGGAATGGCTCAATCCCAGGAATTCCTGACCTGGGAATGGCTCAATCCCGGGAATGGCTCAATCCCGGGAATTCCTGACCTGGGAATGGCTCAATCCCGGGAATTCCTGACCCCGGGAATGGCTCAATCCCGGGAATTCCTGACCCTGGGAATGCCAGGCCTGCCAGCCCGTTGTCCCTGTTGTCACCTGGCACGGGGGTGGCCTGGCCCTGGCCGGCCTCAGGACGATCCCGGTGCGGATCCGCTCCAGCATCTCCTGCACAGCCCGGGCACGGATGTCCTCGGTCCCCGAGTCACCTGCTGGGGTGGCACTGTGTCACCTCCCCGTGCTGGGGACACCACTCAGGTCACACTGAGGGTGGAGCTGTCACCTCCCTGTGCTGGGGACAGGGCTGGGGTCACATTTAGGGTGGAGCTGTCACCTCCCTGGCCGTGCCACCCTGTCCCCAGATCACTCGCAATGGAGCTCGGGGACCCCTGGAGCAGCGCCTGTTCTGGTGATACTTTGGGGACACTCCCAATGTCCCCACCCCTGCCCTGGTGACACTTTGGGGACACTCCTGATGTCCCCATCCCCACCCTGGTGACATTCCCAATGTCCGCACCCTGGGGACACTTTGGGGACATTCCCAGTGTCCCCGCCTTGGTGACACTCTGGGGACACTCCTGATGTCCCCACCCTGGTGACATTCCCAATGTCCCCACCCTGGTGACACTCCTGATGTCCCCACTCCCACCCTGCTGACACTTTGGGGACACTCCTGCTGTCCCCACCCTGGGGACATTCCCGATGTCCCCACCCCTCAGGACTCACTTTGCTCCGGGTTTTTCCGCACCTTCCTCTGCCTGAGGGCAGCCAGGGGGCTGTGGGGGGGACAGGAGGTGACACTGGAGGGGACAGGAGGTGACACATCTGTCACCCCATCCCCTCCCCTCTTGGGGACAGCAGTTTTCTGGGAATGTTCTGGAATGTTGGCCGGAAAAGCTGCCGGGATGTGTCACCTACTCGGCGGGGATGGTGGTGGCAGCGGGCGGTGGCAGCGGTGGCGGCGGTGGCACCTCGGGGTGGCTCTGGGGTGGCGGCTGCTGCGCCAGCTGCTCCCGGAGGGATCGCACTGGAATGAGGCGGCATCGGGATTTGGGATCCCTCTGGAATTGTCTGGAACCCCCCCTGGAACCCTCTAAAACCCCCCTGGCATCTGTCTGGAATTCCTCTGGAATTTTCTGGAATCCTCCCTGGAATCTTCTGGAATTCTTTGGAATCCCCCTGGAATTCCCCTGGAATTTTCTGGAATCCCCCCTGGAATCTTCTGGAATCCCTTTGGAATCCCCCTGAAATCCTTCCCGGAATCCCCCTTGGAATCTTCTGGAATCCCTTTGGAATGCTCCTGAGATTCCTCTGGAATCTTCTGGAAACCTCTGGGAGTCTTTGGAATCAGTCCAGAATCCCCTCGGAATCTTCTGGAATGCTCCTGGAATCCCCTCTGGAATAATCTGAAATCCTCTAAAATCCCCCTGGAACTATCTGGAATCCTTCTGAAATCCTCTAAAATCCCTCTAGAATTCTTTGGAATCCATCTGGAATCCCCCTGAATTTTTCCTGGAATCCTCTAAAACCCCCCTGGAATTTTTTTAATCCCCCCCTGGAATCCTCTGGAATCCCCCCTGGAATTCTTTGGAATTCTCTGGAATCCCTCTGGAATCCCATGGAACCCTCTGGAATTCCATGTGGAAATTCCCACCTTCCTTCTCCAGCCCTTCCAGCCTCTCCCTCAGCTCCCGTTTCTCCTCCCGCTCCTCCTCCAGCGCTTCCCGCGCCCGCTGCAGCTCCTCCCGCTCCTGCTCCAGCTCCTCCTCCTGTGGGAATACGGGAATTCCGGGATCTGGGAAAACCCCAAGGACGGCGACCCTTCCCCGACCCTAAAATTGGGAATTTGGGGAAAAACTCCTGGCGGGTTTTAGGGCAAATCTGCCCTCGCTGTGGGGTAAGGTTCCATCAACACCTTGGGAAATCCACAGAGGGAAATCCACAGAGGGAAATCCATGGATGGAAATTCATGGAATTCCATCCATGGATTCATGGAGGGAAATCCATGGAAGGAAATCCACGGAGGGAAATCCACAGAGGGAAATCTGTGAAAGTAAATCCATGGAGGGAAATCCATGGTGGGAAATTCATAGAGGAAAATTCATGGAAGGAAATCCATGGTGAGAAATCCATGGGATGAAATCCAGGGATGGAATTCCGTGGAAAGAAATCCATGGAAGGAAGTTCATGGTGGGAAATCCATGGAGGGAAATCCATGGAAGGAGATCCATGGTGGGAGATCCATGGTGGAAATCCATGGTGAGAAATCCACGGAGGGTAATCCATGGAGGGAAATTCATGGTGGGAAATTCCTGGAAGGAAATCCATAGAGGGAAACCCATGGGGAGATATCCAAGGTGGGAAATCCATGGAAGGAGATCCTTGGATGGAAATCCATGGTGGAAATCCATGGAGGGAAATCCAGGGATGGATACCCATGGTGGGAAATCCATGGAAGGAAATGCATGAAGGGAAATGCATGGAGGGAGATCCATGAGAGAAAATCCATGGAAGGAGATCCATGGTTGGAGATCCATGGAAAGAAATCCATGGAGGGAAATCCAAGGATGGAAATCCGTGGAAGGAAATCCGTGGAAGGCAATCCATGGTGGGAAGTCCATGGAAGGAAATCTGTGGAAGAAAATCCATGGAAGCAAATCCATGGTGGGAAATCCATGGATGGGAATCTATGGAGGGAGATCCAGGGATGGAAATCTGTGGAAGGAAATCCATGGAAGTAGATCCATGGTGGGAAATCCAGGGAAGGAGATCCATGATGGGAGATCCATGGAAAGAAATCCATGGAGGGAAATCCAGGGAGGGAAATCCATGGAAGGAAATCCATGGAAGGAAATCCATGGTGGGAAATCCCTGGTGGGAAATTCATGTGAGGAAATTAATGGTGGGAAATCTGTGGAAAGAAATCCATAGAGGAAAATCTGTGATGGGAAATCCCTGGATGGAAATCCATGGAAGGAAATCCAGAGATGGAATTCCACAGTGGGAAATCCATGGAAGGAGATCCATGGTGGGAAATCCATGGATGGAAATCCATGGAGGGAGATCCATGGTAGGAAATCCCTGGTGGGAAATCCATGAAGGGAAATGCACAGTAGGAAATCCATGGAGGGAAATCCAAGGATGGAAATCTGTGTAAGGAAATCCATGGTGGCAGATCCATGGTGGGAAATCCATGGAAAGGAATCCATGGATAGAAAAATGGAGGGAAATTCATGGTGGGAAATCCATGGTGGGAAATGCATGGAGGGAGATCCATAGAGGGGAGATCCATGGTGGGAAATGCAGGGAGGGAAATCTGTGGTGGGAAATCCATGGTGGAAATCCATGGAGGGAAATCCATGGAAAAGCAGCGCTCCATGGAATAATGGGAATGGAGGTGTGGGATCTGGACCCCGCTGTCCCCTCCCTGCAATGTCCCCAAGCTTGAGGACGTTCCCTCACCTGCTGGCGCCGTTCCTGCCGCGTCTCCTCCAGCTCCCGGCTGAGTTTTTCCAGTTCCTGGAACGCTTCCAGGATTTGGGAATCAGGCGCGACGCTCCTCAGCAGGATGGAACTCTGGCGCTTCGCCTCCTTCTGCTGGACCAGCATCTGGAAGCGCGTGTGTCACCTCAGTGTCACCTCCTTGTGTGTCACCCACCTTGGTGTCATCCTCTGGAGAGGCTGGCAGTGAATCCCAGCTGGCTCCATGCAGGAAAACCACAGTGGGAGAATCCTGGGATCATCCCTTTCCTTTGGGATCACCCCACTCCCTCAGGATGGGTGCCAGGGATGTGCTGGGCCACCCCATTGTCACCTCTGTGCCACCCCCAGCGGTGTCCCCAACCCCTCAGTGTCACCTTCTGGAGGGGCTGGTGGCTCCACCCTGAGAAAGCACAGTGGGAGAATCCTGGGATCATCCCATTCCTTTGGGATCGCCCCATTCCATTGGGATGGGTGCCAGGGATGTGCTGGGCCACCCCATTGTCACCTCTGTGCCACCCCCAGCGGTGTCCCCAACCCCTCAGTGTCACCTTCTGGAGGGGCTGGTGGCTCCACCCTGAGAAAGCACAGTGGGAGAATCCTGGGATCATCCCATTCCTTTGGGATCGCCCCATTCCATTGGGATGGGTGCCAGGGATGTGCTGGGGCACCCCATTGTCACCTCTGTGCCAACCCCAGTGGTGTCCCCAACCCCTCAGTGTCACCTTCTGGAGGGGCTGGTGGCTCCATCCCAGGAAACCAAAGTGGGAGAATCCAGGGATTGTCCCATTCCAATGGGATCACCCCATTCCCTCGGGATGGATGACCCCACTGCCACCTCTGTGCCACCCCCAGTGGTGTCCCCAAGGCCTTGGTGGCACCTGGTGGGCAAAGGCCTCGGCGTGGCAGCGCAGGTCCTGCTCCAGCTCCAGCTGCTCCAGGGCCTGGCAGTAATCCTGGGTGACAATCTGGGACACTGCGGGGACAGCGGGGTGGCACCGGGGAAAGGGCAGAAAAGGATGGGAAAAAGGGGTGGGAAATAGGGGAAAAGATTTGGGAAATGGGAGGGAAAAGGGTGGGAAAAAGGATAGGAAAGGGTGGGAAATGGAGGGAAAAAGGGGTGGGAAAACGGGGAGGGAAAGGTGAGAAAGGGGGAAATGAGGGGTGGGAAATCAGGGAAAAAGGGATGGAAAAAGTGTGGGAAATGGGGGAAGAAAAGGCAGGAAAGGAGAGGGGAAAGGTTAAAAAAGGGTGGGAAAAGATTTGGGAAGTGGGAGGGAAAAGGGTGGGAAAGGGGTGGGTAAAAAAGGTGGGAAATGGGGGAAAAAAGGGATGTAAAAAGGAGGTGGAAAATGGGGGGGAAAGGGTCAGAAAAGTGTAGGAAAAAGGGGGAGGGAAAGGGGGGAAAGGGGGGAAACGAGGGGTGGGAAATGGGGGAAAAAGGGGGGGAAGGGCAGAAAAAAGGTGGAAAATGTGGAAGGAAAATGGGAGAAAGTGGAAGAAAAGTGTGGGAAAGGTTTGAGAAATGGGAAGGAAAAGGGTGGGAAAAAGGATGGGAAAAAGGGGTGGGAAATGGGGGGAAAAGGAGTGGAAAACGGGTGGGAAATGGAGGAAGAAAAGACAGGAAAGGAGAAGGAAAAGGTTAAAAAGGGTGGGAAAAAGGGGAAAAGATTTGGGAAATGGGAGGGAAAAGGGTGGGAAAGGGGTGGGTAAAAAGGGGTGGGAAATGGGGGTGAAAAGGGTCAGAAAAGTGTAGGAAAAGTGGGGAGGGAAAGGTGGGAAAGAGGAAATGAGGGGTGAGAAATGGGGGAAAAAGGGTGGGGGAAAAAGGGTTGGAAAAGTGAAGGAAAAGGGGGGAGGGAAAGGTGGGAAAGGGGGGAAATGAGGGGTGGGAAGTGGGGGAAGAAAAGGCAGGGAAGAAGGGGGAAAATGTTAAAAAGAGTGGAAAAAGGGGGAAATGAGGCGTGATAAGGTGGGAAAAGGATGGGGAAAGTTTGGGAAATGGGGGTAAAAGGGTGGGAAAAGGGGGGAGGGAAAGGTGGGAAATGGGGGAGGAAAAAGTGGGGAAGAGAGGAAATGAGGGGTGGGAAAGGGGGGAATGGGGGTGGGAAATGGGATGGGGAAAAAAGGGAGGGGAAGGGCAGAAAACAGGTGGAAATGGGGGAGGAAAAGGGGGGGAAAGCGGAAAAAATGTGGGAAAGGTTTGAGAAATGAGGGGGGAAAGGGTGAGAAGTGAAAGGAAAATGAGGTGGAGGGAAAGAGTGGGAAAGGAGGGGAAAATGATGGGAAAAGGGGGAAAAGGTGGGAAGTGGGGTGGGAAATAGGGGTGGAAAAGGGATGGGAAAGGGAGGGAAGAAGGGTGGGGAAAAGGTGGGAAAAAAGGAGAAAAAGGGGGGAAAAAGGGGAGAAAAAGGAGGGGAAAAGGGGGAAATGAAGGTTGTGCCACCACGGGCACTGGGGCCGTTGGTTTGGGGTGGCCCTGGTGGCACTGGAGGGGACATGGGGACCCTGCTGACCTCTCTTGAAGGACCTCAGTGCCCTCTGGCTGGCGGCCAGGGCTGCCCGCAGGCGCTGCTGCTCCTCCCGCTCCAGCTCCAGCTGTGTGGGAAAATACAGGAAAATATGTGAGAAATCCGGGAAATATCCGGGAGAAAATCTGGGAGAAAATAAGTGAAAAATCTTCAAAACAACTGTGAAAATGTCATGAAAAATCCGTGAGTAATCAGGGAGAAATCTGGGACAAAATGTGCGACAAATCTGTGAAAACTCAGTGAAAAATCTGGGAGAAATACGGGGGAAAAATGGGAAAAAGATCAGCGAAAAAATTAGTGAAAAATCTGGGAGAAAATCCGGGAGAAAATCTGTGACAGATCCTCAAAAATCTGTGAAAGCGTCATGAAAAATCTGTGAATAATCAGGAAGAAAACCAGGAGAAATCTGGGAGAAAATCTGTGACAAATCCCTGAAAACTCGGTGAGAAAGCTGGGGGAAATCAGGGGAAAAAATGGGAAAAAATCAGTGAAAAATCAGTGAAAAATACGGGAGAAAATCCGGCAGAAATATGTGAAAAATTCGTGAAAAATCCAGAAGAAATCCAGGCGAAAATCTGTGAAAAAATCCAGGAGAAGTCCACAAAAATTTTGTGAAAAATTTAGCAAAAAATCTGTGAAAAATATGGGAGAAAATTCGCGAAAAATCCATGAAAAATCAGCAAAAATTTGGGAGAAAATCTATGAAAAAAGTGCAAAAAATCTGCAAAAAGTGTCTGAGAAATCAGTGAGAAATTAACGAAAAATCCGCGTAAAATCAGTGAAAAATCCCGCCCTGAGCTCTGGGACGTTGGGGGCGCTTAATCCCAAAAAAATCCCCAAAATCCCCAAATGGGAAAGGGGGGTTTGGGGCGGTTTTGGGGTACCTGGGTGTGCAGGTGCTGCAGCTGCGCCTGGAGGTCCCGGTGCTGTTCCAGGAGCTGGGAGAGATCTTCCTGTGGAGCTGGGGGAAAAGTGGGAATGAGGAGTGGGAAATGGGGAAAAAAGAGAAAAGGGGGAAAAAAGGGGGGAAAGGGGGGGGAAAGGGGGGAAAGAAGGGGAAAGGGAAAAAAGGTGGGAAAGGGGAAAAAGGGAGGAAAAATGGGAAAAGTGGGGAAAGGGGGAAATGGGGGGAAAAGGGGGAAATGGGGGGAAAAGGGGGAAAAAGGGGGAAATGGGGGGAAAAGGGGGAAAAAGGGGGAAATGGGAGGAAGCAGAAGTGGGGAGATAAAAAGTGGGAAATGGAGGGAGAAAAGATTGGGAAAGGGGGAATTGAGGGAAATTAGGGTGGGAATGGGGGAAAGAGGATGGGAAAGGGAGGGAATGAGAGGTGGGAAAGGGGGAAAAGGAGGGTGGGAATGAGGAATGGGAAAGGGAGATAAAAAGTGGGAAATGGGGAGGGAAAGATTAGGAAAAGGGAAATTGAGGGGCAGGAAATTAGGGTGGGAATGGACGAAAGAGGGTGGGAAGGGGAGGGAATGAGAGGTGGGAAAGGGGGGAAAAGGGGGGGGAAAAGGGGGGGAAAAGGGGGCGTGGGAAATGGGGGGTAATGAGGAGAGAAAAGGGGGAGAAAAAGTGGGAAATGGGGGAGAAAAAGATTAGGAAAGGGGGAATTGAGAGGTGGGAAATTGGGGTGGGAATGGGGGAAAGGGGAAACAGGGTGGGAAAGGGATGGAATGAGAGGTGGGAAAGGGGGAAAATGAGGAAAAGGGGAAGAAGGGGAAGAAGGGAAAAACGGGGAAAGTGGAAAAGGATGAAATGAGGAGTGGGAAAAGGGGGGAATAAGGAGTGGGAAAGAGAGAGAAAAAGTGGGAAATGAGGGGGAAAAAGGTTGGGAATGGGGGAGTTGAAAGGTAGGAAATGGGTGGGAAAGGGAGGGAATGAGAGGTGGGAAAGGGGGGAAAGGGGGAAAAGGAGGGTGGGAATGAGGAATGGGAAAGGGAGATAAAAAGTGGGAAATGGAGAGGGAAAGATTAGGAAAAGGGAAATTGAGGGGCAGGAAATTAGGGTGGGAATGGAGGAAAGAGGGTGGGAAGGGGAGGGAATGAGAGGTGGGAAAGGGGGAAAAAGGGGGAAAAGGGGGGTAGGAAATGGGGGGAATGAGGAGTGGGAAAGGGAGAGAAAAAGGGGGAAATGGGGGGGGAAAGGTTGGGAAAGGGGGAATTGAGGGGTGGGAAATTGGGGTGGGAATGGGGGAAAGAGGGTGGGAGAGCGAGGGAATGAGAGGTGGGAAAGGGGAAAAAAGGGTGGGAGAAAAGGGGAGTGGGAAAGGGAGATAAAAAGTGGGAAATGGAGGGGGAAAAGGTTGGGAAAGGGGGAATTGAGGGGTGGGAAATGGATAGGAATGGGGGAAAGGGGAAAGAGGGGGGGAAAGGGAGGAAATGAGAGGTGTGAAAGGGGGAAAAAAAAGGGAAAAAAGGGGGAAAAGGGGATTGGGAAATGGGGGGAATGAGGAGTGGGAAAGGGAGATAAAAAGTGGGAAATGGAGAGGGAAAGATTAGGAAAGGGGGAATTGAGGGGTGGAAAATAGGGAGGAATGAGGAATGGGAAGTGAGGGGGGAAAAGGTTGGGAAAGGAAGAATTGAGGGATGGGAAATTGGGGTAGGAATGGGGGAAAGGGGAAAGGGTGGGAAAGGGAGGGAATGAGAGGTGGGAGAGAGGGAAAAGGGGGGAAAGGGGGAAGTGAGGAGTGGGAAAGGGGGAAAATAAGGGAAAAAAGGGGGAAAAAGGGGGAAAAGGGGGAAAAGGGGGAAAAGGGGGAAAAGAGGAAAGAGGGGAAAGGGGGTGGGAAATGGGGAATGAGGAGTGGGAAATGGGAAAAAAGGGGGAAAAGGGGAAAGGGGAGTGGGAAATGGAGGGGAATGAGAAGTAGGAAAGGGAGATAAAAAGTGGGAAATGGGGGGGGAGAGAAAGGTTGGGAAAGGGGGAATTGAAGGGTGGGAAAAGGGGGAGAAAAAGAGTGGGAAAGGGAAAAAAGGGCAGTGCAGCCTCCCAGAGCTGAGCCCCCCTTGTCACCCCATCCCAGCTCTGTCCCCAGGATCCCGACTGGAATCTGTCTCTGCAATGGGATCCAGCGGGAATGAGGTGTGACTACGGGGTGGCATCCCTGGGACACCCAAACACCCCCCAAAGATCATCCTGGGGACGGATCAGGGAATTTGGGATGTTCCCACAAGGTCCTCAGAGGCTGCCGAGAACCAGAATCGGCACCTTGGGAAAAGAGGATGGGAAAGGGGAAGCGCGAGCGGTGTCGGCGACTGCGGTTGGATTTTGGTGTCGCTTTCAGTTGATTTGACGCAAAACAGGACTTGGGAATGGCCCCAAAGGTCGGTGTGGGGACGGGCTGGGATTTGGGGACATTGGGAGGGGACAGCGGGGCAGGGATGGGGTGGGCGGATGGGATGGATGGATGGATGAATGATGGATGGATGGATGGATGATGGATGGATGGATGGATGGATGGATGATGGATGGATGGATGGATGGATGGATGGATGGATGGATGGATGATGGACAGATGGAACAGAATTGGGATGGGAAGGGATAGGGATGATTTGGGATGAGATGGAATTGGGATGAAATGGGATGGGATGGGATAAAATGAGATGGCGAGGAAATGCGATGGGATGGGATAAGATGGGATGGGACACCTCAGTCTCACCTGGGAGCTGGGCAGGGGTGGGTGGCTCCTCCAGGGCCACCCCTGTGGTTGTCACCTCCTCTGGGGCCACCTCAAGGGTCCCTTTGGGGCTCCTGGCCAGGCTAATCTTCTCCAGCCGCGCGTTCTCCTGCTCCACCAGAATTCCAGAATCCCAGAATTAGGGTTCCCCCAGTGTGTCCCAAGGGTACCCTAGCACTTTGTCCCCACAAAAGGGACAATTTTGGGGACCTGTCCCCATCCCCACCTGGGCACTGAAGGCCTGGGCTCGCTGTCGGCTCTGCTGCTCCAGCTCCACCTCGGTGTCCAGTGCCGCCAGCTCGGCCAGCAGTGCCTGCGACGCTGAGGGTGACACCGCCGGGGACACCGGGGGTCAGGTGCCACCAGCGTGCCCAGAGCCCGGCCAGGGCACCCAGGAGTGGGGCTGGCACCGAGCCAAGGTGGGGATTTAACACAGGGAGGTGCCAGGGACATTAGGGACATGGGAATGGGACATTGGGATGGGACATTGGGATGGGACACGGGGATGGGACAACAGGAAGGGACAGGGCCCACCTTGCTCCAGCTGGGCCAGCCGAGTCTCGGTGTCATCTGGCACTGGATCCAGGGGCGAGTGCTGTGGTGGGAAAAACGGGAATGAAGCTCTGGGTTGGCATGGAATTCTGTTGGCATGGAATTCCGTTGGCATGGAGTTCCATTGGCACGGCCGTGGCAAATGTCACCGTGTTGGCACAGCGTGGCATTTGTCATGGAACAGAATGGCCCTCGGGATGGAATTTGGTTGGGAAAGAATTTTGTTGGGATGGGATTGCCCTTGGTGGGGAATTCCATTGGCACAGAATTCCATTGGCACGGCATTTCAGGCCCCAGCAGGGCATTCTATCAGCATTCCATTGGGCACTGGCAGGGTATTCCATTGGCATTCCATTGGCATTCCATTGGTGAACACTGAGCCACCTGGACACCCTCAGTGCCAGGGACGCTGTGCCCGTGTCACCCCTGGAATCTGGGCACGGGGCACCCCTTCTTCATCCCCCCAATTTATGGGATCACCAAGGGGGAATCCAAAGGAAGAGGAGCCTGGAAGAGGGAAAAGGAGCCTGGAAGCGATACCTGTCCAAGAGCTGCCTCTTCCTCCTCCTCCTCCTCGCTGCTCCCGGACTCCATGATGGCTGCAGGGACCCGAGCCAGGACTGTGGTGACACCAGGGGTGACAGTGGGGGACAGGACGGTCCCTGGCACCCCTGAGTGTCCCCTCTGCAGACTGGGACACAGTCCTGGAGTCCCCGATGTGGCACTGGGGACATCCCTTGTCCCCAGGGTCCCCGGCTCCCCCTGGACTGGTCCCACAATCCCTGATCCGATGGAGAACGTGCTCGGGAATCTGAATCCCAACCCCTTTTCCCAGGACAGGACCCTCTCCCCAGCCAATCCCCCAATCCTGAGGAGGGAAAATCCCTCCCAGGTCCCAAATCCCAGCCCCTGAACCCCACTCATGATGCTCCAAAAATCCCCAATCTTGAGGAGAGAAAATGCTCCCCAGACCCCAAATCTCAGTCCCCAAACCCAAATGATGACCCCCCAGAAATCCCTCAGTCCTGAGGAGGGAAAATCCCCCCACAGCCTCCAAATCCCAGCCCCCAAACCCCACTGGTGACCCCCCCAGTCTTGAGGAGAGAACATCCCTCCAGCCCCAAACCTCACTGGCGACCCTCCAAAAAATCCCCCACGAGGTTCCCCCTTACCCGTGAGGTGTCCCCTGACTCCGTCCCCAATCCAGGCCATGCTTGGGGCCCCCAAACCCCCGAGATTTTGTGGTGCCTCCCTTTCCTCGGCGCTGCCTCCTCGTTCCCCCCACAGGGAAGTGAAACCTCCCTCCCCTCCCTCTCCCCTCCCTCTCCCCTCCCTCCTCGCAAGAGGCCCCGATCCCAAGGGGGGGAAGCGAAACCCACAGTAGGATGTTGGGATTTTCCATGGCGAGTTTTCCCCTAAAACACAGAATTATGGGGTTTTGGGGACCTCGGATTGGGGTCAGGGGCTGCCACTCCAGGGGTTCCCAGAGTGGGAATTCCATGGCCATGGAGGGAAACATCAGAGCACGGAAGGGTTTGGTGACCACGGTTGTTTAGTCATTGATAAAAACAAAGAGATTTTTACTGATTTTAGGAAGGGAGATCCAACTGTAGGAAAGGGGACTTTTCCCCTAAAACACAGAATTATGGGGTTTTGGGGAGCTCGGAGTGGAGTCAGGGGCTGCCACTCCAGGGGTTCCCAGGGATGGGAATTCCATGGCCATGGAAGGAAACACTGGAGCACTGAAGGGTTTGATGACCATGGCTGTTTATTCATAACTAAAAACAAATTATTTCCGATTTTAGGAAGGTGCATCCAACTGTAGGAAAGAGGAGTTTTCCCTTAAAACACAGAATTATGGGATTTTGGGGAGATGCAGCTTGGGAACTGCCACTCCAGGCCTTCCCAGGGGTTCCCAAGGGTAGGAATTCCATGGCCATGGAAGGAAACATCGGAGCACAGAACGGCTTGGTGACCATGGTTGTTTATTCATCAATAAAAACAAAGAGATTGTTTCCAATTTTAGGAAAGGGGGATGTGATTTTAGGAAGGGGGATCCAATTGCAGGAAAGGGGGTTTTGTGTGGATTTGGGGTCACAGGGCCGTGCCCTGCTCGGGCACCTTGGCCTCGCGGGGGTAGAACTCAGCCAGGATATTCTCGGGGATGCGCTTGAGGAGCTGCTTGGGGAAGATGCGCAGGAGCTGCCAGCCGATGTCCAGCGACTCGAAAATGCTCCGGTTCTCATAGGGACCTGCCAGGAGAGCGGGGTGGAGGATTTGGGGCTGCTGCAGGGGCTCTCCCAGATCCCAAATCCCTGGTTTGGGGCCAGAGGCTCACCCTGGGAGATGAAGTGCTTCTCGAACTTGTGCAGAAACTCCAGGTACAGGAGGTCGTCGGCGGACAGGGCCTCCTCGCCCACCAC
The DNA here is from genome assembly GCF_027579445.1 of Ammospiza nelsoni. Lineage (NCBI taxonomy): Eukaryota > Metazoa > Chordata > Aves > Passeriformes > Passerellidae > Ammospiza > Ammospiza nelsoni. The sequence continues at coordinate 6,285,801 of NC_080636.1, forward strand.
GGCCTTCATGGCCTGCACGTCCTTCCCGATGGCATAGCAGGCATACTGTGGGATCCAGGGATTCCAGAGAGGGATTGGGATGGGCACGGACCCCACAGTCCGGCCAGTGCCACCAAGGGACACCTCCCATGAGCCTGGGTGGCTCAAAGACCCATTCCAACCTGGCTTTGGGCACTGCCAGGGATCCAGGGGCAGCCACAGCAAATCTGGGAATTCCAGCCCAGCCCCTGCCCACCCTCCCAGCCAGCAATTCCTTGCCAAGATCTCAGCCCAATCTCCCCTTTCCCAGTGGGAGCCATTCCCTGGCTCCTGTCCCTGCAGGCCTTGTCCCCAGTCCCTCTGCAGCTCTCCTGGAGCCCCTGCAGGGACTCTGAGGACTCCCTGGATTTTTTCCTTCTCCAGGGGAACATTTCTAGTTCTCCCAGCCTGGCTCCAGAACTCTGGGATAGTTTGGGTTGGAAGGACCTTAAATCCCATCCCATTCCCAACACATGTTTAGGGACACCTTCCCCTACCCTGGGTTGCTTCTGTGTCCTGTCCGTCCACGACACTGAAGCAACCCTCCCATCCCATCCCATCCCATCCCATCCCATCCCATCCCATCCCATCCCATCCCATCCCATCCCATCCCATCCCCTCCCCATCTCATTTTATCCCACCCCATTTTGTCCCAATTCCATCTCATCCCAAATCATCCCAATTCCTCCCTCCCATCCATCCATCCATGCATCCATCCATCCTGGCCTTGGACATTCCCAGGGATTTGGGGCAGCCCCAGCATTGTCGGGTGTTGTCACTGTCACCTTCCCTGGATTCTCCCCCCCATCCCAATAAAGGCAGATGAAGATTTGGGATTTAGGACACCCCATGGAGCTCAGTGGGATTCAATCCTGAATCATCCCAAAAATCAGAGCTCCCCTCTGGAATCCTGTGGCCATTCCTGGCTCTCTGAGCTCTTCCCTTCCCCAGGAGAACATTCCCAGCTCTCCCAGCTGGCTCCAGAGCAGCTCCAGCCCTCAGAGCATCTCCAGAACCTCCTCTGGAATTGCTCCAGCAGCTCCAAACCCTCCTGAATTTGGGATCTGGGAGCAGGAGCAGCTCCACAGGTGGGGCCTCACCTGAGCCTCCCCAAACGGGGGGACAGGAGGGCCCGGAAGTGACAAATACCCCACCCCGAGTGTCCCCAAGCCCTCACCAGCTGGTTGGACACGTCCCCGTGGTCCTTCCTGGTCATTCCCTCTCCGATGGCCGATTTCATCAGCCGGGACAGGGACGGCAGAACGTTGATGGGGGGGTAAATCTGTAGGGTGGGAGCGACCCCAATGTCCAGCCAGCTCTGGGGGACCCCACCCCTACCCCTGGTGTTCCCGGGGCTTTCCAGCCCTGGATCCATCCTGGAGATGGGAAGGTGTTTGGGAACAAACCTGGCGGTTGTGGAGCTGCCGGTCGACGTAGATCTGGCCCTCGGTGATGAAGCCAGTCAGGTCAGGGATGGGGTGGGTGATGTCTGGGGTGGGGGGGAACAGAGGGGTTGTGAGACCCCAAAGCAGGGCTGGCAGCTCAGCTGGACACAGGACAATGCTGTGTGACATCTGTGGGGTCACCAGGGCAGCACAGACCCCACTGGGGTCAGTAGTGGGGGATTTGGTGTCACCCCATTGTCCTGGAGCTGGGGACCCAAATCTAGGTGGTTGGGATGGCACAGAGGGGTCTCAGTGCCACCTCTCTGTCCTGGAGTTGGGGACCCCAAATGGGAGGGGATGGGGTGGTTGGGATGGCATGGGGAGGTTTTGGTGCCACCGCCTTGTCCTGGAGTGATCCCAAATGGGAGGGGATGGGGATGGTTGGGGTGGCACAGAGGGGTCTCAGTGTCACCTCTCTTTCCTGGAGTTGGGGACCCCAAATGGGAGGGGATGGGAGTGGTTGGGATGGCACAGAGAGGTTCTGGTGTCACCTTCCTGAAGCCAAGGACCCCAAACTGGAGTTGTTGAAGGGTTGTTGAGGACTGGGGAACTCTCAGACCCTAAATCACCCCAGCAGCCTCACCACCCCAGGAGCTCCCAAAACCGGGTAAAACCAGTGCAATTTGGGATTTCCCAACCCTGCGATTTCCAGAAGTGGGGAAATCCCGATCTCCCACGGTGTTCCCGTCCCCTCCCAGTATTCCCGCCCCTGCTGTGTCCCGCTGACCATCATTGGGCATGGTGAGGATGGGGATCTGGGTGATGGAGCCGTTCCTGCCCTCCACGCGCCCAGCGCGCTCGTAGATGGTGGCCAGGTCCGTGTACATGTAGCCAGGGAAGCCACGGCGGCCCGGGACCTCCTCCCTGGCTGCTGACACCTGTGGGGTTGGGGGGTCAGGGCACCCCAAACATCCCAAAAGCCACAGGAGGCACGGGGGACATGAGTGTCCTGAGCAGCCCAGGCAACCCCAAAAATCCCAGGTGTGCTGGGCACCCCAAACATCCCAAAAAACTCAAAACCCATGGGAACCCGAGGTGTGCTGAGGATTCTGAGCATCCCAAACACCCCAAACACCCCAAAAACCATGGGGGCCATGAGGGACGCAAGTGTCCTGAGCAGCCCAGGCAACCCCAAAAACCCCAAGTGTGCTGGCTGCTCCAAATACCCCAAAACCCCAAGAATTGTGGAAACCCCAGGTGTGCTGAGTATTCTAAGCATCCCAAACACCCCAAAAACCATGAGAGGCAAAGGGGACATGAGTGTCCCGAGCAGCCCAGGCAACCCCAAAAATCCAAGGTATGCTGGGCACCTCAAACACCCCCAAAAACTCAAAACCCGTGGAAACCCCAGGTGTGCTGAGGATTCTAAGCATCCCAAACATCCCAAACACCCCGAGCATTTCAAAGACCCTCAAAACCATGGGAAGCATGAGGGACATGAGTGTCCTGAGCAGCCCAGGCAACCCCAAAAATCCCAAGAGTGCTGGGTGCCCCAAACACCCCAAGAACAGTGGAAACCCCAGATGTGCTGGAAATCCTGAGCATCCCAAACATCCCAAACACCCCGGGCACCCCAAAGACCCCAGTCACCCCAAAAACCATGGGAGGTAAAGAAGACATGAGTGTCCTGAGCAGCCCAGGCAACCCCAAAAATCCCAGGTGTGCTGGGTGCCCCAAACACCCCAAAAAACTCAAGACGCTTGGAAACTCCAGGTGTGCTGAGGATTCTAAGTGCCCTGATCACCCCAAACACCCCATGAACCCTGGGCTCTCCTTGTCACTCTGAGCACCTCAAACACCCCAAGGACCCTGGGCTGTCCTTGTCACCCCAAATCCCCCAAGGACTCTGGGTTGTCCTTGTCACCCTGAGCACCCCAAACCTCCCAAGAACCCCAAACACCTCCCGCTGTCCTTGTCACCCTGAGCACCCCAAGGCCCCCAGGGACTCTGGGCTGTCCTTGTCACCCCAAAACCCCCAAGGACCCTGGGCTGTCCTTGTCACCCTGAGCACCCCAAGTCCCCCAAGGACCCTGTCACCCCCAGCTGTCCTTGTCACCCCAAACTCTCCCAGGATCCTGGGTTGTCCTTGTCATGCTCAGCATCCCAAACTCCCCAAGGACCTGGGTTGTCCTTGTCACATTCAGCATCCCAAACTCTCCAAGGACCCTGGGCTGTCCTTGTCACCCCAAATCCCCCAAGGACCCTGGGATGCCCAGCTGTCCTTGTCACCCTGAGCCCACAAACCCCGCAGCCACTCCACACTGACCTCTCTGAGGGCCTCAGCGTAGGAGCTCATGTCGGTCAGGATGACCAGCACGTGCTTCTCACACTGGTACGCCAGGAACTCGGCCGTGGTCAGTGCCAGCCGCGGCGTGATGATCCTCTCAATCCTGTGGGACACCTCCAATTAGCACAATTAGGCTAATTAGTGCCCACAGGGCAGGTTTGCAGTGCCAGGGAAGGAAGGGAGAGAGGGAAGAAGGAAGGAGAAGGAGAAGGAGAAGGAGAAGGAGAAGGAGAAGGAGAAGGAGAAGGAGAAGGAGAAGGAGAAGGAGAAGGAGAAGGAGAAGGAGAAGGAGAAGGAGAAGGAGAAGGAGAGAAGAAAGAAGGAGGAAAAGGAGGAAGAAAAGAGAGGAAAATGGAAGAAAATGGAGAGAAAAGAAAAAGAGAAAAAAGAGAGAGGAGGAAGAGAGACAAGGGAAAGAAAGAAAAGGAGAAGGGGAGAAGGGGAGAAGGGGAGAAGGGGAGAAGGGGAGAAGGGGAGAAGGGGAGAAGGGGAGAAGGGGAGAAGGGGAAAGGAAAAGAAGAAGGAAAAGAAGAAGGAAAAGAAGAAGGAAAAGAAGAAGGAAAAGAAGAAGGAAAAGAAGAAGGAAAAGAAGAAGGAAAAGAAGAAGGAAAAGAAGAAGGAAAAGAAGAAGGAAAAGAAGAAGGAAAAGAAGAAGGAAAAGAAGAAGGAAAAGAAGAAGGAAAAGAAGAAGGAAAAGAAGAAGGAAAAGAAGAAGGAAAAGAAGAAGGAAGAAGAGGAAGGAAAAAGGGAGAAGGAAAAAGGAAAAGAAAAAGGAAGGAGAAAATAAGAGAGGAGGGAGAAGGAGGAGGAGAATGGAAAAGGAGAAGGGAGAAGGAAGAAAAGGAGAAGGAAGAAAAGGAGAAGGAAGAAAAGGAGAAGGGAAAAGAGAGAGGGAAGAGGGGGAGGAGGAAGAAAAAGTAGGAGAAAGAAGGAGAAAAAAGAGGAGGAGGAGGGAGAAGGAAGAATGAGGAGACAAAAGGAGAAAGGAGGAGGAGGGAGAAGGACAGGAAGAGGAGGAGGAGGAGGCAGGGCTGTGCCTCACGTGGGGTCGTTGGCCAGGTTGAGGAAGAGGCAGACATTCTCCATGGAGCCGTTCTGCTCGAAGTCCGACTTGAAGAACCGCGCGGTCTCCATGTTCACCTGTGGGACACGTGGTCAGCAGGTGGGGACTTGGGGACACAGAGACACAGGGACAGGGCAGTTCTGGGGTCACCTGGGATGTCCTGACTCACCCCCATGGCTGCAAAGACGATGGCAAAGTTGTCCTCATGGAAATCCACCACATCCTTAGATTTCTTCACCAGCCCGGCCTGGCGGCAGATCTGTGCTGCAATCTGAGGGAGGGGACAGGGACGGGGTGGCAGCAGGGACAGGGACAGGGGTGGCAGCAGGGGCACCCTGGAGCAGCCATGGCCCGTGTGGGACCAGGACATGGACCCACGGGCTGCGGGCCAATGGGGTGTCCCCCCCTTTCCTGTGTCCTGCCTTGTCCGTTGTCACTCCTGACTGGTCAGGGATGGCTCCCATCAGATCCCACCCTATGGATCCCATCCCATCCCAGGGATCCCATGGATCCCATCCATCCCATGGATCCCATCCCATCGCATCCCATCCCCATCCCCCTCTGGAATTCCCAGCCCCTCCTGCTGTCCCACACTCATGGCGACATGAGAAGGGTCTGCAGCCCCCCCAGTCCCTGGATTTAGGGACCCTAAACCAGTCCAGGTCCTCCTGCACAGCACACAGTGATTGCTATGCCAATGGGGAAACTGAGGCACGAGCTGATGGCAGCTTCCTGACACCAGGAGCGGGGATCCGACCTTCCCAACCCCTCCATCCTCCTCCTCCCCCAATCCCACCTCGTTGTGGGGCAGCCCGGCAGCGGAGAAGATGGGAATTTTCTGTCCGCGGGCGATGCTGTTCATGACGTCGATGGGAGAGATCCCGGTCTGGATCATCTCCTCAGGATAGATCCGCCCGTGGGGGTTGATGGGCTGGCCTGGAGCGGGAAAAGGAGAGATCATGGAATGGTGGGGTTGGAAGGGGCCTTGAACCCATCCAGTCCCACCCAGGGACAAATCCCACCATCCCGCGGTGCTCCAAGCCCTGTCCAGCCTGGCTTGGGACATTTCCAGGGATGGGGGGGTGGGGATGCAGGGATGGCCCGGGTTGGTGGCAAAAATTGGGAAGGAAGTTCTGGAGGTAAGCAGGGAGCAGCTCTGGTGTGGGACAGGAACAATCCCAACAGTTGGACACCCTCCTGGAGCATCCTGATGGGGATGGATGGATGGATGGATGGATGGATGGATGGATGGATGGATGGATGGATGGATGGATGATGGATGATGGATGGATGGATGGATGATGGATGATGGATGGATGATGGATTGATGATGGATGGATGGATGGATGATGGATGGATGGATGGATGGATGGATGGATGGATGGATGGATGGATGGATGATGGATGGATGATGGATGGATGGATGGAGGGATGGATGGAGGGATGGATGGATGGATGGATGATGGATGGATGGATGGATGATGGATGGATGGATGGATGGATGGATGATGGATGGATGGATGGATGGATGCAGGGATGTGGTGACACCACAGGACATGGTGACACCATCAGGGCACATTGTCACCCCAATTCCAGCCCATCCCAAGCCCCTCCTGCATTCCCTCAGAGCCGTCACCGTTGATGTCCAGGAAGTCCTCGGCCATCACCGGGGGGCCGCTGTCGATGGGTTTGGCGGAGCCGTTGAACACCCGGCCTGTGGGGACACAGGGACTGTCCCTAACTGAGGCCACCAGCTGGGGGTGGCACTCCCATGGCCCTGGGACATGGTCTCCAACCCAATCCCGGGATGTGCCTTCCACCCCAGCCAGGACATAGCAACTGGGGGCTGTGGGGCAGGAAGTGTCACCTGTGGGCTGGGTGACACTGCAGGTGCCAGCACATGGGGACAAGACCCCCGTGTCCCCCCATGTCCCATCCACCTCCATCACCTTGTCCCCATGTCCCCATGCTCCTGGTCACCCCTGTCACTTCCCTCTTGGGGTCCTGGGTTCCCAGGCAGGGGGTGACACCAAGACCCCCATACAGGCACAGAGGACAGGACCTTTACCCCATCATCCTTTCCATGTCTCCATGTCCCCATCACCCCCATCACCCTGTCCCCATGTCCCAAGGTCCCCATCACCCCCATCACTCTCTCCCTGTGTCCCCATTTCCCCATCACCCCCATCACTCTGTTCCCGTGTCCCCTTGTCCCCATCACCCCATCCCTATGTCCCCATCACTCTGTCCCCGTGTCCCCACGTCCCCAGTCACTCCCCAGCTCAGTGGGGTGACACCAACCCCCCCGAAACCGTCCCCAGGGAGGGGACGCGGCCTCACCGCTCCCTCTCAGCCTCATCGACCGCCTCGGAGCCGCGGTGGCATCGATCGCGACAAAGCCACGGTTCCCTGACCTCGCCTCGGTGGCTGCCGCCCCCTGCCCGCCCCCCCTGTCCCCCACGGGACGCGGTGGCGGTGCGGGGACACGGCAGCGGTGTCACAGCGCATCAGGGTGATGGCAGCGCCGAGCGCCGAGCACGAAAGGTCAGCGGCCACGGCAGCGGCGACTCCCGGGGGACACCGAGAGCGGCAGGGGAGGGTGACATCGGGGGGGCGACACGGGGGAGGTGACACCGCCCCCTGCCCTTTGCGGGAGCGCGACGGGAGCGCGGCGGACACGCGGCCCCCGTGGGTGAGGGGACAGCGCAGAGACAGCGCAGGGACAGCGCAGGGACAGGGCCACCCTCCGGCCTGACCTCGAGTGACCCCCGGGGTGGGGGGGTTGGGGGGATCGGGGGACATGAGGGGACAGGGGGGGCTCAGAGCTGGATCCCAGAGAGGTTTGGGGGGGAAGGGACTTTAAATCGCATCGATGTCACCTCCCTGCATGGGGACACCTTCCACTGTGCCAGGTGGCTTCAGGTGCTGGCCAGCCCGGGCTGGGACACTGCCAGGGGTGGGGTGACAGGATCAGGGACAGGGTGACACCGCTAGGGGTGGGGTGACACTGCCAGGGATGATGTGACACCGCCAGGCATGGGGTGATGCTTTCAGGGATCGGGTGACACTTGCAGCGACAGGGTGACACCACCAGGGACGGAGTGACACTTATAGGGACGAGGTGACACTAGCAGAGTTGCGGTGACACCACCAGGGACAGAGTGGTACCTCCAGGGACAGGGTGACACAGCCAGGGGTTGGGGGACACCGCCAGGGAAGGGGTGATGCTTTCAGGGATAGGGTGACACTTGCAGGGACGAGGTGACAGCTCCAGGAGGGGGTGACACTTATAGGGACGAAGTGACACCAGCAGAGAGGCGGTGACACAGCCAGGGACAGGGTGGAACCGCCAGGGACAGGGTGACGCTTTCAGGGATTGGGTGACAGGAGGGACGGGGTGACAGCTCCAGGAGTGGGGTGACACCACCAAGGATAGGGTGACACCTCCAGGGTTGGGGTGACACCACCAGGGGTGGGGTGACGCTTCCAGGGACTGGGTGACACCGCCAGGGATGTGGTGACGCTTTCAGGGACTCAGTGACACCGCCAGGGACAGGATGACACCTCCAAGGACGCGGTGGCACCGCCAGGGACGAGGTGACACTTCCAGGGACGGGGTGACACTTCCAGGAACCCGGCGCCACCTCACCTGGCCTCCTTTCCCAGCCCACCCCTGGTGTTTCCCGGGATCGCCGCGCACAGAGGAGGCGGGGACCGCTCCCGCCCTGCCCCAGGTGGCTGCCACAGCTCGGAGGTGGCCCGGGGACGTTCTCAGGCCCAGAGATGAACCCTAAATGTCCCCAAATCTCGGTGCCAGCCGTGCCCGGGCTCACCCAGCATGTCCTCGGACACCGGCGTGCGCAGGATGTCCCCCGTGAACTCGCACGTTGTGGCCTTGGCATCGATGCCCGATGTGCCCTCAAACACCTGCGGAGTGCCCGGCGAGGGCAATTAACCAGGATTAATTAACGCTTTGGGGGGCGTGAGGTGACCCGCGCTCACCCCAACCCCCCCGGGAGGGGACATAAAAAAGGGACAAAGTTTGGGGTTAAAAACCCTTCTTGAGGGGATTTGGGGGGATTTTTTTGGGGGTGGACGGTGAATGCCGCACCCGCGGGAAAAGCCTTTTGATCCGGATAATATTTGACATCATTTGCGTTAATTAACCCCCGGCTCGCCGCTTTAATTAGAGCCGGGTTGCCCCTGGGCGCAGGGGGGAGCTGGGGACGGTGACAGATGACACTCGGAGCCCCCCAGGTGGCTGCGGGTCACCCCCAACAACGCTGAGGCTGCAAAAATCCCCTTTTCTCCCTTTTTTTTTCTTTCCTTTTATCCCTTTCCCCCCCTTTTTTCCCCCTGCCCGAGCCTGACTCCCTAATAGGATTAAAAGGGCAGCCCCGAGGCGCAGGTGACACCAGAGCCGCGATTTTGGGGCAGCTGCGCCACCCCCCCGGGCCCCCGCGGGGCGTCTGGGGGGGATCCGGGCTAATTAGGGGGGATTTGACCCCAAAGAGCCCCCGCGGCTTTGGGGACACTCCTGTGGCCACTGGTGTTCCAGGGCTGGTTGCTTTGGGGACACCCCAGCCAGGGGTGTCCCCGCTTTGGGGACACCCTGGCAGCCCCTGGGGTCCCAGGGCTGGTGGCTTTGGGGACAATGGCCTGGCTGTCCCAGGGCTGGTGGCTTTTGGGGGGTGGTGGCAGCGTGGTCCTGGGATGGAGCAGGGGGTCAGTGTGGGGTGGTGGGGTGAGGGAGGGGACACGGCCTGTCCCAGGACACCCCTGGCCATCCCAGGACATCACTACCAGTCCTAGGACACTGTCCCCTGTCCCAGGTCACCCTTGACCATCCCAGACATCCCTGACCATCCCAGGACACTGTCCCCCACCCAAGGACATTTGTCCCAGGACAGTGTCCATCACAGGACGCCACTATCTCTCCAAGGACACTGTCACCTCTCCCAGGACACTGCCCATCCCAGGACACCCTTGACCATCCCAGGACACCCCTGACCATCCCAGGGCACTGTCACCTGTCCCAGGACATTGCCCATCCCAGGACACTCCTGGCCATCCCAGGACATCAGTCCCGCCCCTAAAGAGCACAGGGACACGAGCCCGACAGCCACCACTGGAGGGGGACAGAGCCACGGGACAGAGCCCTGGGACAGGGACAGGGCCTTGGGACAGGGACTCGGGACAGGGACAGAGCCCGGGGACAGGGACAGAACCCTGGCCCGCGTAGCCTCCGCGCGTCGCCATGTGGCGGTGTCGCCGTGTCCCCGCGGTGTCGCCGTGTCCCCGCGCTCACCTGCACGATGGCCTTGGCGCCCATCACCTCCAGCACCTGCCCGCTGCGGGTGGTGCCGTTGGGCAGGGTGAAGTTCACGATCTCGGCGTACTGGGCGAACTGTGGGGACAGCGACACGGGCAAACGGGGTGGCGGTGTCCCCTCCGTCCCCTCAGCCCCAGCTTCTCTCTCCCCAGCCCCTCCTGCTCCGCTGGTGCTGCCTCAGTTTCCCCTCCTTTGGACCTGAAGCCACCAAACTCTGAAGTGGGGACACACCGGGTGGCAAAGCGGTGGCGCTGCCTGTCCCTGTCACTGTCCCATCCTGGAGCTGCCCCCGGGCTGTGGCACCGCTCTGTGCCTCAGTTTCCCCGATGTCGAGGGGATTTTCCACTCCCGAGGAGGTGACACCAAATGCTGTCCGAGCCAGAGCCACCACCAGGGTGCCACCACCTCCAAGGCAGAGGTGTCCCCATGAGGCACGAGTGGCACTCATGGGGACACTGCAGGGTGCAGGGAGGGGACATGTCCTGCTCTGGGGACAATGGCCGATGTCAGGGCTCTCCTCCTCCTCCTCCTTTGATTGAGCTGATTAATTATATAAATGAGAGGGCCGTGGAAATGTGACACCAGGTGACAAAACCCTCTGGGTGTCACCCAGGTGGCCCCGGCCCAGACAGGAGAGCGGGACAAGGGACAGGGAGGGTGACAACAAGGGGACATGGGGGTTGTGGAGTGGCCCCGCTCAGAGCAGGAGCCCTGTGGGAGATGGGGCTGGGACAGGGGACAGGGGACAAGGGACAAGGGACAGGGGACAGAGCTGGGAAAGGGGACAGGGGACAGGGGACAAGGGACAGGGGACAGAGCTGGGAAAGGGGACAGGGGACAGAACTCAGGCAGGTGCACAGGACACAGGGACAGGAGGCAGAGCTTGGTCAGGGACACAGGGGACAGGGCACAGGGACACAGGGGACACAGGCTGAGCTCGGGCAGGGACACGGGGACATGGGGGACAGGGTGCCCGGACCGAGCGCACACACGTTCCACGGAATGTCCCCCGTGTCCCCAGTGTCCCCCATGTGGGCGCACACTCCACTCGCACGGGGACATGACGACACCGGGACATGGGGACATGGGGACACGGGACACGCCACCCGCGCGGGCAGGCGGGGACGGGGCTCTGCTGCCGAGCGCGTCCAGAGGAGGGAGCTCGGACCCCGGAGAGGAGGGGACAGCCCAGGGGACAGCCCAGGGGACAAGGGACAGGAAGGATGGCGCAGGGAAAGGGACAGCCCTGGGGACCGGGGAAAAGGGACAGGAGGAATGGCACAGGGAAAGGGGACAAGGGACAGGAGGGATGGCACAGGGAAAGGGGACAGCCCAGGGGACAGCCCAGGGGACAAGAGATGGAGAAGAAGGGACAGGGGACAGCCCAGGGGTCAGGAGGGAGGGGACAGAGGACAGGTGACAGGGGACACACTCCCCCCATCGCACCCTCAGCACTGCAGTCCCCACACAGCCCCAGGTGCCACCACCAAGCTGTCCCCATGTCACCCAGGGTCCTACCTTGACGTTGTCCAGCACCACCAGGGGCCCGTTGACACCGCACACTGTCCTGTAGGCTGGGGGAGGTGACACCGTCAGTCCCCAGGGCCACGGGGCCACCCGGGCGGTGCCACCCCCATGTCCCATCCCTTCCTGTGTCCCTTTCCCTGTGCCGGTGTCACCCCGAGTGACCGGTGGTGGCCCGACTGGACACTGTCACTCAGTGGTGACACGGCACTCGGGGGTTGTGTCACCTTCTGGAGGTGTCCTCAAATGCCCGGCAGGGATGTCACCGCTGGGAATGCCACCAGGGCCAGCAGGGAAGTGTCCCCTTGTCCCCTCCCAGTCACGCCTTGCCCGGTGGGATGCGGGGACACTTCCCAAAGTCCCCGCGGTGCTGGGGGGACCCTGGGGACACCCCGGGGCGACATTGGGGTGGGGAAAGGACGGTGTGACCCGGCGGGAACAGCCCTGGGACAGGCGGTGACAAACGGGGACAGGGGACAAGGGTGACAAATGAGGGTGAAGCTGGATAGAAACACAGAGAGAGACAGCGGATCCCGGGAATTTCGGGATTGGGATTCTGGGAATGCCGGGATTGGGATCAGATCCCGGGATTGGGATGGGATCCTGGGAATAATGGGATTGGGATCAGATCCCGGGATTGGGATGGGATCCTGGGAATAATGGGATTTGGATGGGATTCCCTGGAATGCCGGGGTTGGAATGGGATCCCGGGACTGGGATGGGATCCCGGGAAATTCCAGGATTGGATCCCAGGAATAATGAGTTTGGGATGAGATCCTGGGAATGCCAGGGTTGGGATGGGATCCCAGGAATAATGGGATTTGGGTTGGGTCCCCTGGAATGCCAGGGGTTGGGTCCTGGGAATAATGGGATTGGGATGGGATCTTGAGAACGGCAGGATTGGGATCAGGTCCTGGGAACCCTGGGACTGGGACTGGCTCCCAGGAGTGCCGGGTTTGGGATCAGCTCCAGGGAGTGCTGGGATTGGGATGGGATCCTGGGAGCACCAGAATTGGGATCGGGTCCCAGGAGTGCCGGGAGTGGGATCAGCTCCGGGGAATGCCAGGATTTGGATCAGCTCCTGGAAGTGCCAGGTTTAAGATCAATTCCCGGGAATGCCAGGATCAGGATCAGCTCCCGGGAACGCCGGGACTGGGATCGGCTCCCAGGAACACCGGGTTTAGGATCAATTCCCGGGAAAGCCAGGATTTGGGATCAGCTCCCGAGAACGCCGGAGTTTGGATGGCCTCCCAGGAACGCTGGAGTTTGGGATCGGCTCCTGGGAACGCCAGAATTTGGATCGGCTCCCGGGAACGCCGGGACGGGGATCGGCACCAGGGTTTGGGATCGGCTCCCGGGAACGCTAGGGTTTGGGATCGGCTCTCGGGAACGCCCGGGTTTGAATAGCTCCCAGCAGTGTCTGGTTTGGGATCTCCGGAGTTTGGGATCGGCTCCCAGGAACGCCGGGACTGGGATCAGCTCCCGGGAATGCCGAGACTGGGATCGGCTCCCGGGAACGCCGGGGTTTGGGATCAGCTCCGGGGAACGCCGGGTTTGGGATCTCCGGGGTTTGGGCTCGGCCCCCGGCGGGTGCAGGTGCGGGGGAGCTGATCCGGCTCTAAGCCGCGCCTTGATCATCCCAGGAAGTGTCAAAGCCCCGAGCGCTGCCCCGGCCCCGCTGACCCCGCCGGGCCCTTTCATGCCCTGCCCCCGCTCCCACACCGGGCTCCGGCATTCCCACCTGATCCTAATAGGATCGGAGAGGCCGGGCCAGCTGCAGGGCGTCCCGCGGAGACGGGGGTCCCTGATGTCCCTGTGCTGACGGCGGCATTGTCCCCCAGCTGGGACAGCCCAGGGAATTCATGGGTCCCGTTTCTCCCGCTGGTCACAGCCCAATCCTGGACCCCACGGGGCACTGTGGGGTCACCCCGATGGCACAACGGGACCCTCGGTGTCCCCTCCCCTCAGCCAGGGCAGTGCCAGCGATGCCAGACATTCCAGCTATGGGATCTTGGAATTATAGACTGGTTTAGGTTGGGAATTCTTTAAAGCCCAGGAATTCCACCCCTGGCACCTTCCACTGTCCCAGATTGATCCAAGCCCCAATGTCCAACCTGGCCTTGGGCACTGCCAGGGATCCAGGGGCAGCCACAGCAAATCTGGCAATTCCAGCCCAGCCCCTGCCCACCCTCCCAGCCAGCAATTCCTTGCCAAGATCCCAGTCCAATCTCCCCTTTCCCAGTGGGAGCCATTCCCTGGCTCCTGTCCCTGCAGGCCTTGTCCCCAGTCCCTCTGCAGCTCTCCTGGAGCCCCTTCAGGGACTCTGAGCATTCCCTGGATTTTTCCCTTCTCCAGGGGAACATTCCCAGCTCTCCCAGCCTGGCTCCAGAGCAGAGGGGCTCCAGCCCTGGGAACAGCTGTGGAGTCTCCCTGGATTTGCTACAGGAGCTCGACACCATCCTGAATTTGGCATCTGGGAGCTGGAGCACCTCTGCAGGTTGGGTGTCACCTGAACAGAGCACAGGGACAGAATTCCCACCTTTCCCAACTCCATCTTCTCCCAGGGCTGTCCCCAGTCCTTTCCCCTCCAGCCTGGATTTGTGCCCCATCCCAGTTCCTCCTGCCCTTGGCCTTGCAGAGCCCCATGAGGTTCTCCCAGCCCCACTCCAGGAGCTAATTAGCTAATTAGCCTTCTCTGCCCTTCCCCAATTAGGGCCGGCTCCTGCTGCTCGCTCATTCAGGCTCTGGAGGGGCCGGCACACCGGGAGCCCCCTCCCCGCCTTTTGTCCCCTTTATTCCCAAAGTGACCATCCGGCCTTTTATTCCCGTTCCCACTTCCCTTCTCTGGAGTTTATGGGATTTTAAATTTTCAGCAGCCCCAAAGTCACCCTCATGGGACAGGGACATTGGGAGTGTCACTTGTCCCGGCACGGGGGTGTCCAGTGAGGTACCAGTGGCTGCCACCCCCTTGGGGACAATCCTGGTGGCCCTCCAGCCCCACTGGGATGGCTCTTCCCATCAGGAATGTGGAAGCCTCTGGCAGCACTGGTGTCACCAGGAGTGACATTGGATCATCAGCTGAGCTCTTGGGTGGAAATCCATCCTTAGTCCGTCCATCCATCCATCCATCCATCCATCCATCCATCCATCCATCCATCCATCCATCCATCCATCCATCCATCCCTCCATGGGCAGAGATCTCTGGACATCAGGGAATCCTGGACTGGTTTGGGTTGGGAGGGGTCTCAAATCCCACCTGGTTCCATCCAGGGACCCCTCCCACCACCTGCTGCTGCTCGTGCTCCAAGTCCCGTGTCCAGCCTGGCCTTGGACATTCCAGGGGTCATTCCAGCCCCTCGTCCCTGCCCGGCTCTGGGATGTTCCTTCAGGACAGAGCGGGAAATCGTGACAACAACGCCATGGGACAGCCTGGGAAGGGATCAGGGTGGGGAGAGAGGAGGAGAAGGAGAAAAAGGAAAAGAAGGAAAAGAAGAATGTGGAGGAAGAGGAGAAAAAGAGGAAGAAGATGAGAGAGGAGGAAGAGGTGGAAGAGGTGCAGAAGAGTCAGAAATAGAAGAAGAGGAAAAAGAAAGAGGAAAAGGAAGAGGAGGAGGTGGAGATGAAGGAGGAGAAGAATAAAAAGGAGAAGGGGAAGAAGAAGAGAAGGAGGAAGGAGGAGGAGAAGAGGAAGAAGGGGAAGATGAAGAAGAAAAAGAGGAGGAAGAAGAGGAAGAGGAGGAGAAGGAGATGAAAGAGGAGAAGAAGTGGAGGAAGAGGAGAAAAAGAAGATGAGGGAGGAGGAAGAGGTGGAAGAGGTGAAGAAGGATGAGAAGAAGAAGAAGAAGAAGAAGAAGAAGAAGAAAAAGAAGAAGAAGAAAGAGGAGGAGGAAGGGAAGGATGAGGAAGAAGAAGAGGAGGAGAAGGAGAAGAGGAGGAGAAAGAGGAGGAGAATAACAGGAAGAGGAAGAGGAGGAAGAAGAGGACGAGGATAGGAACAAGAAAAGAAGAAGGAAGAGAAGGAGAAGAGGAGGAAGAAGAGGAGGAAGAAGAGGAGGAGGAAGAGGATGAGGAGAAGAAGAAGAAGAAGAAGAAGAAGAAGAAGAACAAGAACAAGAAGAGGAGAAGGAAGAGGAAGAAGAGAAGGAGGAAGAGGAGGAGGACGAGGAGAAGAACAAGAAGAGGAGAAAGAGGAGGAAGGAGAAGAATAACAAGAAGAGGAGGAGGAAGAGGAGAGAAGAGCAAGAAGAGGAGAAGGAGGAGGAGGAGAAGGAGAGGAAGAACAAGAGGAGGAGGAGGGCCGAGAAGCACAGGGGCAGCACCGGAAAGCCGCAGCAGAGATAATGAAGCCGCGGCAGGCGCGGGCTGGGTGGGCTGTGGCCGCCGGCAGGGGCACGGCCGGGGAGCAGGGGGCGGAGGGGGCGAGGGGCCGAGGGGGCAGCAAAGTCTTTCAACGTGGCCTTTCCACACCCCCAGCCCCAAATTCACAGCTGCTGTCACATGCGATCTCCGTCAGCGCTGACACTCACGCACTGCTGCCCGCGCGGGGGGGACCGCGGCCCCCGGTGACAAAGGGGACCCGACCCGGCTCCACCCGCCGCTAATTGCTCCCGCTCGCCCGCCCTGCCCTCCGCAGCCCCCGCGGCCCCTCCCGGCACTCAGGGCTCGGCTGCAAAGTGCGCCGGGGGCTCGCTGCCACCTCCGAGGGGGGCTGGGGGTCGGGGAAGGGAGCATAAGGGTCGGCCTGTTCCACCAGGTCAGGTGGATCCGAGTCCATCCAGCCTGGCCTTGGGCGCTTCCAAGGATTCAGGGCCAGCCACAGCAAATCTGGGAATGCCATCCCAGCCAGGAATCCCAAAATCTCACCCAAATCTCCCCTTTCCCAGTGGGAAGCCATTCCCCTTTTTTGTCACCTCGTTCTCTGGGCTGGGTGTGGGGTGAGTGATGCTCAACCCCACCCCCAAATTCCAGAGCTGGGAAGGGATGGGAACACCTGGAGCAGAGATGGGAAGCAGGAGGGATAAACAGCCCCCAAACCCCCAAATTTCCCAAATGCTCGGTCCCTGAGCAAAGCTGTGGGTGCAGGGCTGCCCCAGCAGGTCCAGAGCTGATCCTGAGCCGTCCTGCGGCACAGGGAGGGTTCCCGGTGTCCCCCAGGGCACAGAGAGGGGACCCCAGCCCTGGCACCTCTGGATGGATGATGGATGGATGGATGGATGGATGGATGGATGGATGGATGGATGGACGATGGATGATGGATGGATGGATGGATGGATGGATGGATGGATGGATGGATGGATCGATGGATGGATCGATGGATGGATCGATGGATGGACAGATGGACAGAGCAGGGGCAGAGGACGCTGGGCACAAGGCTCTGGATGGGGCTGGGTGCATCCCCATCCCTGGCAGTGTCCAAGGGACAGGGACAGGGCTTGGAGCAGCCTGGGACAGTGGGAGGTGTCCCTGAGAGTGGCACTGGGTGGATTTAAACTCCCTCCCAACCCAAAATCCAGGATTTTATGACCCCATGAATGCTCAATTTCCAGAACCCACACCACAAACCCACCCCCCTCTTTTTCTCCTCCAGCTCTTCCTCCCAATCCCTCTCAGCCCCAAGCCCACCCTGGGACTTTTCCGACAATCCCTAAGTGACCGCTCGCTTCCGCCCCAGTCGCGGCCGGCCGTGGTCGCCTCCTGGACCTGCCCATTGTGCCATGTGTCACTTTGTGCCGCGCTGTCAACCCCATGGGGCTGGCCCGGGGCTGGCAGGGGCCGTGAAAAGCCCGGCGGGGGGTCACACTCTATGCCACTAATTAGGGCCCGGCGGCCGCGGGTTCCCAGACACACCTGCACGGTCATGTGGGGGCAGCCGCAGAAAAGGCGGCCCCAGCCAAGCGTGAAGCCAGCGAGGAAAAAAAAAAAAAGGAAAAAAAAACAAAAAAACAAAAAAACAAAAAAAAAAAAAGAGAGAAAAAAAGAGGGAAATTCAAGCGTTGCTCGCTGTGGGTTTTGCTGGGGTGGAATTAAATACCAGGGAGGGAAGAGAGGGAAGGGGAGGGATCCTAAAGGATGTGGGATGAAGGGTGGGGGTTGTTGTGGGGCAGAGGGGTCACAGCCCCCCAGGGCAGGGTGGCCAAGGGTTGGGAGGCTGGATCTTCCTTTGCTGCTGCTCGTGTCCCAAACAGCACCAGGAGCAGACCCCAAAGGGACAACCCGTGCCTGGAGCAGGAGAGGTGTCAGGGGTGGTGGGGACAGATAGGACATGGCAGCAACCCACCAAAATCATTGCTGGGCTGAGGCTGTGTGGCACAAATTGGATGTCCATCTGTCTGTCCATCTGTCCATCTGTCCATCCATCCATCCATCCATCCATCCATCCATCCATCCATCCATTCATCCATCCATCCATCCATCATCCATCCATCCATCCATCCATCCATCATCCATCCATCCATCCATCATCCATCCATCCATCCATCCCTGCCCATCCCAGTTCCCCCAGTTCTGGGCACTGGGCTGTAGCTGGGGGACAGTGACACCACCCCTGTGCCCAGTGCCACACTGGGACCCCAAACTAGGACGCCAAACTGGGATTCCAAACGGGGAACCTGAACGGGAACCCGTAACTGGGGCTCTAAACTAGAACATTTAGCTGGGACCCTAAACTGGTACCCTAAACTGGGAACATAAACTGGGACCCCAAACTGGGATCCCAAACTGGGAAACTGAACTGGGACCTTGGACTTGGATCCTAAACTGGAACTCTTAACTGGGACCCCAAACTGGAACCTTTAACTGGGAAGCTGAACTGGAACTCTTAACTGGAATTCTAAACTGGAGCCTTTAACTGGGACCCCAAAATGGTACCTTAAACTGGGAACCCAAACTGGGACCCCAAATTGGGGACCCAAACTGCGAAACTGAACTGGGACCCCAGACTTGGACCCTAAACTGGAGCTCTTAACTGGGAACCTGAACTGGGACCCTTAACTGGGACCCTTAACTGGGACTCTAAACTGGAACCTTTAACTGGGACCCTAAAATGGTACTCTAAACTAGGACCCTAAACTGGTACCCTAAACTGGGAACATAAACTGGGAACCCAAACTGGGAAACTGAACTGGGAACCCAGACTTAGACCCTAAACTGGAGCTCTTAACTGGGAACCTGAACTGGGACCCTTAACTGAGAACCTGAACTGGGACCCTTAACTGGGACCCCAAACAGGGACCCCCAAGCTGGGATGGCAAGCTAGGATGCCAAACTGGGACCCTACACTGGGAACATAAACTGGGACCCCAAACTGGGATCCCAAACTGAGACCCAGAACTGGGGCCCTAAACTGGGACCCAAACTGGGACCCCGAACTGGGAACATAAGCTGGGACCCTAAACTGGGACCCAGCACTGGGGAACCCCGCCCCCCCCATGAGCTCAGGCACCCACAGCCCCACGCTGCCCCTCCCCCATATTCAGGGATGTCCCCACCCCTCCGAATGTCACCTCCAGGTCCCCCCCCCCCTCAGCCGTGCCACTCCCTCTGTCCTTCCTGCCACTTCTGCTGTCACCTCCAGAACATTTTGGGACTCGCCTGTCCCAGCTGCCCACCTGGGTGACAGGGACACACCGGGGACAGGACTTTGTCCCCGCCTGGGTGGCGGTGCCGCTCTGGGCACAGGGAGGGGACAAACGCTTCCCTCGAGGGGACAAACGTGTGCCGTGGGAAGAAACTGGGGCGGTTTTTTCCTGGCACAGGGACACGCGGGTGACACCCGAGCCAAGGGCTGGCGCTCGGCCAGGCGACACGGGCAGGAGTCACCCGCGGGTGGCCGCTGTTGACAGCAAACACGGCGGGTGGCCGGGCAGGGCCAGCTCGGCTCGGGAGGGACCGGAGCCACCCGGTTGGGGACATCCCCGCGAGGTGGCTTCCGAACTGCCCCAGCAGCGAAGGCACAAAGGTCACAAGGGACGCCCTTGGTGACAGCGGGGGCTTGGGGACAAAGTGACAGGGGGATCGTCCAGCCCCGTGTGGCGCTGGCACGGTGCCAGGTGTCCCGATGTCGCCGTGGGATGGGGGCACAGCGGGAAGGGCGCCCCGGCTGTCACCACGGCGCCTCACAGGTGTCTCCAGGGTGGGGACACTTTCCCCGGTCCTTGTGGGTGCGGTGCCCAGGAGGGGACACTCCCGCAGCCCCACAGTGTCCCCCTGTCCCCCCGAGAGGCACACGTGGCCGCTGTGCCACCCTGCCTGTCTCAGTGCCACCCAGCTGTCCCCTCCTGAGCCAGTGGCACCCGTCCATCCATCCCTGCCACCCCTGCCTGTCCCAGTGTCACCCACCCATCCCTGTTATCCTCCCTGTCCCAGTGCCACCCCTCTGTCCCTTCCTGTCCCAGTGCCACCCGCCCGACCCTGTCACCTCTCCCTGCCCCAGTGCCGCCCACCTGTCCCTGTACCTGCTCCAGTGCCACCCACGCACTCCTGCCCGGTGTCACCCCCGCGTCCCTGCCACCACTGCTCGGGGACAGAGCGATGTCCCTCCCCGGGGTTCCCGCCTCGGTGTCCCCTCGGTGTCCCCCCGGTGTCGCCTCAATGTCCCGCACTCACTCAGCCGGGGGTTGCTGTGGAAGTCGCGGGTCACGGCCAGCCCGTGCTCGCGGGCGGCCGCCAGCTCTGTCGCCGCTGCTGTCACCTTGGTGGCGGCCATGGCCCTGTCCCTGTCCTTGTCGCCGTCACGGTCCCGGTCCCGCCGGGCAGGACACGGCAGTGCCCCGGGTTTTGTAGCCCCGGCCCGGCCCCGCCCGCGACACCGGCGGCAAAGGTGACACCGGCAGCAAAGGTGATACCGGTGGCACAGGTGACACCGGAGACAGAGGTGGCACCGGCGGCACAGGTGACACCGGAGACACAGGTGACACCGTGTTGGCTGTAAACAGCGGGAGGGAGAGGCCGGGGGCGGGATCGCGGGAGCCGGGATGGGGGCAGGGAATGGGAATGGGAATGGGAACGGGAATGGGAACGGGAACGGGAACGGGAATGGGAATGGGAATGGGAATGGGAACGGGAACGGGAATGGGAATGGGAATGGGAATGGGAATGGGAATGGGAACGGGAACGGGAACGGGAACGGGAATGGGACAGGAAGTGGGAATGGGAATGGGAATGGGAATGGGAATGGGAATGGGAATGGGAACGGAATGGGAATGGGAACGGGAACGGGAATAGGAATGGGACAGGGAGTGGGAATGGGAATGGGAATGGGATGGGATGGGAATGGGAATGGGAATGGGAACGGGAATGGGAATGGGAATGGGACAGGGAGTGGGAATGGGAACAGGAGTGGGAACGGGAATGGGAACGGGATAGGGATAGGGGTAGGGACAGGGACAGAGATGGGGATAGGGATGAGGGTAGGGATCGGGATAGGGATGGGGAATGGGATAAGGTATGGGGATAAAGGACAGGGATTACGGGTATGAGATAAGGAAAGTGATAGGGATAAGGGATAGGGATCGGAATGGGGAGAGGGAATGGGATGGGTGTGGGAATGGCGTAAGGGATATGAGATAATGGATCAGGACAGGGAGAGAGATGAGGAGCAGGGATAGGAAGAGGGATAGGGAATGGGAGAGGAAGAGAGATAAAGGACAGGGATAAGGGGTAGGGATAAGGAAAGGGATAGTGGTAATGGATAGGGATGGGAATACGGATAGGGATAAGGATAGAGATAAGGGATGGGCTAGGGATAGAGATAAGGAATAAGGATAGGGATAGGGATAGGGATAGGGATAGGGATAGGGATAGGGATAGGGATAGGGATAGGGATAGGGATAGGGACTGGGATAGGGACTGGGATAAGGGATAGGGATGTAAATAGGCATGGGGTTAGGGATAAGGGATAGTGATAAGAATAAGGAATAAGAATAGGGATAAGGGATAGGGATAGGGAATGGGATAGGGAATGGGATAGGGAAAGGGACAGGGACAAGGGATAGGGATGTAGATAAGGGGTAGTGATCGGGATAGGGAATGGGAATGGGAAAGGGATAAGGGAATGGGAATGGGATAAGGGATAGGGATTAGGGAATGGGATAGGGAAAGGGACGGGGATAAGAGATAGGGACAGGGATGTAGATAAGGGATAAGGATCGGGATAGGGAATGGGATAAGGATAGGGGATAGGGATAGGGATGGGGATAGGGATAGGGATAGGGATAGGGATAGGGATAGGAATAAGGGATAGGGATAAGTGATGGAGTAGGGATGCGGGTAAGGAATAAGAATAGAGATAAGGCGTAGGAGTAGTGATAGCAGGATAGAGATAGGAATTAGAGATAAGGGATAGGGAGAGGAATTGGGATATTCCTGCTCCTCAGCAGGGATCAGAGATCTGAGATAAGGAATTGGGATAAAGGATAAAGGCTAGGGAGAGGGAAAAGGAGAGGGAGAGGGAAAAGGAGAGGGAGAGGGATGGGGATAAGGGATAGAAATGGAAACAGGGATAGGGATAGGGATAGGGATAGGGATAGGGATAGGGATAGGGATAGGGATAGGGATAGCAATAAGGGAATGGAAATGGGATAGGGTTAGGGATAAGGGGTAGGGGTTAGGGAACAGGATAGGGAAAGGGACCGGGATAAAGCATAGAGATAAGGGATAGGGATGAGGGATAAGGAATAAGAATAGGGTTAAGGAATAAAAATAGGGTTAAGGGATAGCGATAGGGGATGGAGATTGGGGTAGGGATAAAGGATAAGGAAAATGGGATAAAAAATAGGGAAATAGGAAAAATAGGGATAAGGATTGGGATAAGGAATAAGGATAGGGAACAAGGGGTGCTTGGCTCCTCGGGGGCTCTGAGGACACAGCAGAGAGGGCAATGGTGGCCTTAGAAATGTCACCCTGCGATGTCACCCACGCAGCCAGTGACACCCGGAGCGGGGGAGGATGAGGAGGAGGCGGAAGGAGGCAGGACGTGACTTTTATTAACATTAGAAACCATTTTAAAACCCCAATTTTTCCTAAAAATTTGACATCCAATTGTTGGTTTTCCAGTCATCCCAGTCTGGAGGAGCCCCTGGAACGGACTGGGACAAACTGGGGGTGTCCCCAAGCTGTCCCCGACCCCCGTGACAGCTTCGCTTTGGAGAAAGGAGCTTTGGATGGGATTTGGGATTTTTGGGATCAAACGGGCAAAAGGAGCAGCGCCGGGATTCCCACGGAACCAGAGCAGGCAGGAAAACCCCAAGGATGATCCCAAATCCAACCCGGGCTTTGTTTGGCCCGAAATGTCCCCAAATCCCCTCCGGCCGCGAGGTTGAGAAGTCTGGAGTTCCTTTCTCCACCCGATTCCTCCCGGTGAGCCCGGGAATTTTCTGGGTTGGAAAATCCCTAAATCCCCTCTGGAATGGGGTTGGGAAAAGGGAAAAGCAAAATCCAAGCGAGGCCCGGGTGGGGTTGGGGACAGAATTCCAGGGCTGGGGACGCGGCCACTTCCCTGTCCTGGCTCCAACTGGATCGGGAGGAGGCGGGATCGACATAAATTAAAGGATTAGGGGGTGAGCGGGGGAAAAATCCCAAATAATCGTTGGAGAAATTCCAGGCGAATTGTGCCAGAATTAAAGGACGGGGGGACAGGCGGGATTGTCACTTGTCACCTGTCCCTGCCTCAATTTCCCCGCCCGAGCCGTCCCCTTAAAACGCTCCAGAGGCAGCGGAGTAATAAATAACAATTCCCTGAAAACGGGGAAAAATTAAAAAAAGGACCCAAAGTTTCTCATAAAATCTTTTATTTTAAATATTTCCCTGCAAAATCCTGGGAATTCGGGGCCCCGGGGGAGCAGCAGCCCGGGGGTGGGGGGGGGACTATGCTCAGTGTTAATGATCATTATTAATTAATTGATTGATTAATTAATCAACAGCAGCGGGTTTGGGGGTGTGGGGGGAGCCCCCAGGGCAGGGTCTGGATGTGGGGAGGGGGCTCGGGGTGTCCCCCTGGTCCTGTCACAGTTCGGGGGGGGGCGCTGAGGGGTGGTGACACCGCGGGGTGTCCTGGCACGGTGGTGACACTTTGGGGTACCGGGTGATGCCACCCCAGGGTGTCCTGGCAAGGCAATGCCATCACAGGATGACAAAGTGATGCCACCCCAGGGTGTCCTGGCACGGTGGTGACACCCCAGGACACCTGCACAACGTGATGCCACCCCAGGGTGTGCCACCAAGGTGACACTCACACCCCCCAGCACCTTCCCCTGTCCTCAAGGGCCACCTCACGCCAAGGCCCCCTGGTCCCCAACCCCACCCTCAGCCCGAGTGGCCCCGCAGGAAGCCACTGTCACCCGCTGGGACCTGGGAAGGGACCCTGGCTGTGGCAGGTGACAAGGGGGGTGTGGCGGGTGACAGTGTCAGCGCGGGGTCACTGCGGTGCCACCCCAGGATGGGTCTGGGGGTGCCCCAGAGCGGCAGGTGGCACTGTCACCGCTGTCCCCAGCTGTGACCCAGCGGGACAGGACAGGGACCCACAGTCCCCCTGTAGGGACAGCCCCAAAAAGGGACAGGGCGGTGTTGGGGCTCCGTGGGTGTCCCAGCACGGCGACAATTGGGGACATCACTCAGGACGCCGGAGGACAAATCCCCTCCCCGGGAGCAGCGCCGGGACCCTGCGGTCACCGCGGGGAAACTGAGGCACGGCGCTTCTCCGAGGACATCGCAGGGACAGAGCCCAGTGTCACCTCGCGCTGTCCCTTTTGTGCCCCCGGGAAAAGACACCCCAGGGTGTCCCAGCGCCACCTCCCGCTGCTCCTGTCCCCTCCCGCCCATACCTGGAGCGGAGCTTTGGTGACAGCGACACCTCGGAGTGTCACCACTCCAACCCTGGTGACATCCGCGCCTTCACCAGCCCGGGGAGGAGCTGCCATTCCCGGGGGCGCCCATTCCCAGCGGGAATTCCCAGTTGGGGAGGGGACAATCTGGGCTTGGTGTGGCGGGGGGGAGGTGACACTTTTTGACACTGTTTTTTTTTTAGGGGTTTTTTGGGGTTTTTCGGGTTTTTTGTTTTAGTTTTTCCTTTTAAGGGCTCGGCTTCTTGCTGGGTATAGAACTGTCCTTCCTCTCCAGCCGCGTGTAAGGCTCGAACGCGGAGGTTCCGGGCGGGTACGAAGCGGGCAGGTCGTGCAGGGCGCCCAGCAGCGGCCCCCCGAAACACAGCGGCCTCCCCGGCAGCCGCGGCGACGACGACAACGAGGATGAGGAGGAGGATGAGGAGGAGGAGGAGGAGGAAGCGGCGAGGGACGGGACGTGCAGGCCGAAAGGCGGCGGGGCCGGGGGGCTGCTGGTGCCCAGCCCCGGCGGGGACGCGGGGACAGGCGGCGCCAGGCTGGCCGCGGGGCTGGCGACAGCGACAGGGTTGGAAGGGGGGGACAGGAGGCTCGGGGGGGCCGGCACGGACAGGAGGCGGCCCTGCTCCAGCAGCCGCAGGATGTTGCAGGTGGCGAAGGACTCGGAGGTGCTGGAGGAGCGTTTCTCAGAGTCCCTGCTCTGGTCCTTCTTCTGCTTCGTGCGGCGGTTCTGGAACCACACCTTGACCTGGGGAGGGGGTTTGGGGTGGGGAAAGGGGGGGGACGGGAGGGCACGGACGGAAAGAGAGCGCGGGGGGGGCCGGGGAGAGAGAGGCGAGAGCCAGGAGAGAGCGAGAGGTACGAGAGAGAGAGAGAGATGGATTAGAATAAACGGCCAAGCGAGATCCGCCCGCCCGGGATCCGGGGAAAGGGAGAATTCCTGCGGGGCCCGAGCCTGACGGGGGGGAGCACCCCGGGAATGAGAGCACCGGGGTGGGAATCGGGACTGGAGCCCGGGAATGGCACCCCAGGAATGGGACTTGGGACAGGAACTCAGAGTTGGGATCGCGGGGATGGAACCCCGGGAATGAGAGCACCGGGGTGGGAACCGGGACTGGAGCCCGGGAACGGCACCCCGGGAATGGGACTTGGGACAGGAACCCTAGGGTTGGGATCACAGGGATGGAATGCCAGGAATGGAATCCCAAGAATGGGATCCCATGGATGGGACTCTAGGAATGGGACCCCAGGAATGGCACTCCAGGAATGGCGCCCCAGGAATGGGACTTGGGACAAGAACTCAGGGTTGGGGTCCCAGGGATAGAACCCCAAGGATGGAACCTCAGGAATGGGATCCCAAGGATGGAACCCCAGGAATGGGGTCACAGGGATGCAATTTGGGACAGGAACCCAGGATTGGGATTACAGGGATGGAACCACATGAATGGGACCCCAGGAATGGAATCCCAAGAATGGGATGCCAGGGATGCAACCCTAGGAATGGGAAACCAGGAATGGCACCCCAGGAATGGGACTCGGGACAGGAGCCCAGGAATGGGATCCCAGGGATGGAACCCTAGGAATGGGATCACAGGGATGTGACTCGGGACAGGAGCCCAGAAATGGGATCCCAGGGATGGGACTTGGGACATGAACCCAGGGTTGGGATCTCAGGGATGGAACCCCAAGAATGGGATCCCTGGGATGGAACCTTGAGAATGGGATCCCAAGGTTGGGAGCCCGGGGATGGGTCCCCATGGATGGGACTCCAGGACTGAGACCCCAGGAATGGGATCCCAGGGTTTGGACTCAGAACAGGAGTCCAGGGTTGGGATTTCAGGGACAGGACCCCGGAAACGGGATCCCAGGCTCCTGTCCCTGGAATGGGACCCCAGGAATGGGATCCCACAGATGGGACTTGGAACAGGAGCCCAGGGTTGGGATTTCAGGGACAGGACCCCAAGAATGGGATCCCAGGGATGGGACTTGAGACAGGAGCCAGGGACAGGATTTCAGGGATGGGACCCCAGGGATGGGACCCCAACGAACCCAGGCTCCTGTTCCTGGAATGGGACCCTTGGAATGGAGCTGGAGACAGGAGCCCAGGGTTGGGAACCCATGGATGGCACCCCAGGAATGGGACCCCAGGGATGGGACCCCAGGGATGGGATCCCAGGGATGGCACTCGGGACAGGAGCCCAGGGATGGGATCTCAGGGAGGGGACCTTGGGGATGGGAGCCTGGGGAAGGAGCCCAGAGCTGGTGTCTGACCCGCCCGTGGCGTGCTCGGCTCTCCCTGCGCTGCTTTCCCCGGGAATGCTGACAGGGACAGGCTGGATTCCCAAATTCCCATGCCCGACTGCAAACCCTTCCCTCGGCCGGGGCGCAGGGTGACACCTGAGGGGACAGGGTGGCTTCTGGTGGCCCTGGACTGCTGGGGACAGACCCGGCTGGGGACACCCTCACCCCTGGCCGGGATCAGGAGGGAACCCAGGCTGAGCCCCGCGGGATCCCCGCACCCCAAACCCGCCCCTGCCCACCGCAGACCCCCCTAAATCCCCCTCCATCCTTCCCTCCCTCCCTGGCAGAGCAGAGGGGCAGGAGAGGCAGAGAGAGAGACAGAGAGAGGCGGGAGGGACGGACAGACGGACACGGGGTGAGGGAAGGACACGGGTGGGAAGACACTCGGGTTAGAGCGCGGCGGGGAAGGGCGGGAGGGACCCCGAGTCGAGGGGCCGGCGGCGCCGGGCTCGTCCCGGTGTCACCGGCGGCTCCTTGGGGACACGCCAGGCCCGCGGTGACACGGCACAAAGGAGCCCCAGGGCGGGGCAGGGGAGCTGCGGGAACCGGGGACACCGCGGGGACACGGTGGGGACACCGACACCGCGGGGACATCGCCTCCCGCCGCCGCCGGGCATTGCCGGCCCGCCACTCCCCTCGGGGACATCCGTGACGCCCGCACGGGGACATCGAGGCACTCGCTGCCACCGGGCACAGCCGGGTCCTCAGAGATGGTGCCACCCATGTCACTGACCCCAGAGCGGTGTAACCATGCCACTGACCCCAGAGCTGTGTCCCCATGTCACTGACTCGAGAGCTGTGTCCCCATGCCAGTGGTCACTCCATGCTGACCACTGGGATGGTTTTGGGAGCACAACTGGGTCTCCAGGGTTGGTGTCCCCATCCCACTGAACCCCAGAGTGGTGTCCCCATCCCACTAATCCCATTGGTCACTGCGTGCTGACCACTGGGATGGTTTTGGGAGCACAGCCAGGTCCCCATGGTTGGTGTCCCCATGCCACTGACCCCAGAGCTGTGTCACTGACCCCACTGGTGACTCCGTGCTGACCACTGGGATGGTTTTGGGAACAATGTCTGTCCCCAGAGCTGTGTCCCTGTCCCAGTGACCACACTGGTCACTCCATGCTGACCACTGGGATCGTTTTGGGCACAGTCCCACGTCCCCAGACATGGTGACTGGACACAGAATTGTCCCATCCCCTGGAGCAGCCGAATCCTGGGAATTGCAGGTGCCAAACCTGCAGTGGTAGGGCCAAAGAGGACCCAGGGAGCCCCAAACCCATCTAATTAGCACCGTTTTAATGAAGATCCAAAGTGAATCTGTACAGGGTGGATATTCCCAGAACTCTCACTCCAAATATTCCCCATCCAGCAATTCAGGAGGAGCAGGAATTCAGGAAAATCCCTCAATGGGATTTAACTCTTGAGGATGGGCAGGATGAGCCCATGGATCAGGTTTGGAACTTCAACCCCATCCCTGAACCCCAAACCAGGAGCTGCTCCAAAATCCAACTGCTCCAGGTGGATCCAGCCTGGCTTTGGACACTGCCAGGGATCCAGGGGCAGCCACAGCAAATCTGGCAATTCCAGCCCAGCCCCTGCCCACCCTCCCAGCCAGCAATTCCTTGCCAAGATCCCAGCCCAATCTCCCCTTTCCCAGTGGGAGCCATTCCCTGGCTCCTGTCCCTGCAGGCCTTGTCCCCAGTCCCTCTCCAGCTCTCCTGGAGCCCCTTCAGGGACTCTGAGCATTCCCTGGATTTTTCCCTTCTCTAGGGGAACATTCCCAGCTCCCCAACCCACCAAAGGAAATGGGAATATGGGAAAAGGAATCGTGGCACAGAGACCCCAAAAGGCTGGGAAAAGTGTCTGTAGGGGAGCTATGAAATAGTATAAAATATAAAATATTCGTATTTCATTATTTAAATTGAATAATAAAGCAATAAAAAATTTTGATATTTATATTTGAGAAAGAGAATAATAATGGAAAAATAAAATATATACACACATTATTTACATACATATTATTTTATTTTATATAGATATATAATTGTTGTTTTCTATTATATTTACTGATGTCTTTATGTCTACTATATTATATTGAATTACATCTTTATATTTTTGTTGTTTTTATTTTCTGCTACATATTAAATCGTTGAGATATTTTATATTAATTTATAATTATAGTAGTAAATAATATTAATATACATCTATAAAATATTGCTTGCTAATATATAATATATAATACATAATACAATATATACATAATATAGTATATAATATATTTAATGTAATTATAATGTATTATATATTTTATATGATGTGTTACATTTGATTTTAGATTATGTTTATATATTGTGATATTGATGCTTTTCCTTCTTTATTTTATATTATTTCTATTATTTTATCATTTTATTATTTTATGATTTATTATTTTATTCTTTTAGCAAATTTAATTTTAATTTTTAAATTGATTTTAAAAATATAATTTAATTTAATTTATCTTAATTATTTCACTCCCTTGTCTTCTATCAAATTTTTAGAATTCTCTGATACTTATTTTTGTTTTCTCTACTGTATTTTGTTTTGCTTTATTCTCTTCCATTTTATTTTCCCATCTTTTATTCCATTCTATTCCTTCTCCCTGAGCCAATTTGCTTTCATCATATTTTATATTTTATATTTTATATTTTATATTTTATATTTTATATTTTATATTTTTATATTTTATATTTTATATTTTATATTTTATATTTTATATTTTTATATTTTATTTTAGTTTACTTTTTATTTTATAATGCTAGAATTTTATTTTATTTTATTTTATTTTATTTTATTTTATTTTATTTTATTTTATTTTTATTTTATTTTATTTTATTTTATTTTATTTTATTTTATTTTATTTTATTTTATTTTATTTATTTTATTTTATTTTATTTTCATTTCCCACTCCCTATTCCATGACCGAAATGACTCCTGAGATCCCCCTGGATTTTTCCTCCTCCCGCGGATCCTTTCCTTAAGGATCCATCCCTCTGACTCCAGACAGGCAGGGTTTGTGTTCCCTCCCCTGCTCCTGGCACCTGGAATGTCATCCCAAATGTCACCGCGCTCGGAATGCCGCAGCCCAGTGCTCCAGCGAGTTCTGATCCCGGAATCCCAATTCCCAGATCCCCAGCAGAGTGTGGGGAGCAGCGTGTGAAGACGGAATAAAAATGGGAACACCGGCATTATCCGGAGCCTACGGAATCATCCGGAACCCGTGACGCCGGCTCCATCCCGTTTTTCCACATCAGCACCGGGATGGAGCCCATGAGGGGTTGGATCCCTGGAATCCCCAGTATGGAGTCCACAGGGGTTGGATCCCTGGAATTCCGTGCTGTGACCTCGGAAGGAATCCTGGGATTCCTTCTCCGGAGACGTGGGCTGCTGTTCCCATCCCTGCCCTTCCCCAAACACTTCCGAGCCACAAAAGGAATTATTCCCAAGAAGGGAATTCCACAGAAACCCTTATCTGGGAAGGGAAAGGGTGGGAGCTCATCATTCCACAGATCTCAGCGATTCGGGGATTTGTGCATGTTTTCAGTCCAGTAACTGCCTGCCCATCCATCCATCCATCCATCCATCCATCCATCCATCCATCCATCCATCCCAGCATCCCAAAGCATCACACAGATGGAACCGGAATTTTCCTCCTCTCATTACAGCTCCCGTTTTCCATCTTCATCTGCTGCTTCCTGCTACATTGGGGCTAAACCATAGTAGGAATCACTCCTGACTGGGATCCCAAACGCCCAACCCCACCCAGGGCAGATCCCAGAAATATCAACACCGCACACTCTGGCACTCCCACATTCCCAAAAAGCACCGCGGCACGTTCTCCCAGCGTTTATCCACCCAACAGGACAATCTCGACCCTGCTGTGCGGCTCTGGGGCCGGGGCCATGTTTGGGGTTTTTAGCGGTGGTTGTTGTTGGGTTGGCCCTGCCCCGGTACTGACCCCACCTCTTATCCGTCCATCCATCCGTCCATTCATCCATCCATCCATCCATCCATCCATCCATCCATCCGTCCGTCCGTCCGTCCATCCATTCAGCATCCCAAAGCATCACATGGATGGAACCGGAATTTTCCTCCTCTCATTACAGCTCCCGTTTTCCATCTTCATCCGCTGTTTCCTGCTACACTGGGGGCTGAGCCATAGTAGGAATCGCTCCCGATGGGATCCCAACCCCGCCCAGGCAGATCCTGGGAATACCAACATTGCACACTCCCATATTCCCAAAAAACACCGCAGCGCGTTCTCCCAGCATTTATCCGCCCAACAGGACAATCCTCACCCCGCTGCACGGCTCCGGGGCCGGGCTGTGTTTGGGTTTTTAGCGGTGTTTGTTTTGGGCGGCCCTGCCCGGCGCTGACCCCGGCTCCGTCACGCGCTCCTGGCACACGTGTGGCCCCCGGCTCCTCCATCCCGCGCTATTCCTGGCTGCCCGAGCGGGGAATTGGCCCGGGATTAAGCTCCTGACCGCCGGCAGCTGACGCTCGTTGGGAGCCTGCGCTCCGCCATCATCCTGCGCCACATTCCTCCTCCTCCCTTTCCCCATTTTCCTCTCTTTCCTCATTCTCCTCTCTCCAGCCCCACTGGGGCTCGGATCCTGGATCCTGGCATTGTGCAATCCACGTCAGGATCGCTGCCAGAACCCGTGGGTTTCGTAACAGCGGCTCCGTGACCCTCCTGCCTCTCCCTGTTCGACTGGATGGATTCATCCCTCAGCCGCCATTCCAAGCTCATCCTGCTGTGCCAACCATTCCAAACCCTCCGCCTCTCTTGGGAATGTGCTTCCAGCCACCAGCGCGGTGGGAATTGTCCCTGACCCTCATCTGGAGCCCATTCCCAGCACAGCCCCTCTCCCATCGCTGATCCAAAATTCCAGCAGCAGCCAGGCCTGTGTCCCTCTCCTGCTCCAAAATTCTGGATATTCCTGGCTTGGGAGTATTTGGATATTGGGAATTCTGGGTATTGCTGCCAGGGAACCTTGCGGGTGCTCTGGTGCCATTTGGAATGGAAAATTTGGAGATGCCCACGAAGCTGGAGGGGAATTCCCCCATTTTTGGGGTTTTGGGAAGTGCTGGGATGGGTGGGGACACCACCCTCCATTAAATCCTGAGGGTCTGGATGGGATCCATGGGAGGGAATTCCAGCCCAAGCATTGGGATGAGCTCCAAAACTCACAAAACCATCACCAAACCCAAACCCCATCATTTTTTCAGGAAAACATTTAAATTACATCCACTTGGAGGATACTGGGATTGCTCTGGGAACACCCAGTTCAGCTTATCAGGAATCAAATATTTCCATCAGAAATTCTGAAATCCCAGGATCTTATTTTGGTTGGTGGGAAGGGATTGTAAATCCTCAGTGACACAAATCTCAGTGAATTATTCGCTATTTTTTTCCCCCCATCAATAATTTCACTCCTTGCTTGGAGAATCCTGGAAGCACCTGGATATTTTGGGATCCCAAATATCCAACTCCTCTATCCCAGAGCACAGCCCAATTTCCTGCTCCCCTTTTAGGAACACTCTCCAAAAAATCCAGAATTCATCCCTCCAGCCGGGATTTTGGGATCCCGATGCTGGAATTTGGGAATCTCCGGGGGCTGGGCCGGCCTGGCCCTGCCACCGCGGTGTCCCCACTTAGGCCCGGGTTTATCGTCCCCTGCTGCCAGGAGGGGCCGGGATTAGCGAGGCCACGTGAGCTGGGTTTGCTCCAGGAACCTGCTCTGACGCAGGCTGGATGTGAGAATGGGATCCAACACCTGCTGGAGGTGCCCAAATCCCGGGAATCTCCAGTGGGTATCAGGATTTAGGATCTCCCTCCCTTCCAGGTGCTTTCAGCATCCCAGTGTGACCTGATCCCGTTAAATGTGGGATGGTTCAGGCTGATGTTCCCCGTTGCCACCGATTCCAAGGATTTGGCAGCTGCAGGATGCTGTTCCCAGATCCTCTGGAATAGCCCAGATCCCTCCTGGAAGTCAGTCAGGGAAGTCCTCCAGGGAAAAAGGGTGGGAGAGTTCATCCCATCCCGAAAAAACTCCAGCAGAAGGATGGAGGGAGGGATTGAGAGAGGGATGGAAGGAGGGATGGAAGGAGGGATGGAAGGAGGGATGGAGGGAGGGATGGAAGGAAGGATGGAAGGAGGGAGGGATGGAGGCCCCTCAGGAAAGAACCACTGAATCCAAGAATTCCCAACTGGTTTGGGAAGGGTTGGGAAGGACTTCAAAACTTTTCTTCCAAGGACAGGGACACCTCCCCACTATCCCAGGTGGGTCCAACCTGGCCTTGGGCACTGCCAGGGATCCAGGGGCAGCCACAGCAAATCTGGGAATTCCAGCCCAGCCCCTGCTCACCCTCCCAGCCAGGAATTCCTTCCAAGATCCCAACCCTGCCCTTTGGAAGTTCCAAAATCAGCTGGTATGGATCTCATCACTTCCACCGTGTCCCAGTCCAGAGGGAAATGGGAATTATGGGGTTTTGGGGCTCCCAGCTCTTCCAACCTCATCTTTCCTGCTTTTTATTTTTTCCCAGGAGAGGAAAACCTGTGGCAGCCCCAGCCCTCGTCCCCTCGTTCTGTCCCTGCGGGGAGCCGTTAACGAGTCGAGGTGATAATTTTTAACGGCCTCCTCTTAATTGCTGGCTATAAATAGGCCTTCCCGCCTTCCTCGGCTTTCCCAGATGTTTCGTTCCATGCTGGAAATCCCGGGATGCTCCAGGGGGTGGAGGGCCATGGGTTGCGATGGAGTTGTAGGATGGCCCAGGAGTTGTCCCCAAGAAGGTCTGGATGGAGCCCATGGGGACACTCGGAAAATACCATGGATTTTCCAGCAGTCAGGCAGGCAGAAATTATGGAGTTATGGGTATCAATTAGGTTGGGAAAAACCCCTTGGAGACTCCTGAATCCAGCCACTCCTCCCAGCCCTGCCAAGGCCACCACCATGTCCCCAAGTGCCACATCCACAGGGATGGAAAATCCCCCCAGGAACAGGGATCCACCCCTGCCGAGTTGGAAAACCCTTTCCATGTAGGAATTTCCCAAAACTCCAAGCTAAACCTTCCCTGGCACAATTTGGGACTGTCCCTCATCCTGAGTGTCACCTCCCTTTCCTGGCCCTAAAAAGGGCTGGAAAACACCGGGGTCACTTGAATCTGAGCCTGGCATTGAACTCCTCGACCCTGAGAGCAAATCCCTTCATCCATCCCATCCCATCCCAGTCTCAT